>NC_047084.1:241464583-242664583 GCF_902459505.1 Geotrypetes seraphini | reverse complement strand
TAGAAATCCGTAATGTAATGTAATGTAATGTAAATATTGGATGTATTAATATCGTATGTTGCCTGTTAAGCACAATTGTTGTTTATTTGAAAAAATCTAAATAAAGAATTTAAAAAAAAAATAAAAAATGGTGAAGAGTTGATTCTTCCCGTAGGTGAACCGGAATATTATTCCAAAGAGATGGAGCGCTGACAGAGAAAATGGTAGACCTCATTGTGTTGATAAACTTCAGAGATGGGACAGAGAAAAGATTTTTATTGATTTTAACTTTAGCAAATACGGTTCAATGTGTATCCTCTTTTTGTCCAAATATCAACTAACTCTCCACTAATAAATACTTCCACTTCTAATAGCAAAGAAGGAAAAAGCCTCAGATCATGGTGAGCTACACAGAGCTGCTCTACCTAATGCATCATTGGCACAAAAACGTTCTGTGCGCTACACGTAAAAATCTTTTTAGGGTAGCATCTGCAATTGCCACCAGACTATCTGTTAACTGAATAAGACTTAGGGCTCCTTTTAGGAAGGTGCGCTAGCGTTTTTAGCGCACGCACCGGATTAGCGCATGCTATAGCGCTTGCTAGCCGAAAAACTACAGCCTGCTCAAGAGGAGGCGGTAGCGGCTAGCGTGCGCTATTCTGCACATTAGGGCCATAAGGTGCCTTCATAAAAGGAGCTCTTAGGAGTAATGTTAGGAAATTATTTTGCATGGAGAGGGTGGTGGATGCCTGAATTGCTCTCCCGAGGAAGGTGGTGGAAATGTAAATGGTGACAGAATTTAAAAAAAAGCGTGGGATGATCCTAGAGGACCCCTAATTAGAAGATGGATGGTATAAAACAAACTAAGGCCAGTATTGGGCAATCCTGCATGGTCTGTGTCCCATATATAGTGATTTGGTTTAGGATGAGCTGGGGAGGGCTTTGATAGAAGCTCCAGTAACAAGATGGTTAGGATAGGATAGGAATGACGAGCCCATGTAACCATGAAACACTGGCAGAGAACAAACTGCTACAGAAACATAATGGTTTCTTCCCAAGACCTCAAACCCCCGAGACACTAAATTATTTTTTTTCGTGTCCTTACAGAGGTGATGTGTTCATCATTGGTCTTAGGCACACATTTTTACTGACAGGCTCAGAATTTACACTATGGTGTGTTAATTATTTTTAGTTAGCTTAGCTTAGCTCAAGTTTCCTCAGGGGCTGTGCCTCAGGGGCTTTGCACTTCAAAAACTAGCCTAGTTTTTGAAGTGCAAAGCGCGGCACGTTTGTTGAATCTCAGAAACAAGCTGAGGTGTGATTATTTGAAGAGGCGCCACCCTGAGGAAACTTGAATAATAATAATAATAATAACTTTATTTTATATACCGCAGTAGCACAAACAGTTCAGAGCGGTTTACAGTGTAAGAGACTGTACATTTACAGCAAAGATACAATGAGGACTGTACATATTCAGTAAAGGTGTTTATACAGCGAAGAACAATGTAGATTTACTATGCAGGAGACTGTACATATACAGCAGAGATATATATATAGTGGAGAGGCAGCGTGAAACAGTTGGGTGACCGTCAGGCTAAAGCTAAGAGCTCTTCTTTTGCATTCTAAAAAATAATTAACACACCGTAGTGTAAATTCTGAGCCTGTTAGTAAAAATGTGTGCCTATCACGACCAACGATGAACACATCACCCCATAAGGACACGAATAAATAATAAAGTAGTGTCTCGGGTATTTGAGGTCTTGGGAAGAAGCCATTATGTTTCTGCTGCACTTTATTCTCTGCAAGTTTCTAGTTATCAGTGACTTGAACAGATGGAGGTTTTCCATATTTTGATTGGACTATGAAACACTGGCCATCATAAGGGGGCTGTGTTAAACTGATTAAAGGCAGTCTGATAGTCATTACAGCCATCCTAATCGATTAACAGATAGTTTGGTGGCAATTGTAGATGCTACAGTAAAAAAGATTTCCGTGGGCAGCGCATGGTGGTTTTTTATGCCGGTTGCGTTAGGTAGAACAGCTGTATGCGGCTCATTACGATCTGAGGCTTTTTCCTTTTTTTGCTTTTAGAAGTGGAAGCATTTAGTAGTAGAGAGTTAATAGATATTTAGGTGCTCCTTTTACTAAGCTGCGATAGCGGTTTTAACATGTGCTGAATTGCCTCTGGCGTTAGTTCTAGCCATGTAGCGCGGGTTTAGCACATGCTAAAATCCTGCGTGCGCTAAAAACGCTATTGCAGCTTAGTAAAAGGAGCCCTTAGATTTTAAAGTTTCCTCCACTCCTTTGATTTATATCCTCTTTTTATGCAATTGGTAATGAATGGGGAATCTCGGAGCAAGATTCATTGCTATCTGTCTACGATGCTCATCTGTTGCGCTGCTAGACAGAAGTCTGTTGTGGAGCTTACAGACAATGAATCGCATGCATGGTAGACAGAATCTAATGCAAAGTAAACAGTAATAATTATGTAGCCAAGCTAATATAATTCCAGAAAACAGAGGACTTGATATAACATTTGTTTTATGTGTCAGGAAATAAATTACACAAGAGCAGTCACTGAAAAACAAAGGAATCAATTATCTTGCTTTCTTTTACGGAAAGTTGAGGCTAGAGCAGTAATATGTTCATTTCCATTCTGGTGCTCCACTGTGTATCAGAAACACCAAAGGTAAAAGCTAAGGGGCTCATAATCAAAAGAAAAAAACGTCTAAAAAGTGGCCTAAATGGCTACTTGGACGATCAAAAAGCCTGATCGTCCAAGTACCCATAATCAAAGATGGTTTTAGACGTATCTAAAACGAGCTTAGGCCTTTTCCTTGCCTCTAAATGCACAGAGAGAAAGAGGCGTTTTTAGAGGAGGGGAAAGGGCAGGCGGTGGGCGGGAGGTGGACCGACCTAGACCTAGGTGTGCAGCAGGTATAACCAAAACTTTAGGCAGGTTGCCTAGTCGGCACTTATACGTTTTGACTTAGACCAAGTCAAAACAGATATAAGTGCCGAAAAAGTGGCTGCTGAGCTGATGGCGGCTGGCGCGATCAGTTCAGCGGCCCGGCAATCTACCCACCCACCCCCCACCACAACCATCGCGGCAGGAGAGATGCCTCATTTCCCCTACCGCGATGCGATCACCCCTCTACCCGAACTGCCACGACCTGCGGCAGGAGAAATGCTCAATCTCTCCTGCCGCGGTTTGTGGCAGTTTGTGTAGAGGAGTGATTGCATCGCGGCAGGGAAGATGGCCAATCTCTCCTGCCGCGATAAATCATCCCCCCTTCCGACAACATTGGGGCAAGAGGGAGCCAAAGCCCTCCTGCCCCGCGATCCCCCCCAATTTACGATCGGGCCAGGAGGGAGCCCAAGCCCTCCTGGCCTCTCACCCCCACCCCCTGGGCAGGAGGGAGCCCAACTCCTCCTGCCCAGGTGGACCCCCTACCCCCATCCCCCACTACAATAGGGGCAGGAGGGATCCCAGGCCCTCCTGCCCTCGACACCACCCCTCCCAATGACTGCCACCCTGAACCCCTGATCGCCCCCCCTGCTGACCCTTGACCCCCCCACCCCATCCCTCTTCCCCGTACCTCAAAAGGTTGGCCGGAGGGACGGGTGCCAAGCCCGCCTGTCCGGCAGGCCAGCCGGCTCCGGAATGGGGCTGGATTGGCCCAGGCAGCTGAAACCCCGCCCACAGGTGGGGCCTGAGGCGCCTGGGCCAACCTGTGGGCCGGGCCTTAAGCACCGTCCGGCCAACCTATTGAGCGGCGGTCATTGGGGGGGTTGTTTCGAGGCCAGGAGGGCTTGGGCTCTCTCCTGGCCCGATCGTAAATGGGGGGGGGGATTGCGGAGCAGGAGGTCTTGGGCTCCCTCTTTCCCTGATCGTAATCAGGGTGGATGGGGGATCGCGGAGCAGGAGGGCTTGAGCTCGCTCCTGCCCCGATCGTAATCGGAGGGGGTTGGGGACCGCGGGGCAGGAGGGCTTGGGTTTCCTCCTGCCCCGATGTCATCGGGGAGTTTGGGGGTGCCCAGGGCAGTAGGGCTTGGCCTCCCTCTTGCCCCAATGTCGTTGGGGGGGGGGGGGTTGGAGTGGATTCTATAACTGGTGTTGTTTTTGACAGACACCGGTTACAGAATCCAGCTTTTAGGCAAAGGACTGGCTCCTCGTTCGCCTAAAAGCTCTTGTTTTGGACGTTTGTGGCTTAGGCTTTTTTTAGGTTGATTATAGGGTACAAGTTTAGACGTAGTGGTGGTCTGGGCATTTAAACAGCTGAACGTAGAGGCAGGCCATTATAAAAAAAAACCCTCCTTTTGGACGTTTTTTTTTATTATGGACATTTTCCCTGCTTCTACTTTCAACGTTTAAGGCCTTAGGCCAAAAGGGGACAGACATTTTTTTTTATTATGCCCCTCCACCCGTCAACAAGAAAGGATCAGAAAAACAAGAATATGAGAAGGTTTTTTCTTTTCTTCAAAAATGATTCATGTAGACGACCTTTTGCTCTCTTTTCTATTAGTGAAAATCAATATCTGAAAAACAAAATAGAAAAATGTCCCCAAATGAAAGTCTCATATAAAATTTGTTTTAGAATTAGGAACAAATGATTCTGAAAATGCAACCCTGGTCACAGGTCATGCTTTACAAGTGATCGTAATTTTTCTGTCAGGGGCAAGAGGTTACAGATTACTGGTAATACTAATATAGATGAATGGCAAAAGCCATTGATGTAGACATAACATCTCCACCCCGATTTAATAAATCAACTCCCCGACAAATAAGTCAACTGTTTTTCTCAGGGACAATTGCTGTTTTGAATCTCATTTTTATTGATTTTAACTTTAGCATGTATGATACAATGTGTATTCTCTTTTTATGCAATTGGTAACGAATGGGGGCTCCAAGAGCAAGATTCATTGCTGTCTGCTAAGCTCAGCTGTTACACTGCTAGACAGAAGTCTTTGTTGTGGAGTCTACAGACAATGAATTTTGCCCACGGTGGACAGAGACTAATCTGCGAGATCTTGCTGCAAACTAAATCTGCTCTTTATTCAAAGCAGGTTCAGAGGAATAAAATGCTAGATGCACAAAAGAACAAGGTGAGAATACATGAGTGTGTGTGACTTGAAGGAAAATACCCCAAAGTGAAAATAAGTTGTGACTAGTGCAGACTTGTTTTAGAAAAGGAAGGATACAATACTGAAATGAAATTGAAGGCTGGTGGCCTCAGATTAATTACCAGAAACCCTTTTTCTCTAAAGTGCTGTGTTGGAAAATTGTAAAGTGAACTGGAAATGTGAAAACATCAAAATTGCCCATTCTGTAATAAGTGAATTTGCAGGGCATTTGTGTTTATAGTAGACATGTTTTTAGTCAGCGTTCTTGTAAACACTGGCCACTGATAGCTGATTTAGACCTGGATATATGACATTAAGCCTTATCCAGATGATATCTGGGCACAACTGATATGTAGGTTAGTCCTCTACTTAGGCAGTCCAACCTGCCCAGGAATGAAATACTCCACAGAATAGCACTGGGTCACTCTTCCATGAAGGCTCTTAACAAAGTATTTAAAGGCAAGGAAATAATATTTCAGACGAAGATTAGACTTGTTTATTCACTCTTTTTCTCAGTGGTCAATTACGGATGAACACTACAGAAACAAGACAGAAAGAAGATCGACTCATTTGAGCTTTGGTGCTGGAGAAGAACTTTATGCATGGGTGGACCGCCAGACGAACTAAAATATCAACTCTGGAAGAGATCACAACGGCTATGTCACTTGAAGCCCAAATGATGAAGTTATGACTGTCTTATTTTGATCACACCATCAGAAGAGAAAGATCATTGGAGAAGGACATCATATTTGGGAAGATTGAAGGAACCAGGCGAAGAGTGCAACCTGCAATCAGATGGTTGGACATTTTGAAAACAACCATGGGGATAACGCTGGAGGACCTTGCCGGACTAGCACAAAACTGATCTCTTTATAGATCTGTAACTCAAGTTGCTAGGATTTGAGCATGAGTCGATGGGGGGAAAGGAGAAGCGTACGTGGGAAGGAGAAGCTAACATTGAATACAGGTCTAGGTCTGCAGCAGTCAAAACAGCAGTCAGAGAGGCCAAACTTGCAGTGGAAGAAACTCTAGCAAAGAACATTAAGAAAGGGGACAAATCCTTCTTCAGGTATATTAGTGACAGGAAAAAAACCACAAACGGGATAGTACGCCTTAGAACACCGGACGGGAACTACGTGGAAACTGATTCCGATAAAGCCAAACTACTGAACGAATACTTCTGCTCGGTCTTTACCTACGAGGCACCAGGGCACGGACCACATCTGGAAGCAATGTCAAGCACGGAAGACCCATTTCAGAATTTTGAGTTCACACCAGCTGACTTCTACAGCGAACTGTCAAGACTCAAGGTGTGCAAAGCCATGGGTCCAGACAAATTGCACCCAAGAGTGCTCAGAGAGCTGTGCAATGTCCTGGCGGAACCATTAGCCATGCTCTTCAATCTTTCCCTAAATACGGGGAGAGTCCCCCTGGACTGGAAAAAAGCTAACGTCGTTCCTCTGCACAAAAAGGGTTGCAGAGCAGAGGCTGCGAACTACAGACCAGTGAGTCTCACATCGATAGTGTGTAAAATCATGGAAACACTAATTAAACGTAAATTAGACATGATCTTGGATGAAGGGAATCTAAGGGATCCTAATCAGCATGGATTCACTGAGGGTAGGTCATGCCAATCCAATCTCATCAGCTTCTTTGATTGGGTAACAGGAAAGCTAGACTCGGGAGAGTCTCTGGACATAGTGTACTTGGATTTCAGCAAGGCTTTTGACAGCGTCCCACACCGCAGGCTTCTAAACAAGATGAAATCGATGGGGTTGGGCGAAACAATAACTGCATGGGTCAATGATTGGCTTAGTGATAGACATCAGAGGGTGGTGGTCAACGGCACCCTCTCTGAAACATGGGAAGTGACCAGCGGAGTGCCGCAGGGCTCAGTCCTGGGTCCACTCCTTTTTAACATATTCATAAGGGACTTGACACGAGGGCTGCAGGGTAAGGTAACATTATTCGCCAATGACGCCAAACTATGCAACATAGTAAGTGAAGGCTGTTTGCAGGATAATATGACACGGGACCTTCTTGCGTTGGAAAACTGGTCCTCAACATGGCAGCTGGGTTCCAATGCTAAGAAATGTAAGGTCATGCACCTCGGTAGCGGAAATCCATGCAGAACTTACACCTTAAATGGAGAAACATTGGCTAAGACCTCAGCAGAACGAGGTTTGGGAGTAATCATCAGTGCAGACATGAAGGCTGCCAAACAAGTAGAAAAGGCCTCATCCAAGGCAAGACAAATGATGGGATGTATCAATAGAAGTTTTGTCAGCCGGAAACCAGAAGTCATAATGCCACTGTACAGGACCATGGTGAGACCTCATCTGGAGTACTGTGTGCAATTCTGGAGGCCACATTACCGTAAAGACATGCTTAGAGTCGAGTCGGTTCAGCGGATGGCCACTAGGATGATCTCGGGGCTCAAGGGTCTCTCGTACGAAGAGAGACTGAACAGATTGCAGCTCTACACTCTAGAAGAACGCAGGGAGAGGGGGACATGATTGAGACATTTAAATATATCACAGGACGTGTCGAGGTGGAAGATGACATCCTTTTTCTCAAAGGACTCTCGGCCACAAGAGGGCATCCGCTTAAACTTAGAGGGGGGAAATTTAATACTGACACCAGGAAGTATTTCTCCACGGAAAGAGTGGTGGATCACTGGAACAAGCTTCCGGTGCAGGTGGTCAAGGCCACCAGCGTGCTTGACTTCAAGAATAAATGGGACATCTACGTGGGATCCCTACGAAGGTCGAGTTAAGGAACTGGGTCGTTAGCATTCAGACTTATTGGGGTGGGTCAGTAGAGTGGGCAGACTTGATGGGCTATAGCCCTTTTCTGCCGTCATCTTTCTATGTTTCTATGTTTCTAACTAACTAACCTGCCTAGATCAGTGTTTCTCAACTTGGTTCTAGAGTACCCCTTTGCCAGTCAGATTTCAGGATATACACAATGAATGTGCATAAACTTGATTTGTATATACTGCCTCCATTATATGCAAAAGTTTTTTTTAATGCATATTCATTGTGGATATCCTGAAAACCTGACTGGCAAAGGGGTACTCTAGAACCAAGTTGAGAAACACTGATCTAGGCAGGTTAGTTAGTTAGGTGCCATCGACTCATGCTCAAATCCTAGCAACTTGATGAGTTACAGATCTATAAAGAGATCAGTTTTGTGCAAGGGGGTTGAAAAACACTGGCCTAAATAACTATCCAGGTGCTAGCACTGAATATTGGTGGTGCATTGATAACTTCTAACTCTGCTCTGTTTTGAGCTGGGGGTGTGGTTTATGTGGAGCTTGTGCCCAGATAAACAAAGTAGTTCAGCTGGTTACAAATGTCAGGATTTCAAAACAAGGAAAAAAGCCAAGAGACTGGGAAGGTCAACATTAACTGGAACCTGCAGTGCCTTGATCTGGCATCCATAACTCTTTTCCCCAGTGCTGACTCACTCACCTGTGGCCCATATTTCCTGTTTCTACGTATCCTTCATCTGAAGTGAAAGCTGGATCCACTCAGGTCTAACACCTAATTCCCAACAAAAGAGCAGTTGCATGTTTTTTTTGTTATTTTTTTGGATCCATCCTTCCCAATGGTCAAATGTGTCTGAACCTGTTATAAATTTAGTCACTCATTTTCCAAAAGAGGAAACATCTCAAAATTGGCACAAAGTGCTAGATGGACATTTTTGATGGGGAAATGCCAAAGTTGTGCATTTTTATCTGGACCTGTTTCAATCACGACTAAGTCATATAAAGGTGTTCTAACTGACCAGATGACCACTGGAGTCATTAAAGGCGTAACCTCCCTTAATCTCCCAGTTGTCACTCTGCTCCCCCTCCCCCCTCCAAAGTTGATCCTATTAGATCAGCAAGCTAGCCCAAGGAGTGGGCTATTGGCCAGTGCTGTGGACTGTAGAGAAAGGAACTCAGGTTTATATCCCACTCTAACTAGTATACTTGTGGTGAAAATTGTAAGCCTTACAAAATCCAGAAGATACCAACTGTACCTCTAGATAGGAGACACTGCAGAACTGAGAACTTTTGTAGTGGTGTACAGTTAGGTATAGTGGATTTTTAGATATTCCTGTAAGGCTCATAATACAAATTAAGAGTGTGAAAGTGAGATTGGTACCTGAGTCCCTTTATGTGAAGTTCACTGCACTAGGCTGCCTATCTGCTGGGATATCTGTGTGAACAATTCACCAGGCATGATGCCACAAAACCATCTCTATGACTTCTGTTTTTCTCTAGGACTTTTTTTTTCTTTAATGGTACCTAAAGAAATACATAATAAACACAAAATGTCTAGAAATTTGAGATTTTCAAAACAAAACAAATAAATGTTTTTCTGATTCAAAAATTGCTATGTTTAGGTTAAGAATTTTAGACATTTTCCCCAAAACATCTACAAGTAATATCGAAAATACCCCTCCACACACTACAATTTAGATATGTTAAAGGTGTTGAATATCAATAACATGGATTCCATATAGGATTGCAATAATCGGCCTTGTGATAATGAGTGGACAAGTATTCAAACTGCTGATTTATTGAATAGATGCAAAACTGAGCAGATCATTTGTTTGAATAATCTGGTGCATATGTATAGTTTTAGTTACCCAAAAAATTGGACCAGTTGAATGTTCTTCTGGATTGAGTTTGTGAGCCACTGTCTTAAGCAATAGAGCTTTACTGTAGTAGTAGTTATTATTCACTAAACATTTTGAAAACTAACTCTCTTGTATTTCAGTTCACTTAATTTTTTTAATTTATTGTTAATCGCGCCGAGCTTCCTTTGGTTGAAGACCCGGTATATAAGGTTAGGTTTTAGTTTAGTTTAAGGAAAGGCCTGTTTAAAAAGGTGTTTTTTAAGGCAATGTTGAAAGCAGAAAATACAGGCTGTTGATGAAAATAAACAGGCAAGGCATTCCATAGATTAGGGGCCATTTAGCTAAAGCAGTCGTAGGTGATGTCAAGCATAGGAATCCAACAAACAAAGAACCTCCCTCACCCCAAGAAGTCTACAAAGATTAGGGGAAAGAGATGAAGTCCAACTCCAAACTAAGCAAAAATGGTAAAAATTCTGTAATTTAAGAGTATTAAACGGACGAGCCCTCAGTCACACAGCAACCAGTGTTCCCTCTAAGCTGCGCTGGCGTGCGCTGGCGCACAAAATATTACATCCAGCGCACAAGTTTCACGTCACAGCGCACGGCGGGCAGGGCGGCGAGAGGAGAATCGGGCGAAATCGGGCGAGTTGGCTCATAACTTGCTGGCGCCCGATATTTGTAGCGCACAGCGAAAAAAATTTTGCTCACTTAGAGGGAGCACTGACAGCAACCTCTGGAACCTCCAGGGAAAAGCTGTCGCGGGTTTACACCCAGAAAGGTGTTAACTGCGAAACATCCCCGGGCTCGCTCCGGATAATATTTCTAGTGCCTAAATAGTGCAAAAGTGCTATGTGTGAAAAAACTCAAATGAAAAAAACACACATTATCAAAATAAAGAAGGAATTCATCTCTTACCCCTAAGCTGGGGGCCAAACTGGAAAGTATAGTGTCCAAATCCAACCAAGCTCAAAAAATACACAGCCTGTAAGAACTTAGCTTCTCCGTGTGTAGTGGAGATGATAATCCACAAGCAGTAAATGAAATAAACGTCCAACGGACTCCGTTTCGGGGGTGAACACCCCCTTCCTCAGGAACCGCACTGCTCAATGACTCTCAAGTTCGTGGATAAAGCAGGAAAGAAATGGCACTAGTTTGGAGAGGACGCCCTCTTTTTAACTCGCAGAAACAGACACAGGTGAAATGAAAAAGTCAGGTGACCAAGCACCTGACCGAGACAATTAGCAAAGGGACTTGAAACAAATCCTTTAAAGAAACATTCACACTCAGTAAGTATGTTGCCACTCTATATAGTCATTCAAACCCTTGGGGGTTAAAGATTGGAGCTCAAATATCCAGAATTGTTCTCTGTGTTGAAGTCGAGTCAGTCTGTCTCCCTGGAAGTCCTCAAAAACTTTCTCCATGACAAACCACCTAAGATCTTGGAAAGAGTGGTTGGCTAGTATGCAATGGGGAACCATGGGAGCGGTCATAGAACACGTGTGTATACATGACCTGTGTTCTATGAGGCAGGTCCTGATCGATCTCTGTGTACGTCCGACATATAACATGTCACAAGGACACAGAATGACATATATCACCCAGTTAGACCTGCAAGATGTTAACGATTTAAAATTGTAGCATTTTTTGGTTCTCGGGTGCTGCCAACCCTTCCCTTCTAGAGTAGAAGTGCAGATGTCACACGTTTATTTCATTTACTGCTTGTGGATTATCATCTCCACTACACACGGAGAAGCTAAGTTCTTACAGGCTGTGTATTTTTTGAGCTTGGTTGGATTTGGACACTATACTTTCCAGTTTGGCCCCCAGCTTAGGGGTAAGAGATGAATTCCTTCTTTATTTTGATAATGTGTGTTTTTTTCATTTGAGTTTTTTCACACATAGCACTTTTGCACTATTTAGGCACTAGAAATATTATCCGGAGCGAGCCCGGGGATGTTTCGCAGTTAACACCTTTCTGGGTGTAAACCTGCGACAGCTTTTCCCTGGAGGTTCCAGAGGTTGCTGTGTGACTGAGGGCTCGTCCGTTTAATACTCTTAAATTACAGAATTTTTACCATTTTTGCTTAGTTTGGAGTTGGACTTCATCTCTTTCCCCTAATCTTTGTAGACTTCTTGGGGTGAGGGAGGTTCTTTGTTTGTTAGTTTGTTGCTGTACCTCCTCCATTTAGGGTTCTATTTTTGTCTTGTTAAGCATAGGAATCCAGCATCTCTCTCATTTCTAGCATGATTTTCAGCTTCTCTTCTCCCTGTTTCCAAAATCAGTATTTCCCTCTTTCATTTCCTTCCAAATGATCTCCAGCCTGCCTGTCCTTCATTCCCCACCCTTTAATTTCCAGCATGCCTTCTTTCCCTGCTTCCTTGATGTGCAGCATGTCTATCCTTCCTGTCCTGCCCCTTGATCTTCAGAATATCTCCTCCTCTCCCCTATTGTCTACAGAAGTGTTTCTCAACTCGGTCCTGGAGTAGCCCCTTGCCATTCAGGTGTTCAGGATATCCACAATGAATATGCATAAACTTAATGTGCATACACTGCCTCCATTATATGCAAATTTCTTTCATACATATTCATTGTGGATATCCTGAACACCTGACTGGCAAGGGGCTGTTCCAGGACTGGGTTGAGAAACACTGGTCTACAGCATCTCTTCAACCTCTCCCCCATTCCACCTTGTGTAGCCTATATTTTCTCCTTTTTGGATAACAGTGCCATTAGCCATCTTATTACCACTTTGCTTCCCCTTCCCTCACACATTGTCACAATCTATAAGGGTTCCCTTCTCCCAGCCGCATCAAGCTTGATTGTTCTGTTTTGACTGCTGCTGATGCTTTCATTATGGAGTGAGTCTCCACACTGATGTGTTCTATTATTGTCTGCCAGGTTTCACCCCCATAGAAGGAGAGAGAGATGCTAAACACCACTGGGGGGAGGGAGGGAAAGATGGAAGGGAAGAAGACAGAGATGCCAGACTATGTTTAGAGCAGAATGAAGAGATGGATGCCAGACCAATGGGGGGGGGGGAGGGGGAAGAGGTGGAAGGGAGAAGCAGACAGTTTCCTGGAAGAGGCATAGAAAGAGAGCAGATGCCATATGGAAGAGGCAGAGAGAGGGCAGACAGAGGATGGAAGGAAGAGAATGACGAGAAGATGAGGAAAGCAGAAACCAGACAACAAAGTTAGAAAAAAAATTATTTCTTTTATTTCTTTTTTATTTTTGCTTTAGGATAAAATAATATTGTAGCTGTATTGATAAATGTTTATAAATAGAAAATGGAAATAAGATGATCCTTTTATTGGACTAATTTAAATACATTTTTGACTAACTTTCAGAGACCAAATTCCCCTTCCTCAGGTCAAGACAGGATACTGTAACAGCAGTATACTTTACTGACTTGAAGAAAGAGGTTTTGACCTCTGAAAGCTAATTAAGAAATGCATTAGTTCACAAAAATAGTAGGCACTAGATTTTCTTTCCGCCATGCCCCTTGCCTTTTACCCAAATTCAAAATATAAATACCTAAGTTGGGCTTCCCAAAGTCCTGCTGGCTAAAGATCTCTTACTCTAGTTCAGCTGCCAGAACTCTTCAAGTTCTGCAGCTGGTGGCAGCTCAGAGTAACTGCCACTAGCTGAAGAGCTTGAAGATTACTGGCTGCCAGACTGGAGGAGGTGGTCTCAACCGGTAGGGATTTGGGATACCCACCAGCCACAGCAAGGAAGATGGCTAATTTGTAGTGGACCTGGGCCTGGGATCCCTGTGTGTTCAATACAGAAAAAAGTGCATCCATAACTGTTTTTATTTCTCCAGTATTGTAATAATTGCTGAGTTTAATTTCTTGGGGTTCCCAGTTTAATTTGTATTTCTGTTTGTGATTCCTTGTTCTGTATTTGGTAAAGATCTGTCTGTATTTTGTGTGTAAAGAAGTAATTTAAAGTTGTGTTATATATGGTAGTAATGGAAGGTGGGGATATCGAAGGGGGGGGGGGATTATGTGTGGTAGTAATGGGAGGTAGGGATTTCAGGGTGAGGGTACCCTGGGCCCCAACATATCTAAAACCAGTCCTGCACCAGGCAATACCAGAGACCTGCTTGCAGCTTTACTAGGACTGGCCATAGTATCTGCAGCTGTCATAGAGGCAGATATGTACAGTTTCATGCAGATATTTGGGGGAGGGAGGGGTCAGTGACCACTGGGGCAGTGTGTGAGGGTCATATCTTTATCCCCCTAATGGTCATCTGGTCAGGGTACCATTTTGGCCCTTATTGATTGTAAAAACAGGTCTAGCCCAAAATGTCCAAATTGTGCCCTGGATGTTTTGTACAAAGTTTGATTATTATTATAAAACTAGTGTTTAAGCCCGTTACATTAACGGGTGCTAGTAAAGCCTCCTTCCCTCACATGTTCCCTATTTTCAGCCCCAGCTCCAAACCCATTTTTAACCCCCAGCCCCCTTCTCCCATCTTTTCCCTTTCAGCCCCAGCCACCTTTTCTCACCAGCAGCATTTCCCTCCCCACTCCACTTCCCTGTGCAGTAGCAGCAGAAGCATACCCTCCCCCTCCATTTTCCTGTGCAGCAGCAGCAGCATTTTCCTCCCCAACCCACTTCCCTGTGCAGCAGCACCTCTTCCGTGCTCCCCCTTTCCCTCTTCCCTGCTCACCTGGTCCAGCAGCACCATTTCCCTGCTCTCCCGGTCCCTCTTCCTTGCTCCCCCTGTCCAGCAGCACCTCTTCCCTGCTCCCCTGGTCCAGCAGTACCTCTTCCCTGCTCCCCTGGCCCAGCAGCACCTCTTCCCTGTTCCCTGGTCCAGCAGCACCTCTTCCCTGCTCCCCCGGTCCAGCAGCACCTCTTCCCTGCTCCCCCTGTCCCTCTTCCCTGCTCACCTGGTCTAGGAGCACCTCTTCCCTGCTCTCCCGGTCCCTCTTCCTTGCTCCCCCTGTCCAGCAGCACCTCTTCCCTGCTCCCCTGGTCCAGCAGTACCTCTTCCCTGCTCCCCTGGTCCAGCAGCACCTCTTCCCTGCTCCCCCGGTCCAGCAGCACCTCTTCCCTGCTCCCCCTCACTGCCTTCCATACTTTGTCCCTCCTGCACCCTCCGAAGCCAACCTGCCTGCCAGCCATCCCCCTGTGCAGTAGAACTCTCCCCTCCGCCACTATCGCCGCCGTGCAGCCGATCCCACTGACCCTCCCACCGCGAGAAGACCATCAAACCTACTGGCTCCAGCAGCGGCCGTTTCACACTAAAGACGCTGCTTTGCGCCTTCCCATGCTCTCATTTCCTCTGCCAGCGTCTCTGATGATGTCATCAGAGACGCGGCAGAGGAAATCAGAGCATGGGAAGGCTGCGAAGCAGCATCTTTAGTGTGATGCGGCCCCTGCTGGATCCGGGAGGTTTGTGCATCTCATGGTAGGAGGGTCAATGGGGGTTCGTGTGCACCGGGAAAGGGTGCACTGGGGGGAGGGACGACGGCGGCGAACTTACAGTGAGGGAGGGAGTCGAAGCGCACATGCGCACTGTTGCCTGCCAGGGACCTACAGCTCACGGAAAACGGAACCACGCAGGTAAGAGTGTGCATGCGTTCTTAGGATTTTATTATATTAGATGTTCAAGTACTAAGCCTGCCCTATTTCCCTCCCAAAACATGCCTCTAAAATGCCCCTTTAAGATTTAGATGCACTGGAGACAAAATAGCCCAAAAGACATCTAGAAAGTCAATTTTGAAAATGCCCACTTGGCCATTTTGACTAGTAAGGTGTCTAAGTGCCAGTTTATGCTGTCTTTTGGACATCTGCCTTTTTTGAAAATGAGCTTTATAGATTTTATCAAAGTACAGTACTTGCTTCAGTCAGGGTTTATATTGGCAGTGAAAAAGTTAAAAATTACCGTTTGGAGCTTCACACCTAAGTTAGTGCCATTTTTATCTATCTTTTCTTAAAATGTATGTATAGTTGCTGTCACTTAAACCTGGAGGTATAGGTGTCAAAGATTGGCATTTTTATGTGTTATTGTCAGTCTATATGTGTAAGATGTCAAGTGGAGCATGTTTTTGTGCAAATGTAACTATGAAATCACTGCTAGTGCTGTATGTTCAGCAAATACACATAACTTATTTATTCCATTTATATTGTACCTATTAATTACACTAAAATACATTTTTAGACTGCAATACCTTCCAGGTCGATGTGGTTTCCATTATTAAGAGACTGTACATCACAGTGAAATACAAAAGAAATATCATCTTCCTTACTTTCCTAAGAATCTTACAAAAAGGGACGTCTTCAATAGTTTTCGGAAATGCAGATATGTAATCGAAGCAGCAAACAAATCCCGCAATTCCGAATCCCAACTAGCAGCCTGATATGCAATTGTTCGATGCAAAAATTTCTTATAAAGACATCCTCTATCAACATTAACTATTAAAAAAAAATCACAAAATCACATTAATAGCATACACTTAAAATTAATAGCATACACTTAAACCACACTTAAAAGACAACAGGCACTACATAGTAACTCATCAACCTGCATTACCTAGGCACATAGTGTAGTACATTTGACTGTGCAAATGAATGTTTTTAGCTGCTTCTTAAACAGTTAAATCTGTCAAGAGATGTAAGTCACTTGGCAACGTATTCCACAGCAAAGGCTCTTAAGAACATAAGAACATAAGAACATAAGCAGTGCCTCCGCCGGGTCAGACCATAGGTCCATCCTGCCCAGCAGTCCGCTCCCGCGGCGGCCCAAACAGGTCACGACCTGTCCAAATCACCAGAAGGGGCCCCCATGCCACCTTGGTTTCCTATTGAGTCCTATCTTCCCATCAAAGTCCTAGCCCTCCGGTCTTGCACATGCACGACCTGGTCGGGTTTCTATACTTATTTTCTGGTTAGCTTTCTCAGTATCCCACGATCCCTTTATCCCTCAGGAATCCGTCCAGTCTCTGTTTGAATCCTTGTATCGTACTCTGCCCAATCACGTCCTCCGGTAGCGCATTCCAAGTGTCCACGACCCTTTGGGTGAAAAAAAACTTCCTTGCATTCGTTTTGAACCTATCTCCCTTCAGTTTCTCCGAATGCCCCCTCGTACCTGTTGTCCCCTTCAGCCTGAAGAATCTGTCCCTATCCACCCTCTCTATGCCCCTCATGATCTTGAAGGTCTCTATCATATCACCCCTGAGCCTCCTTTTTTCCAGAGAGAAGAGCCCCAGCCTATCCAACCTCTCGGCATATGGGCAGTGTTCCAGCCCTCTTACCAGTTTCGTTGCTCTCCTTTGGACTCTCTCGAGTACCGCCATGTCCTTCTTGAGGTACGGCGACCAATATTGAACGCAATATTCCAGATGCGGACGCACCATCGCTCGATACAGTGGCAAGATGACTTCCCTCGTCCTGGTTGTTATGCCCCTTTTTATGATGCCCAGCATCCTGTTTGCTTTTTTTGAGGCCGCTGCGCACTGTGCAGATGGCTTCAGTGATGCATCCACCAGCACTCCCAAGTCTCTCTCAAGACTGCTTTCTCCCAACAATGCCCCCCCCAATTTGTAGTTGAACAACGGGTTTTTTTTCCCTATATGCATGACCTTGCATTTTTCCACGTTAAAGCGCATTTGCCATTTGTTCGCCCAGTCTTCCAGCTTGTCCAGGTCCCTTTGCAGGTCCTCACACTCCTCCCTGGAGCTAACTCTGCCGCACAGTTTGGTATCGTCTGCAAATTTTATAACCTCGCACTTTGCCTCCTTTTCCAGGTCATTGATAAATATGTTGAAGAGTAACGGCCCCAGCACCGATCCCTGCGGCACACCGCTCGTGACTCCCCGCCAGTCAGAATATTGGCCCTTTACTCCGACCCTCTGCAGTCTACCCGACAACCAGTGCTTGATCCATCGGTGCACATCCCCTCCCACCCCGTGGTTCCACAGCTTCCTAAGCAGCCTTTCATGTGGCACCTTGTCGAAAGCCTTTTGAAAATCGAGGTAAATGATGTCGATGGGTTCCCCATTGTCCACCCGACTGCTTATTCCCTCAAAGAAGTACAGAAGGTTCGTTAAGCATGACCTTCCCTTACAGAATCCGTGCTGGCTTGTTCTCAGTAGGCCATTTCTCTCAATGTGCTCGCAAATGCCGTCCTTTATTATAGCTTCCACCATCTTCCCTATAATTGAAGTCAGGCTCACCGGCCTGTAGTTCCCGGGGTCACCCCTCGATCCCTTTTTGAAGATAGGTGTGACATTCGCCAATTTCCAGTCCTCTGGTACCTCTCCAGTTTTCAAGGATAGGTTACAAACATGCTGGATTGTGCCCGCTATTTCTTGTCTTAGCTCCTTCAGAACCCTCGGGTGGATCCCGTCCGGACCCGGTGATTTGCCGCATTTTAACCTGTCTATCTGTTTGAGGACATCCTCCTTACTTACCTCTATGTGCTCCAATTTCTCAGCCTGTTCCCCACTCATGAGCTCCTCTGAGTCCGGTATATTAGATGTGTCTTCTCTCGTGAAAACCGACGAGAAGAACGTGTTCAGCCTCTCAGCTACCTCTTTATCCTCTTTAATCACTCCCCTCCTATCCCCATCGTCCAGCGGCCCCACCTCCTCTCTCGCTGGTCGTTTCCCCTTTACGTAACTGAAGAATGCCTTGAAGTTTTTCGCCTCCCTGGCCAGCCCCTCTTCGTATTTCCCTTTTGCTTTTCTAACCTCTCGGTGGCATTCTTTTTGGCATTTCCTGTGCGCCTGGTGATTTTCCTCCGTTGGATCCTTTTTCCATCTCCGGAAGGATACTTTTTTGTCGTTTATTGCCCTCTTTACTTCTGCTGAGATCCAAATCGGGTCCTTTGACCGCTTGTTCTTGCAGCCTTTCCTGAAACTGGGGACGTACATTTTTTGTGCTTCCTGTAGGGTGTCCCTGAATAGGGTCCAGGCGCTTTCCACAGTCTCCATCCTAAAGATGTTTCTGAGCTTCCTCCCCACCATTTCCCTCATAGCAACATAGTTCCCCTTCTTGAAGTTGAGCGCAGTTGTTGCGGTCCTCCTTACTATGGGTGTCCCCCTTTCTAAAGTGAATCTGATCGCATTGTGGTCACTGTTGCCTAGTGGTCCTCCCACTTCTACCCCTCTTGCAGGCCCTCCTAATCCATTCAGGATGAGGTCAAGAGTAGCACTCCCCCGCGTCGGTTCCCTGATCAGTTGCTCCATAAAGCAGTCCCTCACAGCTTCTACAAATCCTGTTTCCCTAGTGCAGTTGGAGTGACCCGTACTCCAGTCTATCCCCGGGTAGTTGAAGTCCCCCATCACTGTTACACTTCCAGTCCTGCACTCCTGTCTCAGTTCAGCTTCCAAGTCGTGTCCGACTCCTTCCGGCGCACCAGGTGGGCGATAATACAGCCCCAGTTTTATGTCTGCACCCTTGTTTCCCGGCAATTTGACCCATAGCGATTCCAGCCCTTCTGCCTTCGTTGCCATATCCATCCCGACCGAGTAGATAGAGTCTTTTATATATAGTGCTATGCCTCCCCCTTTCTTGTGGGTCCTGTCTCTCCTGTAGAGCTTGTACCCCGGTAGCGCCACATCCCATTGATTCTGCTCTGTCCACCATGTTTCTGTAATTCCAATTATATCTAGGTCTTCCCCCTTGGCCACGACCTCTAGTTCACCCATCTTGGCCATGAGGCTTCTTGCATTTGCGTATAAGCATCGCAGGTCCCGTTGTTTTTTCTCCACCTCTGCATTCACCTGGGCCGCCTCTCCTGTTCCCTGTACTTCTGCTTTGCCCTCAGCCTTTACCCTCGTAGCTTTCAGCTTCCCCACATTTCCGCCACCCCACTTCCCCGCTTTTCCTCTGGGTTTTCTTGCCCCCTCCTGGGCCCCTGCCTCTGTTCGATCCCCCTCGCCTTGTGTAGCCCCTATGATACCCTCAGTTTTCGCCCTCGCGCCACCCAGTCCCCCTGTGTCTCCATGCCCTTTAGTCTCTTCCCAGTCTCTTGAATCCAAATAGTTTAGTTTTTGCCAGCACAGGTAAAATCAATTACTATGAACCCATGGATTGGAAGGGAGCAATATAATTCATAAATCTGAAACTTGTGCTAGATGTCGAGGGGCTATACCAGTCACGGTCTAATGAATGAGCAACAAAAGCTTAAATGGAATTCAATCCACATGGGTAGCCAGCGTAACGCTGTTATGGAAGAGATAATATGATCAAATTGATTTAGGCCATTTATTAAATGCACTGCAGCTTATGACCTAACTACGTAATACCTAAATAAAAGCTACTACAATACTCCAGCTTGGAACGGGCTAGGCTCTGAACTAGAGAATGACACGGTGACAAAATTCATCACCGTTCCCGTCCCCGCGGATAACCGCAGGAAATAATTCCATGTCATTTTTTAGTGTCTATTTCAACCTCATTCCTTCTACACCAGCATTCTTCAAAGCAAAGCTTGAGGGTCAGTGGTTGTGGCCATTCATACTCTGATTCTTCCCTCTCTCCTTAAAGAATGACATGAAGATTTTTTACTGCGGTTATCCACGGGGACGGGAACGGTGATGAATTTTGTCACCATGTCATTCTCTACTCTGAACCATTACCCAAAATTCAGATTTAGGCAACATGGATTTATTGGCATTCTTATACGTAGTACAGCTGTGCAGGTCCAAAATTTTCAATCAGGCTGATATTCAAAGCAATTTAAAAGCAGGAAGAAGCAATATACACATTACATAGATGGAAAGAGAAAATAAACGTAACATCTGCCAAGAGGGAACAATGAGAGGGGGAAGCAAACTCCTGTTCCCTATATATCAGAAATACTGTAGCATTTGCACCAGCTGCTATATTTAACTCTTTTGTCTCATCAGTGGCTATGCTGATTGATCTTCACACTATCGTGGGGTTTTTTTTAATATCTTTATTCATTTTAAAGCTAACAATAAGTGCAACATATTATATAGACATTTTACACTTTAAACAGCACTTAAATTCAATCAAATTATATTTCATAACAAATACATGTCTCATCCCCCCTTTTATACACACAAAAATTGCAATAAATTAAATTAAAGGTATTTCCTCACCCTGGACGTGTATAACCAAAGGGCAAAATCAATAATCATTCCTTACAGAATTTTGTCAATGGTTTCCAAACATCCTTAAATTTCCTATAATGTCTCAGTTGTACGGCAATCATAGTTCTAGTTTAAAAGTGTGGCATAAAGATTCCCACCAGAAATTATAATTTAACCGGTCCCAGTTTTTCAAAATAAGTTGTATGGAAACTCCTGTCATTATAAAGAGAAGTTTGTTGTTATGGGAAGTTATTGGGTTTTTAGCCATCAATACCGTACCAAATAGCACCGCATCATATGTTAATTTCAATGGGACGTCCAGTATTCTATTAATTTGACCCCAAATGGATCGCCAAAATTCAAGTATCAAGGGACAAAAGAAGAGCAGATGATCCAGTGTCCCTATATCGAGATGACAGTGCCAGCATCTATTAAACTTAGAATTATCTAGTTTTTGTAATCTAACCGGGGTCCAAAAACTTCTATGCAACAAAAAAAAACCATGTTTGTCTCATAGATGCTGACACTGTACATTTCATCCTCCAAGTCCAAATCCGTGGCCATTCAGACACAGAAATCTGCTGCTTAGTCTCAATGCTTCAATTGTCTTTAAGACCAGTTTTTGGTTTCTTTTTCAAAAATTCAGATATTAATTTATACTACGTGGCTGCCTGATGCCCCAGGAAATCTGTTTGGAAGCACAGGCCTGGCAAGCTATACTGACTTTTTAAGTTTTTCCATTCAGGAAACCCCTTCTGAATGGCCTGCTTCAACTGCATGTTTTGAAACCCTTATTATTATGTTCCATGCTATTATTTTTGATTCTTTTCAATTTATTTGTTTCCTTAGAAACATGTGTACACTGCTTCCCTGATCTTGGAAGAATATCCAAAGCAGTTCACGTAGATTAAAAACTGAAATTATGCCTACCCGCTGCACCACCCCCCACCCCCGAAGCCAACCCTGCCACCTCATCGGAGCTGACATGCTTCATTCCCCTAGCAGCAACTCCATGCAGGGATGGGCCACGGCGCATGCAGCGACTCACATGCTGCACGTGGCCGGCCCACAAGCCTTCCCCCAACGTCAGTTTGACATCAGAGAGAAGGTTCTGGGACAGCCAGGCTCCACGGGGCAGTGAATGGCCTTGTCCCCGTACCAGTGGCAAGCAATTGATTTTTTTTCCCCTGTTCCGGTGGGTTACCCACGGCTACCCGTGGATAGCTCTGGGTAACAGTCATCATGTCATTCTCTCTTCTTAGCTTTCTCTAGAGTAACAGGAGCTTCCTCCATTGGTTCTTCTGCCATGTTATCTGAATCTTCCTGTTATACTTCAAGCACAGATCTCTCCATCTTCTCTTGCTCTTATTTCATTCTCTGCTTTTCTTTATCCTCCTTCCTTTTTACCTGCCTTTCCTTTTGTAGTTTTTGTCTTCTGGTCTCAGGGAGGTCGACTGGTCCAATCTGACGTTATTATTCTTGATTCTTTTCTGTGTGCCTCTTTATGAACACATGTACTCTGTTTTACCGATCTTGGAAGAAGGCCCAAAGCAGTTCACATACATTAAAAATTAAAAGCTTTAGGTTTTAAGACATTCACAAGATAAAGGTAACGTGGAAAAGTTTATTTTCTTTATTATCTTTTGCAGATTTGCATGGATGGCAAGGGGCAATTACACTATTTTATTATTGGTGGCATGAAGCGTGGGTCATAGCCTGTTAGTCATACCATCTGGTTTTCATCAGTGGCATTTTTGGCAGCACAGACTATGACAATTATTTCTAGAAGGTTGTTAAACACCCCCCCCCCCCCCCAAAAAAAAAAAAACAACAAAACAACCAAACCAACACATTAGTTTCAGAACAGATTTGAACTGATTACATACAGTGACAGAGGTCATTTTCTCTGACTTCACACATTTTTGTTCTAAAAAAATGAATTTGTTCTAACAAAATGCATACAATTCACATAAATTAAGATAGCCCAATTAGGGAATCAAAAGAAAATCCAAATCTACTATATACAACATATATAAGCCTACAGCCTGGCCTCCCTGAGTAAGCCCATTCTTACTATTGGAAGCTAAACAGAGTCAGGCCTAGCTAGTACCTGGATAGAAGACTACCTGAGAATATCAGGGGCTATAGGCTGAAGGGCCACATGTTGGGCAGCAGTGACATAGTGGAGGTGCACACTGCATGGGATAAGGCAATGGCAAACCACTCCTGTACTTTACCATTGAAACATCAGAAGGTGGATTCCTCACTGTGTATGTTGCCTTGAGTCAGTGGCCAACTTGGTGGCATAATCCATCTATATATACATATCTCATTGAACAAAACAAAATATAAAGCAAAAAAATGGACTGGAGGTACATAAAACTGTAAAGCACAGTAAAGCACGCTCCAGTATAGCTGGTATATATGAACTAAAAAACCTAGATGAAGGTAAAAAGCCTCAGAATGCACGCAAAACCATTTCCATATCATTAATCATAGGCAAAAAAAATACCTGCACCATGTTTATTAAAACCAGCAGACAAAAATAACAGTGGAAAAGAGCATTCAAAACCAGTATTCATATGCTTTAGATGGATCATGGATATTCCATTGGCAGACAGTAGATCCAGAGGGGCTAAATCGTGAGGTGGAATGGTAAGCGTTCCTCCACAAATGACTAACATCAGTGTGCATAGTTAAATCAGGACGCCTGCTGGGGGGTGACGTCAGTACACCGGAAATGAAGTAACGGTGAGAGAATAGTAAGGTATTCACCAGCAGCATCGTGAGTTTGTTTGTAAGACTTTTTTCTCTTCGTATTTTGAAAGGCAGCTTTATCTTTTTCTGTTTAGTTTTCTACTGTTTGACAGACAGTGAGAGTGGGTTCTCTGAAGAAGCCACTGGCAAAACGTGTCAGAACCCGCCAGTGCACGCTGCAGTGAGACTACTTCTGCTACATTCAAGTTAAGTTATAGCTTTGCACTTTAGGAATTGAATATTCTACATTTTTTGGCACAACAAAAAACTTTTTTCTGGCAAAAAAAGATGGTGCAATGATAGACTCTGGAAATCACATTTAGGGTCTTGTCCCCATTTGTGATTTTCTTACCACCTTTGTTGGTTCTGAGCACCTTTGTCAGTTTAAGGGATTAAACACTTTTAGGGGTCCTTTTACAAAGGCGCGGTAGCGGTTTAATGCGCGGAATACTTAACGCCTCCATTGACGAGGCGTTAGGATTTTAGGCTGCCGTGGGGGTTAGCGCGTGATGAAATGCCCGACGCGCTAACCCCCGTAGCGCGCCTTGATAAAAGGGGCCCTTAGTGTCCTTTTTTTGTTTAGAAACATAGAAATAGACGGCAGATAAGGGCCACGGCCCATCTAGTCTGCCCACCCCAATGACCCTCTCCTACCTTTCTCTGTGAATAGATCCCACGTGTCTATCCCATTTGGCCTTAAAATCAGGCACGCTGCTGGCCTCAATAACCTGAAGTGGAAGACTATTCCAGCGATCAACCACCCTTTCAGTGAAAAAGAATTTCCTGGTGTCCCCGTGCAGTTTCCCGCCCCTGATTTTTCACGGATGCCCCTTGTTGCCGCGGGACCCTTGAAAAAGAAGATATCTTCTTCTACCTCGATGCGGCCCGTGAGATACTTGAATGTCTCGATCATGTCACCCCTCTCTCTGCGTTCCTCGAGTGAGTACAGCTGCAACTTATCCAGCCTTCCTCGTACGGGAGATCCTTGAGTCCCTAGACCATCCGGGTGGCCATTCTCTGGACTGACTCCAGTCTCAGCACATCCTTACGGTAATGCGGCCTCCAGAATTGCACACAGTATTCCAGGTGGGGTCTCACCATGGATCTATACAATGGCATAATGACTTCAGGCTTACGGCTGACGAAACTCCTGTGTATGCAACCTATGATTTGCCTTGCCTTGGATGAAGCTTGCTCCACTTGATTGGCAGTCTTCATGTTCTCACTGACGATCACCCCTAAGTCTCGTTCTGCTTCAGTTCTTGTTAGGATCTCGCCATTAAGGGTGTAAGTCTTGCATGGATTTTTGCTGCCCAGGTGCATGACTTTGCATTTTTTGGCATTGAAGCTGAGTTGCCAGGCCCTAGACCAGCGCTCCAGTAGTGTTAAATGGTTATGCTACATAAAGCTGCTAGTATTACTTGAAATGGCTTTAAGGACCAAATTCTGTAACCAGTGCCTAATGTTTGGCACCTCTTTTGGAGGCACCCAACTAGATAAGTGCCTATCTAAATTGAACAAGCTCAAATAAGCTTTTTAATCAGCAATAATTTAAACTTAGGCGCCTATCAAGAAAGTGTGATTCTGTAACAAGGCGCTTCTAAAAATTTAGGTGGCCTTCAAAAAAATTGGTGCTATGCATGTTAGGCATGGGCATGGCTTCGTATTAGGCGCCTTGTTATATAATCACTGCTCTTAAGCATGCTTAAGCACTTGCATGGCCGCCTATCTTTAGTTGTGCCTAGAGCTTGCCTATTTATTGGGCGCCTCCAAAATAAGTTCCACTCAGCGTGATTCACTAAACAGCACTCAATTTTACATGAATCGCGCTGGGAGGTGCCTAGTTTGGTGCCTAACTTTTGGGCACTTCTCATAGAATTTACCCCTAAATTGCTTAGCTTGAGAAATCTCAGGATCCCCCCGTCAGTGGCCATCATTTCGTGGTCGTATTGCTGCTGCTTCCGGGCTTAAGATCCTCTGAAGCAAAAAATGCTCTCATTCTACTCAGGGGTAGATTCTAGTGATAGACAGCTAGGACATTTCCGTTTCATACCGTTTCCCACTTTATTTCTGGGAATGATCATTTTGTTTGTTTTTTCTTATGTTATCATGGGAGCAATGTTATTAAGAGTACTCATTCTGTCTAAAACAACATGAACTTGTGAATATCGAGCCCTCTTTCAAAAGAGTTCTCACTACTGATAGCACACATATAGAAAACAAAACATAACAAATAATTTCATGTTTTTTCTTTTCTAATTTTCTTTGCCAATAATATGAAACAACATAAGATATGCCATTGATATTTCCTGTATCATTTCAAACAGATGAACACCACTTGTAGATTCCACAGCAGCATCAGGAAATCCTAGTATATGTGTCTGAATTTGCATCACTTTTCTTATCAAAACTCAACATTTTCATGATATAGGCTTGTTTGTGAATATTTTATATTGTTATTTTGTAGTAAAGACAAAGGATTATATATATTGGGACATAGGAGGTAAAGGAAAAGAAAGAATACTTTCCAAGTTGGAGAGAAGAAGGTAAGAGGGGTTCTTCGGGATGATGAAAAGAGAAAGAGAGAGAGAAGGTTCTGGGATCAGGGAAGGTTGGAGGTTCTAGATTTGGAGAAAATGAAGAGTGAGGAAGATTCCAGAATTATGGACAAAGAGGATAGGATCTAAGAAAGGAAGCTCTGCATAGAAGGGAAAGATGCATCTCCATGCTGGCTCCTGCCCTAGTACCTTCATATTCCCTTCATAAATCCAGTCTCACTATTTCTTTCTCTCTCTCTCTTTCTCTTTCATGGTCTACTTTTTTAACCTCCTTTTTCTAACTCTGTGCGTGTGTGTCTTTCTCTCTCTCTCCCCCCACCACCCAAACACATACATACACATCCCATGCTACTCCTCCTTCTTCAATCTCATGCTGATTCTTCATTTCATACGATTCCACAACCAAATGCTAGGATGATCCTTCATCTCACAGTCTTCCCAAACCAGGCCATCTGTCTATAGGAATAGAAGGGTGTATAGCTCTCAAAACATTGGTTTACTCATCTGACTCCCATGCGCAAACTCATACTCTAGACTAGTGATTCCCAACCCTATTCTGGAGGACCACTAGCCTGTTGGGTTTTCAGGATATCTTATGAATTGGACACTATGTGCCATTGTGAGATTGAATGGATATATGAAAATGAAGTAATTTATGAGCATATACAACAAAGAATTAAAGTCCAACCATACTTCTTGCTGGCCGTCGCTATACCCGGTTGCATGGGTGAACATTTCATGAAATTTTTAAATAGAACATTTTAATTGGTTGAATGAACTGGGGAGGCTCTGTGGTTGTGATATTTGTGTGTCAGTGATGTGTCAACAGGAAGGACAGACGTATGAGAAATTATCACCCTATATAATAAGCACTGATTGTAGCTATTATCATACCCTAATGATGGTCAAGGGCATGATGAAGAAGTGGATTCTCTTCTTTGAGTAACTCTAAATCTAAATCCTGATAAAAATTATAGAGATCATCCTAACTTAATGAAATAAAGAAAGCTGAGAAACATAAAGGGCCAATTTTGATATGTCAAAATCCAAGTTTGGACGTTTTGTGGAAGAAGCACAAAAATCCAGTACCAAACATGTCCATTTTCAAAACTGCAAAATATTGATCTTGGGGTTTTGTTGTTTTTTTTTTTTTTTCCCCAAAAATGGCCATTTTTCAGATGTGGGATTATCCTTTCAACCATTTAAAAAACAAACAAACCCAAAAACCAACATTTAAAAAAATGCACAAAACAACATAAAACATAACATAACATAAAATCAACTTATAGACCGCATAACTGTGAGGATCTATGTGGTTTACAAAAGATTAAACTTTATTAATCTTTGGTAAACTGCATAGCCATTAGGATGTAGGAGGGGCCAGCATTTGTAGCAAACTGGCTACACAGTCATCTCAGCAGAGCAGTGGGGCACATCAGGAGGCATTGCAGTGAATTTCACATAAAAGGTCCCAGATACACATCTTACCATAACCACCTTACATTATGTGGTGTGTTCCCGCTAAGCTGCGCTGGGGTGCGTTGGCGCACAAAATATTACCTCGCAGCGCACATGTTTCTCGTCACAGCGCACACAGTGTAGAGCACAGTTCTTCAACCGCCGGTCCGCAAACAAAATCTTGCCGGTCCGCGAAGGATTCGGTCCCCGCCGCAACGAAAGGCCGGCGTCAGCTGACTTGCAACTTCCTGTTGCAGTCGCTGTGCCGGGACTCCTGCCTTCCACCGCGTTTGCCTCCTGCCTTGTCTCCGCACCTCCAGACCAGCAGCGGCAGCTGTGTATGCTTTTAACTTCGGCACAGAGCTGCCCCTAATCAATAGTTTAGCGCGGTTTCATAAGGCAGCCTCGGGGCCTTTGCTAGGCCGGCCCACATCGCATCATCGAAGCGGGCCGGCTATCAAAGGCCCCGAGGCTGCCTCATGAAACCGCGCTAAACTATTGATTAGGGGCAGCTCTGTGCCGAAGTTAAAAGCATACAGAGCTGCCGCTGCTGGTCTGAACTCTTGGGCCGCTGAAGGAGGGCAAAAAGCAGCTGTCCTGGAGGTTTCCCTTCCTCTCGCCTTTACAGGTTCCTTTTTTCCACCTTTTTTTTTTTCCTTCAAACGGCAACGGGCCCCAGCATCGACATCAATCAAGTAAGTTCCACTGTTAATCAAGCGGTTCTGCTCGGCCAAAGCTTCCCCTGTGACATGAGCCACCCTCAGGGGAAAGAAAGTGACCCACAAAGGTGAGGGGAAGGGGGGCAGATGATGGAAGTTGGGGGGGGGGAGAGAGAGAGAGAGAGAGAAGGGGCAGATGATGGAATAGAGGAGATGAGAGAGAGAGAGAAGGGGACAGATGATGGAAGTGAGAAGAAGGGAGAGAGAGCAGAAGGCAGATGGATGTCAGTTGAGAAGGGAGAGCAGATGCTGAATGGAAGTGGGGAAAGAACACATACTGGATGGAAGGAGGAGATAAATAAAGGGGGAAGAAAATAGTAAGATAATGGAGGGGTGAGGGAAAGGGGTGACAAGCTGTGTGTAGACACAGTGAAAAGAGGGAAACGGGACTAAATAGTAAGAAAGAATTTAATTTAGATGGAGGCAGAAAATAGAGAAGGAAGACCAGAGAAGAAAAGGGAAGAGAGAGCAGAGAATGATCAGATCTGAGTGGAGGAAATGAGAAGAGAGATATGCTAAAAACCACAGGGGGGAGGGAAGGATAGAGATGCCAGACCATGAGGGGAACAGAAGGAAGATGATGGATGCTAGACCAAATTGGGGGGTGGGGGGGGGGGCAGGAGGAGAGATGGCAGGGAAAGACAGACAGTGAATGGAAGGGGCAGATGCTGGACTGAAGAGACAGAGAAGGTTATCATGCTGCTGTACCGGGCCATGGTACGCCCTCACCTGGAGTACTGCGTCCAGCACTGGTACTTTAAGAAGGACACGGTACTACTCGAAAGGATCCAGAGAAGAGCAACTAAAATGGTTAAGGGGCTGGAGGAGTTGCCGTACAGCGAAAGATTAGAGAAACTGGGCCTCTTCTCCCTTGAGCAGAGGAGATTGAGAGGGGACATGATAGAAACATTCAAGGTACTGAAGGGAATAGACTTAGTAGCTAAGGCAGGGAGAACGAGAGGGCACTCTCTAAAGTTGAAAGGGGATAGATTCCATACAAACGTAAGGAAGTTCTGTGGTAGAAAGCAACATATTTATTTGGCTCATAACTTGCTGGCGCCCGATATTTTTAGCTCACAGTGAAAAAAGTTTGCTCACAACACCCGCCCGCTTAGAGGGAACACTGGTGGTGAGCCCTTCAAAACCCACTGGACCCAATTGTACACCATTATAATTGCAGTTATGCCTGTAGGTGGCACCTATATGTAGGTACAGTAGATTTTGGATGGGTTTTGGTGGGCTCATACTCTCTACCACAAGTGTAGTAGTTAGAATGGGATATGGACCTAGGTCGCCTTCTCTGTGGTCAGTGGCGTACCTAGGGTATGTGGCACCCGGGGCCCATCATTTTTTGACACCCCCCCCCCCCCCTCTCCTCATGGAAAAATTTTTTTTTTTTTTTTTTGCAATAACCATGAAATGGAATAAATGGTCAGAATAGAAACAGGCAGTGAAAATTTTCTTTTATTGAACCTCATTTATGTAACCATTATTCCAAACATAACATAACATAAATTATGTCGGAATTGTCATGACATCAGAAGTACATATGGAGTAGTTGCAGGTGATGCTTGGGACAGTTCTGATTATGTTAGTTTGGTTTTATGTGTTTTTTGAATAGAAGGGTTTTTATTTCTTTTTTTAAGGTTTTGTAGTTTGTGGTCGAGGTCAATAGGTTGTAGAGTTGGGGGTCAAGTGTTGCAGCTCGAATGGCTAGGAGGTTGTCGAACAGTTTTTTTCTTTTGACGTTTTTGGTTGGAGGGTGTGTGAATGGTGCGTGAGTTCTCCTATGTCTGTTTGAAGTGGATTGAATTATTTAGCTGAAGAAATTAGTTACCCCCCCATTCCACACACATTAATTCTCTTCCATTTTTGTTCCCATTATAAAAAAACACTGATAAGTTCCCAGGAAAAAAAATACATTAAAATAAGAAGTGAAAACAAAGGCCCCTACAGATGAGAACATAACATAAGAATAGCCTAACTGGGTCACACCAATGGTCCATCATGCCCAATAGCCCATTCTCATGGTAGCCAATAGTGCTGCCCGATTCAGAGAAAAATATTTCATTCGATTCGATTCACCCTGTTGAATCGATTTTTCGATTAGATTCACTGTTAATGACACCGCTTTTTAAGTTTAAACAAAGTATAACAATAAATTTCACAACAACAATAAATTTCACAAAGTACTTAAAAAAAAAAAAATCACATTTTTCCATTAAAGCAGTTCTGGAGACATTTGCTTGAACAGTCTTTTTTCCCAGTCCATAAGCAAGCAATATGAAAAAGATTTCCTTAATTATCTACTCAAACATTTTTGCTATTTACTTTCATTGTACCTAGACTATTATTCAGTAGAAAAAATTTAGTTTGTTCAATCAAGCAGAACATTCACTCATAGAAGTCCAATGTCCATACAGGATTTGATTGAACAAACCATATTTTTTCTACTGAATAATAGTTTAGGTACACTGAATAGCAAAAATGTTAAAGCCACACAGAAAAGCAGTAAAAGTCAATAGGTTCTCCAAGTAGGAACAACCTGATGTCTCAGCACTTGAGGAAAAGACCACGTAATAATGTTTATAAGATAAATCATATAAATGATTATACTGAAGCAGGGTGTCCTCAGCGTGAGAGGTAAGCGAGAGGAGAGAATTCTCCAGTGCTTTACACAATAAGGCTCCTCTGCCTGCAGTGCACACCATCATAGGACACCTCAGGTGTGCTCAAATTAATCAATGTGATAAATTAAACAGTGATAAACAATTGGTCAATCACAAGAGTGCAAGATCAAACAGGTTGTTCCCACTCAGAGAACCTATTGACTTTACTGCTTTTCTGTGTGAGTAGATAATTAAGCAAATTTCTGATAGCCTACAGAACTGATTCTCACCTTCCATCCCCAGCCCCCAAGACTTACCAGACCCCCCCTGCCGATGCATTTACTTACTGCCTGAACTGGATATTAAATCGTGGGGAAGAGAGGAGAAATGCGGGGAAAGAGCCAGCCAAAACTAGTATTTGTTGCTGCTGAGTGCACCAATCCAGGGCAAGCAGACGCTTCCCCCATGTCTTAATAACAGACAATGGACTTTTCCTCCAGGAATTTGTCCAAACCTTTCTTAAAACCAGCTACGCTATCTACTTTTAACATAACTTCTGGCCACTTCATTTTTAAGCTTAGATCTTTCCTTCCAAACAGAGACCTTGCTAGATGTCAAATACAGCACAAGGTAACTTCACATGGACTTAACTGTGCAGGAAATGAATCTCCTCATACACCCACCATATAGTGCAAAAATGTGCAAAGGTCTGTTTTTTTCTTTCGATCACTACATAGCCTAATGCCACACAAGCAGCGCTGTTACAAACATATTCTGAAGGTCAATGCTAAGGTTGACAAAGTTTCCTTCCTTGGACCAGAAGGAGATACTGACAAACCACTGGAAGAGATTCTAAAACAACTACCCAGAAATAACACCCAAAGACCCACTCAGTGTGTGAACCAGTTGAGTGGAGTGGACTAACTGGGGGTGGAAATGGGCCCAGAGTTTGCTCAGCAGAATTTCCCAGACTACCTCTTCCTCTCAACACACTGACATGCTACCACCACCACCAACACTAGGAACACCTCACCGAGTATGCCAGCAATGCTTATAAACTTTATAAAACACATTATTATATTTTCTTATAAAGCATATATTTTAACTGAACTCAGCCTTGCCATTCACAAAAATAGAAAAGTTCCCATTTCAAGCTGTCTCATGTACACTTTTCAAATCTAACATATTGTAATCACAAAACAGAAAATAAAATTATTTTTTCTACCTTTTGTTCTCTGATCAATATTCAAATCTTGTTGGTCCCAGGCTCTTGTTGTCTTGCTTGCCAGGGTCTCCTTTCTCCGTGCTAACCATCCGTCTGCCATCTCTGTTCTCCCCTTCCGTTTCCCTTCCCTCTCCCGGAGATCTGGCATCTTTCCTTTTTTTTGTCTCCATCCACAGATTCACCTTTTCTCAACTCCCCACCACCCCAGGATCCACCATCTCTCCCTTTCTGTTCCCAACTATCCTCCTATCCAGTATCTCTATCCCCCCTCCACACCATCCCCTGTTTCCAAGTTCTCTCCCTTTCTGTTCCTTCCCTCCCTAAATCCCATTATGCACCATCTCTCTCCCACTCCTCTGTTTTTAGACCCATTATTTCTAACCCCCAAAGTCTGGCATATGCACGTATCTTTGAACCCCCCCTTCCCTCTCTCCCTCTGTGTACTTTTACACCAGGACCCCCCTCCCCCGAAGGTCTGTCCCCCCTCAGAAGGGCTACACCCCACCCCTGAAGACCTGCACCCCCCGAAGGACTTTACCTCCCACCCGAAGGTCTGTCCCCCTCTGAATGCCTAAACCCCACCCCTGAAGGCCTGCACCCTCCCCGAAGGATTGTACCCCCCACCCGAAGGTCTGTCCCCCCCTGAAGGCCTGCACCCATCCCGAAGGCCTGCACCCCCCCCGAATGCCTGCACCCACCCCGAAGGCCTGCACCCACCCCGAAGGCCTGCACCCCCGAAGGCCTGTCCCCCCCCCTTGAAGGCCTGACCCCCCCTTGAAGGCCTGCCTGCTTGTCCCCCCTTGAAGGCCTATCCCCCCTTAAAGGTCTGCCTGTCCCACCCCCTTGTAGGCCTGTCCCCCCTTAAAGGTCTGCCTGTCCCACCCCCTTGTAGGCCTGTCCCCCCCTTGAAGGCCTGACCCCCCCTTGAAGGCCTGCCTGCTTGTCCCCCCTTGAAGGCCTGTCCCCCCCTTGAAGGTTGGCACCTCCCCAAAGGCCTGCACCCCCTTGAAGGCCTGTCCCCCCCCCTTGTAGGCCTGTCCCCCCCTTGAAGGCCTGCCTGCTTGTCCCCCCTTGAAGGCCTGTCCCCCCCCTTGAAGGCCTGCACCCCCCCTTGAAGGTTGGCACCCCCCCAAAGGCCTGCACCCCCTTGAAGGCCTGTCCCACCCCCTTGTCGGCCTGTCCCCCCCTTGAAGGCCTGCCTGCCTGTCCCCCCCTTGAAGGCCTGCACCCCCTTGAAGGTCTGCACCCCCCCCCCGAAGGCCTGCACCCCCCCGAAGGCCTGTCCCCCCCCTTGAAGGCCTGCCTGCCTGTCCCCCCCCTTGAAGGCCTGCACCCCCTTGAAGGTCGGCACCCCCCCTGAAGGCATGCCCCCCCCCTGAAGGCCTGTCCCCCCTTGAAGGCCTGTCCCCCCCCCCCTTGTAGGCCTGCACCCCCTTGTAGGCCTGTCCCCCCCCCCTTGTAGGCCTGTCCCCCCCTTGAAGGCCTGCCTGCCTGTCCCCCCCTTGAAGGCCTGCACCCCCTTGAAGGTCTGCACCCCCCCCCGAAGACCTGCACCCCCCCTTGAAGGCCTGCCTGCCTGCCTGTCACCCCCCCTCCCCCTTGAAAGTCTGCCTGCCCGCCCGCCCGCCCCACCCTGAAGGCCTGATGCCCCGACCCACCCCGAAGGACCATTCGCCCCCCTGGCCTCCCCGCACTACCTATGAAGCAGCCGCAGCAGGATCGCGACGTCAGCTATCTTTGCGCTGCTTAGGAGCTGCTTCCTGCGCCGGGCTACCTTAAGCTACTGCCCCCCCCACGCCCGAAGGACCGCTCGCCCCACTGGCCTTCCAGCACACCTATGAAGCAGCCCGCAGCAGGATCGCGACGTCAGCAATCCCTCAGCTGCTTGGGCGCTGCTTCCTGCGCCGCGGTCCCGCCCCCTCCTCTGACGTCAGAGGAGGGACGGGACCGCGGCGCAGGAAGCAGCGCCCAAGCAGCTGAGGGATTGCTGACGTCGCGATCCTGCTGCGGGCTGCTTCATAGGTGTGCTGGAAGGTCAGTGGGGCGAGCGGTCCTTCGGGCGTGGGGGGGGACTGAGCGGCAAGGCCGGGAACACCCCCTCAGGGCTGGTACCCGGGGCGGCCCGCCCCCCTCCCCCACCCCCCCCTAGGTACGCCACTGTCTGTGGTACATTGTACTGACCACCAGGCTAGTCCAGAGACCTATCTGATGCTCTAATAGGACTAGCCTTTAACATCTGAAGCTGACATACAGGCAGGCATGTACTGCTTTATATACATCTCTGGGGACTATCATTGACCACTAGGGGAGTGTGTGTGTGTGTGTTGGGGGGGGGGTCATGTTTACATTCCTCCAGTAGTCACCTAGTCAGTTTGGGTACCTTTTTGGCACTTATTCATTGTTAAATTGAAAAAAGATGGAGATCATATTGAACAGCTGTTCTACCTATTTTCAGATGCCAAAATTGATTCAAATGGGTGATTAAGTGATGACGATGTGAACAATGATACAGTCACATTGTATGTGGCCTTACCTTCAAATCACATTTTAAGCTAGTTATAAAAGGCAACCAGGTCAATATTCAGCCACAGCAGTTCTATTTTCCAATCTATATAGGTCATCATGCTGGTCATATTGTACTTAAAACTTTAACTTCATTATTTAGCTGATGTCTCTTGCATTTTCTATCACTGCTCAAATGTTATTTATTTAGTTGGTTAAATAACATAAGATATTCTCTAAACAACTGCCACAGAAAACAGTAATGCTAATATTTATATAAACACCCAAAGACCCCCCTCTCCCCCACCTATATTTTAAACCTCTAAATTATTTAGCACAGCAGTGCGGGCTCACATATCCAATGTGGTTAAAAAGAAAAAAGAGTTCATCTTAAGTAAACTCTCTTTTGCTTTTTTTCCAGCCTTTTTCATTAACATCCTCTCCATTCGGAGGAGTTCATCCATGTCTTCAAGGGAGCAAGTTTTATGCTGGAGGGAGGGACGGGAGTAGGTTCTAGGTGCCTGATTGAAGGGTAAGTTGATGGTGGGGGGGTGTTCAGGTTTCCAGAAATACTTATAGATGTATGAAGAGTTTTGTTTTTTTTTAGTAATTTTGAATCAATGCATTTTTCTTACTGTTAATGTACATAAAGAAAGACATGGAGGTAGTTTATAATAAACTAAAGCTCTTCTTGAATGTAAAAAAATTCCAGCCTTGTTTACAATATTTAGGAGTCTGTGGAGGGCATTTTTGATATGATATCTAAATCCAATTTTGGACATTTTGCAAAAAAAAAAAAACAACAACAAAAAAACAAACCAAAAACATCCAGTACCTAATCTTGTCATTTTTAAACCAGAAAAAATACCTATCTTTTTGATTTGAAATCACCTTATTTTAGATGTTTTTGTGCTCAGGTCATCTTACTATAAGGGCCATTTTCAAACAAAAAATATCCAAAGGAAAAATTCACAAAAACAAGCTATTGAGACATCTGGAGGCCAACAGTCTTACTAGACAGGTCACATAGATATTCCAGCAGAGCAATGGGGCAATATAGGGGGCACTGCAGTGAACTACACATTAGAGAATGACACGGGGACAAATTTGTTCTATTTTATGTATGTTATTATTTGTAAAGCCACCTAGGAATAAGCGGTTGAGAAATATTTTAAATAAATAAATAAATTTGTCCCTGTCCCATTCCTGTAAAGCTCTGCCTTAACTGCACAAGCCTTGAACACTTATGATTTTAAAGTGTTTGAGGCTTGTGCAGGCGAGGATGGAGCTTGCAGGAATGGGGCAAGAACAGGAAAAGAACTCACCAGAACGGGATGGGAAAATGAGTTCCTGTGGGGACTGGGAAAAATTTGTCGCGGTGTCATTCTCTACTACACATAAAAGTCACCATGTACTTATTACATTGTAACCCCTTTATATTGTACGGTGAGCCCTCCAGGATTAGTAAAACATGTACTGTACTCAACTGTACAATAGTGCTTATGCCTGAAGGTATCATTTATATGTGTATTCAGTAAGTATTTTCTGGTTTTGAGGTGCTAACAGTTTCCACCATACATATCACTTAGCGTAGGATATGGGCCTGAGTCTCCTTATCTGCAGTTCACTGTGCCAATGATTAGACTGCTCTAAGAGGAATAGTCATATATTTGAACCTGGTATGTATAGTCACTTTTACCTCTTGGAGGTGGGGAAGGGGTCAGTGACCACTAGGGAATTAAGAGGCTGTCATACCTTTATTCTTCCAGTGGTCATCTAGTCAGCTTGGTCAACTTTTTGGCATTTAATAACATAATAGTCTTATTGGGTCAGACCAATGGTCATCTAGCCCAATATCCATTCTTCAGGGTGGCCAATACAGGTCACAACTCCATGCCACTGATTCAGTGCAAGCAATGGTTTCCACCCTTGTCTGTCTCAATAGAAGGCTACGGACTTTTTCTCCAGGAACTTGTCCAAACCTTTTTAAAAACCAATTACATTAACCGCTTTTACCACATTGTTCCAGTGCTTAACTATTCTCTGAGTGAAAAAAAATTTCCTCCTATTGGTTTTAAAAGTATTTTCCTGTAACTTCACCAAGAGTGCCCTAGTTTTTGTAATTTTTGATGGAGTGAAAAATCGATCCACTTGTACCCATTTTACACCACTCAGGATTTTGTAGACTTTGATCATAAGAACATAAGAATTGTCGCTGCTAGGTCAGACCAGTGGCCCATCGTGCCCAGCAGTCCGCTCACGCGGCAGCCCCAGGTCAAAGACCAGTGCCCTAACCGAGACCAGCCCTACCTGCGTTCGTTCTGGTTCAGCAGGAACTTCTCCAACCTTGTCTTGAATCCCTGGAGGGTGTTTTTCCTTATAACAGACTCCGGAAGAGCGTTCCAGTTCTCTACCACTCTCTGGGTGAAGAAGAACTTCCTTACGTTTGTACGGAATCTATCCCCTTTTAACTTTGGAGAATGCTCTCTCGTTCTTTCCACCTTGGAGAGGGTGAACAACCTGTCTTTATCTACTAAGTCTATTCCTTTCATTATTTTGAATGTTTTGATTATGTCTCCTCTCAGTCTCCTCTTTTCAAGGGAGAATAGGCCCAGCTTCTCTAATCTCTCACTGTAAGGCAACTCCTCCAACCCCTTAACCATTTTAGTCGTTCTTCTCTGGACCCTTTCGAGTAGTACCGCAAAATGGCAAAATGAAGTTTAATGTGGACAAGTGTAAGGTGATGCATGTTGGTAACAAAAATCTTGTACACGAATACAGGATATCTGGTGCAGTACTCGGAGAGACACCCCAGGAAAGAGACTTGGGAGTACTGGTCGACAAGTTGATGAAGCTGTCTGCGCCAAATTTGATGGAATTTAAGTGTTGTTAAAGTGTAAAATGTCTGTATAATATGTCACACTTATTTTTGGCTTTAAAATGAATAAAGATATATATATACAAAAATAGAGCACATCATGCAAACCTTTTCACTTGTAAGCACAAGTAACTACATGTGTGTCAAGGTAGAAACATGCGATATATATCTTCCGGTACTTTTGCTTCTAAGTGCTAGACTTCATAAGACTGCAAGTATAAAAAAAGCCAATCAAGGAGAGTGAAATAACCTTTTTTAGAATTTTCTAGATGATTTTAGACATCAGAGATGTCAGACTACCCTTCAGGTATAAACGAGCAAGTAACAAGCATTTACTAAGGACTTCGATTGAGGCCAGAGTTTTGTTTAAGTTTGATCTGTTACAAATCTATTTTTGGCTTGTCACCTGGATACCTTGTTTACCATTTTTCTCTGAACCACCCAAATAAAGTCACATGTAGTGTTTGTTTATTTACATTTCCTTCTGTTACTTATGCCGTTACAAAAGATTTCTGGAGAGAACTCTCTCTTTTCAAGCTGCTAAATTGGTTTTCTCTTTTAAAAATTCTATGCTTCTTTTATATAAGGTATCACCTTTTAAATTGCATTTTTACTTTATGATCGGTTCTTACTTGTTGTAAACCACTTAGAACCATTCTTTTAAATTGTACTTTTCTTTTAAATCATATTCTCCACTGTAGGATCAGTTCCTATTCATTGTACATTGCTTAGAATTGTATTTTCCTTTTAATTGTACTCTTCACTGTATGACTAGTTATTATTTGTTGTAAACCATTTTTTTGTTAGGCGGTATATAAAAAACAAAATTATTATTATTATTATTTATATGGCACTTGGCATTATGTGCTCTTTCTTTGCCAATGTTTTGACACAGAAAAGTGTTATACTGGAAGCAAGACGCTAAAATGGCCTCAAAGTGGCTGATTTGTGTGGAACTACACTTATGCGCCCTGTTATAGAATAGCACATAAGTGTTTCCGTGCAGCTCTGAAAATGGGGCCTAATGATGAGAAGGACATGGGCGGGTCAGGAGTGTTCCCTTGGCGGCGTCTGAAAATTATTGACAGAACAAAGCAAAGATGTCCTGCCTAGTTTTTATGAATGTTTTATATGAATAGTTACTGTATGTTTTTTAATTTGTAGAAACTTCCGTGCCCAATTACTGGCCCTGAAGCAGTGGATTAAAGTAAATTCTGTGAAACACTGGCCGTGTCAGCTCTGGTTATGTTCCCGGCTGCTTACTAGGTGGCACTTATGAGAACAAATAGTGATCAAGATAAGTTTAGATAGGTTCCTAAAGGATAAGGGGATTGAGGGGTACAGATAGAAGCAGAGATAGGTTATAGAAATGGTCAGGAACCACTTCACAGGTCATAGACCTGATGGGCCGCCGCGGGAGCGGACCGCTGGGCGCGATGGACCTCTGGTCTGACCCAGTGGAGGCAACTTCTTATGTTCTTAATCACCTGTCAGTTCTTTTCAAACCGTTGGTGTGGTGTACTTTTGAAATTTTTGAATACACTATAAACATCAAAGAATCCAAGAAATTAAAAAAATTTACAAAAATAGTATAATGATTAATGAGTAAATCAGGTTTTTGGCCAATGACTGGATTATGGAGCAAAAACATGGACTACACTGACAACCTCAGTCGATGAAAAGACTGTGCGTTGTGCTCCAACTCTGAGGCCTTTTTTCCTGAAGAATAATTGTCTATGATAACATATGACTGGTAAATGTACCCCTCCAATTGAGTGGATTATATGATATTTAATTCATACTGGTAACATTAGCGCATGGCCATCAATAGAAACATAGAAAATTGGCCATTTTCCAGCTGCAGAAATAATGATCTTAGCAAATGGGAAAATCCCACATAAGGGCACTCTAAGGCCATTTATTTTTTTTAACTTTAGTTTAGTAAAAGAATATCTTAGTTCCTTTATCTCCCCAATCTTGCCAATGTTTGTTGGGGGTCTCACTGTGAAGTGTCTGCCATTCTATATATATATTCCTCTCTTCCTCTCATTCAAGGACTGAGGCACAGTTCATATCGGCTTTCACATACTCTCTTGTTCTACAGCATGACCACAAAATCCACCTAAAATACTGTATGCAAGAATACGACGGGGTGCTAAAAGAATTCTCAGCCCAACCAAGAAGAGAATGACATGGATATAGTTCAATCAATGATCTGAAACAATGTCAAAACAAATTGGCACTTAAACAAAAATAGGAAAACTCTTTTCAGCCACAGTTGCAAAATAACGCTCAGAATTTAGGAAGTTAGTTGTTTGGCTGAGAACTTTTCAGCACCCCCCTCGGGAATTCATATTAAATCGTAATCAAAATGCCACATCTAGGACATTCTTTTTTTTTTTATGGTCTTATGTGGCTGATCACTTTGTGATAACTAGATTAGCTCACTTAGCTTAAAAAAATAAATACTGACATCCAAATCAACAACCTAATTAGGATCCAGGCTATTAACATTTGAAAAGATACTGTTTCAAGCCTATCTATCATTATCAAACAGAGTTTTTCAATATCGGAGACTTAACAAGGCTATTTCTCTGAGACACCATTATCATGTCCTTAAGCACTTAATTGTGACAATTTAAATACTATTCCATGATGGCTGTTAACCATAAAGAATGTAATCTGACAAGAAAAACACAGCAAGTAGTGTGATGGATTCCTTTCCCTATTGAAGCACCACCAGCAAACAAGAGTTAGAGATCGCAGCAGCCAAAGTGTAATTTTTCCTGCTCTTGTAATGTTTGATATTTTGGGCTCCTTTTACTAAGCTGCGATAGCGGTTTTAGCGTGCGCTTAGCGGGTGCAGAATTGCCACACACACTAGACACTAACGCCAGCATTGAGCTGGTGTAAGTTCTAGCCGCGTAGCATGGGTTTAGCATGCGCTAAAATTCTGCGTGCGCTTAAAACGCTATCGCAGCTTAGTAAAAGGAGCCCTTTGTCTTTTGCACTGAGTCTATGTGGATCCCGCTTTCTAACCAGAGCAGCCCTGAAGAAAGTATTCTTATGCTTTAACTTTTTGCAAGAAATAGTGCCTTTTTGGGGGGGGGGCTCCCACCACCCTACGGAATGCTTAGTTCATAGACAACCCCGCGAAAGACAAAGGCGCGTGCCGACAACTGAGCGCAAGACGGAGGCGCGCGCCGAAGAAAATTACAGTTTTTAGGGGCTCCGACGGGGGGGTTTGTTGGGGAGCCCCCCCAGTTTACTTAATAGAGATCGCGCCGGCGTTGTGGGGGGTTTGGGGGGTTGTAACCCTCCACATTTTACTGTAAACTTAACTTTTTCCCTAAAAACAGGGAAAAAGTGAAGTTTCAGTAAAATGTGGGGGGTTACAACCCCCCAAGCCCTCCACAACGCCCCCACAACACGGCGCGATCTCTATTAAGTAAAGTGGGGGGTTCCCCCCCACGCCCCCCCTGTCGGAGCCCTAAAAACAGTAATTTTCTGCAGCGCGTGCCTCCGCGCTGCGCTCAATTGTCTGCGCGCGCCTTTGTCCCGGCGCGCTTTTGACCTGACACCGGAATGCTTTGCCCCTGGGATTTCACTCTGAATTTTCCTTCCCTAAAATTAAAGTACAGCTAAAGACTTTTAGCAAGAGCCTTCTCTTTTTAGTAAATTTGCGCAGTGGATGGAAGTACGACAGCAGTCACTTGCTAGGCTTATCCCTCTACCTTTATCTGCCTCTCTTTTCCCCTTCTCCCCTCCCCCTCCCCTTTTAGATGATTGAGCAATCTCTCTTTTTGTAAACATTGTAGTTCATTTCCTTTTTCATTGATTTTAATTGCTTCATTCATTGATTTGATTTGGCTGGTCCAAACTTATTGTGATATACAAGTATCAAATGTAATAAACAGACATAAACAAATATAAAGAGAGCGGCAACATTCTTGCTTGAAAGCTGCCAAAAATACAAAGTCATTTGTACAGGAACTTTGGTCTGTAATGGGTACAAGGCTGCTGTAGTTATTTTAGAGGCAAAGTGTCCTTTATTTAGCTGGCTACCAGGCGGCATAAATATGTATTGAAAGGACACTCTAGAGGGGGTGCTGAAAAGTTCTCAACCCAAAAAAGAAGAGAATGACGTGGATATGGTTCAGTCAATGGTTTGAAACCATGACAAAACACAGAATTTTGTTTCTGCAAATTGGCACTTAATGAAATAAGATGACACTCTTTTCAGCTGCAGTGGCAAAATAATGTGCAGAATTTAAGAAGTCGGTTGGTTGGCCTGAGGACTTTTCAGCACCCCCTTGTAATATCTCTGAGAAACGCTGGATAGATGATGCTAGCTGGATAGGTGTATTCGAATATTAGGACCAGAGAAATCTGAAAATTTTTTCCCTCTTGCACAGTTTATATTGGTAAGGGAGTACTGGCTCCATCAGTCATGCCTCTTCAAACAGTGGAGTCATGGGCTCCAGTGTTTATTCAAGGATGACTTCTGTGAGCTTGATGGGGAGGAAAAAGAGCATTGGGTTACTGGAGCAGGGCCATGTCCACAGGACTTTGGACTAGATTCACTAAGCAAACCGATTGTGTACTGATCGGTTTGCAATCCCTTAGCGACCAAATTTCCCTCCGGCTTGATTCACTAACCTCTCCTGCGATCCGCTTCCACTCTGTGCATGCAAATGAGGGGAACTGCATGCAAAGTAGGTAGGGACACGATTCACTAAAAAAAATTTCCCGATCCGCCTAGGTTGGCCGATCAACCCAAAAAGCGATTGCTGGGCACTAGTCGAAACGTCTTCTCGACTCTCTAGCTCCAGCCCTTCTCTCTTCCCTGCTCTCTACCTGCCCTGCTCTCTGCTGCACCGAAACTCTCCTGCCCTTCCCCGCACTGAGAGCCCGTGGTTTTTAACCCACGGGCCTCCCTGGCCTATGTAAAAAAGTTAAAATTTTTTTAAAAAATTGCGGCTCGTACTGCCACCCCCCCACATCGATGCCCCCCCACACTTATCTTCATGTCGATGCCCCCTGCGTACTGATGCCTGCCCTCCTGCATTGATGCCTGCCCTCCTGCGCTGATGCCCCTCCTGCACCGAGGCCCCGCCAACACAAGGCAGGAGGGAAGCCAACTCCCTCCTGCCATCTTAAATGCCACCTGGCCAGGCCTGGACCACCTACTAGGCCGTCTGGCTGGCCGGGCCCAGCCCACCCCTTCCCCGTACCTTTAGAATTGTTGGGAGCAGAGGGGTGCCCAATGCCTCCTGCTCCTGAGGCGTCCTGCGATCATCTTCTGGAGCAGGAGGAAGCCCAAGTCCTTCTGCTCCTGCTGCTCTACCAAGATACTGGCCTTAGGCCATGCCCTGATGCATCATCTGATGCACGGTGAGGGGTCTAAGGCACTGAATGGCTGAGGCACCTCAGGCTCCTCCACTGGGAGGAGCCTGTGGCGCCTCAGCCAATAAAGGACTTCCTTAGGGAGGAGTCTAAGGAAGTCCCTGATTGGCCAAGGGATTCCCTAAGGAAGTCCCATCAATGCCTTAGGCCCTCCCTGTGCATCAGATGATGCATCGGGGTGTAGCCTAAGGCCAGTATCGTGGCAGAGTGGCAGGAGCAGGAGGACTTTGGGCTTCCTCCTGCTCCAGAAGATGATCACGGGAGGCCTCAGGAGCAGGAGGGACTGGGCACCCCTCCTGATCCAAACAATTCTAATGGTACGGGGAGGGGGGTGACCTGGGCCCGGCTAGCCAGACAGGGAGGGAGGTGGGCTAGGCTGGGCCCGGTCAAGTGGCGTTTAAGATGGCAGGAGGGATTTGGCTACCCTCCTGCCTTGTGTTGGTGGGGCATCGGGCGCCGGGTGGGGGTGGGGGGCATCGGCGCGCGGGGAATATTTTAGGGGTTTGGGGAGGGAGGCGGCACTTTGGATGTGGGCTTTATTTTTTATTTTAACTGAATAGTTATTTTGCGTGTGTAATACATACAAAATATCTGCCCGATTAAAATAAAAATTTTTTTAAAAAAGCTATCAGAAGCCCTGACAGCAGTGGCACGAGGCTTCTTCTCCTGTCATTACTGTCAGGGTCTGCACATGCTCCAGGATCATTCTCTAGCGATCTGTGCTGTGTGGGGGGGGGGGGGGAGACATGCCAACACTCGTCTCCATTTGCATGCAGGCCTTTAGTGAATTTGTCGGACTGCATGCAAACTGAAACGGATTGCACACGGATCGGAGGGTTAGTGAATCTAGCCCTTTGTTGGACACACTTTACTCTTTCACTGTCACTTTTACTGGAATCAATTGTTTTCAGATAGTTACCAATTTCAGTCTCACAGCTAAACAGGCACCTTCAGCTAAACGTTCAATATTGTGAGAGCTGAGTTCTTGCTCCATTTCATGCTACGCAGATGTCAGTCAGTCACAGTATAAACCATGGCGACGTTTGCCCAGAACTAGTGAAGGAGGGATAGCTTTTCTTGATGAATACCTTACATACATCTATGGTCCCTCTGATGCGAGGTGAATGGAAATAATTTCTTATTCTTCTTGTATAGGTTGTGGTTCACTACTGGGCTATTTAGAACCACCTACAGATTTCCTCATCTTAATGAGGCAAGAGATTATTTGTCCACATTTCCATAAAGCATAAAAATAGACACCATGAGATTGTGCTCTGGCTGCTTAACAACAAGCCATTCAAGAACTTGGAGCTTAACTATCACACTTAATTTTCATTATCACATAAGCTGCCAAGATACACATTGGCTCCTTAGCTATAATAATGCTTGTTTTGCATGTACAGATTGAAAGTCTTTGAAGTTCTAAGTGATGCATTATTTAATTAACAAACTTATTTATTTAGGCTCCCTTTTGTCACGCTACGTTAAGGTTATTTTTTTATCGCTGTCTACTGCAATTTGTAGTCAGCGCATTCCTATAAGGGAGTGGTGGTGGGATGTTTATATGGCACCCTTTTTGTGAAGTTCACAGCAGTGCCCTGTAAGGTGCCCCACTACTGTGCTGCCATGTCTGGGTGTCCAGTCCATTACTTTGCTGGCCCCTCCCACGTCCAAAAGGTCTTGTTCTAGACGTTTTTGACTTGGACAAATTTTTGGACGGGAATGGGGTATAAAGATAGATGACTTAGTGGTCTGGACAATCAAATGGCTGGACGTATACTTAGATGATTTTTGGCAAAACAAATTATTTTGGACATATTTTTCAGGAATGGACTTTTGATACTGCTGACTTTGGACGACTAGCGACTTAGGCCCAAAACGGACTTAGAAGTGTTTTTTGATTATGCCTCTCCACATGTAAATGAAAATGTTACAAAATTGGTAAAAAAAGGAAAAAGAGAATGAGCCCCAAAATCATTTAATAGACACAACAGTGTTTAAGAATAATTTTTTTTCATATCATTCCTTTGTAGTTAATAATAAGGATGTGCATTCATGGTCTTTGCCCAAAATTACAGGAACCCTCCCCCTGAGGTTTCAGGGTTTTGTTTTGTTTTTATATGAATAGTATACATACTGTTGAGAATGTAAAATTTTTACAAAGAGGGTGCACTTTTTCCTAATAGTGAGCACCTGTGCAAACCATTGTACATGTGTGAACAGCGAATACATGTGCACACTATAAGGAAAGACTGCACATTGTTTCCTAAAAGGTGAACTCTCTTTGTAAATAGTGCACCAACTTTGGAAATAATGAACACTTTCTGTGAAAAGTGCACAGTCTCACACAAGCCTGGACCCTGTGCTTCGCTAGAGCCCAGATGTGAAAATATGCATGAGATAAATTTGCAAGCAGTGTCTCCACTATATGCAAATTTGTCTTATGCATATTTATTGTGGGTTCCTGAAACCTTGACTAGTTGAGTGTGTCCCCAGGACTGAGTTGCATCTAATAGGCATTATGTTCAAAATTTTACTACACTGTGTACATGCTAAATCTAATGAGCTATGCAGAAAGGCCATAGCATGTACATTAACCCCTCCCCCTTTTTTTTTTTTTTTTTTACAAAACCATAGTACAGTTTTTAGTGCCAGCCGCATCGGTAATAGCTCCGATGCTCATATGAATTCTATGAGCATCGGAGTTGTTACCGCCGCAGCTGAGACTAAAAACCACAGTACGTTTTTATAAAAGGTGGGGGGAGGGTAACATTTTTCACTACAGCCTTTTTATAGGGCAGGAAATATGGCATGATTTCTTGAATGTTCCACTGGCATTTGCTTTGCTGTGGGAATTAGTTCTTACTTTCTAATTTTATCCTTTCATTGTATTTATATTTGTCTTTATGATTTATATCTCTGTAAGAAATTGTAACCTACTCTGGACAATTTATTAAATGAGGGTAATTAAATTTTAATAAGTAAGTTAAAAAAAGAATTAGAATGATTTTGCAGCTGCAAGTGCTGTAGTCAATGACAAGAATTTGAGATTTATCCTCCTAGAAGGTAATCTTATAAAGCGGTTTTCATATTAAACCCTATTGTACCCATGAAAAATGCTTTTTATACAATTATCTCATGCGTAAAAGTACTCAGAGTGAGGAGAAGGCACATGCATTTATGAGACCTGAGGGTAGACGTGCTCAGAGAGGAGTTTGTATGGAGAGCATGTAAAGTCTTATCATTATCTGTATACAAGGTATATTGGAGAAGTCTGTGGCGTGGTGGTTGAAGCTACAGCCTCAGCACCCTGGGGTTGTGGGTTCAAACCCCGCGCTGCTCCTTGTGACCCTGGGCAAGTCACTTAATCCTCCATAGCCCCAGGTACGTTAGATAGATTGTGAGCCCACCGTGACAGACAGGGAAAATGCTTGAGTACCTGATTGTAAAACCGCTTAGAAAACCTTGATAGGCGGTATATAAAATCCTAAAAAAAACTTAAACTGAAAAACTTCTTATAAAACACCCAAATGCAACTATCAGCTATAGAAACCAACTTTTCAAAATGATTGGGGGTGCTAAACCCAAGGAAAATTACCTCTCCCTGGACAGTCAAAGAGTTTGCTCAATATTGGGGCTGCCCAAGCACCCACAAAATTGGCTCCTGTACTCTGCACATTTACACTAGCCTCAAGTCAACATAAATGTATGCAGCTGCATTTTAACCACAATTTTTGCTTCTTTTGGAATGCTTTTTAAATAAAAACACCTAGATACCAATGTCTTTATAAACTATCCTTACAATAGGTGCCTACTTGGCTAGGGTTGCCAGATTTTCCAATTGGAAAATTTGGACATCTAGACCTGCCCCCAGGCCTACTCGGCCCCACCCATCCCTCTTATAATGCCCTAATCCCACCCCCAGTCTCATCCTAACCCCGCCCCCCACTGCCTGCTCTTGTAGGGCAGGGAGGAAGGCCACACATGTGCGGATGTCATACGATGACATCACACGCACGCGTGCACGTGACATCATCGCGTGGCATCCGCGCATGCGCGGACTTCCCTTCCCGACACAATTTCAAGAGGCTTTTCAAAACCTAGACAAAGTGCTGGGCTTTGAAAAGCCGTCCGGACCCCCAGGCATGTCCTCAAAAGGCAGACATGTCTGGGGAAATCCGGACAACTGGTAAGCCTATACTTGGCCCTCCATCTTAGGTGGCCTATTATATAATTAGCCTCCACATAAAGAAAAGACATTTGGGTCAGTAAACTTCACCCCTGGTGTTTGTTTTAAATGCCTGTCATGGAATTTATATTATTAATAGATATTCAATACCACTATCTGGAGAGCAAGCACTACTGAATATTCCAGATTGTTACCTGGATAGCTAACCAGATAAGTAGAAAAAGAAAGGAAATAATACATCTAAACCAAAAATAAAACACTGTGGGCCCCTTTTACAAAGTCGTAGTAGCGAGTGCTGTGTGACAAATACGTCGCAGGGGCTTCATTGCAGTGGCTGCACTGGGAATCACTATTGCAGTAGGGCCCTGTGTGTTTCCGGGATTTCAGCGTAAGCCATTATCATTTCAAGAGAGTACATTTGTCAAAAGTCTCGTCTCTGTTGGTAAAGAATCCCTCAGACTGGGTGCAGAAGCTGAGAACATCTGTGCATGAGTTTCCTGTCAGGCAAACACGTCTGTGTGATGGAACATCAGTAAACATTGGTAGTTTCAACAGTGCAGTGATGTAAACTGGTGTTTCATTGTTAAGTGCATTATGAATCAATGTAATCTCTTAGGGGCCCTTTTACTAAGTTGCGCTAAAAGGTGGTCTGTGATCAGTGATATAGTAAGGGGGAGTGGTCTGCTGTCTTGGGAGGGCACCATCACTTTTTCTCCTCTCTGCCACGTATACGCCTTCACTTCCTGCCTCACTGTACGTCTAGCTCTTTGTTGGTGCAAGCAGCGATTCCAGCGGTCACCATCGCTGGATTCGCCGGCAGCAACAACAGAAGCGCTCCTCCCTCCCTCCCGCCACGCAGCTGAACCCCCGCTGACCCTCCCATCTTTCCATCTCTCCCTCCCATCCGAACCCCGACCCTCCCAACGCAAGATGACCAAAAAACCTCTTTGCTGTTTGTTTAAAATTTTATAAGAAAAAAAAAGAAATCCAAGTGGAAATAAAGAAGTAAATCAGAAAACAGGTAAATAAATGGAGATGGGGCAGAGGGCGAGGTATAGGCAGGGCAGGGCTAGGAGGCCCAATGTACTTGTGTTCCTAGGGGCCCTCGGAGAATTAATCCTGCCCTGTATGCCAGCAACTTTTATTCTCAGCTCCTTGGGTCTATGAGTCTCTTAATAGTTTATGCTTTACTTCTTTCTCCACACAGAATAAAACAAATTCAGCTTCTCAATTATTCACCAGGGTAAATCCATCAACATGGGGAGTGTGTGGCGCAGTGGTTAAAACTACAGCCTCAGCACCCTGGGGTTGTGGGTTCAAAACCACGCTGCTCCTTGTGACCCTGTGCAAGTCACTTAATCCCCCCATTGTCCCAGGTACATTAGGTAGATTGTGAGCCCGCCGGGACAGAAAGGGAAAATGCTTCAGTACCTGAATAAATTCATGTAAACCGTTCTGAGCTCCCCTGGGAGAAAATTGAATAAATAAAAATAAAAAAAAATATTTTCTTTGAGTGACAATGGTAGTCCAATGGGGGTCTTTCAGTATCCTTCCAACACAAGGCATACATTAATAATAATTTTTCTGAACGTTTTTGTCTGAGAAGGGGAGTTAGACAGGGGTGTTCGTTATCTCCTTTGCTTTTTGACATTGTATTGGAACCCTTGTTATTGGCTATTCAACAGGCTTTTCTCTAACATCTAACATCTCTTCCCCTGTCCACATCCTCCCCTATTCACATGCTCTTGTAAATCTTTCTCCTCTCTCTTCCTATATTTTTAAACTTTGTAAACCGTGTCGAGCTCCACTTCCGTGGAGATGATGCAGTATATAAACTTAAGGCTTAGTTTAGTTTAGGAGACACAGGGTATTCCTTATACAGGTCGGGAATATAAAGTTTCTGCGTATGCAGATGACATTTTGCTTCATTTGAGGAACCCTGAAACTACCATTCCACATTTACTAGATTTGATTGATAGATTTGGTAAATTTTCTGGATATAAAATAAACTGGAGTAAATCTGCGGTCTTACCACTGAATGTACATTGTCAAAAAGGATTATTTGATCCATTCCCCTTTCTTTGGAAGGAAGAGGGTATTTGGATAAAAAAATACACTGGAAAAAACAATGAAAGTAAATGAAAAATCTTTATTGCTGAAGGTCACAGAGATGTGTGAGCAATGGAACCCTTTACATCTGTCTTGGTGGGGGAGAGTTGAAACAGTTAAGATGATGATTTTGCCTATGGTTTGCTACCAAATGGGTATGTTGCCAGTTTTTTTTTTTCAAGGGTTCTTTTACAAGAAATTAAATAGTATTCTTACCAAATATATTTGGCTGGGGAAAGCTGCGAGAATTGCTTTAGTATCTTTACAAAAACCAATTATGGAGGGAGGGGTAAATTTCCCAAACTTTTATAGTTATCATCAAGCCTATATTATGTGTCAGGGTATGTATTGGATCCTCCCCGAGCTCATGGAAAATCTTCCTGATTGGTTATGGTTAGAATGGCAGCTCCTGTCTCCACTGAGATTAAGTCACGTTTTGATTATCAAGTTTACAAGGGCATATAAGGACAATAGAATTTTTCTGGATACATGGCAGACATTAAAATATATCAATAATTTAACACCTATTCCTATACATAAATCCAAGTGTCAATCCCTTTGGCTGAACTCCAAGATTCAAATTGGCGGGTTTAAGGTCAATTGTTCATTAAAATCTGTAAGTTTAATGTTTTGGGTTTTTTTGTAATATTATATGTAAATTTACTTGCACAATTGTAGTTTGGAAATTCAATAAAGATTTGGGATTAGTCATTTGGGTGAGGGGTATGGAGTAAAAATGATTGTTCATGTATTTATGAATGATGAATGTGCTTTTTCTAACAAAATTACTCTATGTACAATTGTTTATTGCACTTTGATAGTTTGGAAAATCAATACAGATTTATTTAAAAATAAAAAATAAAAAAAAGGAGACCTCCTCCCTTTTTCTCCTTGCAGGTCCCATTTCAGAGACCTACAAAAAATCCTTTAGCTTTAGCTTTCTGTTAGATTTATTTCATGACTTTCCAGCCATAACTCAAGGGAAGTAACAGTAAAAATAAAATACAATACATATTTCTCTGACTCAACTGCTTCTCTCACAAATCTCTGTAATTTCACGGATTCTTAAGAAGGGGCCATTCTTCAAATCATCCCTCCATTGTGCTCTCATCCCTTCTTCTAAACTCCAGACAATACTCCAAGAAACTTCTACAACTCCTATTTCCTCTTGCTTGAGTGGAATCAGATAATTCAATTTCTACCAGCCAGCTGTAGAGCTGCCAGCTCCTACCCCACTAGAGTATTTCTCCTACCTAGACAATTTCTGTCAATAGCTGTATAGCTGCCTCTCCCCTGTACAGTAGATCTCAGTAACAAGCTTTGGGTATTTATCCACAATGTAGAAAGATTCTGCTGACATTTGCTGTAGTTTCAGCATAAACTCCAAATATTCAGGAGAAAAAAACTTTTCCAAGAAAATGTCAAAAGAATGGTGACATTGTGATTTAATTCAATAAACATATCAAATTTCCTAGTTACAGCCTGCAACTCTATTATATGCTGAATCATGCATGTTGTATTATTTGCATATAATTGGAATATTGTGGAACCCGCTAATAATTAATAGCTGATATGTGCAATGATAGGAAACAGTTGCCCTGTTTTTTGTCACACATCAGCGGCAAGTGATTGAAGTATTATCGGAGTTATGTTTGAAAGATAAGTGCTTTTTCTTATGAACTTATGGAATGGAGTAATGTGATTGGGACTTACTAATAATTAAGAACTGATGTATGCTCAAATCTACTAATGCTCCCTTTGTCCAAAGGAGTCAAATACAAATGAAACTATAACTCACTGTTCACCTATATCATGGGTAGGCAATTTTGGTCCTCGAGAGCCATAGGCAGGTCAGGTTTTCATGGTATTCACAATGAATATGTACAAGATGGATTTGCATGCATTGCCTCCTTGAGATGCAAATCTATCTCATATATATTCATTGTGGATATCCTGAAATACTGACCTGCCTGTGGCTCTCAAGGACCGGAATTGCCTATCCCTGACTTATATAATCATTGGAACATGGAACAGTCTCCCAACAACCATCAGGACCGAACTGAACTACCTCAGCTTTTAAATAAAAAAAACCCTAAAAGCCTACCTGTATGACAGACCTCATCTACTTGTAACTTAATCACTGCTGCTATCTCAAGAAACCCATCGCTAGTACCACACCAATATATCCATAAAGATACAGAGTAGTTAACGGGATTTGCCTTGAGATCTGAAGTTGGGAAATGGATTTAAAGATGTCTTAGGGGAAATGTGGTGAGGAGGGGATGCATTAAGTCACAAACAGAGCCAACAGTTTCAAAAAACAAAATCTGTCAGTGACCTAAAACAGCCAGAGTAATTGAAATCACCTGGATTGTGATGGTGTGAGAATGACATGGGGACAAATTTTCCTAATTCCCTCGAGATCTCCCTATCCCCAGCCCATTGCCCTGAGATCTGTCCCTGCAAGCTCTGTCCTCATATGTATAAGCCTTGAACACTTTAAAATCATAAAAGTTTGAGGCTTGTGCAGGTGGAAGGGCATAATCAAAAATGTGCCTAAGTCTGAGGTTAGACGTTTTGTGCAAAACGTCCACAAACTGAGCAAGAAAAATGCCAATTTTCGAAGCTGCCAAAAGTCTATCTTATATTTTTGAAAATCAGCAAGGTATAAGTTTTGGTCCTTAGGACATCTACCTTTTTTTTGCCCATTTTCAATAAAAAAAAAAGTCCACATGAAAAACGTACAAAAGCAGGTTTTGTAGCTCATGTGCACAGATTAGAAGGAACATAGGTAATGAGACCTGCCCTTGTCTGATTGTGGCAGAAGGAATCCCCATCAGTTAAGCCAGTTTTGGGGGATTCCTGGTGGCTCAGCTGATGGGGATTCCCCCTGCAAGGATTAGCTGAGCCACAGAGCCCTACACCCTCCAAATCCCTCTCACATCCTGACATCCCCATATATCCCCCAATCCCCCTCACATCCTGACATCCAGGGCCGGATTAAAGGGTAGGCCCAGTAGGCAAGTGCCTAGGGCCCAAAAATATCAGGGGTCCCAGGGCCAACTTTAGGGAAGGAGAAAACAGGCAGGGGGCCCCCGACTGCCTGGTGAGGTCATCTTCCCTCACAAGTGAACTGAACTGAGGCTGCGGGGGCTCCAACTCTGGTGTGCGTCGGCTTCCCTTCTCCAAAACAGGAAGTGATGTCATTCCTGTTTTGGCGAAGAAGGGAAGCCGGCGTGGCAATTTTAGAGCCCCATGGCCTCAGTTTAGTTCATGCGAGACAATTTTGGCAGCATTAGATGCGTCCCGCGCATCTCCCTTGTGCAGCCACAGCAGCATGTATCTGGACAGCTGAAGGAGCCCCGCTCTGAGCCGTCACCTTTCCTTACCAAGTCTGCCCTGAAATCATTTTAATTCTCTCTTACTATTCAGTCCTCAGAGGCAGAAAATAAATTGAGAAGGAAGAACAGGAGGAAGGGATTGGAAAGAGAAATGCTAGAGCAGGGGGAAGGGAAGGAGACAGATACCAGATCTGAGGGGAGGAAAGGAAGACAGAGATGCTAAAATCTGCTGGGAGAGATGGATGGAAGGGAAGAAGACAGATGACACACCATGAAAGGGAGGGGGGGGCAGAAGTAAATGGATGCCACACCAATGTGGAGGGGAGGGATAGATGAAAGGAAATACATACAGTTTCTGGAAGAGGCAGAGAGAGAGCAGACAGTGGATGGAAAGAAGAGAATGATGAGAAGATGAGGAAAGCAGAAACCAGACAATAAAGGTAGAAAAGAATTTCTATTTGTTTTATTTATTTCTTTTTGCTTTAGGATAATTATTGTAGCTGTGTTGATAATTGTTTATTAATAGAGAATAGAAATAAGGTGATCCTGTTTATTGGACTAATTTTAATACATTTTTTACTAATTCAGAGACCATAACTCCTTTGCTCAGGTCTGGACAGGGATACTGTAACAGCAATATAGTTTACTGACTGAAGAAAGAGGTTTTAACCTCTGAAAGCTAATTGAGAAATGTATTCGTCCAATAACATGACGGGCACTAAATTTTCTTCCTACTATGCCCCATGCCTCCTACCCAAATGCAAAATATAAATTGGTGGGCTTCCCAAAGCCCTGCCAGCTGAAGATCTCTTCCTCTAGGAAGGAAGGAGGGATTTGTTCAGAGATGTTTGGAGGTTGCATAGAAGAAAAACTGTACACTGGTACTGTTATGGTAGTCTTTATTGTTTGTTTTGAATTTTAAAATAAAAGAAATAAAGTGTAAATAAAGAAGTAAATAAGAAAATGGGTTAATAAATGGGGTGGGGGCAGGGGGCCCAGTGGACTTGTGTGCCTAGGGGCCCTCGACAAATGAATCCTGCCCTGCTGACATCCCCAAGATATCCCGTACCTCCCCCGACAACACCTCCCCAACATCATCCCCCAACATTCTGAGGCCCCATTCTCACATCCCTGGTACCTTTGAAAGAGCAAAAGGCAGGAGGGAAGTTCCCTCCCTCCTGCCTACAGGGCTATGTGCTGCAATAACGGGGCTTCTCCTTCTCAATTCATTATGGGATGCAGTGGGAGGGGCCAAAGGCCCTGATTGGCTAAAAATGGTGATTTTGAATGGAATTTGGGGGGTTGGGGGGAGTTTTGCTCTTTGGATAGTGGGAGGGGGTTGTGACCACTGGGGGAGTAAAGGGGATCATGTCTTAAATCTTCCAGTGATTTTCTTGTCAGTTTGGACACCTCTGTGGAACATAGATATAATTCAAACAGGTCTAAATGCCAGCATCTAAGTTCCCTCTAGGAAAGTTTTGATCATGGCTGGGGTATGTCCAGATTGAAGCTCACCTGATTCCAACCTATAACACATCTCCCAACACGCCCCTTTGCTCTCTGGATGCAAAGCAGCTTAGAAGTGCTGCTACAAGTCCATGCTGCTACACGCCCACCTACCTCATGAAGCACTTTGTTCTTCAGGACCAACCCCGCCCCTCCCACAATACTCTGCTATTCTCATTCCCCACCACCAAGTGATGTCGATACAAAACATTCCTTCCAGGCAGGCATCTGGAACACATTAAGTGCCCTCCTCATGAATTCTCCATCATACCAATCCTTCAGAAAATCTCTGAAATCCCACTTATTCAACAAGTATATCTGATCCCTCGAAACCCATCCATCCCACCTACATTCCCAACATGTACCCCCTCCTACCTGCGCAGCCCCTCCCTCCTTTCTACCCTTCTCTAAATCAATGCAGTAATCTTCATTTGCCACGATACCTGTGGTATCCATACTGTATTTCTACTTTACTGTATACCGTATTGAGCTGAATAGGTATGATGGTATATAAATAAAGCTATTATTATTATTATTATTACACATCCAGAAAGTTGGTTTTGATTATCGGCACTGGACGTCCCTGCTATTAAGACATCCAAGTGTTGACTTAGGCTGGTTTTTGGATGCTTTAAACTTTTGATTATGAGCCCCTTAAGACAGAGCTTGCAGTTATGAGATGGAGTTAGGACGAGGATAAATTTGTCTTTGTGTCATTCTCTATGTGGAACAATGTTCCCTCTAAGGATTGGCCAGATGCATGCAAATTATTTCTCATGGGAGCAACAAATTTAAAAACCATTAATTTTCCAGATTTGCAAGTATTTTTGTGAGCAACCATATAAAATCTGTGAGCGATGCTCCTAGATTTTATGAGCGATTGTTCATGTGCTCAGCTTACAGGAAACATAGGTATGGAGTCCTGCCCATCCCTCACCTAGGTCTTTGCCCAAGGAACCGCTTACAATACCACAGGATTTCAAAATTCTCTATCTGTTTTCCATGAAGTTGTAATACTTCTCTTAATTGTTCATTCAATTTCAGGGGAAATGTTTTCTTGCAGTCTTTGACTGACATATCTGCCAAGAGCCACTGAAGACTTTTCTATACACCACACATATACAACCTGAAATTAAGGGAATTAGGGAGCTAACAATTAAGAAAAGCATGCAACCTCAGGGACAGGCAATGCTTTAAGCAGATGGGGAGGTTGGAAAGCATGCAGTACATAAAAGTTCTTTGGGAGATGTCCTCAACAGAGATAGGGACAGAACTCCAAGCAATTCAAATCCAGGTGCCTTCAATTAGTAAGGCCGTCATAATTTTAAGCCCCTATGTTTTCCTAATATGTTCTGTTCTTGCAATTCGGTTGTGCAAAGTAATTCACAAAGAGGCCCTTTTACTAAGCTGCGAGAAAATGTGACATTAGTGCACACTTGCTTGGGTTTTTCCTTTGCACTAAGACCATTTTTAACATGGCCATAAAATGATTGATTCTCTTTCTTTCTTTCATTTTTTTAAAATTTTTTTTTTTAAATTAATGCCTATATGCTAATGTTTCCATTAGCGTGTGGCTCATATGGCAATCCTGTGAAAGAATAGGAACGCCCACACTTTATCCCCTGAAAAAAAAAAAAATTTAACATGTGGTTTAGTGCACGCCAAAATAGCAATAATCACTGGACCAAAAGCATACAGAGAAATGATGAAAGGATCAGTAGCTTAGTAAGGGGGGCAGGGGGTGGCAGACCATCCTGGGTGCTGCTTTGGTGGGGGCGCTGGCACCTCTCCGCCCCCCCCCCACACCCTGCTCGTGCCCTCCATTCTCCACCCCTGTACCTCCTTAAATCTTCACCAGTGTGAGCAACTACTCTGGCCTGCTACTTGCACCGGCCTGGCTCCCTCTGAAATCACTTCCGGGTCACAGGGCCAGGAAATGACATCAGAGAGAAAGCCAACGCTGGTGTGCACAGCAGGCCAGGGAAGCTGCTCACGTTGGCAAAGATTTAAAGAGGTACAGGGGGTGGGAAGGGAGGCTGTAAGTGTCGCGTGGGGGGAGGGCACAGGAGCAAAGGGGGGACACTGTCCCAGGTGCCTCCTACCCTCCATACATCACTGAAAGGATAAACGATGAAAGCTGGAACTAAAATCTCTATTTCACCAGCATCTAGTGGCACTCACAGAAGGACCCACAGGACGCCATTTTAAGCTGTATTAGGCAGGTGTTAGCACCTAATGCAGCTTACTAAAAGGGCCCCCAAATTATTTCCCTATGTTTCACTTCTGCTGGCTCAGATGTGAATCACCCACATAAGATATTTGTTTTTATTAAGCCTCTCTCTATAAATGTGACGTTAAAGATAAGTTGTCCCTGATTTGTTTATGGTAAGTTCTTGGAGTTCACGCACTAGATCCATTCTCTACATAGCTGCCAGCTCATGTTCTAGAAGACTGCTAAGAAAAGTTTTACCTAATGTAATAATTTGTAAAAAGATTGCTGGTAGCATTTGAGCAGAAAATCTAATTTCCTCTAGATAAGATTTGTGTGAACATCCATCACAATTCTTTTATTCCGACTCTTCTGCAATATTTCTTCTAACAGCTTGTGTTGATAAGAAAAAGACTAGACTGCAACTACAAGCTACAAGCTAACAAAAGATCCCCAGGCCTCGGTTTCCAGACAATAATCAGATTCCATGTGTAAGTACATTAAATCACAGTGGTTCCTTTTCAGTTTTCTCTGTTTTGTTCCATGAACAATTTCTTTTGTATAATATCCTGAGATAAAGGAGTTCAGTACTGGATAATGCAGAGATATGCTTGTTGTCTAATACCCCAGGAAGTAAGATCAGATTCAAGCTTTTCAAACATATTTGCCTTGAAAATAATGGTGCAAAACAGCTATTTTTTTAAGTGGTTTTTTTTTTCCAGGTACTTCTGAAATACTTATACTATATGCAGCCCTTTGTTTTCCATGACCAGGCAGGCCACAGATCTGAGATAAGTTTCCTCTAGACTCAGAGTTAAACTCAGAACTAAATTTGCCCCCGGAAGTAGAATGAAGGGGTCCGGGCAGGCCTGCTCGGTGATGCTGCGCAGCGGATGCCCGAAGATTTAAGGTAGAATGCTGGGAGCTGGGTGGGTGGGCAGATGCCAATTTGGGGGGAGGCTCCTGTGGCCTCCCCTGTTCTGACACCTATGCAACGCATTTAACAGAATCAGAGTTAATGACCTTAAGAAAACACTTAGACACCTGCAATGTAGACTAATGTTTTATTGTCTTACATTGCAGGCATATAAGTTCTTTAGTGAATTGCGTCTGACAGCACCTAAGTCCCACTTCACCCCCTAACCATGTCTATTTAGGTGTAAGGCGCTGTTTGGTATCCTGCTGAAGATGTGTTAAAAGTGCCTACTCTTTAGATGCCAAGTTAATTAGTTAGGTGCCATCGACTCATGCCCGAGTCCTAGTTACTTGATGAATTATGGATCTAAAATCATTTTTGTGCTAGTCTGGTAAGGTCCTCCAGTGTCATCCCCATGACTGTTTTCAACATGTCCAGCCATCTGATGCAGGTCACCCGCTTTGCTTGGTTCCTTTGATCTTCCCAAACATGATGCCTTTCTTCAATGATCTTTCTCTTCTGACAGAATGACAAAAATAAGATAGTCGTAATCATTTGGGCTTCAAGTGACATAGCCAGTTTAATCTCTTCCAGAATCGATTTGTTAATTCTTCTAGTGGTCCACGGTATGCATAAAATCATTCTCCAACACCATAGCTCAAATGAGTTGATTTTCTTTCTATCGTGTTTCCATAGTGTCCAGCTCTCGCATCAGTAATTGACCACTGAGAAGATGAGTGCATGGACAAGTCTGATCCTTGCTTTTGAATACTTTGTCAAGAGTCTTCATTGAAGAGAGATTAAGTGCTATTCTGCAGAGTATTCCTACCCTGCTAGTTGCTTCTTTGTTTATAAAAGAGCCCAGGAGATCAAAATCCTTTACAACTTCTAATGTATTGCCTTCAAGCTCAAAATCTTCATCATTTTCCGTGTTCATGATCTTTGTCTTATTTATGTTCAATTCTATTCCCATGCTATGACGTTTGGCTTTGACTTTTCTCAGTAGAAACAGTGGCCCTGATTCTGCAAAGTGTGCCTAATGGCGCATACCATTTAGGCATCCAATTTAAGTGGTTAATGAGCGATTTAAAGCTCTTAATAAACTTTAATTGGGACTTAGACAGAGAGGCGTGCTTAGAATGTAGATGCATCTCCATATTTGTAGGCATTCTCAAGAAAAGTCACGTCTAAGTATGTAGACGTGGGCATAATGTGGGTGTAACCTGGGCGTAGTTAGGGATAAGCTTGAGATGGACACTAGTTGGGTGGCAGACCACGTCTAAACATTGCAGAAATTGTAGGCGAATGAAAAGCTGGTCTAAGTGTGGTTTCTGCTTGGGCTGAATGAGACTTTCTATGGACGAAACTTAGGTGCGCTTTGGGCTTCCAAAATGATATTTTCTACATAGAGTTCAGGAATATGTTCTTTCCTCTTTTTTTCCTCCTAATAGATTTAATAAGCCACCATATCAATAGGGCACATCAATACAAACATATTGCATGCAAAACATAGTACTTTTCTGCCCAAACAGCAATATGATTTACTAATTATAGCACATGAAAAACACACTCCTTTGGATTTCATGCTTAAAAAGAACTCCTTTTTCTCACCAACCAGTGCTGCAATCAGCTCTTTCTTGAAAGCAAAGAAAGAACATTACTTAATTTCTCAAAGCTTAAAAATAGAAAAACCAGATACAGACCTTAACATGCATTTTCCTTTATTGCAAATGGAGATGTGCAGCTGCACAATGCTGACCTCATTGTGAGATCATCAAGGTGCACCTGCAAGGTAGAATGCCTCAATTAAAAGATACGCTGGGTATTGAACTCACTACCTCTGCAAGATCAACACAGGATTTTAACACATTGAGCTATATCAGCTTTTAATCAGGTGGATCTCACTGTCCTGTCATATCATAGCTTATTGACCTGCCTATGTATCATCTGCTTAGGAATAATATCACAGTCACTACAAAAAAAAGCATTTCTAGCTCACCAAGTTAATGCACCTCCTCTATTCTCTCCAGCTCACCAGTTCAAATTCCACCATCACCTTCACTCTTTTTAACAACTTCCTAACAGCTCTCATAAGAGAGTCTAGATGGTGGACTTTGCCATTTTTCATCAGCACATTTTCTTTTGCAGGCAAACTTATTTTTCCCTTCACATGGCTAGGACATCCTAAGCTGTCATGGTAGGAAACTTCTCTCCTGATTGAAAGAAGCCATTTGTGGATCACCAAGTTAAGGCACCTTGTTGCCCCTTGTCCATCTGCTCAAGCACACCAGTTCAAATCCCACTTTCACCTTCACTCATTTTAACAACTTCCTATTAGCTTTCATAGGAATATACATGGTGGACTTTGCTGTTTTTCATCAGCATTGTGCAGTTTGCAGGCACACTTATTTTGATCTTGCCATGGCTAGGATATCCTAGGATATCTCATGATAAGAAACCCCTAACTCAAAGGAAGTGGTTGTGGCTCAACAGTTAATGGTACCTCTCCCATCCTCTGAAAGTCAAATCCAAATGATGTTTTGATACCCCAAAACATGTTCAAGTTTTTGTTGACAATCTGCTATCTAGGTGCATATTGATGATCTCACAATGAAGTCAACATTGTGCATCAGATACATTCATTTACTCTCAACTACAAGCCATTGTAGTAGGATTATATTTCTTTTTATGCAATATACGCACAGGGCAACAGGTATAAGACTTTACTAAAACTTCAGAGGGCTTGGACAGGTGTTGAAGGAAGCTACATGTTTTGAGATGTATCCTAGAGACATTACTATTGGTAAATTCAGCTTGGCTTTAGATTTGCAGGTGTGGTTTCATGCCTGAGGAGTGTGTGTTGGGGTTGGGGGAGGGGGTTTAGAATGAGAAAACAGGCTGCTTTAGATATCTGAGAATTTCTGCAGATCATTTTAAAGCTCAACCCAAATATGTTGAAGCAAAGGAATGGCCAAAGAATATCCAAACAGTTTGAAGGTTTTCTGGTAGAAAAATGAATATTGTATTTTTGCTAACCATACTTAAGACTTGAACCCTTGACATTTGGAAGATAAAAAGCAGTGCTCTGAAGCATAGAGCTACAGAGGGAATTCCTTTTAGAATTTGGTAACAGGAGCCTCTACAGAGTAAGCAGATGACTAATGGCATCTTGTCAAAGCTTTGAGAAGTGAAGGAAATGATTAAAAGTCAGTACAGATGTGTTTGGCCAAAAAACACCCAAAGCATGTCCAATCAGTTTGAATGTTTTCTGGTGTGCTTGTATAAGAAGGTCCATCAGAGCAGAGTTTTCTCTTTTAGGACTCCCATTTTGTGTTATTACTTGTGCTGATTTCTGAGACCTTGCTTTTTCTGATTTATCTTTTAACTTTTTCTTTCCTATATCTGCCACAACTCTCTCCATTTCACAGGACCATTAGCAGCTATAGTAATTTGCAATTGATGTTTTTTCTAACATTTTTCATCTTTCCAGGTGAATATGCTGCACCTATGCAAGGAACTCCTTGCTAACAGCTCAGATATCAAATCCAGGTGAGAATGATATATTGCTAACTACTTAGGTGTCTTTATTCCAAAAAAATCTCAGGCAGAACTGATTTCTTGTTTTGGACTCCCATTCTGTGTTATTGCTTATGGTGATTCTCCTTTAACTTTTTGTCCCCCTGACATCTGCCACAACTCTCTCCATTCCACAGGGCCATTAGCAGGTCTGAGAATTAGTGATGATAAAAATAGGTTCCAGATGTGTTTGCTGAAAAAACACCCATGCGGTTTGAAACTTTGGCACCAGGAAAATGGATATGCAAGTTCTGAGAGTAGAACCTATGATGTTGGGAAGATGGAAGCAGTGCCTTTACTCATTGAGCTAAAGGTAATTCTTTTTAGAGTCATATAGAGGTAGCTCAAAAGACTAATCAGTTTTGGTGGTAATTGTTAGGCATCCTTATTATAAAAAGAGTTCAGATGCAGCTGCCTCTTCTTTTTAGGAGTCCAACAGTGTTTGTGCTTCTGTTCATTCTAGGTGTTATTTTCAGACTGTGCTGTGACATATTCTCCCCAAACATTTGCTTTTTACTTTTGCCACAGATGTCTTTCTAATATTTTCCCCCTTTTCTCCTGATTTCAGGTCCCCAGAGTGGCTTCCCTTGTGTTTCCCAGGGGCCAGAGCAGGTCTGTTAAAACTGGGTTCAGCACACCAGCTTGCACCTGGGCAAAGAGTTATTGCCAGTAGCTCAAATACTAAAACAGAAAGAATAGGTGAGAATGATGTATTGCAAACCTTTGATTACACTAGATATCCTTTACTTGACTACAAATTTTGTCTTATCTAGTGTTCCATGAGCCCCAAGCTGCAAAGGAGAGAAGTGGGGTGGCCCTTAGGGGGTGGCAAACAGGGTAGCTGTGCTATGTTTTTTTTTTTGGGGGGGGCATGTGTCTCCTGCCTCACAGCCTGCAAACAGCATAATATTTGGAAAAATGGCATTCTATGACAGCTGGAGAAGATGAACAAGGTTCCTTAACTTGGTGAGCCAGAAATGGCTTCTTTCAGTCAGGGGAGAAGTTTCCTACCCTGACAGCTTAAGATATCCTTAACTGCTGCTGTTTAGGCGTGCTTTGGGTGCTCTGCTACAGAGCCGCAAGCATGCCATAATGACGCCTATATGGAACAGTATAATCAAACCTGAATTGCTATTATTTTATGGCTCATTGTCTAGCGCAGCGGTTTGAATGAAGGTTAGCATGTGAGCCTGGTGTGGATTCAACTCCCTCATGTACTTCAGCTGACACAATACTCATTTTAATAAAAATTACAAGCTACAGACCAATCAAATCTAATTTTCATTTCAAACTGTACAACATTAGCAATTCAAGAAGCAAAAAATTCCAAAAGAGGAGTTTGAAAATGATGTAAACAGCAGTATTTGACTCCATATCACATTAATTCAACCATTAATTCATTAATTCAACTTGAGATTATAATAATAATAATAATTTTATTCTTGTATACCGCCATACCGTTAAAGTTCTAGGCAATTCACATCCATTAATTAAGGTCCGTGATGACACACGGATTTACAAAATTTTGACAAAGTTACAGGCAATGAAGCGGGGGGGGAACTCTTTGAAGAGATTATGCAGAGGTAAACGGTAATGCCGAAGGAAGGGTTGTAAGGTATGATATAGCGAAGGGGAGATAAAATTGGGGGGGGGGAAGAGGGAGAGCCGAAGGAACGGGGTAGTGTGGGAAAGGGGAGAAAAACAGGGGGGCAAGGGAGATTAAAAGGCCTGTTCGCGGAAGAGGTGCGTTTTGAGAAGTTTTCTGAAACTAAGGTAAGAGGGGGCCTCGAGTATCATTTGGGCAAGCCAAGGGTTCAGCTTGGCCGCCTGGTAAGCAAAGGTTTTGTCGAGAAATCTTTTGAAATGACATAATTTTAGGGAGTGGAAGACAAACAGCTGGATTCTGCGCGATTTCTTGTTGGTGAGATTCAGAGTGAAATGGTGATTGAGGTATCTAGGCTTTTGGGACAATGAAAGCAGTGCTTTAAGCCATTGAGCTAACAGTCTTTTGTCTCAGCTAACTGTGATATGGTAGCTGAGCAGATGATACCTTAGCAGATCACTAAGCTATGATATGACAGGGGAGTCAGAGGAACTGGAGTGGAAGGTGGTGTAGCTCAATGTAAAAGCTCTGTGCTGATCTTGCAGAGGTTGTGAGTTCAACTCCCAGGCCATCGTTTAATGGTGGCATTGTACCTTCAGGTGCACCTTGATGATCTCACAATGAGGTCAGAATTGTGCAGCTGCACACCTCCCTTTGCAATGAACTAGAAGCCACATTCAGGTCTGTTGTGTGCTTTATTCTGTTTTTAAACTTTGCCAAATGAAATGGGCTTTTTTTTGCTTTGAAGAATGAGCTGATTGGAGCAATGTTTAGTGAGAAAGAAAGTGTTATTTGGAGCAAGAAATCTAAAGCTGTAATTTGCATGTGCTGTAATTAGCTAATAACATTGCTTCTTTAGCCAGGAAATGAGTAAATTTTTAATTCAATATGCTTGCATGGATATGTCCTATTTATGTGGTGGCTGAATCACAAAATAAAATCCCTGAACTGTATTTAGAGGATCACTTTGGAAACATCCAAAATCTGCCATTCAGAGAAATGTCAATCTGACATCTGACACCCAAACAAAGCTCAACGGGTGACCAATAGGGCTGCCTTGCGTCTATCCAACTAACGTTTTTCTGAAGCCCAAACCACATCTATCTAAAGCCCAAACAAAGCTCAATGGATGACCTGCAGGGCTGCCTAAATAACGTCTTTCTGAAGCCCAAACCATGTCCTTTTAAATCCCAAACAATGCTCAAGCAGCTACTCTTTACACTACTTGTAGGAACTAATTTTACAATTACTTTTCAGCTTCCTATGTAGCACAGAGGTTAAAGTTACACCCTTCTACACTGATGTTCCCAGTTCAACTCCCAGTCAGTACCTCTCATGGAAAATGAAATATTATAAATATCCTTTTAAAGATGGCATACTGTGTTACTTTTTTTGTTTTTATTATGTTAAAGCTTATAATACTGTAATAATGAAGAAAAAGAATATGACAGGGCAGTGAGTCCACCTTGTGTTGTCTCCTGCTATTTATCTTAGCAGAATTAACTGCCATAATGATGCCTATACAGAACAGTATAATAAAACCAGAATAGCTATTATTGTATGGCTCATTGTCTAGCACAGCAAATTAGAATGAAGGTTAGTGTGTAAGCATGTCACATTTTTTCAAGATTCACACTAAATTTCCCAGTTCAACTCCCACTGAAAGTAATATCTAATAAAATAAAGCCCTAAGCGCGCATGCGCACTCCCACCTGTGTGCTCCCGTTTTCCGTGCGCTGTAGGGCACTGCAGGTAGGAGTGCGTATGCGCGAGAATCCCCCGAGGCGGATGTCAGACGCGGTGGCTGTCGGCGGCTGCAGGCCGCAGTGGCGGCTGTCGGCGGCTGAAGGCCGCGGTGGCTGTCGGTGGCTGCAGGCCGCCGCGGCTGTCGGCAGCTGCAGGCCATGGCGGAAGATGGCTGAAGCCTGGCTGGAGGAGGACAAGGAGGAGCTGAGAGAGCTCCGCAGAGGCAGGAGGTGAGGAGAGAGAGACAGAGACAGAGACAGATGGATGAGAAGGACAGAGGGGTTACTAGGGGGACCAGGAGAGATGGTAGGGGATAGGGAGAGATAGACTTCAGGGAGTGTGGAGGGGGCAGGAGAGAGAGATGGTCTTGGGGAAGGACAGAGGGGGACAGGAAAGGGAAAGATGGCAAAAGAGGTGAAACGGTCAGATAGAGATGGTAGAGGGTGTGAAAGGGGGAAGGGAGAGATGGAAATGGTAGGACCACTGCTGCTTTGGGGCAATGAGGGAGGAAAGGTTGGCACATCAGGACTGCTGCTGCTGCCTCGGGTAAGTAAAGACCCTGTCAGGATGGCCAATAGGGTACAAAGGAAATGGTGAAAGGTGAGGTTGTGGGACTGGGATCAGTGGGAGGCAGGGTCCGGGCATGTTAGAGGCGGGCCATGGGTGGAGTCAGGGTCAGGGTATAGGTGGGGCTATTCTAGCACCCGTTACTCTAACGAATGTAACGGGCTAAAGCACTAGTATTATAAATATCCTTTTAAAGATAGTATACTGTGTTTTAATTATGTTAAAGCTTACAATCCTGAAATAATGGAAAAGAATCAGTAAAAAACACATTTTTACATACAGTATAACTAAATACATTGTAGGGACGTCTACTTGGCGTCTACACGTGAAAAATTGTATTATTGGAGACGTGCATTGGACGCCTAAGTGACGCTGAGCGTGACTTGCGTGGTGAACACACCTAAAGTCAGGCGTAGTTTGCAGAATGGGGGCCAGTATGTCTTCTTTGCTGCTGGCGATAAGTGTATCTTCTGCATAGCGCAGGTTGTTTATATTTCAACCACCAGCTTAGTAAAAGGGCTCCTTTGTGAATTCCAAATTTGCTTTTCTGAAGATGGCTTTGCCGCAAAAGTTGAACAGGTAAGGTGACAAGATGCATCCTTGCCTGACACCACATTTTATTGAAAACCAGTCCTTGTTGCCATATTTTTTTCTCACTACAGCTTCTTGATTTTAATAGAGGCTTCCTACCTACCAATATCTAACTTTTTAAATGAGTTTTTAATTGGTTTCAAATGACGTGGCCAATTACTTCACTGCTTAAAGCCAAACAAAACAATTAAGTTAGGCAGCAGTAGGGCGCCTACCACTGCCTAAGTTATGGTGCCCTTTATAGAATATGGCCCTCAGTATATGAAATTCATTGACAGAGAATGTGTTGAAAGCAATTAGCTTAACAGAGTTTAATAAGTTCAATCCTTTTTTATTGAGTTTCTTTCAACAATAAAATAAGAACGGCAAGAATTATGAGAACATTAGAAGGAACCTAAGGCTTAACAGGGTTTTAAAAAGGTTTGGATAACTTCCTAAAAGAGAAGCCCATAAGTCAGTATTAAGATGGATTTGGGGAAATCCACTGCTTATTCCTAGGATAAGCAGCATAAAATCGGCTTAACTCTTTGGGATCTTACTTGTGACCTGGAAACAGGATACTAGGCTTGATGGTTCTGCAGTCTGTCCCGGTGTGGCAGCTCTTATGTTCTTATGTTTTAAGTTTATTTTGATTTGATATACTGCCTAATGTATAATCTAAGTGGTTTACATAAAATTTTACTAAAATATAGATATAAAGGGATACTAACATGAGTCATTTGTCAGGACAATCAGATGCAATTTGATTTTCAAATAAACATATATAATATCTGTTGTAGATCACATATGCAGTACATTTTATGAGTTTTTATAAGTCTATTCAATAAATACCATAAGATTTTTTTCCTTGATCTTATTAAAATTTCCCAAATAAGTCTATGATATATTATCAAATTCAAAAAGAATATCCAAGGTCTTGTCTAGTGGTTGAACACGTCTGAGTGTCTTTCTCCCTCTGCAGAATATACTCGGTATTTAGTACCTTTGTATAAGCATTCATATTATACTTTTGAACTAATTCTAACTACTTCAAGAACTTGGGTCCTGAATGTTTCCTTTTTATTTTATAGCATGTTCTTGGACACTCTTGGCCTGATTTATCAAAGGTTTTCCCCATAGAGGAAGAATAAATAAGCCACGACTGTTACTGTTTAATATTTTATTACCTACTCCAAAGCTCATTCCTCAATAAATTGCTAGTCTGTAAGATACCACGAGTCTCATTATCATTTTTACAGCTACAAACTAATGCAACTACTCCTCTGCATGTTTTCATTTTTCACCTTTTTATGAAACAGTGATCGGGTGGCGGCATTATGCAGTATATAATGAGACCTATAAAAACAAAAATAAAGAGGAAATTTAAATGGATTTGATATACTGCCTTTCTATGGGTACAATCAAAGCAATTTACTTATACTACAGCAGACCCTCAATATTAGCGGGGGTTAGGGGCAGAGCCGGCCGCGAATATTGAAATATTGCAGATAACTTTCAGGGCCGGCTCTGACCAACCCCCACATCCCAGACCTTCCCCAGACCTTACCTGGTGGTCTAGCAGCGACGAGGGGCAGGAGAGATCTTCCTACACTCCTGCCCCGTGCAGAGCCGTCATCAAAATGGCTGCCGTGAGTCTGGAAACTACAATGGGAATTCACAGCAGCCATTTTGATGATGGCTCTGCACGGGGCAGGAGTGTAGGAAGATTGCTCCTTCCCCATGTCGCCACTAGACCACCAGATAAGGTCCGGGATGCAGCGTTTCTAAAAAAAAAAAAAATCACGAATAATCAAATCCGCAGGTACTGAAACCGCGGATTCGGAGAGGATATTGTATATGCAGGTACTTTTTTTTTCTGTCTTTAGTGATTCACAATCTAACCCCCTTTTTACAAAGCCATAGTAATGGTTGCCACGTGGCAAACACTCCAACACTCATTAAATTCCTATGGGTGTCAGAGTGATTACCATAGCAGCAGCTGCTACCATGGCTTTGTAAAAGAGCCCTAAGTTCTGTAACTGATTGATTTGCCCAAGGTAACAAAGAGTTGAAGTGGGAATCCAACCCAGTTTCTCAGTCCACTGCACTAACCATTAGGATACTCCTTCTCCACTTCACAACTGCATTGCATAAAGCTGTAAAACAGGGAAAGTTAGACATTTTTGGCCTAAATATTAGGCATTGTTTAGATGTCCAGCAGCAGAATGCTGAGCATGATTCTATAATGCATAGACACACTATAGAGAATCGGGCTCAGCTGTGCTGAGCAAATCTAAGAGTGTCTATATTATAAGACGTCTTTTACAGAATCGCCTTTTAGGCATTACATAGACATCCAAATAACATCTATAACATTACCTTGTTTTAGCGTTATGATGTCATTATAATGGCGATTTTATGCTATTTTTTTTACATTAAAATTGTATGCAGTTAAAGGCTGGCACCACTATTATATTTTATTTATTTATCTTTTAATTATTTATATACCACTTATATCCTATGTGGAGTAAAATCGGGTCGCAAACTGATTGGTACACGATCGGTTTGCTTAGTAAATCTAGCCCATAATATCCTGTGTGCATAAAGGCATCGCTAGATAGTACGTGATAATTGAAATGAATGAGATGCCATGTTTTAATGTGGTATTGTGCAGAAATGAATGATGTGATGACTGGTAGTAAGATACATCAATATGTAATTGGAGCCAGTGAAAATATGGTGAGAAACTGGGGACAAGATTGTAGCATGTGAGAAAAAAGATGGAGACCCAGTAATTGGGTGGAAAGAAAAGTGACAAAGGGCTAGATTCACTAACCTGAGATCCATGTCGATCCGCGTCCGATTGCATGCAGGCCGATGAATTCACTTAAAGGCTTACATGCAAATGGAGGTGATCATTGGCACGCCCCCCTCATACAGATTGCTGGAGAGCGATTCTTGAGCACGCGCAGACCATCTTCATTGACTGTAGATGGTCTGCGCATGCATTGGCCCTTCGTGCCCAGCAGAGCTTTTTAACTTTTTTAAACTATTTTTTTTACTTTGTGACCCCATGGTTATAATCTGCTTTAAACCCGCAGGTTAAAACCACGGGCTCGCACTGCAGGGAAGGGCAGGCGAGTCGGGCTGAACAGGGCTGGAGAGTTGGGGCAGAGAGCAGAGTGCAGGGCAGACAGAGCAGGAGAATGGGGGCATTGAGAAGGGTTTTAGCACAAGTGACTGGTCCTCACCAGTCACTAGTTTTTTGATTGGCCAGCCGGTCGGTGTGCCAGAAGAAAGTTTAGTGAATCGGTACACAGGAATAGGTACACAGGTTAGTGAATCGGGTCGGAGGGAAATCGGGTCGCAAAGGGCTCGCAAAGCAATCGGTACATGATCGGTTTGCTTAGTGAATCTAGCCCAAAGTGCCTAAGAGTGTAGTGATGCTTGAAAAGAAAGTAATGACACTCAAAAAGAAAGTACAGTGGTACCTCGGTTTACGAGTGCACCGGTTTGCGAGTGTTTTGCAAGACGAGCAAAACATTTGCAAACTTGGTGCCTCGTAAACCAAGCTTGCCTCACTGTACGAGCGCCCCCTCCCCCCCACGATCCGGCATCCCTCCAACGATCCGGCATCACCCCCCCCCCCCCCCGCGATCCTACATCCCCCCGAGCATGGCAATGACATCCCTTACCCCGACTGGGCACCAGTGCCGGTGCCCGAAGATCCTCCCTCTTCTGGCGCAGCCTGGGCTGAGCGGTGCGTCGGAGATCCTCCCTCTTCTGGGCTGGGCCGGGCTGGACTGGCTTTGAGCATTTGTGCATGCTCAAAGCCTTCTGGTCTCGCTCTCTCCGAGATTCTCAGATTCAGAATCTCGGAGAGAGTGAGACCAGAAGGCTTTGAGCATGCGCAAATGCTCAAAGCCAGTCCAGCCCGAACCCAGCCCAGAAGAGGGAGGATCTCCGACGCACCGCCCAGCCCAGGCCACGCCAGAAGAGGGAGGATCTTCGGGCACCGGCACTGGTGCCCAGTTGGGGTAAGGGATGTCATTGCCGTGCTCGGGGGGGGATGTAGGATCGCGGTGGAGGGGGGGGCAACGTGAGTGGGGGAGGATGCCGGTTCGCAGGGGGGATGCCGGATCGCGGGGAGAGGTATGGAGCAGCGTCGGTGGCCTCAAGAGGGGGGGGGCGGGAATGGAGCAGCGCCGGTAGCCTCGGGGGGGAGGAGATGGAACCAATCAAAGCGAGTTTCCCTTAATTCCTATGGGGAAACTTGCTTTGATATACGAGCAATTTGGTTTACGAGCATGCTTCTGGAACGAATTATGCTCGTAAACCAAGATTCCACTGTAATATTAATAAAGTCCATCTCAGGAATATCATTTCTCCACATTGCTTTTTGTTTCTTCTTGGATTTGTCTGTGGAGATCATTGGGTCAATTCTCATGTTTTCGGCTAGATGGGATTAACCATCTGGCAACAGGGGTTGAGCAGGGGAAAGAGGGAAAGAAGTAGGCTTTTCTCTCATGCCTTCTCTTTCCCCAGGTAAGAAAGGTCATTTCCATCTTTTCTCAAAAGCTATCCCAGATACTGTGACAAGGGCAGTGATGCTCTTTTTTTTGCCTAAATGAGAAAGATTATGATTATCAACAGATATCATTACAATTCAAGAAAGCTACCCTTCCATTCTTATGTGACAGTGTTCTTCAGACCTTGGTAATTATTCCTGGCATAAAGTCATTGATTAATGATGAATATTTGTCGAAACAGTCATATTTGGTTTGTATGACTAATGATATTACCTCTCATACGAGGAATAGCGAAAGATAGTGGGGGGGTTTTGCTTTGGAGAAAGCTGAGGAGAGATATGAGAGGAATCTATAAAATAAATAGTACAACACTAGGAGATACTCCTTGATTACATATTATTTTTTTATTCAACATATAGCTGTGCTCTGTAATACATTACTGGAGCAAATGGTAAAAGTAGTTATTGTAGCTGGGTTTGCACAAATTCCTGGAAGAAAAATCCATAAAACATCAAGGTAGAGCTTAGGAATCTTGCTACTTTGTGAGATTCTACCAGATATTTGTGACATGGACTGGCTATTGATGGAAACAGGATACTGGACCAGATGGGCATATAGTCTAACCTAGAAGCAATGGTGTAGTAAGGGCGTGTATGTGAGAAGGGCGGTCCTCCCTAGGCATGGTCTTCCTAAGGGCACAACACCCCTCCTCCTCTCTGCCTCCCCGCTCCTCTTTTTGCCACACATGTGAGCCCCTCACCTTCCCCCTACCTTTTTTACTTCCCTGGTGCGAGGTTGCTGCCCGCATCGGCATCGCCGCTCTCTCTGATGTCACTTCCAGGACCTGCACCTAGGAAGTGGCATCAAAGGGCGAGCCAACACCGACGTGGGCATGCTGCTCATGCCGGAGAAGTTAAAAAGGTACGGGGAAAGGGAAAGGAGTGTGTGCGTGGCAGGGTGGAAGGGGAAGAAGGCGGGGGAGGGACGCAGCACTTGTTCAACTTCCATATGTAACTACTGACACTTGTACAGCTGGTCCCATTTTGGAAACCTAGATATTTATGTGCTGCCAATCAGGTGTTTGGCTGCAAATTTTATGTATTTATGTATTTATTTTTTAAATAAATCTTTATTAATTTCCCATACGAAAAACAGTGCATTGAATTATACCACAAACCACAGAATATTTTGCTTATTTCATTGATGTAACTTGTTTATTTTTAAATGTTTGTTTTAATGATTTTTGCTGGATTCTTTTATTGTAAGCCATCTAAGGGCCTGTTTTACAAAGCCACGCGGCAACAGTCCGGAAGCCCTTTAAATCTGTATGGGCTTCGGGTCCGTTACTGTGCAGCAGCCACTAGCGTGGCTTTGTAAAACAGGCCTTAAGTTTTAGGCAGATAATAAATATTTTAAATAAAGAAATAAAATGAAGTATGAATCCCCAGTTGGAAATCGAGTTCTTGGAATTATGGAAGCTGATGAGTCACTCTTGCCACTCAGAGGTACTAACCTTAAAAGCTAAACCTGAATGAAATAGGCCAAGCAGAAAAGTAGAAATTCCAAGAAGGCAGTGATTAAACAGCTTCTTTACTTGGAATTAGAGCTTGGATAGAATTAGGTCCAGTGGTGTATTAATGGATGGGGGGGACCACCCCAGATGTCATCTTGTGGGGGGGTGCCAGCACTTCTCTGCCTCCCCCCCCCCCCGCCATGCTCAAGCCCTGCCCTACCCTTTGTACCTCTTAAAATCTTTGCCAGTGTGAGCAACTACTCTGGCTTGCTACATGCGCCTGCCTGGCTCCCTCTGAAATCACTTCCAAGTTGCGGGGCCAGGAAGTGACGTCAGAGGAAAAGCCAACACCACCGCGAGCAGCAGACCAGAGAAGTTGCGCATGCTGGCGAAGATTTAAAGAGGTACAGGGATGGGAAGGGAGGGCATGAGTGTGGCGGGGATGGGGGGCAGAGAGGAGGGCATGGGGGGGCATGACCGCCCAGGGCACCTCCTACCTTTGCTACTGGTTAGGTCATATGTTTCCTCTTCTGTTGTCATTTAGTATATGTTATTTTTTCCCTTCTAGTGATTTTGTATTGTGTAATTGCATCCAGTAAAAAGAAAATAAACATTTTATGAAGGCTGTTTCCCTGACCCAGGGTATCTTGACTCACAGGAGTAGCTGCAAAAATTATATCTTCATCTTGGCCAATAGATTCTAATTATATAAGAACAATATTTAAGAGTCACATTTAATTTTATGCACCTTAAGTAAACAATTAAAACCACTTTAATTTCTCCGGTATGAAGCAATTAAATATTATTTAAAAAAGCACACTATCTACTGTATCTAAATGTCCAATTAACGAATAAAGAAAAAGATAGTCTTCAGAAGCCTAAAGGGAAACTTTCAAAGTGCCATGGTGGGGAATTAAGAACAGAAATCCAATTATTGTTCACTCCCTAGGCACAGCTTTCAAATTTTACTTTTTATCCTCCAGGCAGAGACAAAGAGAGAGACAAATAACTTTTTCTTCACTGCATTTTGCTTGGTTTTTCTTTTGTCTTTATCTCAATATGATGGCAAAGACATTTTTATATGAAGTGTAACGTTCTGTTCTAACTAGAATTAATTTTCTTTCCATGATACAGAATCTAAACTCAGTACAGATCTTACTGTCCTATTAAACTGTAAAATAAGGCACCATTGTTACTATGGAAACCTTGTTTATTTATTTAAGAGCACAAGGAACATAAGAATTGCCGCTGCTGGGTCAGACCAGTGGTCCATCATGCCCAACAGTCCGCTCAAGTGGCGGACCTTAGGTCAAAGACCAGTGCCCTAACTGAGACTAGCCTTACCTGCGTACATTCTGGTTCAGCAAGAACTTGTCTAACTTTGTCTTGAATCCCTGGAGGGTGTTTTCCCCTATAACAGCCTCCGGAAGAGCGTTCCAGTTTTCCACCACTCTCTGGGTGAAGAAGAATTTCCTTGTGTTTGTACGGAATCTATCCCCTTTTAACTTTAGAGAGAGCCCTCTTGTTCTCTCTACCTTGGAGAGGGTGAACAACCTGTCTTTGTCTACTAAGTCTATTCCCTTCATTATCTTGAATGTTTCGATCATGTCCCCTCTCAGTCTCCTCTTTTCAAGGGAGAAGAGGCCCAGTTTCTCCAATCTCTCACTGTACGGCAGCTCCTCCAGCCCTTTAACCATTTTAATCGCTCTTCTCTGGACCCTTTCGAGTTGTACCGTGTCCTTCTTCATGTACGGCGACCAGTACTGAACGCAGTATTTCAGGTGGGGGCGTACCATGGCCTGGTACAGTGGCAGAATAACCTTCTCCAATCTGCTCGTGATCCCCTTCTTAATCATTCCTAGCATTCTGTTCGTCCTTTTTGCTGCCGCCGCACATTCACTGACTGCTTCATCGACTTGTCGACCAGTACTCCCAGGTCTCTTTCCTGGGGGGGGGATTTCCGAGTACCGCACCAGACATCCTATATTTGTGAATAAGATTTTTGTTACCGACACGCATCACCTTACACTTATCTATGTTAAACCTCATTTGCCATGTGTTGGCCCATTTCTCGAATGTGTTTATGTCACGTTGCAGGTCTTTGCAATCATTCTGCATCTTCACCACTCTGAATAACTTCATATCGTCCACAAATTTAATCACCTCACTCATCGTATCAGTTTCTAGATTGTTTATAAATAGGTTGAAGAGCACGGGCCCAAGCACTGAACCATGCGGCACTCCACTGGTGATGCTTTTCCAGTCCGAGTATTGTCCATTTACCCCCACTCTCTGTTTCCTATCCACCAACCAGTTTTTTTTTTTTTTTTTTTTTTTAATATATTTTTATTGAGTGAACCAATCACGAGAGGTACAATCAGCACCCTCGATTCCATGGCTCACAATTTTTTGAAGTAATTGTTCATGTGGGACCTTGTCAAACGCCTTCTGAAAATCCAGATATACAATGTCGACCAGCTCTCCCTTGTCTATCTACCTATTTACTCCCTCGAAGAAGTGCAGCAAGTTCATCAAGCAAAATCTTCCCTTGCTGAAACCGTGCTGGCTGGTCCTCATCAGCTCGTGTCCTTCAAGGTGATCAATGATGCAGTCCTTTATCTGCGCCTCTACCATCTTTCCTGGTACCGAGGTCAGACTCACCGGTCTGTAGTTTCCCGGATCTCCCCTCAAACCTTTCATGAAGATCGGCGTGACATTCGCCACTTTCCAGTATTCCGGGAATTAGCCAGTATTGGCTATTAGCTGAAGCAGTTAAGCTATAGCCCCTTTCAGTTCCTTGATTACCCTTGGATGGATGCATCCGGTCCTGGGGATTTATCTTTTTAAGCCTATCAATATGTCTGCATACCTCTTCTAGACTGACCGTCATCCCTGTCAGTTTCCCATCCTTGTTTCCTGCGTATAGCCTGTCGGCTTCCGGTATGTTACGTATATCTTTTTTGGTAAAGACAGATGCAGAAAATGTGTTCAGTTTGTCAGCGATGGCTTTGTCCTCTTTTAGTGCTCCCTTTATTCCATGGTCATCCAACGGCCCCACCGCTTCCTTTGCCGGTCGTTTCCCCTTAACATATCGAAAGAATGGCCAGTATCAAGCACTTAGGTCCTGGCAACTCAGTTTCAATGCCAAAAAATGCAAAGTCATGCACCTGGGGAGCCGAAATCCATGCAAGGTTTACACCCTAAATGGCGAGATCCTGACAAGAACTGAAGCAGAAAGAGACTTAGGGGTGATTGTCAGGGAAGACATGAAATCTGCAAACCAAGTGGAGCAAGCTTCATCCAAAGCAAGGCAAATCATAGGTTGCATATGCAGGAGTTTCGCCAGCCGTAAACCGGAAGTAATTATGCCACTGTATAGATCCATGGTGAGACCGCACCTGGAGTACTGTGTGCAATTCTGGAGGCCGCATTACCGCAAGGATGTGCTGAGATTGGAATTGGTCCAGAGAATGGCCACCAGGATGGTCTCGGGACTCAAGGAGCTCCCATACGAGGAGCGGTTAGGGAAGTTGCAGCTCTACTCACTCGAGGAACGTAGAGAAAAGGGAGATATGATCGAGACATTCAAGTATCCCACGGGCCGCATCGAGGTGGAGGAAGATATCTTCTTTTTCAAGGGTCCCGCGGCAACAAGGGGGCATCCGTGGAAAATCAGGGGCGGGAAACTGCACGGTGACACTAGGAAGTTCTTCTTCACTGAAAGGGTGGTTGATCGCTGGAATAGTCTTCCACTCCAGGTTATTGAGGCCAGCAGCATGCCAGATTTTAAAGCCAGATGGGATAGACATGTGGGATCTATCCGCAAAGATAGATAGGGAGGGTCATTAGAGTGGGCAGACTTGATGGGCCGTGGCCCTTATCTGCCATCTATTTCTATGTTTCTATGTTTCCAATTGTAGGTAGCAGTAGACATCCTACTGCTGTCTCACCAGCTAATCAGGACACACATAAAAAAAATAAATCCATGCTGCAAAGGACACCTACAACATATGCATGTGACTTGTGCCTATGGAGGTGTCTATGCACACCTACCAATGCCCAAGGCTGGCATGGACTTGGTTTCCACTGGAAGTGGCTTTGGGCGTCCATAAGCATCCCTATGTGTCTCCATAGGCGCTAGATAGATGCCTTAAATTTGGGCCTGTAAAATGCTGGCCTACATTTAAAGCGTATGTTAGGGAAAAAAAGATGTGATTCTCTAAAGGATGCTGATGTGTGATTGACATGCGATTGGCGACTGCTTCTTAGGTGGCTGCTGAGATCGGCATCCTTTGCAGAATCAGGTCTTAATGCTGATTCCCACATCCAGCTTTGGGCACTAAGATTTATGCCTGCTAGAACCTGGTATACTACTACTACTATCCACTCAGTCGTATCCGACCATTGGATACTCTCTAGGTCAGTCTTTACCATGCTTCTTTGTTTTCCACAATTGCTTGTTCATTCCTGTGTCATTCTTTTTATTTATTTATTTATTTATATTCTTTTTACAAGTTAAGAGTATATCACTTGAAAAGAAATATAATAATCCAATAAAGAAATATAATCAACATAATATAACACACAAAGTAATAATGAGTAAAGTCCACATTAAAGAGAGGAGATCAATCACATCCAAGGGAAGTTGGATTCAGGAAATTCTAAGTTAAATCAAATTACAGAGCATAGTTGGATTCAATTACATGGCCTGATTAGCAATTTCGACGGAAGTCTCTGGAGTTCTCATAGTTGCTTAACCTTCAAGAAAAAATTGTAACTGATCAGGTTCATAAAAAATATATCTATCAGCTTGATATGTAATGCAACATTTACAGAGGAAACGTAATTGAAAGGTTGCTCCTAAATTTAGAACAGATTGACAATAAGCCATGAATTTCTTAAGCCTGACTTGTGTCCATTTCGGTACATCAGGAAAAATTGAAATTTTGAGTCCATAAAATTCAACATTATCAGTCCTGTAGAATAGACATAGAATTGCTTCTTTGTCTTGAAAAACAAAAGTTACCAACAAAGTGGCTCTAGTCATAATTTCTACCTGTGACGATTCCAACATTCCAGTAAGATCAAGTTCTTCTGGATGTTCATCCACTTTCTCTTTATCCTCTTTAGAGACATTTAAGTAATACTGTATAACTTTTGTAATGGATACTCTCTAGGTCAGTCCTCGCCATGCTTCTTTGTTTTCCACAGCTTCTTTCAATTGCTTGTTCATTCCTGTGTCATTCTTGATGGTATCCAGCCAATGGGCCTTTGGTATCCCTCGCTTCCATTCCAAGTAGCACCTCCTTTTCTAGTGAATTTGCCCTCATCACATGTCCAAAATAGGTCAGTTTCTGTCTGGTAATGTTGCCTTTCAGGGACAACTCTGGGTATATAAGATCATCTTTGTTGGTGATCCTAGCTGTTCATGGGATTCGTAGAAGTCTTCTCCAGCACCACAGCTCGAAGGTGTTGATTTGTCTTCTATTTGCTTTCTTGAGTATCCATGTCTCGCAGCCCTATGTCTGTCTTTGTTTGATGGTGACTGAGACTATTACTATTATCATTTCTATAGCGCTGAAAGGAGTACGTGGTGCTGTACATTAAATCCTAGCCTGCAAGCTGGGTGTGCAACCCAAGAATTCTAAAACACTGCACCTAAATTTTTAACTGACCCACCCATGACCCTCCCATAGGCATGCCCCATTTTAGTTAGCACATGAGACACTTTTGGTGTGCTATGGTATACAATTTTCATAGGAAGATACATGTGTAAGTGCAAACTAGTGCCTATTATTAACCAATAATTGATTGTTAATGGCTTAGCTAATTAATTTGCACGTGCATCTGACTTCTGGTAGACTGGTAGCACTATTGTTGCAGTTAACACATGATAAACCAGATATTAAGTGCTTTTGGCATCAGGGGTGTAACATGGGTGGGGTGGGCATGGAAGAGTTAGCTAGCACATTATGGGGCTCATTTTCAAAAAAGAAGAATGTCAAAAAGTGGCATAAATGGGTCAGATAAACGTTTTTCTCGCCAAACCCTTCCAATTTGCTATTTTTGAAATCTGTTTTCTAAATGGATTTCTATGCTGTTCATCTACAGATCATCTAAATCTCAAGGGGGTGTGTTAGAAGTGTGGTGTAGATGGAACTAAGGTAGCCTTATGACTTAGACATTTTTCTAATACACCAAGGAAAAACTGACTGGGAGATCAGCTGTAAAATAAATAATTCTGAATTTCAGAAGTAAAATCACAACTATCAAAATTGAAAAAATGTATATCAAAATAAATTTATATATATATATATATATATATATATATATATATATAAAACAAGCAACTCCTCAAATTAAAAGTATATATTTCCTCATTATCATAATGCGTTTATCATGAGACAATGGGCTGCAGGGCATTATCATGCTGACAGAGATTCTGACTCACCAGCTTGGATTTCTGTAGAGCGTGCATTGTATGGGAAACACCGGCTGCAGCTCCAAGCTGGTGTGCTATTGTCTAAAAAAGATACCTCTGACAAAATTCTGATGGCGTATAAGTCTGCCATAACCAATGTTGGCTCAACATTTCCGAACAGATGGGAGACCTCGTCTTTGATTCCTATATGGAACAATGAGCGTTTTACAATTCTAAACTCAACTCTGTCTGGCGAGAATGGCAAAACTGTGATATTTGGACTGTACATGATCTTATGACTTCAGATGAATGGACATCTTTTCAAACCCTCTCTGATAACAAAGGCCTTCCTGGATCCCAACATTATAGATGGCTGCAACTCTTACACTGCGTCCGAAGCTCCATACCTACGATTCTTGCTTGTAACATTGAATCTGGTCTGCGGAGTTTTTTACATATGTCAGTTGTTGAAGCTCCTACAGCGTCTGTGTGGTATAAACTTATGCAAGGAGCGGCTTTTTCAGGACCTATGGAATTGGAGCTTAAATGGACTTACAAACTCAACCTCCCTTCTGATGCTATTGACTGGGAGGAGGTTTGGAAGATTTTATTCAAATCTATTCGCTCTGCCTCGCTTTTACAATCTATTTTCTTTGTGTTACACAGAGCTATGTGGACCCCAGTACTATCCCACAAAATTGACTCAAAATCATCTTCTCTTTGCTGGTCCTGTAACATGCATGAGGGCTCCCTGGAACATCTACTCTTTTTTTGTTCCCATGTTCAGCCCTTCTGGAATAGAGTTTGGAACACTGTATGTGATATCCTGCATATCACTGATAATCTGTCACTCCCCACTCTCATAGGTATGGGTCAAGCCTTATTGATTCCCTTCTCTGGAGCCTCGAAACGCCTCTTTACCATAATGATTGCACTAGCCTTACAGACAGTTCTATATTGTTGGAAAGATCTCACTAATGCAGATTTTCACATGTGGTAGAATGCTCTTTGCCTTACTGGTAAATATGAAAAAATATATGCTGAACAGTCTCGTTCATTGCCTATATATTACGCTGTATGGAAACCTCTACTTGACTATTGCTCTGATTGACCTTTTGTGATTTGTATTATGTATTTATCATTTCTTGCACATTGCTTATGTTCTGCTATCTGTATGATATCCATTATTTCCTTACTCCCTTACATGCGCATGTTATAAGTCGCCTGAGATATTTTTGTGATTTCATGTACATCATTTTCCAATTGTTATTGTCTTCTATTTAAAACCAATAAAAATTATTTGAACTTAAAAAAAAAAAGTATATATTTCTAAAGTGAATGCTCAGTTCAAAACACCAAATCCTCTCAAGAACAGCGTCATAATCTGATGTTGAATCAAGACATCATTGCATCCACCTGCCTGCCCTAATTGTTCGTGAGAATCTGACTGTTTGAATAAGTCTATGAGCATCTCAAAAGTATGTACAAACTCATAACGTATATAAGATGTAAAACTGTTACTTAGCTCAAAATGAAAACATTCACTGGGCAGCTTCCGGAGGGGTAGGTATAGAAGAGATGTCGTCAAACAGATTGCTGCTGCTGAGACCGGAACTCGTGATAACAAAAATGTGATGACAATCCCAAAATTAGAAAAACCAAAAACAGTGTCCCAAAATTGTAAAAAATATAAGTCTACAACTGTCCATAACTTCCTACGGTCTTCGTGTAATAGAGCACTATTTATCAGCAACTACCACTGTAGAGAATAAATTTGACTTACTTCTTTTTATGGCTCAGTTGGTTATTGTACAACTAAATGTATCAAGGAATACAATCGTATATAACAGAAAAATAATAAATAAGAACGTATTGTAAATGATATTTAGTAGTAGGGTTTCATTCATACCACATATATAGAAATTGCTAACATGACACAAATTGTGTATAAAATGAAAGATACAATAAACAGAGAAACACAAACTTCAATTGCAAGCAGCCGGGACTACACAAGTACCCTAAGCCGCTTGCATCATCACTGATTTGTAAAAAAAACTCCGTATAGATATATGTGCTTAGCTTTCATTCATATATAACCATATTTATATTTTTTATCTTTTCAATATTCTTTAAACGTAAAATGTGTCATAAAGGTGAAAGAAATCCCAAACTATCTAAAATATTAATAAAATATTAGTCAGTTCCACTTCTGTTGCTCTGTGAGAAGCGTGGAGAGAATTAAATATTAGATGAATCCCCTGAAGTAGCCAATTGAGGCGAAACAGTCGGGATAAGAAGCCAGATATGAGAAGAGGTTTTTCAATTCATGCACCCTCAGATGAGTAACTTCTTTTATATCTGACATTATCACTTTGGATTCCACGTTTGTTGAAACCGCTTGAAATTTTGCAGCTGAGCTGTTGCCCTCGCTAATATTTTAGATAGTTTGGGATTTCTTTCACCTTTTTGACACATTTTACGTTTAAAGAATATTGAAAAGATAAAAAATATAAATATGGTTATATATGAATGAAAGCTAAGCACATATATCTGTATGGAGTTTTTTTACAAATCAGTGATGATGCAAGCGGCTTAGGGTACTTGTGTAGTCCCGTCTGCTTGCAAATGAGGTTTGTTTTTCTCCGTTTTTTGTATCTTTCATTTTATACACAATTTGTGTCATGTTAGCAGTTTCTATTTATGTGGTATGAATGAAACCCTACTACTAAATATCATTTACAATACGTTCTTATTTATTATTTTTCAGTTGGTTATTGGCCATAATTACTTTCTGTATGATAATAAATGTTATCTTCAATGCAAGGGTGTGGCAATGGGAGCACACTGTTAATGTGGGAGCACTTAGGCCTCATTTCTATAAAAGGCACCTACTAGTAGGTGCCTAGATTGAGAAGCCTACCAAGTTAGAACCTAACAGTAAATTTTTAAAATTGGTTAATTGGCACAAGAAAAAAAAAACAATATTAAAAAAAATTAGATAGCTGGTAGACACCTAACTCAGTAGGTGCCTACTATCTCATGATAGACATGTACACTGAGGTGCCTACTGGCACCTACATGAAATGTAGGTGTGGTTAGGGATGCAGTTAGGACTTGGCTTTAGTAACAGACAATGACAGCAGATAAAGGTCAGTAGGCGTCTGTGTTAGGCACCAGTATATCAGGCCAATGCTTATCAACTCCGCTGCAAGATTAATCACAGGAGTTCCAAGGAGTACCCATATAACTCCTATATTGAAGAAACTACACTGGTTACAAATGCAACAAAGAGTGCAGTTCAAGATTGTTGCACTTATACATCAGACACTGTATCAAGCTTCCCCAAAGATCTTACAAGAATTCTTTGAGATCTATAAACTGAGAAGATAGCTTAGAGATGTAAATGGGATGAAATTAAGTTTGGAGGGTAGAATGTTGACTATGCATTCTAGGATCGGAGCGTCAATGATATCTGTGGCTGGAGTAGAACTATGGAATGCCTCACCTGGTATCCCGCGGTTTTGTGTGAGGAGGATGAATTTTAAGAAAATGCTGAAAACTCAATTATTTGCCACTCAGAACTAGCTCCATTAACTTGTAAAGGCTGATGTGGACACCTAACCTGCTCTGAAAAAAATTGTATGCAATTTTTATTTAAATATATAGGCATATTGCAACTCCTTCCTTACTCCACCCGGACTAAGCTTCTAGGAATGGCTATGTATGTAACATATAGAAAAATTATTTCATAAGAACATAAGAATTGTCATGCTGGGCAGCCCAAAGGTCCATCAAGCCCAGCATCCTGATTCCAACAGTGGCCAACCCAGGTCCCAAGTACCTAGCTAGATCCCAAGTAGTACAACAGAATTTATGCTGCTTATCCTAGGAATAAGCAGTGGATTTCCCCAAGTCATCTCAATAATGGCCTATGGACTTCTCTTTTAGGAAACTAGCCAAATGTTTTTTTAAACCCTGCTAAGCTAACTGATTTCACCATATTATCTGGCAATGAACTCCAGAATTTAATTACACATTTTGTGAAGAAATATTTTCTTCAAGTTTGTTTTAAATCTACTACTTAGTAGCTTCTTCGCATGTCCTCTAGCCCTAGTATTTTTGGAAAGAGTGAACAAACAATGCCTTCTTATGCTAAGTTGATAACTGCCTGTTAGAACTCTTTTGACAGCAATGTATGATTTAAAGTTTGATTGTATTTCTGAATTGATTGAATTTGTGCTCTATTCCTGTTTATAACAGGGATGATTAATGATGTTGTTTAGACATGTCCATGTTATATGTGGTAATCACAGGGAAACAAGATTTTATGTATGTGATATGGAAACCGCAAAGTTATATGCAGTCTATACATTTTTTAATAAATAATATACCAGTGTCTAACATTATGATGCCTACAGAAGCCTAAGTCGAATTAGGCATCACTAGGCATAATTATGCAAAAGGCGCCTAACTTTGATTGACATGAGGTAGGTGCCATTTAGCTAAGCGCCTACCCAGTTAGGCGCCGTTTATAGAATCTGGCCCTTAGTGCCTCCTAAATAGGAGATTAATTTCATTTCGTTTATTTATAATCCACTTTAAATCAAAACAGTGAACAGAAAAACATACACAGTATGATTTCTATACACAATATTACTGCTTCTACTTATCACTTATATAGCGCTGAAAGGCGTACGCCGCACTATACATTTTGCCATTTATAGACTGTCCCTGCTTGGAAGAGCTTACAATCTAACTTGGACAGACAAGACTTGACATAGAGGGTAGGGGATGCAGAACCCAAGGTGAGAGGAGTTAGGAGTCGAAAGCACTCTCAAAGAGGTGGGCTTTTAAATGGGCCTTGAACACTGCCAGAGATGGAGCCCACCGTATGGTGCAGCAAGGCAGAAGGGATGGAGTCTGGAGTTGGCAGTTGAAGAGAAGGTTACAGATAGGAGGGACTTACCAGCTGTTTTACATAAAAACAACATACAATTCTTTTTAAAACATAACATGGTAAGTGTTCCCGCAATAACTCTCTGTAGACACACATATTCCTCTTATTGGCATAAAAATAGACGGATTACCTTCAAAAGGTGCTACACTAAAGCCCCCTTTTACTAACATGGAAATGCAGCTTAACACAGAAAAATGACAGCAGATAAAGGCCACCCATCCAGTCTGCCCATCCACAGCATCCACTATCTCCTCTTCTCCCTAAGACATCTCATATGCCTGTCCCACACTTTCTTGAATTCAGACACAGTCTTTGTCTTCACCACCTCTACTGGGAGACTATTCCATGCATATACCACCCTTTCTGTAAAAAAGTATTTCCTTAGATTACTCCTGAGCCTACCACCTCTTAACCTCATTTTATGTCCTCTCATTCTGGAGTTTCCTTTCAATTAAAAGAGACTCGCATCATGTGTATTTATGCCACATAGGTATTTAAACATCTCTATCAAATCTCCCTCTGCTGCCTTTCCTCCAAAGTATACATATTGAGAACTTTAAGTCTGTTCCTGTACGCCTTGTGACAGAGTCCATCAACCAATTTAGTACCCTTTCTCTGGACAAACTCCATCCTTTTATATCTTTTTGAAAGTGTGGTCTCCAGAATTGTACACAATATTCTAAATAAGGTCTCACCAGTCTTATACAGGGGCATTAATACCTCTTTTTTTCCTACTGGCCATTCCTCTCCCTATACAGCCAAGCATCCTCCTAGCTTTCGTCATCATCTTTTAAACCTGTTTGGCCACCTTAAGATCATCACATGCTATCACACCCCAAAACCGCTCCCCTTTTGAAAAGCTGCGGTTGAGATATCTACCGTGACCCAGAACACTACATGCTCTGACGCTCATAGAATTTTGTGACACTGGTGGGTGTTACCATAGCAATAAGAACAATGGAATATGGATGAGAAGAACACATCAAGGTGAATAAGGGCAAGTTAACCGTAACTTATTTCATAGCTGAATTATTTTGCAAGGCAATTACATGAAGATTAGAACGATGTTAAAATAAATTTTTCTACTGCTATTTTTTGTTACATTTTCTGCTCATAATTATTCATAGCTGTCAAGATGAATGTTATTAAAATTCCCTTTGGAAAGAAGAAAGGCAATCTTCTATATGGATGAAGTCCAGGCCATTTTGCAAGTCTCTTTGCCAAAGAAAGTTTTAAGTCTAACCTCCACTTATCCAAAGTTACTTCCTAGACAGCAATACAAGAGTCATTTTGAAAATGATGGCTTATGTTTGAAATCCCAAAATGCATCTGTTGTAAGTCTGTTTTATAAGGTCAAAACAGACACATATATTCCTTTATAAAACACACTCAGAACTAGCTCCATTAACTTGTAAAGGCTGATGTGGACACGTAACCTGCTCTGTAAAAAATTGTATGCAAACACTGGTGTTTTTATTTAAATATATAGGCACATTGCAACTCCTTCCTTACTCCACCCGGACTAAGCTTCTAGGAATGGCTATATATGTAACATATAGAAAAATTATTTCATAAGAACATAAGAATTGCCATGCTGGGACAGATCAAAGGTCCATCAAGCCCAGCATCCTGATTCCAACAGTGGCCAACCCAGGTCCCAAGTACCTAGCTAGATCCCAAGTAGTACAACAGAATTTATGCTGCTTATCCTAGGAATAAGCAGTGGATTTCCCCAAGTCATCTCAATAATGGCCTATGGACTTCTCTTTTAGGAAACTAGCCAAATGTTTTTTTAAACCCTGCTAAGCTAACTGATTTCACCATATTATCTGGCAATGAACTCCAGAATTTAATTACACATTTTGTGAAGAAATATTTTCTTCAAGTTTGTTTTAAATCTACTACTTAGTAGCTTCTTCGTATGTCCTCTAGCCCTAGTATTTTTGGAAAGAGTGAACAAACAATTCACATCTACCCTTTCTACTTCACTCATTATTTTATAGACCTCTATCATATCACCCCTGAGCCATCTCATCTCCAAGCTGAAGAGCCCTAGCCCTTCTCTGTACCTTTTCTAATTCCGCTATATGATTTTTGAGATATGGTGACCAGAACTGCACACAGTATTTAAGGTGCGGCCGTACCATAGAGCGATACAAGGGCATTATAACATTTTTATCTTTGTTTTTCATTCCTTTCCTGGTAATTCCTAAATTTGCTTTCTTAGCAGTTGCCACACATTGAGCTGAGGATTTCTACATATCCTTAACAATGATACCTAGATCCTTTTCATGGACAGTGACTCATAAAACCATAAAATACATGAGTATTGTACCCAAGATAAGACAGTATTTTATCATAAATAAATAAATAAATATATATATACACACACATACACACTGGTATATACACATCAACACTATGGAACCCTATGTGATTACTCGCCATAGTCTGCATATGTCTGCATAGTCTCATGTTGTCTTTTTGAATGCCTGTAGTATTCACAGCATACCTCTTTGTTGTCTTCCTATTTCTCTAGTATGTATTTAAATACTTCTTACATGGATACTATAATTAGATTTTGAGCCAACTGGTACAGAGAGGGAAGATTTTCTAATGATTGATAATGTAACCCTCATTTCAAATTTATTAGTATTGTAAACCGCTTAATACTCATGTACAAGCAGTATATATAATGTAATAAATCCAATCCAATCCAATATATATATATATACCGTGTATATATATATATATATATATATATATCCCTTTGCATGCTGAGAATAAATTCTTGTCAAATTGTCATATGAATATCTCTCACCCAATCCCAATGATTTTTCTCTGTGTAAAGCCTGTTTAACATGTAGAAAAATCCTTTCATAAAACTAAAGAATGGCACACACATAAGTACAGTACCCATGATAAGACAGTGCAAGGATGGAGTTGCAATTTGCATGGATATTAAAAAAAAAAATACACTAGAGTTTGCAGCAACCCCTTTTGCAAATGGGGCTCTGGAGCAGACGGCTGACGACTTCACCAAAATGCTCATGAGGGTTCATCGCAATAAAACGGTTGCAATTTGCTCTAGAGTACCGACATTGGACTTACACCACTTAGCAGAGGGTTGCATTGTCTGATGAGTCACGTTTTGAGCTCCATCGAATGGATGGATGTTGACGTGTCAGGCGTGAAACTGCCAAGAATAAACACCCAGCAATCATTGTTGGACGTACACAAGCTGGTGGCAGCAGCGTTATTATCTGGGAAATGTTTTCTTGTTATGGTCTGGGTCCCTTGATACCTCAGGAACTCTCAACTAGAGATTGACATGGTGACCCGTTCTCGTGGCTAACTGCAGGTGATTGCAGTAAAACCACAGGAACGGGTAAAATCAATATCTGTTCACTGCCGGCATAGGGACAAACACACAGCTCCCTGATATCCCACCATCACAGGTCCGGCAGCTCCAGCCCAGCTTCTCATCGCTCCTGGGTCCAGCGGATCCAGCCCACCTCCCTCACTTGTGGGTCCAGAGCTCCAGCCAGGGCAGGATTAATTCTTCGAGGGCTCCTAGGCACACAAGTACACTGGGCCCCCCTAGCCTTGCCCCGCCCCTAACTTACCCATGCCCTGCCCATGTCCCACCCCGCCTCGTCCATGTCCCGCCCCCATTTATCTGTTTTCTTATTTACTTCTTTATTTCCACTTGTATTTCTTTTTTTTAAATTCAAAACAAAGATTAGCATACCAGTGCATAGTTTTTCTTCTATACAACCCCCAAACATCTCTGAACAAATCCCCCTTCCTTCCCTTCCCACCTACTTACCCAGGACTTTAACTCTGAACCCTTTCCATGCATATATAGAACTGTTCAAATATTTGTAAAGCAGTAATACTATCCAAAATATAAGTCTATATTAATAACCAAGTTTACAACGCCTCTCAACTGCCTCACTCTACATCAACCAACTGTAACCCATATGTATGTATAAACAACCAAATCTGTAACTCCTCTAATACGTTCCACTCCATGTATATTAACTTGCAACGAAACAACAAGGCAAGCAATCCGCCAAAGAATCCAAAATGAAACAAAAGAAGATTGGCAGAAAATAAGGAGATTCAAATCAGGTTAATTCAAGGTGCTCCCAAGAACCATGCCTGATGCATTTCGCCAAACAAGGCTAGTCAACGCTAACAAAAAAACTTGTCTTTCATACAAACAGGTCACAGAAAACACCTTCACCTAGTATGGAATATGTAATCACAAACTAACCTCTACCCCCTTTTACAAAACTCTAGTATGTTTTTTAGCCACGGCCCGTGCTAAAAAAATGCTCTACAGTTTTGTAAAAGGGGGATAAAATAGAAATACATAGACAAAGGTTAAATAAGACCCCCAAGAAGCTGGACTCTGCATACAATGCAACACCACAGAAACAGCGATGCATGTCCCCTAAAGCAAAAAAATAAATAAATAGAAATTTTTTTTCTGCCTTTGTCTTGTCTGGTTTCTGCTCTCCTCATCTTCTTGTCAATATCTTCCTTTCATCTTTTGTCCTTCTGTGCCACTTCCAGAAACTGTATGCCTCCCACTTCCATCGTTCCCTTCACCCTCATTGGTCTGGCATCCATCTTCTTCCATTCTCTCCTCCAATGTTCTGGCATCTCTTTCCTCTCTTCATCCCTTCCCTCTCCCACACCCCCATGGTCTAGCATTTCACTCTCTCCTCTCCCTTCCCCCACTTCCATCAGTATCAGCCCCCTTCTTTCCCTCCAACCCAATTCCATCCAGTATCCTTCCCTTTCCCTGCACACAATTCCATCACCATTTGCCCCCTTTCTCTTCCTCCACCACCCTTCCATACCATCCTTCTCACCACCCTTCCATACCACCCTGCCCCCCTTTCTCTTCCTCCACCACCCTTCCATGCTCCTTTCTCCCCCTCCAAACATTGCTGATGGCTCTGCCCTCTGAGCTCCTTTTCCTGAAAGTAGCATTATAACAGCTGACGGCAACAGCCCCCCCCAGCAACGGCAACGACCCCCCCTGCGGCAATGGCAACGGGCTCCCCCTCCCGGCATCAACCGTAATGTAGCCGGATCTCTTACTGGAAGGTCCCACAATGACTGCTTCTGCCGGTCCATCCCCCTCCGATGTCACTTACTTGCTCCAGAAGAAGTGTCGTCGGAGGGGGATGGACCGGCAGAAGCAGTCATCGCGGGACCTTCCAGTAACATATCCGACTGCATTGCGGTTGATGCCGGGAGGGGGGGCCATTGCCATTGATGGCAATGTGAGTTGTCCTCCTTCAGAGGGCCCCCTCACAGTTTCAGGCCCTAGGCACGTGCCTAGTGTGCTTATTGATTAATCCGGCCCTGACTCCAGCGGCTTCAGCTGGCTTCTCTCCCTCCCTGCCACTGGCACACACCTTCTAGAGCTAGCTGATTTCTATACAGGGCTGATGGATTGTGCTCACGGCCTTCCCTCTGCTGGGCTCCTCCTTATGACACAACTTCCTTTTTTCGCAAAGAAAAGAAATTGCCTCATAAGGAGGAGCCTGGCACAGGGAAGGCCATGAGCATCATCTAGCAAGCCTGTGTTCAATGGCTTGCTCTGCAGTTTTTAAGGTGAGACCAAGTGGAAACTGGTTGATGGTGGAGAGAAGGGGAAGCATGCCGGTCTTTGGGGGCTCCCTGGTGTAGTACCTATTAGAAGTACATGGCGGGAGAGAGGGAATAAGGGGGTCCAAAGGGAGGGGCAAATGCCGGACTGAGGGGAAGAAATAATGGTTCTGAAAACAGAGGAGAGGGAGAGAGATGGTGGACAATGGGATGGAGGGAAAAGAAAGAGGCCAGTTGGGAAAAGAAAGGGAGAGATGATAGACTCTGGGGTTTTGGGAAAGGAGGGAGAGATGCTGGATGAAAGGGTAGTTGAGAAAAGGAGAGATGGTGGATCTGAAAAATGCTGGCCTACATTTCAAATGTTAAAAGTAGACGAGACTGGCTGAGCTGATCATGGCAAGTGTATTCTAGATCAGCTGAGCCAGCAGGACTGCCCAAAGCCATGCTTCAGAGAGTCTTGCAGGATGAGCTGATCGGGGGGGAAAATACTGCTGGTGCGATCAGCCAGCTGTGGCAGAGGACCCCCCCAACATGTACCACTGAAACCAGCAGGAGGGATGCCCACTCCCTCCTGCCGTTGACCCCCCCAACCACCCCAAATAAAGGCTGGCAGGAGGTATGCCCACACCTTCCTGCCGACACCCTCCCTGAACCCCTGACACCTCCCAATTATAGCCCGGCAGGAGAAATGCCAATTCCCTCCTACCGCCAACCCTCTAACCCCCCAAATAAAGACTAGCCCATTCCCTCCTGCCAACACCCTCCCTGAATCCCCAACACAACCCTCAAACACCCAACACCCATGAACCTCCAAACCCCCTTGACAGACCCCAAAACTAGGGTTACCAGATGTCCGGATTTACCCAAACATGTCCTCTTTTTAAAGGGCTTGTCAGGGTATCCGGACAGCTTTTCAAAACCCAGCATTTTGTCCGGGTTTCGAAAATTTGCTTCTTTGGGATCACATCAGGAGGGCATCTGCGCATGTACAGATGCAACACAGTAACATTGTGCGTAAGCACACATGCGCGCGTGACGTAATTGTGTTGATAAGAAGGTTGAGGGGGCGGGGCTGGGGCATGATATGGGCATAATGGGGTGGAACTGGGTGGGCCTGGGGGTGGGGCTATGGTTCCAGATTCTATTTAACTAAAATCTGGTAATCCTACCCAAACCTCAACACCCTCTTATACCCCTAAGCCCACCTTGACACCCCATAGGAGGAACCTTAGCATCTGAGCCAATCAGGGCCTTAGGCCTCTCCCCAGTGTATTTCAGGATGCACCAAGAAGGAGAAGGCCCAACATTTTGAAGAGGTGGGCCTGCCGGCCAGAGGGAATAGGTATCTCGCTGACCAAACTTTCTTCCAAAAGGTACAGGGGGTGTGGGTGGCCTTAGGGCTGTCAGGGGGTGTTGAGGTTCAAGGGGTGTCAGCGGTGTTGGGGGTTCAGGTGGTTTCAGCAGTTGGTGGATGTTGGGGCTTCAGGGGTGGTGTCAGGGGTTTGGGGAGGGTATCAGCAGGAGGGAGTGGGCATTCTTCCTGCCAGGTTATAACTAGGAGGGTGTTGGGGGTTCAATGAGGGTGTCGGCAAGAGGGAATAGGCATCCCTCCTGCTAGTCTTTATTTGGGGGAATCAGGGGGGTCAGTGGCAGGAAGGTGCGGGCATCCCTCCTGCCAGGCTACAATTGGGTGGTGTGGGGGGTTCGGGAGGGTCCTGTGCTACAGCCAGCTCAGATGATCGTGGCAGGAGTATTCTCCCCCCCCCCCACCTCCCGATCAGCTGAGCTGGTGGGACTCTCCAAAGCGTGGCTTCGGGCAGTCCTGCCAACTCAGCTGATCAGGGATTCCCTTGCTGTGATCAACTGATGGCAAGGGATCTCTCAGCAAGCTAAGGTGCAATTCTCTAACCAGCGCCTATGAAATGGGCACCGGTTAGAGAATGGGGGTTAGGCATCTGTCCTTTAGGGCAGGCGTGATTCTGTTTAGGATGCCAGAACACGATTCTCAGCTGCTTCGTAGGCGGCCACCAAGACCGATATCCTATATAGTATCAGCCCCTGAATGGACACCAGGAACAAACCACGGATCTCATAGACACTATTTACTAGTTATATGGGGCAGAGCATAATGGTTTGGCTTGTGTGAACCCTTTTCATCTCCATGAGCACTCTTGGTGATACCTTTTTTGAGATATTGCCATTGATGTGCTACATGTGTTTGAATGCTTTTAGGATACTTTCGTTAGCGGATGGAGATATGTTGATTTTATATTAGTCTTCTACATTTAGTCCTTTCTTTGTAAAATAAGTCGCAGACTCTAGACCAGGGGTATCAAATGTCGGTCCTCGAGGGACATAATCTAGTCGGGTTTTTAGGATTTCCCCAATGAATATGCATGAGATCTATTAGCATACAATGAAAGCAGTGCATGCAAATAGATCTCATGCATATTCATTGGGGAAATCCTGAAAACCTGACTGGATTGCGGCCCTCGAGGACCGACATTTGACACCCCTGTTCTAACCATTTTGCCTAAAGTTCCAGATTCTATAAACGGCGCTGTGATTGGCAGTTACCCACAAAAGCAACACCGATCACATATCAATCACATGACAGTGCTGTTTAAAGAACTGTGGTAAAAACAAAGAGAAGACCAACAGTTCTGCAGTGGAGAGCAAACGACTAAACAAAAAAGGAAAACTGCAGAAATGATGTTCAGGACATGATTCAGGAACTTTATTGAAGATACAAAACTACTGTTTTCCACAATGTGGTTCTCAGTGTTAGAAACTGGGATCCGACACGGCCTGTGTTTTGATGAAACTTCTTCCTCAGATGTTTTAAAAGCCGCAATGGTGGAAAACCATAAAAAAATACAGCTGAATAATAACAGTGTGGTTGCAGGACTAGCAAAGGTTTTTGTAGCAGTCCGTGACAGTACAATACTGAAAAACAAAAGAATTGTGGGTTCCAGTTAGGCATTGAAAATGTAGGCCAGGGTTTTCAAGACCTACATTTCCAGTGTTTGTGTCAAGAATTGCAACTACGGAGGCACCTATCAACGCCTAAGGGTACTTCTGGAGTTAACCGTGCCTATTTTATCCTTAGGCACCTCCATAGTCAATGTTCTGGTGTTGTTTGTGGAGGCATCATCTTTTTTAAAATGAGATTTTAATTACTTTTAAACAGTGTGATCAATTATCATGCCAATTAAAGGCAATTAAACCAATTAAAACCGGTGCTGTTAAGAGTGCCTAACTAGCGGCACCATTTATAGAATTTGGGCTAAACATCTGTATGCTGACATCCACAACTTTTCTAAAATGGCGCTGCATGTGGTTTATCCAGTCTGACCACCCCTGCTACCCTTTCCTGTCTCTTAGAGAAACTCTGTTACATGCTTTCTTGCATTCAGATAGTTTTTGTCTCCCCCCACCTTTGCAGGCCATTCCACACAACCACTACTTTCCATAAGAAAATATTTTATTAGATTACTTCTGAATTATCCCCTTGTACCTTCACCACCAGAACTTTATGCCATGGAGGTATTTAGCTGTCTCTCGTATATCCCCTCTTCCACCTTTCCTCCAAAGTATACAAATTGAAATCTTTAAGGCCCTCTTTTACAAAGGTGCGCTAAGCGTTTTAGCACGCATTTAGGGCCTGCTAAATCAATGTATGCACTAATGTGTCCATAGGATAACATTCACGCGTTAGTGTTTAGAGTGTGATTAGTACCTGCTAATATTTACCGCGCGCTAAAAAGCATAGTAAAAGAGGGGGGGGGGGGTAAGTCTGTCCCCATACACTTCCCCGTCTTTTCCAAAATTGTGATAGCAGTTTCTAGCATAGAGAGGTGCACTGAATGGCCCGCGCTGCTCCTGACACTCATAGGAACTCAATGAGCGTCGGGAGCAACATGGGCCATTCATCATGGCTCCCCGTGCTAGAAACTGCTATCGCAGTTTTGTAAAAGGAGGCCTTTATGACCAACATCACTGATTATCTTAGTGGCAGCTCTTTAAGAACATAAGAACTGACATCACCGGATCAGACTTTGGTCTATCTAGTCCGGCGATCCGCATACGCGGAGGCCCAGCCAGGTGTACACCTGGCGTAATTTTAGTCACCCATATCCCTCTATGCCTCTCGTAAGGAGATGTGCATCTAGTTTGCTTTTAAATCCTAGAACGGTGGATTCCGCAATAACCTCCTCTGGGAGAGCATTCCAGGTGTCCACCACTCGTTGCGTGAAGCAGAACTTCCTGATATTTGTCCTGGACTTGTCCCCCCCTTAGCTTCAGTCCATGTCCTCTTGTCCATGTCACATTGGACATTGGACATTGATTGACTCCATCCTATTTCTGCCTATTTGAAGGTGCAGTGTTTAGAACTGAACACAGTATTTTAAAGGAAGGTCTCACAAGAGACTTATATACGAGTAGAGATACTACCACCTCCCTTTTTCTGCTGTCCTTCTGGCTTTTGCTGTCTCTTTTCTTCCTGTTTGGCCACCTTAAGATCATCAGATATGATCACCCGTATGCCTCATTCTTCTTTCATGCACCCAAGTGCTTCACCTTCTATACAGTACTGCTCCCTTGGGTTTTTGCAAATGATCATATCTGATTTAAACAAATTATTATTGCCTATGAATACATTTTATTCCCATCCTAACGGTTCTAAGTTTAGCAACAACAATCTTTGATGCAAAGGCACACTTACTAGGAAATAGCATAGGAATCCAATATCTTTTTAGCAAATTGACATCATTATTGTTCAGCTAAATAAGAATACAGAATATGAATAATGAATAATGAGAATTGAGCTTTAACATCTATATATATAAAATCGGAGGTATGTATGTGTGTGTGTATGTGCCGCGATCACGCAAAAACGGCTTGACCGATTTGAACGCAACTTGGTATGCAGATCCCTCACTACCTGGGGTGATATGTTCTGGGGGTCTCGTGGCCCACCTGCACACGTGGGCGGAGCTACAAACAGAAAATCAGATTTCACCCATTCATGCCAATGGAAAAAATGTAAAAAGCTGCCATTCTCACTGTAATTCAAAAACGGCTTGACTGATTTGAACGCAACTTGGTATGCAGATCCCTCACTACCTGGGGTGATATGTTCTGGGGGTCTCGTGGCCCACCTGCACACGTGGGCGGAGCTACAAACAGAAAATCAGATTTCACCCATTCATGTCAATGGAAAAAATGTAAAAAGCTGCCATTCTCACTGTAATTCAAAAACGGCTTGACCGATTTGAACGAAACTTGGTATGCACATCCCTCACTACTTGGGGTGATATGTTCTGGGGGTCTCGCGGCCCACCTGCACACGTGGGCGGAGCTACAAACATAAAATCAGATTTCACCCATTCATGTCAATGGAAAAAATGTAAAAAGCTGCCATTCTCACTGTAATTCAAAAACGGCTTGACCGATTTGAACGAAACTTGGTATGCAGATCCCTCACTACCTGGGGTGATATGTTCTGGGGGTCTCGCGGCCCACCTGCACACGTGGGCGGAGCTACAAACATAAAATCAGATTTCACCCATTCATGTCAATGGAAAAAATGTAAAAAGCTGCCATTCTCACTGTAATTCAAACACGGCTTGACCGATTTGAACGAAACTTGGTATGCAGATCCCTCACTACCTGGGGTGATATGTTCTGGGGGTCTCGCGGCCCACCTGCACACGTGGGCGGAGCTACAAACAGAAAATCTGATTTCACCCATTCATGTCAATGGAAAAAATGTAAAAAGCTGCCATTCTCACAGTAATTCAAAAATGGCTTGACCGATTTGAACGAAACTTGATATGCACATCCCTCACTACCTGGGGTGATATGTTCTGGGGGTCTCGCGGCCCACCTGCACACGTGGGCGGAGCTACAAACAGAAAATCTGATTTCACCCATTCATGTCAATGGAAAAAATGTAAAAAGCTGCCATTCTCACAGTAATTCAAAAACGGCTTGACCGATTTGAGCGGCCCACCTGCACACGTGGGCGGAGCTACAAACAGAAAATCTGATTTCACCCATTCATGTCAATGGAAAAAATGTAAAAAGCTGCCATTCTCACAGTAATTCAAAAATGGCTTGACCGATTTGAACGAAACTTGATATGCACATCCCTCACTACCTGGGGTGATATGTTCTGGGGGTCTCGTGGCCCACAACTCTATGTTGCTTGCTCAAGGCTGGGTTCACCCAAGAATTTATATGTTCTTGCTCCAGGAGGTGAAACTAAAAATGTTGTTTATAATCACGTTTTGCGTTAGTTGTATTGTATTCATTTTGTCAAATATTTCACATTATAATTTGAATATTGTACTTTTTATTAAGCTGTAAAAAAATAATTTCATTCACCACTATAAAGTATCTTTATTTGAATCCATTTACAGTGTTATTGCTATAATTAAATACCCGTGCAACGCCGGGACATCAGCTAGTAAATAATAGAACCAACATGAAATCAGAAATCAAGTAATAATAATAATTTTATTCTTATATACCGCCAAAGCCGTAATAGTTCGAGGCAGTTTACTATAAGAGGAGCTGGACAATCAGCAAAGATAGGTACAAAGTAAAGTTATAAAGTACATGTAAGCTGGTGCAGGCATAGGAAGGGTTGGAACAGACAGCAAACAATCAGCAAGAATAGGTGCACTGTACAGTCATCAATACATGTAGGCAGAGAACAGGTCGGGAGTGAGAGATAGTGGTAAGTATTTACTTCAGTAGGAATTAGCACAATAGAGCCACAGATTAAATCACTATTTGGTCAAATACAAAAATGCATTTGGGGCACTATTTGGTACAAACCTATGTACATAGAAGGCATGTCTCAGGAAAATTAAAAAACAAAATATCTTAGCTACGGGCATAAAGGAAATGAGAGGATAGTAGTGATGTCCATATAACATAGTGAATCATGAATTAATCATAAAGGATGGTGATTGAACAATTACATGCAAACTGACATTGTAAGAACTGTTTCCAGATAACAGCTAATATTATTGTAATTGCTTGAAAATGGGATGAATCACTGGAAAATTAAATTGGCTTTTGATAAAGTAAGGTATGAACAAAATGTGACTCTCCCCCATTGTGGCTGGCAGCTAGTAAATTGGTGAAATATATTGGCTTTTCTTTTCATTACAAAAAAAGTTCTCATTTCTTTCTTTACAGTTTAGACTCCTTAATGCCATATGGGTCAAGTCCAATATCCTATCTTCTTCAATGCACTTTCTGGGTCAGATCCTAAAGAGATGAGCAAATCAGGACACATCTATGCTGTGATCTTTTCAGATTATGATAAAAGAGAGCCATGAAATATTATCTTCATTTGTTTTACCTATCAGTTCCTTTGGCTCATAAGTTTGGGGTCATTTTGCTACTTTCCTCTTTTTCTCTACACCTATCACAGCTACATGAAAGGTAGATGCCAGAAATGTTGCCCAGGGTTTTTAAGGCCTACATTTCTGGCACCTACCTTTCTTGAGAATCACGTCTACAGAGGCACTTAACGGCACCTAAGGCCACTTCCAGCATTAACCATGCTCATTGTTGCCTTAAGGACCACAAGGCACCTCTTTAGACAGGAGAATGGTGCTGGTTTTGGAGGTGCCCTTAGGTGCCTCCATTTTTTTAATGCATTTTAATTGGTTTTTAATCAGTGTAGTCAACTACTACGCTGATTGAACCAATTAAAACAATTACATTAGAGAAATGGGTGGAGAAATGGCAGATGAAGTTTAACGTGGAAAAGTACAAAGTAATGCATTTAGGCAGAAAGAACAAGGAACACGAGTATAGAATGCCAGGTGCAACTCTGGGTAAGAGCGAACAAGAAAAGGACCTGGGTGTACTGATAGATAGGACCCTGAAACCATCGGCACAATACGCGGCAGCGGCAAAGTAAGCAAATAGAATGTTAGACATGATAAAGAAAGGAATCACCAGTAGATCAGAGAAAGTTATAATGCCGCTTTATAGAGCAATGGTCAGACCACACTTGGAATACTGTGCCCAACATTGGTCTCCCAACCTAAAGAAGGATATAAAACTGCTGGAGAGGATGCATAGACGAGCAACGAAGCTAATAAAAGGTATGGAGTACCTGGAATACGAGGAACGACTTAAGAGACTGAGATTGTTCTCCCTTGAGAAAAGGAGACTGCGAGGGGATATGATCGAGACTTTCAAAATACTGAAAGGAATCAACAAAATAGAGCAGGAAAAAAATTATTTACAATGTCCAATGTGACACGGACAAGAGGACATGGACTGAAGCTAAAGGGAGACAAGTCCAGGACAAATATTAAGAAGTTCTGCTTCACGCAATGAGTGGTGGACACCTGGAATGCCCTCCCAGAGGAGTTTATTGTGGAATCTACCATCCTAGGATTCAAAAGTAAACTAGATGCACATCTCCTTACGGGAGGCATAGAGAGATATGGGTGACTAAAATTACACCAGGTGTACACTTGGCTGGACCTCCACGTGTGCGGATCGCCGGACTTGATGGACCGAAGGTCTGATCCGGAAATGGCAGTTCTTATGTTCTTATGCCTAATTTATGGCACCATTTTTAGAATCTGGCCCACTGCTTCTTCCTCTATTACATCTCCAGAGAAGAGAAGAAGTATTTATTTACCATTGAGAGGACCCTGAGGAGTGGAATAAAGAGCAGCAGACTTCTCTACTAGGAAAGACTGCAAAAAACTAGAGGGACAATGCTACAAAGGGAAGAAGATATCAAAAAGATGGTTCACATCAATGACGACAAAACTGTTCTCCAGTTTGAATGTCTCCACTACAGATCACAAACAGTGATGGATATAGAGTTGAGTTGTGAAGTGCGAGGGTAATTTGAAAAGTTTGATAAAAAAAGTAAGTTAAACAATGTAGTCTCTATCGAGGGCTATACACTTAGGGCTCCTTTTACGAAGCCGCGTTAGCAGTTTAATGCATGTAATAGCACGCGCTAATTTGCCGGCCACGCTAGATGCTACCACCTCCTCTTGAGCAGGTGGTAGTTTTTCGGCTAGCGTGGGGGTTAGTGCATGCTAAAAAAGTGCATGCGATAAGGCTGCTAACGTGGCTTCATAAAAGGAGCCCTTAGTCTAGTTTTTTTCGTATCATAGGAAAAATAGCTTACAAAAAAAACTGGAAACTTGCTGGATTATATGTATAGCCCTTGATGGAGACTACGTTATTTAACTTGATTTTTTTTTTTTTTTACCAAACTTTTCATACCACCCTCGTATGCATTTAGATTGTTTTTCAGCATTTTAATGTCACACTGCCAATCAATGAAGGGATGAGAAGGTACATTAAGGAGGAAAACTAAACATCTCAAGGACATCCTGATGCATATAGGTGGCAGACCTGCCAAGTCTGCTTTGCATTTGACCACATTAAATTTAATGTCATTTGAATGTCCAGTCTGCCAGATTCCTATGGTCTTCCTGCAATATTTTAGTCTGCATATGTTTAACAACTTTGAATAGTTTGGTGTCATCTGCAAATTTAATCACCTCACCTGTCATTCCAATTTCCAGATCATTTATAAATGTACTAAATAGCTCTGGTCCCAGTACAGATCTCTGCAGAACTCCATTGAGAAAAATGGCCATTTAACCCTACCCTCTGTAATCTGTCCAATACCAAACCTAATCTACAACAGAACATTGCCTCCTATTATTGTATATTTGTATATTTTTATTAATTGTATATTTTTACTGATTTGGATATTTTGATTATTTATCTTAAAATTAATAAAATATATATATTTTTAAAAGACCATTGTCTCCTATTCCATGACTTTTTAATTTTCTCAGGAATCTCTCATGAAGACCTTTGTTGAAAGCTTTCTTAAAATCTAGATATAATACGTCAACTGGCTCATCTTTATCCACATTTATTCACATATTTTTTTTAAAAATGAAGCAAATTGGTGAGGCAAAACTTCCCTTGGCTTATCTTATGCTGACTCTGATCCATTAAAACATGTTTTTCTACATGTTTCATAATTTTATTATTTATAATAGCTTCCACTATCCTGCCCAGCACTGAAGTCAGGCTTACCGGTTTGTAACTTCCTGGATCACCCATGGAACTCTTTTTAAAAAATGGTATTTTATTGGCTACTCTCAGTCAGTCCAAACCTTAGAATTATTGTAGCAAGGAATGAGAGCTGTACAAGTTAATGAGAGCTGTACAAGATATTTTGCAAATTTAAAAATCGAGTTAGAGAGGAACTGTATCAAGATCTAGGGAGAGGTAAATGTTGTGTCTTATCTGACATGCTACCATTTTACATTGCTAAGGAGTTTGCATTAAAGGTAAAAAGCTGAATTGGCTAAGGGAATCATGACTTGACTTGTTATTCTCTGAAAATTAGCTGGCAGCAAGTACCCACAATCAGGGTCCCTTTTACTAAGGTTCGGCATGCTCTAATGGAGTTGGCACGAGCTATTTGGCACTGCAGTTTGGTATGTTCTTTAGAGCGTGATGGCAGATAGCTAAATAAAAGTGCCCCTAACAGCACCCAAATAATCTACACTTGCTAGTATTAGTTCATGCAGCAGAGGAGGCTAAAATAGTGTGCATACTGTTTAAAATTCTGGTAATGCTTTTTTTTTTTCACTCCCATTGTAGCAATTGTTATGTGATAACAAAATAACCATAGGATGGCTCCTAAAAATATGACGCTGGCGATCTAATGTGCAGACAGTCTAGCACCAACTCAAAAGTGAGGAAAGAAAGAGGAGCAGGGGTATCAATCAGTGATAAATATATAGTATATACATACAGGTACATAGATGGATTGAGAGCCCACCAGGACAGACAGGGAAAAATGCTTGAGTACCTGAATGAATTCGTGTAAACCAGTGGTTCCCCAACCCTGTCCTGGAGGACCACCCAGTCAGTCGGGTTTTTGGGATAACCCTAATGAATATGCATGAGAGATATTTGCATATAATGAAGGTGTCAGGCATGCAAATCTGCTCCATGCATATTCATTAGGGCTATCCTGAAAACCTGACTGACTGGTGGTCCACTAGGACAGAGTTGGGAACCACTGATGTAAACCATTCTGAGCTCCCTTGGGAGAGCAGTATAGAAAATTGAATGAATGAATAGATAAATAAATAAATAAAAATATATACAGTTTATATACCATTGTAGAAATAACAATAAGATCTCTGATCAGTATTCAACTGATTGAAAATAGTGTGTTTTTAAATGCTAACAATTGTTGGCTAAGTTAGGCCCAGATATTTAATGCTGATAGTCATCCAGGACCCACATATGATTTCATCCCTCCCCCTTGAGAACGGCCCCTTCCTGAGACACCCCCTCACCCCTTCTCCTGGAGACCAGGCCCAACCCCCCACATTAGAACAAATGGTGTATCTTAATAATTTTTTTCTAGTGTTATGAAATGTTGGCCCTTTATCCCAAGAAGTAGTAGAACCCTGTTGCCTAAAATATGAAAAGGTTAAATAAGTACAAAAAAGTCCTCAACTGTACACACTTAACAACTAATTTTGTAGCTAATACAGTCTTAGCTTAATTCCCATCTACCTTCTCTCTTAAACCCCTCCCACAGATCCCCCATCTCCCATATAAATTCATTAGATCTGAACATTGAAGAAAATGTGGGTTAGCTTTTTTAATTATTTATGTTTAATATATTTAGCAATAGTTACAATTAAATCTTAGAAAAATAATAATGGGTCAGTGCATAGGCAGCAGAATACCTTTTTGTTTTGGGGGCGCCCAAAAGCTGTGCCCTAGCCCCAGCAGAATCCTGAGGCACAACCTCTCTCTCCAGCTCCCAACTGCCCCACCTACCTCTTCCCGGCTGCTGTAATTTTATATCTTCGTGCAGCCACCGTGCAGGGTCTACGTGGAGGGTCTACGAGCAGGCCTGCCCCTGAAGTCTTCCTTCTGCAGTGACTTCCTGTTCCTGCTCATTGATGCTGCACAGAGGCTGCCCGAAGATTTAAAATTACAGCGATCAGGAAGAGGTAAGAGGGGAAGTAAAGCCAAAACTGACTGCCAATTTTGGAGAGGCCATGGCCCCTGTGGTCTCACCCGTTCTGATGCCTAAGGGTCAGTGAATTTCAGGAGTTAACGAGATTGCCATTTTTTTTTTTTTTTATCAGGCTGATGAACAAATAAATTTAGTCCAGACATGATGCTTGACCTAAAAGTTATCAATTTAAAGAAAGGAGGAATTGGAGATATGTCAGGAGTCAGTTAAAAATGTTAAACATACAGATATTAAGCTGCACTAAAAAAGTGGCCTGCAAAAAAGTGAGAACAATAAAACAAGACACATTCATTTGTTTTTTTATTGCTAGGCATACAGTACAATTTGATTGGTGCTATAATGCACTGAAATGTTATTATCTGAAGGTTAAGACAGCCAGAATACTTCTATGGAATACTTAATGTAAAAAAGCACAGCAGACTGTAATTCAATAAATATTGACCAAAGCTATTCATTTTCTGTTAGCCTGGGTATTGACCTTTAGCATGTAATTAATTAAAACACTTTGGCCCTAGAGACAAATAATTAGCTACTGAGTTTAGAATTCTTCTTGCATAAGTCCTTTTAATTAAAATCCACTGAGAAGCTTAATAAATTTATTTTATTTATTTATTTATCCAATTTTCTATACCGTTCTCCCAGGAGAGCTCAGATTTATTTAGGCACTTAAGCATTTTTATTTATCTGTCCCTGGTGGGCTCACAATCTATCTAATGTACCTGGGGCAATAGGGGGATCAGGCGACCTGCCCAGGGTCACAAGGAGCAAAGAATTCTTGTAGCTATGAAGGAGAATATATATAAAACCACATGAGAACTCTTTTTTGGTATTTATAGTGTAGTAGTTTGGAGTGAGATGGAATACGTGGGACATTTGACATTTAGTCAGTTCTAAAGCAATCCAGTTACGCTACCAAAAGCTCTGAAAACAGCAGTAACTCTTGAATTTACAGTACCAATATTTACCTTATATAGCAAACCCTCAGAGATCATATCTTCTTATTTTCCTCAAAAATAAATAAATAAATATCAAGACTTCATTTTGTTTAACTTGGAAGGAGGAGTAGAAAGGAGGGCTTGTAATGTATACAGTATATGTATCCAAAAATATCTGTACCGATGAAAACTCTCTATTTTTAGCAGTCTTTCTACCACTGTGCTTGTGCACAAATTATCTGAGCTAAACTCTGATGTCAGCATATAATCTCAGAAATGCTAAAACTTAACTTTTGAAGCTGCAAGAATTGCAAGTTTCTAAAGAGAATGAGAACTGTTATCCAGCAATTTTGCATTCAGAGCCTGGAGACTCGTTGCCAGTACCACTTTTTGTGTAATCTAGAGTGAGTAATAATCTCTCGATCAAAGAATAGTATATGATGCTGTGTCAAACAATTCCAACCTTGGGAAGATGGGAGAAACGGAATCCAGCTACAAAATGAACATTATGAAAAACTTTCTACAGTACAATCAACAGTGAGGTTATCGTTTGAGCATACACATGAGGTACACTATATTTAAAAAACATGGATAGCAGTAATCTTTTTTTTCTTTTAATTCTTTATTAATTTTCCAAATGTCAACAGTGCAAGACACAAAAACATAACATATAATAAGTCTATAAAAGCACATTCAATTTACAAATATACATAACCAACCATTTTATCCCCCACCTCCCCCACCCATCCAATGCTTAATCAGTAAAGCACAGAAACATAGATTTGCCCAATAACCTTATCCTATTCAGATTAATAATATCCTCCCACCCCAGATGTAAATACTCAAAGGACAAAATTAGGACAGAAATATCCTCCCCCCTTCCTATATTGATCCATAGCGGGCTTAACATGTAATAATATTCCACATTTTCCAATATTCTTCTTGCATAAGTCCTTTTAATTAAAATCCACTGAGAAGCTTAATAAATTTATTTTATTTATTTATTTATCCAATTTTCTATACCGTTCTCCCAGGAGAGCTCAGATTTATTTAGGCACTTAAGCACCTCATACGTCAGTGGAACTGATGACTCCAATATGTTGTTAATCTTACTCTATATTGACCTCCAAAAGTTAAGTATCAAAGGACAATAGAACAGATGATCCAGTGTCCCAATGTCTAGATGACAGTGCCATAACTTTAATCAATCAACAAATTCGCACTATAGATCTCTTACAAATGGTGTAATTCTTCTTAAAAGAGTCCTCAGAAATCAGTGGTTCACTTATCCCCTGTTTTTTCTTACAACCCTCATTAATATGTATTTTTTAATTTTTATTCAGGATCCTCAGTGGCACCACTCAAATTTCCTCATTGCTCTAAGATTTATGTGTCAACTCGTCATCGGGTCCCACTTTTTAAACTTATATATCTTCTTTAAAACTTTTAACTTTTATGTGCTTCAAAGTTATTTAAATTATTTTAAGCATTATACTTAGCTTAAGATAGTGTGGTCTCTGGCTAGGGATTTTTATGCCAACATGTTTTGCCCAGTCAGCTTTATCAAGGCTTAACTCCTATTAAAACATAAAAGTTAATTATTTCTTATTCAGAGAGAAACAATGTAACCCAGTTTTAACTTTCAAACTGCCAAAAAGTGTCTACGTTCTTACGTTCTTACCTAACTGTTCTGCCGCCAGCAACTGTGACCACTTAGTCTTCAGATAGAAGCGGCGGCGTTGTTTTCTACTTTAAATAAAAAGCGAGGGCCAATCGGCTGAGACTACGTCATAACGTGACTCAAAACCCCAAAGGTCCAACCGCTTGATGCTCATAGGATGTTATAAACTAATATTTAAAAAGATCCCTCCCCCAGGCTACATGTTAGATCAAAGAGTTCCACTCAAGCTCAGCATTCAGCCCATTTGGAAATACTGTGTTCAACACATAGAACCAGTGTTGTTCCTTATAATTTAACAGATCTTCGCCATTACCACCCTCCCACCCATTCTCCACACAATCAATTATCCGCCATTGTAACTGGTTCACATCATGTTGAAAATTCAGAAAATGTTCCACCAAAGGGGTTTGTAAAATTTTTTTTTTAATTCGTGATTTATGTTCATTCAAACGTATATGTATAGGCTGTGAAGTTCAGCCTATATATACAAGTTTGCATGGACATATTACTGTAGCCCTTATAATTTTCCCTGTCTGGGGATCCCTCCAGCAGTCTCCTTCAATGCTCATAGTGCACCACTGACAATGGCCACATTTAGTATGTTTTCCACTCTTCTTTAATTTAAACTTCCCCATTTTCTGTTGGATCAAAACTTGTCCTATCATTTTGCCCCTTTTGAAAGCAAACATAGGTATTTCAGTGAATATGGTGTGTAGCTGTAACACATGCCAATATTTTTTAATTTGGGCTATCAGTTCTTTTGCTGCTATTGAATATGGTAGAACACAAATGAGCCTATCTTTATTTCTTTCAGCTTGCTTTTCAGCTAATAATAGCTCTCTATTGGCATATTTTGCCCTTGTGTAGGCTTGTTTTATAGCCTTAGGAGGATATCCTCTGGCTTCAAACCATAGTTTTAATTGGTCTGCTGCTTCCTTAAAGTCTCTCTGATTAGATGATACTCTACGTAATCTCAAGAACTGGCTTATAGGAAGATTAAACTTAAGATGGTATGGGTGATGGCTGGAGAAATGTAATAAATTATTTCTAGCTACTGGTTTCCTATATAACTAAGTAATTAAACGAGATTCTTCCTTGATGATTGTCATGTCTAGAAATTCTCTTCTATCAGTACTGTATGAAAGAGTAAACTGTAGATGAGGATCTTTGGTGTTGATCCATCTTAAAAAAATCCAAAAGTACTTGTTCTGGACCCTCCCATAGGAAGAAGATATCATTAAGAAATCTCTTCCATAAAGAAATATACTGAAAAAAGTCTGATTGATATATCTCTCTATCTTCAAACTGTCCTACATATAAAGTAGCTACTGACGGAGCCAGAGTAGTCCCCATTGCTACCCCATGAATTTTTTGATAATATATCCCTTCAAATTCAAAGTAATTTCTCTCTATCACCCATTGTGCTAGATGTATCAAAAACTCAGTACTGATTCTTTCCTCATTACTCCTCTTTTCAAGTATGTCCTTAATAACAGATAGAGCTCCTTCTTGCGGAATCTTCGTATAAAGCGACACTACATCGAGTGTCACTAAGATAGTGTTGGGGCTCATATTAATTTTTTGCAAGAGGATTCTGAGAAGATGGGAAGAATCCTTTAAATAGGAGGGGATCTTAACCACTTCCTTAACTAAGAAAGTGTCTACAAATTTTGACAATGGCTCTAACAGAGACCCTCTTGTATTCACAATCGGTCTCCCAGGGGGATTGTTTATGTTTTTATGAATTTTAGGGACAAAATAGATGTTAGCAGTTTTTGGATATTTTTCAAGCAAAAACTGATACTCTTTCTTAGTTAACATTCCTCTTTCATAATGTAAAGTGACCCAGCCAAAAATTTATTTCATCAACGGACCTCCTGGATCTGTAGGGATGGGGCAATAAGCTGTAATGTCTGATAATTGTCGGATAGCTTCAGCTTGATAATATTCTCTATCTAAGATGACTGTAGCCCCTCCCTTATCAGCTCTCAGTATCATACAATCCAGTCTTTCTTTTAATTGCATAAGCGCTTGATATTGATGATAAGTTAGATTGTATGGCATCCGTTGTTTATGAAATGATTTTTCATAATTTGAGATCCCTGCTAGAACTAAATCTCAAAATGTTTCCACAGCTGGATCCATCGGACCCGGAGGGTTCCATTTGGATTCACATTTACACACAGAACTGTCATCTTCAGTATACATATCTTCTTTATCAGAAAACAACAATCTTATTTGAAGTTTCCTCAAAAATTTAAAGAAAAACATTTTTAAATGGAAAAAATCCAGATGTTGGCAGATCACAAAGCCTAGTCCCAGTTCCAGTACTTCTCTCTGATCTTTCGTCAGATTTATTTTAGAGATGTTAATTAAATTAGATTCTATTTCGTCTTTCCGTTGGTTTGAATTTTCCCTCTCCCCCGTTGGGCTCCTCTGGTTTTTCCTTTTAGACATCCTCCTCTCGATGTTTGCGTCTCGTCCCCTGAACTTTTTACCGAGGGTGTATCAGCTGAATCACCACTCGTGACATTGGATTCTTCTGATGAAGCATTAAAGGCTACTTACTTCTTTATGGGACCAGCCGTAATTTTCTTATTCCAGGAGTAGACTCTTCCTAGTTGGTAATCTTTCTCATCTCTTTTCCATTTTCTTATTTTTGTCTGTTTAATCGAGTCACGGAATTGCACCAACATATCTTCTAATTCATTCTGTTTCCTCTCAAACTCATGCTTTTCAATTTTATCCTTCATCTGAAGTTCCATGGAGACTGTCTTGGTTCTAAGATCTAACTCAATGTCAGACATCGTTTCAACTAATAATATCATAAGATCCCTCGAGCATTGATTTAATATCGATGTCCATTTGTCCATAAATTTCTGAATTTCAGCATGATGTGAACCAGTTACAATGGCGGATAATTGATTGTGTGGAGAATGGGTGGGAGGGTGGTAATGGCGAAGATCTGTTAAATTATATGGAACAACGCTGGATCTATGTGTTGAACACAGCATTTCCAAATGGGCTGAATGCTGAGCTTGAGTGGAACTCTTTGATCTAACAGGTAGCCTGGGGGAGGGATCTTTTTAAATATTAGTTTATAACATCTTATGAGCATTAAGGGGTTGGACCTTTGGGGTTTTGAGTCACGTTATGACGTAGTCTCACCGATTGGCCCTCCCATTTTATTTAAAGTAGAAAACAACGCTGCCGCTTCTATCTGAAGACTAAGTGGTCACAGTTGCTGGCAGCAGAACAGTTAGGTAAGAACGTAGACACTTTGTGGCAGTTTGAAAGTTAAAACTGGGTTACATTGTTTCTCTCTGAATAAGAAATAATTAACTTTTATGTTTTAATAGGGGTTGAGCCTTGACAAAGCTGACTGGGCGAAACATGTTGGCATAAAAATCCCTAGCCAGAGACCTCACTATCTTAAGCTAAGTATAATGCTTAAAATAATTTAAATAACTTTGAAGCACATAAAAATTAAAAGTTTTAAAGAAGATATATAAGTTTAAAAAGTGGGACCCGATGATGAGTTGACACATAAATCTTAGAGCAATGAGGAAATTTGAGCTCTAAGTGGTGCCGCTGAGGATCCTGAATAAAAATTAAAAAATACATATTAATGAGGGTTGTAAGAAAAAATAGATGACAGTGCCAGCATATATTAGATTTAGAACTGTCTAACCTGTGTAACCTAACCGGGGTCGAAAAAGATCTATGTAACAGAAAAAAAAAAAGTTTGTCTCATAGATGCTGATACTGTACATCTCATAATGGCAGTAACCTTTGTGGCTGGCCCACAGTTATGGAATGCTCTGAATGGTTCATTAAGGCTATGTTAGGATTTGAAATCTTAAAAAAAAAAAAAAAAAATCTTTAGAAACTCAACTATTTGTTACAGCATTCCTTTAAATTAGGGGATGTCTCTTTTTTCCTTTTTGTCTAAGCCTGATTGATTATTTGTAAAGAGTTGTAAGTGGATGTGTTGTTAATTTAATTTAGATTTGTGTATGTGATTAGGTTATAAGCGGAATAGAAATTTTTTAAATAAATACATAAAGTTGAAGATAAATGTAGTGTAACATAACATTGCCTGCTAGCAGCATAGAGCCACGCATTTTTCTTCTTTAAATGAATCTGAAATGGGGTACTTTATTCAGGATCACTATCTGCATTTGAACCACGCAGCCTGCTAGGCAGCCTTGACAAAGGTCTATGTGAATGTGGTTTATTGTTAACATCACACTATAAAGTCTTGAAAAAAAGACAAAGACATTGAATATCCCAATATCTTTCTAGGCCATTGTTCAGGAGAGAGATATACAGTACAATTCTTATGGAAAACAGCAGAGACAAAGGTGACATCTGGCAATCATTTTCTTGTGTGAAGATACTCTCTCACTACTGACATATATAATTAAAATTCAATTAATGGAACATAGTCTAATGCTTAGTGCAGCGGGTTGATAACCAGCAGAGCTGGGATTGATTCTTATTGTGGCTTTTGTGATCCTGGGTAAGTCACTTAACCCTTCATTTTTGTGACCCTGGGTAAGTCACATAATCCTCCTCCCTCCAGGCATAAATCTTGGATTTTGAGGACCAGGTCCATAGAATTCTCAGTACAGCATCAGAAAGCCCCGGGTCACAATGATTCTAAATTATTGGGTGATGCTGAAAACTAATAGCATGCAAATTATATGTACACTGTTAATGTGGATATCGGTGGTAAAAGATATGCCTGGCACCCATGCACAAGAACTGAGTGATAGGCGCAACTTGTGTGCAGTGCAATTGGTCTCTGGAGCTCCAAACACTAGAAGCAGCACACAGGGCAATAAATAAATAAATACTCCCCCCCCCTCAAAAAAAACAACAAAACAAAACACCTCTTCCAATAGTTGCAGCTGAAGCCTTTTATTATGGCAGTAGTTCAGAAGTCTTTTTTTTTTTTTTTTAAATTGTATGCCAAATTTGGATGCAGCTGTTTCATGTGAAAGACACACGTACACACAAAACACGCACATGACCACATATCCCACACACTTGCAACTTTAAAAATTCAGGCAAACTGTTCCCACGAGAAGTCACCCAAATTCTATGACAGCTCCAGCCAGAAAATTTTGCATGCTAAACGTAGGTGTTCCTCACTGTGCATTACATGGAGTTCTCGTTTCAAACCTAATGAGCTCATTGTAAAGCATTTGCATAGGATTCTTGGTGGTTGCAACCAAAATGGTAAAAGCAAAGCAGAACCCTTTTGTGCATCGAAAGCTGACATTATTTGCTTGCTAGACTGGCTAAAACTAGTCTTACTGGCATGATATGCTATTGTGCATCAGAGCCTGAATCTATTAAGGACAGAAAAAATACCTGCTTATACTGTAATATGTAAACCACTAGTTGTATCATAGAAAGGCAGTTTATCAAACATATGACCTTTCCCTTACTAAAGAAGTACAACAGAACCATCACCTAGCTACACTGTTCCCTCTAAGCTGAGTGGGAGTCCTCCAACTGCATTACTGCCAGTAGGGGGTAGTGTTTCAATACTGTGTTTACAATTGCTAGGGACCAGCAGGTTCCCCGAAGTCTTGTATTGAAAATATGATAGTGAAACACCCCTCTTCCTACAGGTAGGAAGGACTGCCACTCAGCTTAGAGAGACCAGTGCCTAGCTACTGGGTAAAATTTCATTCCAATTGGATAAGTGTCTTCCTATGAATGGGCAATATAGTACAATCTTTTCAGTGTCAGCCTGATTTTATTAAGTGAGAAGCCCCAAAAAGCACCCAGAAGCAGCTCCTTAAGTGGGCAAATGCTGACACACATATTTTCTCCAGAAGGATAGTGATGCTGAGATACTGAGTAGGGTCAAGGCTCAGCCAGTAGGAGGAGAGCTGGGTCTTGGTGGAAGCTGAGTGTAAAATTTTACTTCATTTCTCCAGGAGCAGCTCAAGTTGCCTGCCTATCTTCCCTTGGTGTACCAACCTCTAAATGGGTGTTAGAATTGGGGTGAGTTATGGCAGTTTGATAGGTCTTGGAACAATACGTAATTCCCTACAAGTCCTAGCAGCTGGGATGTGGTTTGCCATGGGAACTGGGTTGTAAGTAAAGCTGTTTTTTCATGCAATAACACTGGAGGAATTAGTTCAATCTTCCATGGCGCTAATCCCTTGCAAGGTTCCATGGACCCAGGCAGTTTGGCATCATTACAGGGGATTTATGACATCAGAGGTTACTTTCACAAACCACTGGGGTTAGACACGGATTATAGAATACACATAGCACCCACCCACATGACTAAAATTTAGGAGTGGCCATTTATGATAATGAAAACCTGGCATACACTTAGAAAGTTGAGCATGTAAATTCTAATTAGTGCCAATAATTGATTGTTACATGGCAATCATTGCCGATTGGCTTGCTAACTAATTAATTTGTACATGCAAATTGAAATATGCAAGATTTTAGCCACAATATATAGAACCTGGGGGCTTGTGTATTTTGCTTTTTTGCATGCTAAAGTGAAAATACAAACTTCCAATTGGAACACAATATGACATATAAAGATTTATATGAGTTTCTCTGATTCATCAGAATTGAATACCATTTATGGTACCAGTAACTCCCCCACATCTTCCTCAGTGAAGACTGATGCAAAAAATTCATTTAATCTCTCTGCTATTGCCTCGTCTTCCCTGAGAGCCCCTTTTATCCCTTGGTCGTTTAGTGGTCTAACTAATTTTCTTCCCAGCTTCTTCCTTTTAATATATCTAAAAATATTAACGCATGCTAACCACACGCTAAATGCTAATGTATGCATATTAGTCTATGGACACATTAGCGGTTAGCACATGCGTAGATTTAGCGTGCGCTAAACGTGCGCTAAAACGCTTAGCATACCTTAGTAAAATAGGGGGTATATGTTTTTGCTTCCAGCACAATCTTCTTTTCAAGGTCTCTCTTCACCTTCATTATTACAGCCTTGCATTTGACTTGACATTCCTTGTGTTTTTTACAATTATTTTCAGTCAAATCTTTCTTCCACTTTCTGAAGGATTCTCTTTTAGCTCTAATAGCTTCTTTCATCTCACTCGTTAAGCACACCAGCTGCCATTTGGTCTTCCTTCTTCTTTTTTTAATACATGGAATATATCTAGTCTGGGCTTCCAGGATGGTATTTTTAAATAACATCCATGCCTAATATATATTTTTGACCTTTGCAGCTGCACCTCTAAGTTTCTTTTTCACTATTCTCTTCATGTTATCATAGTCTCCTTTTTAAAGTTAAGTGCTGCTGTATTAGATTTCCTATGTAAACTTTTCCAGGAATTATATCAAATCTGATCATATTATGATCACTGTTATCAAGTGGCCCCAGCATCATTACTTTCCTCATCAATTTCTAAAGGCTCCTTTTACTAAGATGTGCTAGTGGTTTTAGGTCGTGCGCGCTAAACGCTAATGCCTCCATAGAGCTTGTACATGCTACTAGACTATCACTGATCTTCTGTGGTAGTCACTCTACCTCCTCCACTATAGCTCTTTATGTTCATCCTATGGATACTTAGATTATGTTGCTGTTTTGGCTCCCCTAACTTTCTCTGCTAGTCAATATCAGTGCCTTAAATGTAAAACTTAGGGCTCCTTTTACAAAGGTGTGTTAGGGCCTTAACACGCAGAATAGCACACGTTAAAATGCCCTGCGTGCTAGCCGCTACCACCTCCTCTTGAGCAGGCGGTAGTTTTTTGGGTAGCGCACGCTATAGCGCGTGCTAATCTGGTGCATGCGCTAAAAATGCTAGCGCACCTTTGTAAAAGGAGCCCTTAGGTTGTTCAATTGGATCTGTTTTTGATTCTTTCTGAATAAATTGCACATATACTTATTACATAAGGGGGGGGGGAGAAGAAGCTTGTAAATGGTACACATTTTTTGCAAGGCTTTGCAAAAAGCAGTACAAAAATAAATTTGCTTGCAATATAGTTATGATAATGGAAATTCTGTTTTCTGTAGAGCAGATGTTGTACATTAGAGATTTGGTCTGATATACGTAAATAAACAGCAATTATTATTAAACATGAAATGAGCTTGCGACTTATGACTTGAGGAAAAGTTATGAATAATAATAAGAATGGATGAATTTAGTGATACTTCTAAAGACAGTCTAGAGCACAGTTCTTCAACTGCCGGTCCACGGACCGGTGTCGGTCCGCAGAAAATTCCTGCTGGTCCGCATAGGGCCAGCAAGATGGACGCTGTTAAATTTCCTGCCCCGGTGGTGTTCGCGGAAATCTTCTGTTCCTTCCAGCCTCGGGCGATCAAGACAGGCTGCTGACGTCGGGCATTCCCTCTGTGAGTCTCGCCTATGCGGAAACAGGAAGTTGAAACAAAATAGGTGGGACTCAGAGAGGGAATGCCCGACGTCGGCAGCCTGTCTTGATTGCTGCCCCTGCCGAGTCGCCGAAGAGGGCCCCGGGGAAGGTGCAGGTAGAAGGGAGATGGTCAGCGTGCGCGGGGGGGGGGAGGGGTCAGCGTGTGGATTGGGGCCATCAGCAGCGTCTGTGCTGAGAGTCTGCCCACGTGCATGATGCTGTGGGTAGAATACCTCCGGCTCGTCTTGGGCGGCAGGGCCTGCAGTGCAAAGCTGTTTTTGCAGGCTTGGGGGGGGGGGGGGGGTTGCGAATGTGCAGGGCACAGCAGGAGTAAGATCATAGGGAGCCTTCAACAGTGGCTGTCTCCTTTCCTAGAAGCTCTGTACTTACCAGGGCAGTGATTCACTTTGGCAACTTCCCCTTTCCTCAGAGGCTGCAACGGACCCAAGGCTGCCTAAGGAAATCACTGCTGCAGGCAAGTACTGAGAGCTGCTGGAAGGAGAGGAAGCTACTGTTGGAGGCTGGGAAGCTGCTGGATAAAGGGAGAGCTGCTACTGCACCTGGAGGGAGGTAGAAAGAGAGATGCTGCTGGGAGGGGAAGAGGGAAAGGGATGGGAAGAGAGCTACTGTTGGATAGGGGGAAGGAGGGAAGGGAGAAGGAAAAAAGGAAGGAAACAGCTGGCAGGGAGATTAGAGGAGGGAAAGAGGAGAGACAGGAATGAGAAAGTAGAGAGAGATTGATGCTGGAAAGGGGGTCAGCAGAGAAATGAGAGAGGGATAAAGATGCTAGATCTGGTGTAGGAGAGATAAAAATGAAGAAAGCAGTGAAGCTGGAATGAATGATGTAAAAAGGAGAGAGGAGACACAGGCTGGATGGAAAGGGGAGAGGGGCATAGAAAGAAGTCAGATACATATGGAAGGGGGAGAGGCCAGACAGTGGATGGAAAGGGCAGAAGCTGGAAGGAAGAGTGGAAAGAAGATGAAAGCAGAGACCACAAAAGGTAGAAAAAATCATTTTATTTCTATTTTATCATTACAATATATCAGATTTGAAATATATATCCTGCTAGAGACATAACTGGGGACTGCAAAGCCTAACACTATTCCTATCATGTGTGACTGCAGTATTCTGTTAGCATGATATTTCTGTGTAGCATTCTGTAATAATTTGGCTTGTTCAGTTTTCTTGATAGTAGAGGGGAGGGGAGACAGGAGTTTTGTTGGTCCTTGCTCTGAATATTTATATTTATAAAATGACAATTGTACAGAATATTGTTTCTTTTTATACTTTAATAAAATACGTTCAATATAAAATCATAACCGAGGCTTGTGCAGATGGGATCAGATGGTTTGTGGGGACCGAGCTTGCGGAGACGGGGCGAAAATGTGTTTTTTTTATTTCGGTCTTAGTAGTTTGCCGGTCCACAAAATAATTCTTTTATTTCTGCCAGTCCACGGGTGTAAAAAGGTTGAAGAACACTGGTCTAGAGCAGTGTTTTTCAACCTTTTTTCACCTATGGACCGGCAGAAATAAAAGAATTATTCTGTGGACCGGCATCGGTCCGTGGACCGGCAGTTGAAGAACACTGGGCTAAGTCATGGGCCAGACCCTGCCCATCTCTACCCAATCTCCACCCCAGACCCCGTCCCCATAATAGTACTAATTGTAACACTATTTTTTCCATTCAATTTTCACAGATACACAATATAATCTTATTAACAACACATAATGGTTAACCACAAAATTAAACTACATAAAGCACACTGACAGCAGATGTAAATTCTCAAAACTGACATAATTCAATCACTAAATTCAAAAATAAAATCATTCCCCCCTACCTTTGATGTTTCCCTTCCTCCATGCTGTGCCTTACCTTCTGGCCTGCTCCCGCCTGGCCATTTTATGCCGCCCCTGGTATTATCTTCAGGCCGGCTCCCTCTTCCTCACTGATGCAGTGCACAAAAGCTGTGGGCAGCAGCTCCTTGCGCATCCCATGCCTCATCTAGAAGCCTTCCCTCTGACATTGCAACGTCAGAGAGAAGGCTTCCGGTTCAGGCGCAGGACGCGCATAGGAGCCACTGCCCGTGGCTTTGTGCACTGAACAGTGAGGAAGAGGGAGCTGGCTCGAAGGTAACACTGCATCTATCGCACTGTGGACCGGCAGTTGAAGAACACTGTTTTGGGCCTGATGCATGTGCTGGCCCTGTGGACCAGCAGGAAATTTCTGTGGACTGGCACCGGTGGTGGATACCTGGAATGCGCTTCCGGAGGAGATGGTAGAGCAGAGTACGATTTTGGGTTTCAAAAAGGGGTTGGACATGTTCCTAAAGGAAAAGGGGATTGAGGGGTATAGCTAGAGGGGTACTATAAAGGATAAAATGTCTTAAGTGAAAGAACACTACAGGTCATGGACCTGGGGGGCCGCCGCGAGTGCAGACTGCTGAGCACGATGGACCTATGGTCTGACTCGGCAGAGGCGATGCTTATGTTCTTATGTTCTTAACACTGGTCTAGAGTATGAACTCTGACCAGATCACCCAGAGCTGAAATACACTGTTGAATGCGTTTTGATCATCATAATATAAAATGAATGAGTGAATATCTTTGTGGTTCTCTGGGTTGCTCCAAGTTCAAAACTGATTCATTTGACATTTCAAGACACAGAACAAGACAGCTGTAAACCTGGAACTAATGGCATTTGTTCAGACATAACAAATTGCCCAGTAGAATAATCTTGTTTCTGTATACAGGAAAATACAGTCCCATAAATCTAAAATACTTAAATTCTTTTCTTTGAGGTCCTTTTACAGAGGCGCGCTAACCGATTTAGCGTGTGCTAAAGATGAGCGTGCGCTAAATGCTAAGGCGCCCATAGAATATGATGGGCGCCTTAGCATTTAGCGCATGCTAATCTTTAGTGTGCACTAAATTGGTTAGCATGCGCTAAATCAGTTAGTGCGCCTTTGTAAAAGGACCCCTTTGTTTTAAATCATCATTATGCACATTTTTTATATAATAATAAACCTTGAATACATGGCTTTATTTTTAAAAAGCCAGCTTAATCCTTGGTCATGCTTTTAAAGAGTATAGCTAGAAAACTTTCTTAGATTAGTCAGAGTCTGGGTTTATCTTTATAATTTTTATATTTACTGTTAAATTTTCAATGGCCAAGAGAAAATCTTATAGCAGTGCAGTGGGAAAAAAGTACAATAAACCAGAATGATGAGAGAAAAATAAAAAAAAAACCCAAACAAAAATAAAATCACTACTATATACACAGCCCATAATTATAAGAGAAACAAGGACACACTGCCGCTTTACTGACGACGTCATCAATAATGTGGCAGAGTGAAATCCCCGATGGATAAAGCCAAGCAGCCTGTTTAGCGTGCTGCTGGCCCGACGCTGCTTCGGATGAAGGTAGGGCTCTCTCACGGTCAGAGGGGAGGGAAGGACGGAGGGTAAGCAGGGGTTTGGCTGCATGGGGGGAGGATGGGGGGTGTTCAAGGGTTCTGCTGCAGAAGGGATGGGAGGGATGGAAGGATAGAAGCTGGCCAAACTTCTGCTGCACAGGGGGATGGAGGAAGGGGAGGAAAGATGCTGCACATGTGGGGGAGAGAAAGGAAAGAGGAAGAACTGGAGTGAAGGAGAGGAAGGGAGAGATGGTCATGTGCATACCCCGAAAATAAGACCTAGTGCCTTTTTTGGGCCTCAAATGAATATAAGACACTGTCTTATTTTCAGGGAAACACGGTAGATGTCATCATAGACAACACACTGATACCTTCCATCTAATGTGTGGTGGCAGACAAAAAGCAAATGGGATGCTAGGAATTATTAGAAAACTGATGGTAAATAAGACTACAAATATGGTGATGCCTCTGTATTGTTTCATGGTGTGACCTTACCTTGGGTATTGTATATAATTCTGGTCTCCATATCTCAAAATAGATGTAGCAGAATTTGAAAAGGTTCAAAGAAGAGCGAGTAAGATGATAAAGGGAATGGAATTCCTCTCATATGAGGAAAGAATAAAGAGGTTAGGGCTCTTCAGCTTGGAAAAGAGACAGCTGAGGGAAGATATAATTGAAGTCTACAAAATCCTGAGTGGAGTAGAACAGGTTCGAGTGAATTGATTTTTTATTCTATTAAAAATTACAAAGACTATAGCGACACTTAATGAAGTTACAGGGAAATACTTTTAAAACAAATAGGAGGAAATATATTTTCACTCAAAGATAGTTAAGCTGTGGAACTCTTTGCCTGAGGATGTAATAACAGTGGTTAATATAGATGAGTTTTAAAAAGGTTTGGACAAGTTCCTGGAGGAAAAATCTATAGTCTGATATTGAGACAGACATGGGGGAAACCACTGCTTGCCCTGGTAGCATAGACTGTTGCTGGTACTTGGGTTTCTGCCAGGTACTTGTGACCTTGATTGGCCACTATGGAAACAGGATACTGGACTAGATCGACCATTGGTCTGACCCAGTATGGCTATTCTTATGTTCTTCTGTAAAAAAAAAACCCTGTTAGCTGTCTAATCCAGGAGTGAGTAGGATTTAGGCATGACATGGGTGGGTAGAGATATGGTCAGCTGTGACAATTAACTTAGGGGTCAATACCGTGTGTTTTAGCTGTCATGACTGCTATTAGCACAGCCAAACTTATAGCCACCTCAAGAAAAGGTAAGTGCAGCTACGCTACAGGTGGGACTGTGTCCCATCAATGAAGGTGCATCTGATCCCCCACTCAGCACTCAACTATTATACCAATCCTTCTTGTCCCCTCCCCAAATGGCACTTGAATATCATAACAAGTATCCACACATCCAAACATCATACCAAGCATCCCAATTCACTCCATCCCCTATCTGCCCCGCCCCACCACCAGTTATAGTAACTGCCAATCCTTCCTCAAAATCTTCCCCTTCTCCAGGAAGCAAGCTCACCCCTAACAGCCTCCTTTAACCCCCCCATTCAGCCCCCCAGGATTTACTGGATATCCTAGTGGTCCAGTAGTACCAGGGAGGTAGCTGAGTCCTACTGCTGCTACCCAGGACTGTGGCTGTCATGAATCCCATATCATAATATATCTTGTAAGATAAACATAAAATCTTAAATTCAGTTTGAAATGTAATAGGGAGCCAATGAAAAGCCTCCAACAATGATGAGTCCCTATCCTTGTGATATTCTACCACCAACTTAGTTTAGCACTTGGGAGAGTTTTGTATAGGGCCTAAGGAATGGAATAAGATTCCTGAGTATATTCAACGGCAGCAGAATACACTTCCCCCTCTGAATCCGCAGTTTCAGCATCCGCAGATTCAGTTATTCACGGTTTTAAACCCAAAAACCCATTTTAATTTTTTGGGCTATTTTAAGCCCTGTAAACCCACCCCCTCCTTTAAGCCTTACCTGGTGGCCTAACGGGTTTTCGGGGCAGGAGCGATCTTCCCATGCTCCTGCCCCGTGCAGATCGCTCACAGGAAATGGCTCGAGAGACTACGGGAGCTCAAGGCAACCATTTCCTGTGAGCGATCTGCACAGGGCAGGAGCGTGGGAAGATCGCTCCTGCCTCGAAAACCCGCTAGACCACCAGGAAACGCTTAAGGTAAATAGCCGGGGTGGGAGGGGATGGTGGGGGGAAGCGGATATTAGGGGCAGAACCGGCCTGAATATTATTCGCGGTTTTTTAATATTCACGGGCTGGCTCTGCCCCTAACCCCCGTGGATACGGAGGGAGAAGTATATACAGAACTTTAAAAAAACTGTTGAAGTGGCACCTTTTCTGCCAGATAAGAAAGATAAGGTTTGAGACTGTGCTATTAATGAAAAGGAGAAGAAGATAATAAGCTGCTGGTCACCTATGTATTTTATGGTTTGTACTTCTTGGTTTATGGGAGTATGTATTGTTGATGGTGTATGTAATGTTTGGTGTAATGTTATAGTTCTGCATGTAAGTTTGTAACCCACCCTGGGTAAGGGCGGGATGTAAATGAATAAACAAACAAACAGTAGCTGTTTCTTTTTTTTTTCTTGCCTTTGCTTGGTCTGTATTACTTGGTGTCATCTTGTGCTTTGACTGCCTGCTTTTCCCTGGATCCTACTCATTATAAGAACATAAGAATAGCGTTCCTGGGTCAGACAAATGGTCCATCAAGCCCAGTAGCCTGTTCTCACGGTGGTCAATCCAGGTCACTAGAACCTGGCCAAAACCCAAGGAGTAGCAATATTCCATACAGAATCTCAAAGAATAGCAAGATTCCAGAATCCCAGAGACTAACAAGATTCTAGAATCCTAAATACCAGCAACATTCCAAGCTACAGATCCAGGGCAAGCAGTGGCTTCCCCCATGTCTTTCTCAATAACAGATTATGGACTTTTCCTCCAGGAATTTGTCCAGACCTTTCTTAAAACCTTCTTATTCTTCTGCATTGCCACGTGCCATTGTAGCTTGCACGTGCAAATCAACATGCAGGACGCTACATGTAAACATGCCTATTTACAGACTGTTTATTGTGAGCTTCTATACCACTATTAATGACTGGGGAGTCAATTCAGAGCGGTTTGCATGAGCTTCTATAAAAGGTGTTACGGTACAGAGTTACAAAGAGCTTCTGCGAGGCGTTACAATACAGAGTTATTAAGACTGGCATAATTATGGCACATCAATCATCCTACGTGTGTTACCGGCACATCGATCGTCCTTATTTGCATTTGTTCGTGCTTTAAATTACATACTAATACTAACCTCACTTGTCTTGCGACACCAATAGGGGTGTTGCTGACTGGAGATCTGTTTGTCCTAGGTCTGAGTATATCTGTCTGTCATAGTCATATATATTTGTTTTGATTTGATTTGATTGTCTGTATATATGACTATGGTAGCCATGCTAAGCTGTCATCCTGCGCTTTGTCATACGATGTTTGTCATGTTATGTTTAAACATGCTTTGTTATGTATGTAAACTTGTCCAAGTTGGTTTTAACTTGGCTACCTTTTATTCTCTTCTCCATGTCCTTATTTCCGTTTGAAGATTCATCCTTCACCCCCTCCCCATGTTTTAAATCATCAACCTTAATTTTCCTAAGTTAATATCCACTGCAGCTCTTGATATGTTTAAACGGTATCTTTCGGAGATTCTAAAAGTCCCACAGAGTTCTTTTCCACCAATTTCAAAAATTTACTATATTTCCTTGGGAAAGAAGAGGACCCCGGAGGACAAGCAAGAACCAGTAATAGATGTGTTGGACTTAACAAACCTATTAGAGAAGTCAGAATCAGAAGAATTAGCAGTTGCCACACTTTTTGTTCAACTAGCCTTAGATTCAGATAGAGAATGGCTTCTGAAGTTGTTTTTTAAATATAAAGATGCTTTGTTTTTGAATCAAACAATAAGAATGTATCCAGATGTTTCTAGGATAACTCAAAAAAAAAAGGAAACAGTTTTTGCTCTTGAGACCACAGGTGTTAAAAATTGGAACTTCGTTTATCCTGAGATACCCCTGTAAATGTTTAGTTAATTTTAGGGGAGCTAAATATACTTTTTTTGAATCTGCACAGTTATCGAGGTTTATATTAGATAAGGAGGTGATGTCTGCAAGTACCCCTATTTGTAACCAAGAAAATGTTCCTAGTTAGTTAATTGGGTCCACTTCAGTCAGCCTAAATTTCTTATAAACTATTGGATTAATTAGTCTCCGATTTATGATACTTCTCCCTCAATATTTGTGGACTAATTAACAGTAGAAAGAATGTTTATTTTTCTTATATTGTTTTATGTTATGTATTGTATGGTGGATACTGTTTTATTTCATTATGATTGTGTTATCATATAATTTAAACTCAATAAAGATAAAGTAAAAATAAATAAATCATTAACCCCCCCCCCACCCCGTTTCCTCCCCCCTCACCCAGCAGTGCCTCCATCAAACCCCCTGTGTCTGCTAACCTTGCCCTAGGGTGTTTCTGGCTGGTTTGTGCCTCTTCTACCTGGTTGTCTGTAACTGTGTGAGAGAGAGACTTTCTCTGTGACAGAATGGATGTGTTTGGTGGCTGCTATAGTGAAGTTGAAGGATTTCATAGCGTCCAGGTAGAGAGAGCCAGGAACCATAAGCTGCCCAAACAAATGGTTTAAACAGGATACGTTGCATGAAGCACACAGGGCTCAGAAAAGTATGATGAAGAGGCATCTCTATCAGACAATTTATAGACCCAAGACTCAATTCCTAGACTTTACAGATGACCAATGCCTTACCAGGTTCACCAGGATTTTGGGTCTGTTTTTTTTTAAAAAAAAAAACATTTTTGTAAGCCATATTGATGAAGAGCTGTCTGGTAAGATTTGCCTCTTTGGGATGAAACCAAAATCTGCAATAGAGTAGACCCCCCCCCCCCCTGATGATGTGGATAACATGAGGAAGGGCCTAGTGAAGCTTGAGAAATGATCTGAAATTTGGCAGCTAAAATTTAATGCTAAGAAATGCAAGGTCATGCATTTGGGCTACAAAAACCCAAGGGAAGAGTACAGTTTAGGGGATGAAGAACTTTTGTGCACAAAAGAGGCATAGGACCTGGGTGTGATAGTACTTGATGATCTTAAGGTGGCTAAATAGGTTGAAAAGGTGAATGTGAAAGCTAAAAGGATGCTTGGGTGCAAAGGGAGAGGAATGGCCAGTAGGAAAAAGGAGGTATTGATGCTCCTGTATAAGACTCTGATGAGACCTCATTTAAAATATTTGGTACAATTCTGGAGACCACACCTTCAAAAAGATAGAAACAGGATGGAGTTGGTTCAGAGGAAGGCTACTAAAATGGTTGGTGGCCTTCGTTATAAGGTGTATTGGAACAGACTTAAAGATTTCAATATGTATACTTTGGAGGAAAGGTGGGGGGGGGGGGAGAGATATATGATAAAGGTGTTTAAATGCCTATGTGGCATAAATGTGCATGAGGCGAGTCTCGGTTGAAAGAAAACTCTGGAATGAGGGGGCATAGGATGAAGGTGAAAGGGGACATTCAGAAGTAACTTCAGAAAATACTTTTCACAGAAAGGGTGGTGAATGCTTGGTATGGCCTTTCAATTGAGGTGGTGGATTCAAGAAAGCTTGGGACAAGGTTCTCTAAGGAAGAGGAGGGGATAGTAGATTGCATAGCTAGGCAGACTACATAGGCCATATGATCTTTATCTGCCTTCATTTTTATTTGTTTCTATGTTGATAAGACTGCCATTCACCTCTGCCTTGAGCTAGGGCCTTTCCCCCGTTACATCATACAGATCAAGCTGGTTCTTTTTGGATAGAACATTCATGTTTCAAACAAGTAAACAGCAGTCTTGGTTAAGCAACTACATCAATGGAGCTAGGTTGACCTATGGCGCTTTTCAGAAAGAAATTAAGACTGCTGTTTATTTCTTAAATAGAAGTCATATTAAATTTAATAATTTTATATTGACTAACCTTGAGAAATATGTTGTACTTTTACTATTTGTATTTTGTACATCGCTGATTGTCCAGTTATCTTCAGTGTAAACCGCCTAGAAAATCGTATGATTGTGGCGGTATAGAAGAATAAAGTTATGTTATGTTCATCTTAAGGTCACATGGACTTGAGCAATCAATTTCAATAGAAGGAATAACTCTGAATCACAATGAAAGGGATGGTATGGTTCAACCTCCCCTAAAATGCCTTCTATATCAGTCGTGTTTACGGCCCTCAGAAGTGCCACCAAATGTTCAATAGACTTTCATAACAGTTGGCTTTATGCACCCTGTCGTCATCGGGTCGCTAATTTAATGGTATGAAATCTTTAATTAAAACCGTCAGCTCAACTAAGTGATAAAGTAAATGGTACTTAGCTTGGGTGGTGGACCAAGAGGGATAAAGTCGCCAACATGTTTCACCCTTAGGGGGTTTCCTCAGGGCACAATCCCTCAATTTAACTCATTGCTCATGACTTGGCCACCCGGTATGTGATCTAAAGACTGATATAGAAGGCATTTTAGGGGAGGTTGAACCATACCATCCCTTTCATTGTGATTCATCTTAAGCAGTGGTCTCAAACACGCGGCCCGGGGGCCACATGCGGCCCGCCAGGTACTATTTTGAGGCCCTCAGTATGTCTATCATAATCACAAAAGTAAAATAAAACAGTTTCTTGATCATATGTCTCTTTAGCTATAAATTACAATATTATTATTAAGACTTGGACAAAAGGAAAGATTTATAAACTATAAAGAGTTTTACCTCATACAAAATTGTCAGTTCTTTAATAAGACATGAAATATTTTTTCAGAGGCCCTTCAAGTATCTACAAATCCAAAATGTGGCCCTGCAAAGGGTTTGAGTTTGAGACCACTGATCTTAAGTAACAACAGCCCTAGCCTTTTTCTTCTCTGGCAGTATACTGCCTCATAGAAAATGTCTGATCTGCTTAAATAATTATTTTATTTATATAATTTAACATCCCCCCCATACCTTTTACAAAACTGTATCGTGTTTTTAGGGCCCGCTGCGGCAGTAACAGCCACGATGCTCATAGGAATTTTATGGGTGTTGGAGCTGCTAATGCCACGGCTGGTGCTAAAAACTGTGCTGCAGTTATACAAAAGGGGGGGAGGGGGGTTTAAAAATCTATTTCCACGAATAATCTTATAAAGAACTATAAATGAAACGTTAAATGATTTTGTAATAACTGCATTTATCTGTTCTTCCATTTAGGAGCAGAATCAATCAAGAAGTGAAAGAAGTGCTCAGGAAAACAAGTTAATAGCAGAAAAACTAAATTATGTCTTTGCTTTGGTCTATATTGAGCTTATGCCAGGAATATTGTTTAACAGTGATGTTTTGGAACAACTAAAGCAAATCATTGTAAATCTAGAAGATAAGGAAACTCACCAACTAAAGAGTGACAAATTACCAAGACTAAATAGCTGTCCTCAGTTTAAGGGCTGTTTTTTGCTTTTTAATTGGAACAAGGCTAGCAGTAGTGCTGTGCATATTACAAGATATATATACACGAGCGTATATATAAATTTTAAAAAGTTACAGTATAGAAAAAGGAGTATGGGAAGTGACTCCATGTTGGTAATGGAAGCTTGTAGAATGTGAGTCCTCTGGGGACATGGGAATACCTTGTGTGTCTAAATGTAATGTCCTGTGAGTTACTACTAAAGAAGGTATGAGCTAAATCTAAATAAACCTAGTTTATCTTGCTGTCATTCTTAACTCATCATTGCCAATGAAACCTCAAATAAAAGAAATTATAAAATCCTCATTTTGGGGCTCTGCTTATTACATAGACTGAAAACTGTTCTGAATCAAAATGATTTCAGGACTTTTTTTAGCCTACTGTAGCTAAGTCTAAGTTTTCCTTAAGCATATCTACTGAAGTTATAGTTTTAAGTGACAATGGTATCGAATTCCAATATTTAGGACCTTTACAGCAAAAGTTGCATCTCTTACATGTTTGTGCACAATATCTTTCTATGATGGACTTACCGTATTTTTCATTCTATTAGAAGCACCTGACCATAAGACGCACCTTCCTGTAGAGGAGGAAAAACCAAGAAAAAAAATTCTGAAACAAATGGTGTACTCTGTCTCACTGCCCTGCCCTGACTCCACTCTGGTGGTCTAGTAGTATGCTGGGACAGGGCACAGGGCATGTCGGCAGGCAGCCTCCCCCACAATCCCCGTACCTTTTTAAAATTCTCACAAAATCAACCCACATCATACTCCCACAATCAAACAACACCCCCAAACACCCACACTGTTCAACAGCCATCCTAATGGACTACTAAACAGAAAGTGACACCTCTCATTTTGCAGAAAGAAAGAATAGTCACCAATACCATCAGCTCCCAAAGCAGTGTCTAGCAAGGAAGGAGAAAATAGAAAAGCAGATAGTAACACTACTTCTGTTGTGGGCCCAAAACAGAAGCTCAAGAGCCATATAGCCATCCCACTGTCAATCTAGCTTAAATATACAGTAGGGCTATCAGTGTGGGAAGAAACACAGTAATAGTTCACAGATATGGCATCTCTATTGAACTGGCAAAAGCAGTCTGCAGGCTCAGCCACACCATATATGCTGTCCCAAAAAACAATCATAGCCAGACATACAGCAAGCCAAAACATCCATAGAACTCAAGATTAACCAGAAAGAATAACATAATAGGAAAATATACTGCTCAGTCCACTTAAAACACAATGGGTCTCTCCACAATGTAAAAAGCAAAAGTCTGCGCTGAATACGACCAGAGAAGTTAAGGACACGCGAGAAACTGCATGAAAAGCCATGTAAAAAAAGGCACTCACTAGCAATTTGGTAAAAAAAAAAAAAAAACATTACAGCTGCAAGGCTAAGAGGCTCCGTTTCTAGTGTCCGGAGATCGAGCAGGCTCTTTATGCAGGGTGTTCAGAAAATCTCACGCCGCTTCCAAAGTCTCAAAGGATCGCCAGCCAGACTCCATGAAAACTTTTAACACAGAAGGGTACACCAGCATAAAATGTTGCCGGTGCGTGTAAAGCTCAGAGCAAATTGGGGAGAACCTGTGGCGCTTTTTCAAGAGCACAGCTGAGTAGTTCTCCCCGATCTGCTCTGAGCTTTACACCCACCAGACAGGTTCTCTCTCAAATCAGAGCAGTTCCTTGCACATTTTGTATTGTTTAAGCATAATTATGTATTTTTATGACTGCTCTCGGCCGCTGCTTGTCTATGGAAGATGGACTGCTTGCCCAGTCTGTGAGTGCGCGCCAAACGGACCTGGCTAGCGGGCAATGGCAGCTCTGCCTGCAACCAGCTCTGCCTGCAACCAAGATAGCGTTTCGGGGAGGCCAATAAGACAATGATTGTCCCTCAGGGGAGGGGGGTATATTCGCTCCATAAGATGCAATCTTATTTCCACCCACTTTTTTGGGGGAAAAAGTGCATCTTATGGAGCAAAAAATACCGTATAAGCAGTTGCTTATTTAATGATCTCAGATTCTTACCCGCTATATATGGTTAGTAAACATGCTAGATATAATAGCTCACCAATGCCTTAAATTTTGTAAGTAGTTTATATACAATTCGGTATTTCACTGGAAGTCAGTGAGCATTTTTCATAAATGAAGACATGATCAAATTTACGGAGATTGTGGATCACTCTAATAGCTGTATTCTGCATGATATTTAATCTTTAGATATACTTCTGACATAATCCAGCATAAAGAGAGTTACAATAATCAATTTGCTGAATAACAAGGGAGTAACATAGTAACATAGTAGATGACGGCAGATAAAGTCATGAATGGTCCATCCAGTCTGCCCAACCTGATTCAATTTAATTTTTTTCTTCTTAGCTATTTCTGGACAAGAATCCAAAGCTCTACCTGGTACTGTGCTTGGGTTCCAACTGCCGAAATCTCCGTTAAAACCTACTCCAGCCCATCTAAACCCTCCCAGCTATTGAAGCCCTTTCTAGCCCATCCTCCCCCAAACGGCAATATACAGACACAGACCATGCAAGTCTGCCCAGTAATGGCCTTAGTTCAATATTTAATATTATTTTCTGATTCTAGATCCTCTGTGTTCATCCCATGCTTCTTTGAAAGTCACCGTTTTCCTCTCTACCACCTTTCATGGGAGCGCATTCCAGGCATCCACCACCCTCTCCGTAAAGTAGAATTTCTTAACATTGCTCTTGAATTTACCACCCCTCAACCTCAAATTATGTCCTCTGGTTTTACCATTTTCCTTTCTCTGGAAAATATTTTGTTCTACGTTAATACCCTTCAAGTATTTGAACGTCTGAATCATATCTCCCCTGTCCCTCCTTTCCTCTAGGGTATACATATTCAGGGCTCCCAGTCTTTCCTCATACGGCTTCTGGTGCAAGCCTCCTATCATTTTTGTCACCCTCCTCTGGACCGCTTCAAGTCTTCTTACGTCCTTCGTCAGATACGGTCTCCAAAACTGAACACAATATTCCAAGTGGGGCCTCACCAATGACTTGTACAGGGGCATCAACACCTTCTTCCTTCTACTGGCTACGCCTCTCTTTATATAGCCCAGCATCCTTCTGGCAGCAGCCACCACCTTGTCACCAGTGTTCCCTCTAAGCGGGCGGGTGTTGTGAGCAAACTTTTTTCACTGTGAGCTAAAAATATCGGGCGCCAGCAAGTTATGAGCCAAATAAATATGTTGCTTTCTACCACAGAACTTCCTTACGTTTGTATGGAATCTATCCCCTTTCAACTTTAGAGAGTGCCCTCTCGTTCTCCCTGCCTTAGCTACTAAGTCTATTCCCTTCAGTACCTTGAATGTTTCTATCATGTCCCCTCTCAATCTCCTCTGCTCAAGGGAGAAGAGGCCCAGTTTCTCTAATCTTTCGCTGTACGGCAACTCCTCCAGCCCCTTAACCATTTTAGTTGCTCTTCTCTGGATCCTTTCGAGTAGTACCGTGTCCTTCTTAAAGTACCAGTGCTGGACGCAGTACTCCAGGTGAGGGCGTACCATGGCCCGGTACAGCAGCATGATAACCTTCTCTGTCTCTTCAGTCCAGCATCTGCCCCTTCCATTCACTGTCTGTCTTTCCCTGCCATCTCTCCTCCTGCCCCCCACCCCACCCCCCAATTTGGTCTAGCATCCATCATCTTCCTTCTGTTCCCCTCATGGTCTGGCATCTCTATCCTTCCCTCCCCCCTGTGGTTTTTAGCATATCTCTCTTCTCATTTCCTCCACTCAGATCTGATCATTCTCTGCTCTCTCTTCCCTTTTCTTCTCTGGTCTTCCTTCTCTATTTTCTGCCTCCATCTAAATTAAATTCTTTCTTACTATTTAGTCCCGTTTCCCTCTTTTCACTGTGTCTACACACAGCTTGTCACCCCTTTCCCTCACCCCTCCATTATCTTACTATTTTCTTCCCCCTTTATTTATCTCCTCCTTCCATCCAGTATGTGTTCTTTCCCCACTTCCATTCAGCATCTGCTCTCCCTTCTCAACTGACATCCATCTGCCTTCTGCTCTCTCTCCCTTCTTCTCACTTCCATCATCTGTCCCCTTCTCTCTCTCTCTCATCTCCTCCATTCCATCATCTGCCCCTTCTCTCTCTCTCTCCCCCCCCCCCCAACTTCCATCATCTGCCCCCCTTCCCCTCACCTTTGTGGGTCACTTTCTTTCCCCTGAGGGTGGCTCATGTCACAGGGGAAGCTTTGGCCGAGCAGAACCGCTTGATTGACAGTGGAACTTACTTGATTGATGTCGATGCTGGGGCCCGTTGCCGTTTGAAGGAAAAAAAAAAAGGTGGAAAAAAGGAACCTGTAAAGGCGAGAGGAAGGGAAACCTCCAGGACAGCTGCTTTTTGCCCTCCTTCAGCGGCCCAAGAGTTCAGACCAGCAGCGGCAGCTCTGTATGCTTTTAACTTCGGCACAGAGCTGCCCCTAATCAATAGTTTAGCGCGGTTTCATGAGGCAGCCTCGGGGCCTTTGATAGCCGGCCCGCTTCGATGATGCGATGTGGGCCGGCCTAGCAAAGGCCCCGAGGCTGCCTTATGAAACCGCGCTAAACTATTGATTAGGGGCAGCTCTGTGCCGAAGTTAAAAGCATACACAGCTGCCGCTGCTGGTCTGGAGGTGCGGAGACAAGGCAGGAGGCAAACGCGGTGGAAGGCAGGAGTCCCGGCGAAGGCAGGAGTCCCGGCACAGCGACTGCAACAGGAAGTTGCAAGTCAGCTGACGCCGGCCTTTCGTTGCGGCGGGGACCGAATCCTTCGCGGACCGGCAAGATTTGTTTGCGGACCGGCGGTTGAAGAACTGTGCTCTACACTGTGTGCGCTGTGACGAGAAACTTGTGCGCTGCGAGGTAATATTTTGTGCGTCAGCACACCCCAGCGCAGCTTAGCGGGAACACTGCTTGTCACACTATTTTTTTGCCTTTAGATCTTCAGACACTATCACCCCAAGGTCCCTCTCCCCTTCCAATTATTAATCCTCAAAAGCATTACTCTGCATTTCTTTGCATTGAATTTTAGTTGGCAGGCATTAGACCATTCCTCTAACTTCTGCAGATCCTTTTTCATATTTTCCACTCCCTCTTCGGTGTCTACTCTGTTACAAATCTTGGTATCATCTGCAAAAAGGCACACTTTTCCCTCTAACTCTTCAGCAATGTCACTCACCAAAGCCTCTGGAAATAACAGAGAACAAATTGATCTTATCAGGCGTAATTTAAAAAAAGAATTTTTCACTATCCTCAAAATTTTTAAGTGATATGATAACTTAGGGCTCCTTTTACAAAGGTGCGCTAGCGGTTTTAGTGCACACATAAAATTACTGCGTGCTAGCAAAATTATTACTGCCTGCTTAAAAGGAGGCAGTAGCAGCTAGTGTGCGCTATTCCGCGCGTTAAGGCCCTAGCACACCTTTGTAAAAGGAGCCCTTAGTATCCAAAATTACCACCAATATTTTGGTACTAATCACAAGTGGAATTGGGGTACATCCTAGTTTAATTTCAAATGGCACAGTTATTGGATCACAGTGACTAAATATTATAGATGTAGATTTTTCCACGTTAAGTTTTAATTTCTGATAATGTAACTAATTTGTGATACAATCTAAATTCTCATTGAGAAGTGAAATTTCATGGGGGGGAGCCTGATTCTAACATATACAACAACTGAATATCATCAGCGTACACAAACATGGTCAGTCCTATGGACTGTCCCAATGTCAAAAGTGGTGCTAGGTAGATGTTAAACAGCAGTAGCAACAAAATTGATCCCTGAGATAAACCCACTCCTGTTTTGAAAGAATTTGACTTTGAATTTCCCATTTTAACAATATTATGTCTATCCTTGAAATATGATTTAAACCAATCCAGGGCTACATCAGTAATACCAACTTCACTCAACCTCACGAGTAAGAGAGTATGATCAACCACATCAAATGCTGATGAAAGATCTAATGAGGATAATCAGTACAGATTTAAAATGGTCCAATCCTTTATGAATATATGTTGTTAAGCCAATTAAGGCTATTTCAATATTATGATGCTTCTGAAAAGCTGTTTGGTGGGGATGAAGAATGTTAGTACTGCTCATGTAATCTTGCAATTGGGAATGCAATGTCGCTTCCACTATTTTTGTTAAAAATGGGATATTAGCAATCATCTGTCTCTAAACTTTTTTTTTTTAATTCTTTATTGATTTTTAATCAAAAACAGTGTCATACAAAAGAAAGAACAATAGGTATTACATACATTACAATAATATCTGTATAGGTAACATAAATATCATTCAATAATTTCATTTTCTTGCATATAATAATAGCACAATATAACCTAATATACAATACAAATGAAAAATAAAGTTACCCAAATATCCCTATCAATATTTACTCCCTTCCCTCCAAATCTCTCCCCCCCTCCCCCCGGATGTGGAAAGATAACTAAACCAAAGGAAAGATATGATGAAAATATATTATTATATTTTTACAAATTTAGTCAATGGGCTCCAAATTTTATTAAAAACCTCACTAAAACCCCTACACTCTGTGTTAATTCATTTGTATCTATATATAGTGCATACATTCACCCACCAAAAGGTATAATTTATTCTATCATGGTTCTTCCAATTACTTGTAATCAATTGAATGGCTATACCTGTTAGGATCATAAATTGACGACTCTTATATTTATCTAGAGTGGGTTTTACAATTGTTCCACAAATTATAGCCTCATATGATAATGGAACATTTGAATCTAAAACTAGATTTATTTGTCCCCAGATTGACTTCCAAAATATTAATATAAACGGACAAAAATATAACAGATGATCCAGAGTCCCTATATCAATATGACAATGCCAGCATTTATTAGACTTAGAGCTATCTATTTTATTTAATCGAACTGGGGTCCAGAAAATCCTATGTAACAAAAATAACCATGTTTGTCTCATAGAGGCTGACGCTGTACATTTCAAGTCCAAATTCATGGACTGTCTCTAAACTTGTACTTACCATTGAATGTACAAATGGAGATAAAGTTACCAGAGATTTCTTAAAGACACCAGTAGGGATGGGGGTCTACTGGTGATATACTGGAACTAATTTTGAGTTGGCATATTAAATCTTTTCATAGTACTACCCATTATCAAACAAAAAGAGAGATCTTGTGCACAAGATTGAGATTGAATTCCTATAGGAATTATATTTCTGATATTCAATATCTTTTGCTGATAAAAATCAGCCATTTCTTGCACCCTTGGTGACTGCAATGTGAGATGTTCCTTATCATGGTATGTGGTTATAGATTTAAAAGTTTTATATAAGATGGAGGTGTTGGGTGCATTTTTTAATTTTTTTTGAATAATGTCTTTTTTTGCCAAAGTAACTGCTTTCTTATAACTATCTAATGTAGATTTATAAGAAAGATGAGATAAATTTGATTTCTGTTTTCGCCATTTCCATTCTGCTTGGTGAACTTGACGTTTTATAAGAAGCAAATCTTGTGTAAACCGTGGATTTTTTTTCCCTTGGTATACAATGGTTGTTTACATGGCAACAGTGGAGCTACTAAATCAAATGATGATTTTAATTTTTCATTCCATGAGGAACTCATTCCTGAAGTGGGAGATTATTAAATTTTCCCTGCTGTAACTTAGATGATATGACCAAGGATGTGAGAGTGATATCCTTCAAAATCCTATATGTAGTTTGGGTTGGGGGGGGAGTGGTAGAACCATCCCACAAAAGGTAAGATCAAACCTGATCAAAAAATGATCAGTCCAAGGTTTGTCTGTAAATTAGAAATTGAATAAGATGAAGAATGATAGGATATAACTTGGTCAGTCGTATGCACCTCCCTATGAGTAGGGCTCTATATATAGAGTACATAAATAGATTTAAATCTCTGAGAATGATTTGAAAATCCCGTGAGTTTGATAATTCTGAATTATCAAAATGAACATTGAAATCACTTAGTATAATGGGATTAAATGCATTTACACTTATGGTGGAATATGTGAGCCCACCTGAAAATTGCTAGACCATCATATAGGGCTATTGTTGTGGTATATAGTTGGGTACAGTGGGTTTTGGGGAAGTTTTGGAGGGTTTCCCAAACAATGTAACAGAGTTACATTGGTGAGATGTGTATCTGGAACCCCTTATGTGAAATTCACTGCAGTGTCCCCTAGGTTGCCCCACTGCTCTGGTGAAATGTCTGTGTGGCCAGTCTACTACAAATGCTGGCCCTTTCTACATCCCCAATGGCCTGTTTCGGGCATTTTTCTTTTGGATGTGTTTTTTTTTGTTTATTTGTTTGTTTCAAAAATGGCTCAAAAAGATAGATGCACATCAAAAAAAATTATCATTTTCATAAAAACAAAAACAAGATAGATGTTTTGTAGTTTTGAAAATGGGCATGTTTAATACTGGATTTTTGTGCATCTTCTGCAAATGCCCAAACTTGGATTTGAGATCATATCGAAAATGGCCCTCTATATCTAGAGAAATTAGAAATGGCGTATCTTAATCTCTTCTTGTGCATCCGGTGCAGGTATATTCAATTTGGTTCCAAATGTAAATGATTTCCTCATGTCCTCATTATGGTTTGTTTGTTGGCTCAAAACATGGGAGTGGCCAGAAGCTCAAACTAACATTTACTGACCTGTTGTGTTCTGCTTCTATTCTCAGGAGGTCCTTTTATCACCATAAAGCCATTTGCAGTAAATCTACTGATCTCTGGGACATAGAAGCGTGAAGGGCCATTTTAAATAAGATGTCTAAGTCTGACTCAGGACGTCCAGAATTGGATCTCCAAAAGTAGAGTCCATAATTGAAAAGACATCCAAGAAAAATGGGACATTTTGAAAATCATGCTCCTAAACATCTCTATGATTGCTGTATAAAACCTGTTCTATTGGACGTCCAAGTGTTTTGATTATCAGATTCCTAGAATGTCCAACTTAGATGCTCTAAAAATTTGATTATATGACCCACAGGATGTCTAACTTGGATGGCTCATTAGTTGTGTTAGAAAACATTCCCCATTATGTCAAAACGTCACAGCGGTAGTAACAGGATGTTCCCAATGTTCTGCAAGTCTTTATACAAGGGTGAATCAAAAATGAAAGGCAATTGTTAGATTACGCGATAATCAGAACGGAGCTAGCAAAATGCAACATATGTACTTGTACATTGCCTGTTGGATAGTTTGTTCATGCACAGTGCAGCACTCTGTCTTTAGTCATGTGGCAGCCACGAGGTCAGAAACATGGACACTTCATTGCAAGATTGCACTATCGAAGAACAACGTGCAGTAGTGCTCTCCTCCAAGAAAATCATGTTAACCTTCAAGTTTTCAAGTTTCAAGTTTAATAAAATCTTTGATTAATCGCTTAATCACATTTCTAAGCGATGAACATTTTTGGGACATGAAGGGGCCTATTCTGGTGCATTTCCAGGCAAACAGTGAACAGTGAAAATAACTGTGCATTGCTGCAAATTTGCAATTTTGCAGCAAAAGAAGAATGTTGTCCAAAACAATATTGCTCCACCATAGCAATGCATGTCCTCATACAGCAGCAATGCCAGAAGAGTCAGTGCAATAGCTTGAGTTCAAACGTTTTTACAGCTCGGATCTGGCGCCTAGCGATTATTACAGCTTCATTCCACTGAAGGAGATGCTGCGAGATCGCAGATTCACCTCTGATGATGAAGTAAAGGAAGTGGAGCTCACCAGGCTTCGGGAGCTATTGAAAAACTTCTGAGCAGGAATGCAGAAGCTAATTGAATGATACAACAAATGTGTTATCTTGCATGGGACGTGGAAAAGTGATACGTTCAATTGGTCACAGTTACTTCTATTAAAGCCGTTAAATGTATTTTGCCTTTATGTTTTGATTTACCCTCGCATAGCCCTGCATGTGGAAGTGGGTACTGAGGAGTTTGTAGTTTGTACTTGGAGAGGAGAGAGGTGTTAGAGAAGAAAGAAAATTTAAAAAAAAGAGATTGAGAGAGTGACTGACAGTGACAGAAAGAGTGAGAGAGTGGTAGTGAGAGAGCATGAGAGAGAGAGAATGACAGCTAGAGTGTGAGAGAGATACAGAGAATGAGAGACAGAGGGTGAGAAAGGGTGAGAGAGAGTGACCCTTTGAGTGTTGAAGTGAGAGTGTGTGTGAGTGAAAGAGTGTGTAATGGGGAAAGAAGGGAACCCATTTATTCCACATGGGAGACAGAGGCTCTTTTGGAGTTGTGTCTCTGTTACAGGAAGCACCTCTTTAAGTTCCATGTGTGGAGGCCGCCCCACAGTTCCTCTCTGAGGTAGATCATCAGGAGCATCCTCCAGAAGTGAGTGAGTGTCAGCCAGTGCCCTCTACTATCCAAGCCCTAGACACAGGCAAACTATGCACCTTTGTGCTTCAGGAGCTGTCAAGGGGTTCAAATAATACCTATGGCCTCTTAATAATGGACCTCCAATGATGTCAGCACCACTAGCTAGGGTTGCCAGATTTCCTCTATGAAAAATGAGGACACCTGACCCCGCCTCCACGCAAACCTCCCCAGCATGTCTGTGCATGTATGGATGTTGACATGATGACATCATGTCAGGGACTTCCAAAACAACCCTCGCTGCAAGCAGCCTGTTGCTATTTATGTAAGACTATACATGTCACAAGTAACAAAAAAGCTCATCACCTGACACCATTCTCCCCCAACTTGTGTCTTGCAGACACTTTAGGATACATAGGGAGAATCTGGGCCTCATCCAGTGTCTGAGACAGCACCTCAGAGCTCAAATTAAGAAATCCCTCCCCCATCCACAGTAACCCTACAACCTCCCTGGTTCCCCATCATGTCCTAGATGTGATGCTCCTACCTCTTCTCTGCACCTGCTTCTCCTAGGACCTCAACCAATGAGATGACATGGGAAGGATGGGGGAGAGGGGAAGGCATATATCCACCAGCACCCCTCAGTTTCAAAGGATACATTCTCCCACACATTCATATGTAGTTCATTGCTGCAGCTGGGGAAAAAAATAAACACAGTCACCACCAGTGGGTATCAAACCCCCAAACCTTAGCACTGCAATACCTTAGCCCAAACTACTACACCACAACATCAGTATACTTCATAGGAAAGGCGGGAGAGGGAAGATATGATAGAGATGTTTAAATACCTATGTAATGTAAATGCGCATGAGTTGAGTCTCTTTAAGTTGAAAGGAAACTGCAATGAGAGGGCATAGGATGAAGTTAAGAGGTGATAGGCTCCGGAGTAATCTAAGGAAATATTTTTTATAGAAAGGGTGGTAGATGCATGGAACAGTCTCCCAGAAGAGGTGGCGGAGACAGAGACTGTGTCTGAATTCAAAAGGGCCTGGGATAGGCATGTGGGATCTCTCAGAGAGAGAAAGAGATAATGGCTACTGCGGATGGGCAGACAAGATGGGCCATTTGGCCTTTATCTGCCATCATGTTTCTATGTTTCTATCAGCTGATAGAAGGGAATGGGTTGAAGGATAATACAATGACACCCTATCCCTGAACCCTCAAACCAATAACCCCCCACCCCCACCCCAAACCACACTCATCGTATACACTACAGTCACCCGCACAGGTTGGGATGCTGCCTTGTAAGACATACCTGAAAGTCCAAAATCAGCCGCCTTGTACATATTCTCAGCACAGGGCCTCCCCTAAAACCACTCTCTCTCCCTAACCCACAGAGCATCACCTATATCCATTTATGTTCCTCCCCCTCCCTATGCACCTCCAAAGATTCTTTCTCAGTAAGGGGATACATTGCCAACCCAAGCACCACTTAGCTGATCAACAGTTAGCATGACTCCCATACACAGATAGGCACCCAAACATAATCTTTGAGGGGAGGGGGGCCTCCACAGTTGGGCCAACACTCAGGCTGTACCATAAGCTCCCCTGGTGGGCTTCAGGCAGCATCAGAATATATATGATTCCCAACTCATCTGCTCCCACAGCCCTGTCCACACACAATGGTCCCACCCGTGAAACATTGCTGGACCACCCCACCCTCTGCCACACACTGCTGGGTCACTCATCAGGGTTCTATGCTATGTCATCTCATTGGTGTCACCCCTCAGACCTGACTCTCTGGTACCTGAAAAAACCCAATACCAGTGCAATTCCCTGCCTCCTGACCCTCAGCAGCACTACTATGCAACCCATGTATGATGTGGTCACCCTATGTCTTTACCACACACAGGCCAACTTCACAGGCTGAGTGGGAGGGCCAGAAGGCTGAGGAGGAGGGCCAGCAGGCCAAGGAGGAGGGCCAACAAGCTGAGGATGAGGGCCAGAAGGAGCAGGAAGTGGCCCAGGAGGTGGACCATGGAACCTGGGAAGTACCACTCCAGGTCACAGAGTTGGAGAAGGACCCCTGAGCAGACATGCCACAAGTGGAAGGGGCTGAGGAGGAAGAGGCAGAGGAGCCTCAGGGGCCACCTTCCCAGGCCCAAGGCCCTGCTGCTTTGGCAGCATCACCTATACAGCCCACCCTCGAGTCCATATGTAGCTCCTGCAGCAAGTCTCAGTCATGTAGAGAGACTTGCTGCAGGAGTTGCAGGCACGCTGGCTGGTCCTCAACCAGATGGTGGGGCTCATTCAGCTGCTGGAGACATTCCAGGAGCCTCATTAAGAGGGGTACAACAGTGGGCAGACTGGTACAACAGTGGCCAGAGGGGTACAACAGTGGGCAGACTGGACAGGCCAACAGTCCTGTTTCCAACTGTGGCCAATGCAGCTCACAAGTAGCTGGCAACATACTAATGACTGATCTCACACATATTCATTGGGAAAATTCCAAAACTCCAACAGGATTGCAGCCCTTGAGGACTGAGGTTGCTCACCCCTGCCCTAGAGCCAGAATTAGTGTGAACTCTCAGAGGGCAATGAATTCTAAACAGTGCTTCTAGCCTGCTTTCCTGGGGGAAAATTGGAATTGAGACTGGGGATATATTTACTGCTGTGTTCTCCAGATACTGAATTATTTCATTCTGGTACTGGGATCCTCTGTGTTTAATCCCCTGCTTTCTGAAGTCTTCACAATTTATAGACACATGTCTATCACATGCTCCAAATGGGTGTTTCAAATATGCTCAGCCTCAACTTAATGCTGATCTCAGTTCTACTCACTGGAACTTCACATCATGATATTAAACTCTTGATCCTCCAAAATCCAACCAAAACTTAACCTACCCACTTATATACCACAACAATAGCCTTTATGCTGACAAGTGTCATCTTTATGTAGGTACAGTAGGTTTTGGGTTGGTTTTTGAGGGCTCACTATATAAAATAAACAGGTCATAGTGGCATGTGTATCTAGGATTTATGTTATGTTCACTGCAGTAACCCTTAGAGTGCCCCTCTGTTCTGATCAGCTGTCTGTGTGGCCATCTGAAGCTATAATACAGGCTAGAACAGGGGTGTCCAATGTCGGTCCTCGAGGGCCGCAGTCCAGTCGGGTTTTCAGGATTTCCCCAATGAATATGCATGAGATCTATTTGCATGCACTGCTTTCAATGCATATTCATTGGGGAAATCCTGAAAACCCGACTGGACTGCTGCCCTCGAGGACCGACATTGGACACCCCTGGGCTAGAATGTATTGTTTCTTTCATATTTTTGGTCGGTGTCAACTGGAGGAGTAAGGGGGGGCATGCCTTAATCCCTCCAATGGTCATTTGGGCAGTTTGGGCACCTTTTTGACTCATTCATTTTTAAAACAGGTCTAGCCCCAAATGTCTAAATCAGGGGTGTCAAAGTCTCTCCTCAAGGGCTGCAATCCAGTTGGGTTTTCAGGATTTTCCCAATGAATATGCATGAGATCTATTTGCATGCACTGCTTTCATGGTATGCTAATAGATCTCATGCATATTCATTGGGGAAATCCTGAAAACACGACTGGATTGCGGCCCTCGAGGAGGGACTTTGACACCCCTGGTCTAAATGGTGCCTTGGAGATTTAGTTAAAAATTTGATTATCCCTGCAGAACATCCAGGTTCTAAGCCTACCCAAAACATGCCTCTAACATACCCCTTGAAGATTCAGTTGCACTGTAGACAAAATAAATGGAATGGGGACTTGTATATCACCTTTTGTATTTTAAAGCTGACATTGAAAGCAGTGGGCAGTGGAGGAGTCATAAGGATCAACACTGGGATTTGATCTCACAAAATATGGGTATAGAGACAACAGCTCTACCAGTGAGCTACACCAGAAAGTTATCTAGAATAGTGTTTCCCAACCCTATCCTGGAGGACCACCAGCCAGTCGGGCTTTTGGGATAACCCTAATGAATATGCATGAGAGAGATTTACATATAATGGAGGTGAAAGGCATGCAAATCTCCTCCATGCATATTCATTAGGGCTTTCCTGAAAACCTGACTGGCTGGTGGTCCTCCAGGACAGGGTTCTAGAATGTCAGTTTCTAAAATGCCCACTTGTGCATTTTGTCTAGTAAGACATCCCAAGTGTCAGTTTATGCTGTCTTTTGGACATCTATCTTTTTTTTTTTTTTTTTTTAATGAGCCCAATGGCTATTTCCTATTCTGAGGCATTATCACAAATTAATCCTGCTAATTATACTGATCATTATGGCAGTGCTTCTCAACCCTCTCATGGAGGTACACTAGCCAGTCAGGTTTTCAGGATTACTACAATTTATATGCATGAGAGAGATCTGCATATAATGGGTCTCCAGTGCATGCAAATCTATTTCATGCATATTTTTTGTGGTAATCCTGAAAACCTAAATGACTAGGTGTGCCTACAGGAGAATACTGAGCAGCACTGCATTAGGGTCATTTAATTTTTACATAATTCGGTCTACAGGTGTAAATAGATAGCAAATCAATGTTTCCCATACTATAAGGAAAAATGGAAGACAGTAAACACATGAAGTTTTACTTAAAGAATGAGCTTTTTTTTTTTCCTTTTGCAAGTACCACATAATGCTTGCTTAACAATAACTTATGGTCCTGCTTGTTTGAGATATAACTGTGTTGTACTATTCACACTATTCAGCTGAACCGATAAAAATGCTGGCAGATGACAGCTTAATAGGCACCAGATATATATGAAAGGAAATGTCTACCTTTAATTCAAATATGACCTATAATACTGCAATCCAAAGCATTTCATGAGATTTATGCACTTCTTTATGAGAATATACTCTCCCTTTTTTCTATTGTGCTTTTCTTCAAGTTCTCGGTTGGATAACTCTTCTCTGCAATGACTACAAATAAGAGTTGCATAGCATTAAAGCAATCTGTCAGTGCTAAGTTGCCAACTAGCTACAGATTTGTTTAAAAGGGTTAATCGAGTCTTGGGTTTATTCCATAGCATTTAGGGGGAAGATATCAATTTGGGCTACTGTTAAGTTGGGTTATTTTAAATTAGCACAGAGTCTCATCTTAACAGTAACCCACAGTGATCATTTTCCCCTTAGTCTTGATTTCTTGGAGCATGCAACTGGTAAATTGGAGCTACCAGTATTCTTATGCAATGAAATAAAATCAGGGCTGGAATTATTTTGTTGGGTGACTCTGGAGATAGCTGCAACCCTTAGTCCCTATTGTGCCAATATTCAGAGTTAACTGATCGAAAATGGCCACCAAGTGGTTAACTTGCTTATTGGCGGGTATCGGTCATTTTCAGTGGCAGAAAAATACATCCTTGGTCTAAGAAAAACTCCATAGTATAAATAGTATAATTATCAAGACTTTTATCAAAACTTTTTTTAAAAATAAATTTTCAAAAAATAGTAAATGGAAACAGGCACTTATCTTAGGTGAACTCTTTATCTTCCAATATTGAAAAAAATCACTGTAGTTCGCTGTTAAAGTCAAGTGCTATATGTTTATCACACTCGGAGGAATAATTCAAATATCCTTTATAGATTTCCCGACAGGCCCTGTTTCACATTGTTGCTGTATCAGGGGAATATTTTAAACAAGGAGCTACCGCTTCAAAGGTTCTCATAAAAGAAATCTTTGAAGCAGTAGCTCCTTGTTTAAAATATTCCCCTGATGCAGCAACAATGCGAAACAGGGCTTGTCGGGAAATCTATAAAGGAAATTTGAATTATTCCTCTGGGTATGATAAACATGTGAGCACTTGGCTTTAACAGAGAACTGCGGTGATTTATTTCAATATCGGAAGATAAAGAGTTCACCTAAGATAAGTGCCTGTTTCCATTTACTATTTTTTTGAAAATTTATTTTTAAAAAAAGTTTTGATAAAAGTCTTGATAATTATACTATTTATACTACAGAGTTTTTCTTAGACCAAGGATGTATTTTTCTGTGGCAACAAAGTACTTGCCATAGAAAGTATCCCGGGTGTGCTTCTGGGAAACACTGAGGTCTTTTCTCCATTTTAAGTTGGAAACGTGCCACATATAATTTCTGATGTTGATTTATACAAGAATATTTTTTGAGTGGTTATATATATGCAAAACTGACCCATTTGGAAACACTTCCATGAGTCTGACTCTGCAAACAGAAAAAAAAAGAAATGTGTTTATTTTTATTACCAAACTGTATATACTGTCCTTTCCATAGTGTAGTACAGTGTTTACAATAATGGTTCTCTATAAAGGCCCTTAATGGAAAGGATGAGAACAAGTGAGGAAAATGTAGTTTTAGAAGAGAATTAAAAGAAAAGAAATTCTGATCCAGACTATTCTCCCTCTTCCTGAGACAAGTCAGACTCCAAAAGCCTGTGAGAAAAAAAAGTTTGTCAATCCAGCCTTGAATTTGAGGCACTTGAGGCTGATAATCAGTGCTACTTAGCTGTCCAGAACAGCTCCCGGTCAGCTATATAGCACATAGCCAGCTATCCACCAATATTCAGAGGGGGATAGCTGACTATCTGGCACTGAATATACCAGTCTCTAGAGTGATCCATGTCACATAACATAGCTAGTCACTGCCAATATTCAGCAATTTGCTGGCTAAGTTTGTCTTTTAAAGATAACTGTCTATAAGAGTGTTATATCTTTGGCCATTAAGACTTAGCTATGGGAGTGTGTGACACAGTGGTTAAAGTTACAGCCTCAGTACCTTGAGGTTGTGGGTTGAAACCCATGCTGCTCCTTGTGACCCTGAGAAAGTCACTCTGGTTGGCCTAGGAAGAGCCTTAAACAACCTGGGTCAATCAGAGCCTTAGGCCCCTCCCCAGCGCATACCAGGGGAAGGCCCTCTATTTTGAAGAGGCGAGCCGGAGGGAGTATGCATTTGTAAACAAGGTAAAGGGGGTGCGGGGGTCATCGGAAGTACGACGGCAGTGGAGGGAGGAAGTAGGCATCTCTCTTGCTGCTGTGCTTGACTTCGGTGGCAGAAGGGAGTGGTCATTTCTCCTGCTGATCTTCGATTTGGGTTTAAAAAAAAAATTTGTGTGTATTTATTCTGAGCATGTACCGATCACTATCACCAGCGATGGCCACATGCAAATGTAGTGACTCTCCGCAAACCTCATTTTCATGCACGTTTTTAAAGAATGACTCACGTTTTTGAAATTGTTACAGTACCGAAAGCAACAGTGACCTGGCGGATTTTACCGTGAACATTTGAGAATCTTCCCCTTAATCCTTCCATCTTCCCATGTATATAAGATAGATTGTGAGCCTGATGGGATAGACAGGAAAAAATGTTTGACCACTGAATACATTCTTGTAAACTGTTCTGAGCTCCTTGGGGAGAATGGCATAGAAAATTGAATAAATAAATGTCCCAGCTGGCCAGAAATTCAATGCCAGTGGCCAGATACGGTGCTGGTATTGAATTTCCAGTTATCTCTGGCAGTCTGAATATAAGCCTGAAGACACAACCAATATACTGTAGAATTCTAGAGAAATGGAGCAAGTATATAGAATGCAGATTTATGCATGGAGTCAAGCTACATACACAATACAGAAGGCATCAGAAAATTAGAAAAATAGGCTGGCTTCATGATGCAAAGCGTTACAGATGATTTAAAATGGAAACAAATTTGAACACATTTATAATCTTTTGTAAACCATGTAGAACTTATGGTTACACAGTCAAGAAGTTCAATGTTATGTTATGTTACTCCATAGCTGTTAAAGCTTCATTGGTTGCCTGTAAATTGTCGTATTGTCTTTAAAGTCCTTGTGTTGGTCTTTAACACCCAGAGACCCAGTGTTGTAATATTACAACATCACATTTAAGGCTACAAAATAAACCCTCCCCCATTTTTTTTCTTTTTAAAACTTCATGTACATTACTAATAGAACCTATTGTTCAGTTCTGCAACACCATTGGATGGTTGAATGTGTAAATAGGTCTGTTTATCTGGCCATGAAGTCATACAACCCTGTTGCCTGCTTTGGAGTATATCATCTTGTTGTTTTGGACGGGATACATCAGGACTAAAGTAAGTAAAAAGCTTGAAATATTTTTTTATGTGATCATTAATATGTGTAGATCATGCAGATTTTATGACATCATTGAATATACTGATTTTAAGAGATTTAGAGCTGGTTATTTCTATGTTGTAATTTTACAACAGTGGGTCAAAGTGATAGCAAGGTTTTGTCTGCACTCCCCTGAGACCCAGTGTTGTAATATTACAACATCACATTTAAGGCTACAAAATAAACCCTCCCCCATTTTTTTTCTTTTTAAAACTTCATGTACATTACTAATAGAACCTATTGTTCAGTTCTGCAACACCATTGGATGGTTGAATGTGTAAATAGGTCTGTTTATCTGGCCATGAAGTCATACAACCCTGTTGCCTGCTTTGGAGTAATGATGTCCATTCCCTCTGCACACCACTGGAGTACTTTCAGAAGTTTGTGACAGAAGATATGATCAACGCTCTGGCAGATAACACAAATCAGTACAGTTTTCAGAAGAAAGGATCATCTATAAACACAAACACAAAGGAAATAGAGCAGATGATTGGCATGTATCTGAAGATGGGTCTTGTCCAAATGCCTGGAGTCCGTATGTACTGGGAAGCAGACACAAGATACAGTCCTGTCGCTGATGTAATGTCACGAAACAGATTCCAGTCTCTGTTGACATCATTACATTTTGTGAACAATCTAACCGTGTCTGAGATGGAACAAAAAAGTGACAAACTCTGGAAACTCAGACCATGGCTTGATGCTTTCAGAGAGAAATGCCTAAAAGTGGTCCCTGAAGAACATAACTCTGTTGATGAAATGATGATCCCTTTCAGGGGGAAATTCAGCAGCATCAAACAGTACATGCGTGGCAAGCCAAACCCATGGGGGTTCAAGCTGTGGGCAAGGACTGGAATCTCTGGTATACTTTGTGATTTTGATGTGTACCAAGGCAGTGTGAATGGAATACGGGCAAGATCTGAACTTGGACTATCAGGGGATGTTGTGATGAAACTTGCTTCCACACTTCCACATAGTCACAACTACAAGATCTATGCAGACAACTTTTTCACCAGCATCCCATTGATAGTTAGGCTGCTGGATTGTGGAATTCATTACACAGGAACAGCCAGACAAGTGCGCCTTCCAAACTGTAATCTTGAGGATGAGAAAAGCTTGAAGAAAAAGGGAAGAGGAAGCTTTGATGTCAGAGTGGAGTCAAATCACAACATTTGTGCTGTGAAATGGTTTGACAACAGACAGGTTACACTTGTGTCTTCCTTTGCTGGCCCACAACCAGTGGAGAAGATTCAACGCTGGGACAAAACTGCCAAAAGATTTGTTGAAGTTGAGAGGCCTTATATCGTGGCTGCCTATAACAAATTAATGGGCGGAGTGGATTTGTTAGACTCATTTGCAGCAAAATACAAGTTTCCACTGAAGTCCTACCGCTGGTACCTTTACTTCTTCTGGCACACCATTAACCTAGCTGTGATCAATGCTTGGCTCCTGTACAAAAGGGACTGCAAAGCTTTGGATATCCCAAAGAAACAGATGCTAAACAGGAGAATGTTTCAGGCCCAGTTGGCATCTTCTCTTATCCTGATCGGAACGGCTGGGTCAGTGTCAAAGCGAGGGCGACCATCTGCAAGCCCAGTTTCATCAAGAGGGGGCACCTTGACTTCCCAAAAGAGGCAGTTTACAGATGATGGAGGTTCTTCAGCTGCCATGACAGCCAAAAAGTCAAATGCACACCCTCCAAAGGAAGTTTGCAAGGACATGATTGGACATTTTCCCATCAAAGCCGATAGAGGACGGTGCCGACACTGTGCAAAAGGCTATACCAACACACTTTGCAGGAAGTGCAATGTTCGCCTGTGCTTTTCAGAGCAAAATAACTGTTTTTGGAACTACCATAACTGAATAAATGAACAAATAAAACATGCACATATAGGGCTCGATTCACAAAACCGTGCTATGAAGATAGCACAAGTGCTATTTCATAGCGTGGCCGTTTTTACCCGTATTTGCGCTAACATGAAATTTTTTGTGCAAAAACACGAAATTTCTTGATTACCGCTGATAGAAGTCAATGGGCGCTTCACAGGGAAAAATTTGCGTTTTTATATGATACTCATTTTTTGTATTAAATTGATAATAAAAATTACTTTTTTCTTTATTATACTATTGTTGTTGTGTATATACATAAACTTAGGTGGGTCTTTATAAGCTGTAAAGTACAAATAAACTTTTAATTATTCCTTACATGTGTTCAGAGAGAGAGTGACACTATTGAAATTCTGCTACCTTACAGGCCCAGCGTTGCAATTTTACAACATCCTCCCCAAAAGTTACTAAAATGTCAAAATAAAAAAAAAAACACTGATTTAGGGATCACAAGCCTCCTATAACAACATGTGAACGTTCGAAAACATTTTTTTACGTTTTTTTCTATATTTGGGTCTCTGGGAGTTAAAGTGATCCATTATAAAAATTCTTGATATTTGACACTGGAGATGACACTTTACCAGCCTCTTAGAACTTTGAGGTCAGAGGGAGCGATGCGATTATCTACAAATTAATTCTTACATGCACATTATGAAAATACGAGAGCATCTGTAATCTCAATAGCAGGGGTATTATTATAGACCAACTTAACAGGACCATTGCTGATATTCAGAAATGTAAAAAGATATTAGAAACAATTTTGTTTATGAAGTCTTTTAACTGAATGAGTAGTGATTTTTAATGAGTATACCGGAATTGTATTATGTTTTTTATGTATATATGTTATTTTATAATTATGATTGTACTTTGTAAGTCACTTAGGTTTAAGTGGGTAAGAATTTAAAAAATAAATACCATAATTAACGCATTGTTAAAACTGTTGAGTACTCATCTTAAAAAGCCATAACCAAAAAACAAAATGTAAATGATATATCCCATAATAAAAATACATACACTAAATGAACCAGCATTTCTAACCTTACAGGTGGGCTGGGGATGTCACTGCAAATAAAATTGCAAAATAGAAAGTGAAATGCAGACTGACTGCTTTCTTGCCAGTGGTTCTGATTCAGTGGTGGAGGAAGAGGTGGCAGGGGTGTGGACCACACCGGGTGCCCTCTTGGGTGGGGCGCTGACACCTATCTAGCCCCCACGCCAAGCTTGCTCCCTCTCTTCCCTGCTCCCTGTACCTCTTTAAATCTTCACGAGCACAAGCAGCTTCTCTGTCTTTCTTCTCATGGTGGCCTGGTTCCCCTTTGAAATCACTTCTGGGTCACGGAGCCAGGAAGTAAAATCAGAGGGAAAGCCCTCAGAGAAGCTACTCACACTGGCAAAGATATATAGAGGTATGGGGAGGGGGGGAGAGAGGGCATGAGTGTGGTGTGGGGGGCACAGAAGAAGCAGGGTGAGGGGCAGAGAGGAGGGTACAGGGAGCGCCATCGCCCTGGGCATCTCTTACCCTTGCTACACCACTATTCTGATTGACAACACTGCTGACTTAAGATGAAACCAAAGTAACAGTAAAAACAATAGGGGCCCTTTTACTAGAAAGCATTAAACCCCAATGTGTGCCTACTCCCAATTCTATATATGGCACCTTAAATTGTGTATGCAAATTGGTACACACAGCCAATTTGTGCATACAACCTAATTGTTTAACAAGTCTAATTAGTGCTGATAATTGGCAGTTAAAATTTCATAATTGACACTATTGGCGCTAATTAAGTTATGTGCACAACTTGGTAGGCACATTCTAGTGCAGAAATCTGAAAAGGGGCATGGCCAGGGGGAGGAGCATGGACAGATTGTGGGTGTTCCTGAAAGTTAGGTGCCCTGTTATAGAATATGCCTGATCTGTACACAAGTTATATGCAGGTATTAGGCCTCATTTTCCATGGCCTAAATGGGTGTGCCTACAAGTTATGATGCAAACTGGCACTTAGCACAATTCTAATAGAATTGCGCTAAGCACCAACCTAGTTGGCACTAATTTTTTTAGGGGGCAACATATATAGAATATGGCTCTTAGTGTGTGTTTTGTAGTAATTTGCCTGTTTGTGTGAGCTAATTAGTGCAATAGCTATTTTTAAAATATTTTGGAGAGGGCATGCAGTGGCCAGAAAAAGGGCAGGGAAGCATTAATCAGCTAGCTCTTTACTTTAGCAAGGTCTAACTGACTAAAACTCAATTAATGTGGAAGCACTTACCCTCAAATTCTGTATATGGTGTCCAAAGTTGTGCAAACACAAAGGAGAAAAAAACACCTCACCTTCAAAAAAGGACAATCAAACAGAAAAGGCAAGGGTGATATCTTTTCAACCAGAAATTCAATCTTTATTAACCAAATATAGTCCCAGCAAGGATCCCTGTTTCAGCATATGGGAACACCTTCCTCAGGGGATACTTTTGGATGATGACGCTGAAGTTCACTAAACGCGTGAGTGATTGAGTAGCAGCAGAAAGGGAAAGAATGTCTATGGCCTGAATTGGGGATCGCACATACTCATCATCTAAACATGGAGGGATATGGGGTATGAAGATGCCACAAACTTTATTAGATCAGAAGTAATATCTTTAAGGTGTGGGCAATTCTATTGATGGCAACTGGTATACATTTTTGATGGCACAGACAAGAATTAGTGGTCAGACTGAATGGGTCAGCAACTTTATCTACTATATGACTCTTCTCCCTAGAAAATTTCAGTATTTGGTTTAGATTAGTTTGCCTGTATATTTGGAGACAGTCCTGTAAAATCTTTGGATTACTATCAATACCCTACAATAGCTGAGTCATTTCTTTTATTGTATTTTCATTCAGAGTACAATGCATAACTGAAATAAATCTTGTTCTATGGTGTGAGAGAGAACTGAGATAAGAGAACATAACTTTTCTAGTTTATAAACACAGCAGGCAATTCTATAAATCGGCATCTGCTGTAGTTACATGCCACATACCCATATCACTGTCAAGAAAAGTCAGCAGTTAGGTAAGTAAGTGCACTAAAGTCTGGATTCTCAAAAAGTCATCAAAAGATAGGTACTGGGCAGGCACCTAGATTGTGCCTACCAATGCCTAACTTAAGTGTTTTAATTGGTTTTAAGTGGTGTGATAATTGGTTGCACCACTAAAAACCACTATAAAACTCATTTTAAAAAATTTTAGGTGCGCTAGGCGGCCTCCGGGACCAGCACCTAGTGACGCCGAAGCCCGGATGTGGGAGGGTTTAGGGGGCGGCATCGGACTTTGGCGTCTCTAGGTGCCACGATTCTGCATGGGCCCTAGGCGCTGGAAATGTAGGCCTGGCCTACATTTTCGGAACCAAGGGTCCTTGCAAGCTGCGATTTTGTAAGCAGCGCCTGTCTGTGATTGACATGCGGCAGGCGAAGACTTACAGTATCATCCCCTGTCTTTTTATAAAGGTGTGCATAGCTAGTTTGGCATGTAAGCTCTAGGAGCCCTACCAATGGTTGTAGTATGAGCGTAGGCAATGGCATAGCGAGAGTGAGCGGCACCCATGGCGGTGGTGCCCATCCCCACCCTCATTCCCACCCACCCCTTTCATGCATGCGTGCACCTTCACCGTATCTTTTTAACTTTGGTGAAAGCAGCCACCAACTTACTGCCCGGATTGGCTTCGGCGCTCTTTCCGACATTACTTCCTAGGCGCGGGTCCCGGAAGTGATGTCAGAGAGTGCGCTGAAGCCAATGTGGGCAGTAAGTTGGTGGCTGCTTGTGCTGAAGTTAAAAAGGTGCGGGGGAAGGGGAAAGGGTGCACGCGTGGCAGGGGGAGGAGTGGAAAGGGGGGATAGCCAGGATGAGGGGTCCCTTCTTTTAGTGCCCCTTTCTTTGGCTGCCAATTCCAGACTCTGTCCCTTCTGCCTTTCTGCGCCGTATGCTTGGAACAAGCTGCCCAAATCCCTACGGTGGGCTCCATCTCTGGCTTTGTTCAAGGCTCAGTTAAAAACTCACCTGGCAATCTCTCTTCACACTACCTTACCTGGTCACCTCTACATTCTCACTGTAATGTTTAATTTAGTATATATAAGACATTGATATCTGCTTGTAGTTATCTATAATTATTGAACATGTTGCATCCATTCTGATCTTCTGTATTTATGACTGCTGCATCTATTAATGTGGTTGTATTATTCTAACCTTATGTGCGCTTGTTTTTTCTTATGTACCAACATATTGTATTTGCATTTTAAAATATAATAAAACTTTTTGAATTTAAAAAAAAAAAAAAAAAAAACCACCTCTTTGAGAGTGCTTTCAATTCCTAACTCCTCTCACCTTGGGTTCTTTATCCCCAACCATATATGTCATGTCTGTCTGTCCAAGTTAGATTGTAAGCTCTTCCGTGCAGGGACCATCTATAAATGTCAAAATGTACAGCACTGCGTATGCCTTTTGGCCCTATATGTGATAAGTAGTAGTGGTAGTAGTAGGGTGCCGACGCCCCTGATCAAGATGGCACCCAGGGTGGACTACCTCCGTTCCCCCCCTTAATAAGCCACTGAGCATTTGATGCGTGTACCTTACACATGCCATCTTGCCACACTGATGTTGCATGTTACAATTTGGGTGAGCTAACGGTGGCTTGGTGCCAAGATCTCATTACAGAACTGGGACTTGGCCTTCACCAATGGGGTGCCACAATTAGTGTGCGGCTTTACAGAATTATTCCCAATGCCTCTAAATCAGAAGGTTGTTTCTTCACAACTTCTAAAAATTGAAGACAGGAAGGCTACTAAAATGGTGCATGGTCTTTGTCATAAGGTGGATTGGGACAGACTTAAAAGATCTCCATATGTATACTTTGGAGGAAAGGTGGGAGAGGGGAGATATGATAGAGATGTTTAAATACCTGGTGTAAATGCACATTAGTCGAGTCTCTTTCATTTGAAAGGAAGCTTTGGAATGAGAGAGTATAGGATAAAGTTAAGAGGTCATACGTGATAATCTAAGGAAATACTTTTTTACAGTAAGGGTGGTAGATGCGTGGAACAGTCTCCCAATAGAGGTGGTGGAGACAGAGACTGTGTCTGAATTCAAGAAAGCATGGGATAGGTATGTGGGATCTCAGAGAGAGGAAAAGATAATGGTTACTGTGGATGGGCAGACTGGATGGGCCATTTGGCCTTTATCTGCCATCATGTTTCTATGTTACCGTGGTAGTTAGAGAGTCTTAGCAGTTAATTTGGGGCACTGTATGACAGTTAACTTTCTTCCTCCTATACAAAGCCGTGCTAGCGTTTTTAGCACTGGATGCCATGGTAACAGCTCCCACGCTCACAGAATTCCTGTGAGCATCCGAGCTGTTACCGCTGCGGCCAGCACTAAAAACACCAGCGTGACTTTGTAAAGGTGGGAGTTGGTGTCTTAACAGTTAGTGAGAGCTAATTACCATATTAATCAGCTAATGCAGAAAGGATCTTGGCATGGGCAGAAACTGCGCCTTGCAATTGACACGAAGGCAGTTCCTGCATTAGCCATTAACACACATTAACAAATTTCTCAACTGAATGAGAAACTGTTGCTAACTTCCCAGCAGTTAACACAGAGGTTAGGTAGTTGCCATGCAATAATTTTGATAACTACCATAGGGTAATTGCAAAATCATATTGAGTTAGTAAATAGGACCCTGGTGATTAAAAGGAAAAAAAATCATTAATTCAGTCATTCACTAGAACAATCTTTTGAGACAAGTCTGTGAGTTTTCAGGATACAAAGGTACAAAAGTCTCATGCAAGACTGAAACATTGTGAATCCTCCTCAATATTTTATTCATCAAATTTTAAAAGCAATGATAGCTACTGTAGTTGCATTCCTTGTGGACAGAGAATCTTAAAAGCTTTTGAATTCTATAAAAAGCCTGCTAAGGCTTGGTTTAAGTACTCAATAAACCTTTTCAGTGAATTACAGCTGTTGAAATAACTTATTTGCAGAAAGAAATCAATTTAAACCTAAAATCACCAGCAATAATAACTCCCATTCCAGCTGAAAATGCATAACTTTGTCTATATGGGCAACAGAGGGTTAGGTGACTTGTCCAGGGTCATGAGGAGCTGAAGTGGGAATCATACCCAGTTCCTCTGGTCCTCAGGCTGCTCCACTAACCCATTAGTCTACTCTTCCACCACCCTATTGATGTTGCCTATTGTTAAGATAGTTTCAAGTTTATTTAAAATTTCTCATACCGCTCAATCAGACTTCTGAGTGGTGTAAACTAAACTAAATTAAACTAAACCTTAAGTTTGTATACCGCATCATCTCCATAAAGATAGAGCTTGGCACGGTTTATAGGTAAATTCAATGAGGGAAGGACATAATAAGAAATTAGAGGTAATGAAGAGGATAGGTAGCTTTACATTTTGAAAAGCCAGGTTTTCAGATGCTTTCAGAATAATTGGAATGAGCCTAGGTTCAGCAGTGGGGTAGGGAGGTTATTACAAAGTTCAGTGAATTTGAAGAAAAGAGATTTCCCTAATTTCCTGAATACATGACGCCTTTTAACGAGGGGAAAGATAGTTTGAGTTTGTGGGCAGATTTGGTAGTGTCAGGTCTCGAAGAATTCCAGGATAGTGGAATTAGGGGAGGAAGAATGCCATGTAGGATCTTGAATATTAGGCAGGTACATTTAAAGTGAATCCTAGAAATCACTGGAAGCCAGTGAAGTTTTGACAGAAGCGGGGAAACATGTTTGAATTCGCCTTTTGCAAAGATCAACCTAGCTGCAGTGTTCTGGATCTGCTGAAGTCTTTGAAGATTTTTATTGGTTAGACTTAGATAGATGGAATTACAATAGTCCTGTCTGGAAAGAATGATTGATTTGTACAAGGACAGCAAAATGTTGTTGACGGATCTCACTTTCCTCAACAAGTGAAGACTAAAATAACATTTTTTTTTTTTACCAGATAGTTGAGATGATCATTAAAGGAAAATGTAGAGTCAATAATGATGCCCAAAACTTTGCTTGAGAATTCAATCTGCAGTGTGGGACCAGAAGGTAGTGGAATGAGCTTGGGTAACTGATCTAATTTTGGGCCAAGCCAGAGTAGTTTTGTTTTGGACTCATTCAGCTTCATTTCTACAGAGAAAGGCCCAGGATTGGAGTTTCGTTATGCAAGCTGTTATATGTTAGTGAGGTTCGAATCTATCTCGAGAAGGACAAGGATGTCATCTGCATATTGTGATATGCAAGGTTTGCTTGCTAGGACTGGCCCTAGTATAAGGCCCATTTCCAGAGCAGATAGTTCCCAATCTGCTCAGTTAAAACCCCAGTTTAGCCTTTTGCCTGTCGTTCCTACTGCTGATGGAAAATAACTTCTTATAGTAGCAACCTTTTCATTGAAGAATTTTGCTAGGTCGTCCGCTGCTAGAGAGGAGGGGAGAATAGAGGAGTCATTTTTAGAGGTTAAGGAGTGCCAGATGTTAAACAATGTGCTGCTCTGGTTACTGGATCTGGTGATTTTGTCACTGTAGAAATTCTTCCTTGCTTTTTTTAGTACTGTATTGTAGAACTTGATACTGTCCTTCCAGGACTGTCTATCTGCGTGGGATTTAGATTTTTTTCCATTTACGCTCCAGTACAATAAAAAAAAATACAGCTTTCATCATATAAAATAAAGGTGAACATTTGACAATTAGAATCTACATGATAAACTCAGACAAAGACAGACAGGAACAAATGGAAAAAGGGGAGGAACTACAATATTTTGAAAAAAGAGAACAATTAAGGAGAAAACAACAGGGAGGGTAAGGATGTTGCCATCTGCAGTCAATGTGTGTTTAGCCCTTACATGGGCAGTTATGTATCGAATGCGTCTTGAAACAAATGTTTTTAGCTTTGTTTTAAAATGAAGCAGAGATAATTCTTCACTAATGTAATTAGGAATAGAATTCCAAATCGATGGCGCGGACACTGAAAAATGTTATTTGATCTTATCGTGTTAATATGCTTTAGAGATGGGACCACAAGAAGGTTTTGTGTCATAGAACAAAGTGTTTTAGAAGGACAATGGGGAATTAGTAAGCTATTCATAAATTCAGGTTTGTTAGTTTGGCATGTCTTGAATGTAAGTAATAGAATTTTATAACTAATCCTGGGATACAGTTACAATAGGTTATTTTACTATTTTAGCAAAGGTCCCATTTTATTCAGAGACCTAGTTTCTAATAGCCTAGGAGGGGCATAATAAAAAAAATGTTTAAGTCCCCTTTTGGCCTAAGACCCTAAATGCTGAAAGTAGCAGCAGGAAAAATGTCCATTCTCAAAAAAAACATCCAAAATGAGTTTTTTTTTTTTTTAGAATGGTCTATCTCTACGTTCAGCAGTTTAAGCACCCAGACCACCACTACATCTAAACTTACAACACATTATCAACCAAAAAAAATAGCCTAAGTCCAAAATGCCCAAAACAAGACCTTTTAGACGAAGGAGGGGCCAGTTCTTCGCCTAAAAGCTGGATTCTGTAACCAGTGTCTGTGAAAAAACAACACCAGTTACAGAATACACACACACACACACACACACACATACCCCGCAACGATCATGGCAGGAGAGAAGGCTCATCTCACCTGGTACGATCGCAATCGCGATGGCCCCCCCCCGAACTGCAACAACTCGCAGCAGGAGAGATACCCAATCTCTCCTGCTGCGGTTCATGGCAGTTCGAAGGGGGGGGTGATCGCGATCCACTCCCCACCCCTGAACCCTGAAAAAATACTGGCAGGAGGGAGCCCAACCCCTTCTGCCGAAGTGCGAGCTCCGTGACCCCCCCAGGCAGGAGGGATCCCAGAGCCCTCCTGGCCATGATGCACCTCTCCCCACAACCACCCACCGAACCCCTGATCAGCCCCCCAAACCCCGTGACCCCTGACCCCCTGACCCCCCCAAACCTCAATCAGGCCCTAAGGCCCACTATTCATAAGTGAAAGGGGGGGTTGGGGATGAGGGGTGTGTTCTGGGTGGGGGGTGGTAGGGGCAATCGGGGGTCCTAGGGGCCTATTGGGGGTTTGGGGGGTGATCGTGGGGGATGCATCATGGGCAGGAGGGCCTGGGATCTCTCCTGCCCATATTTTAGGGGGGTGGTCGCCATGGACAGGAGGAGTTGGGCTCCCTCCTGCCTGTATTTTAGGGGGGTGGGGGTGCATTGTGGGCAAGAGGGGTTGGGCTCCCTCCTGCTGGTATTGTGTGGGCGAGGTGGATCGTGATCGTAGCAGAAGAGATTTGCTATCTCTCCTGCCACGATCGCGATCCCCAAAACTGCCACGAACCGCGGCACTTCGGGGGGAGGATCGCGATCACAGCAGAGGAGATGAGGCATCGTTACTGTGGGGGGTGGGCAGGTTTCCGGGGCTGCTGAGCTGATTGCACCAGCAGAGATGTGCTCAGCAGCCCCTTTTCCCCTTCTCGGAACTACGTTTGGAATTATGTGGTCTAAGTCAAAACGTATAAGTTCCAACTAGGCAACCTGTTAAAAGTTTTGGTTATACTTGCTGTAAGTCTAGGTCTGCCCACCTCCTGTCCTTTCCCCTCCTCTAAAAACGCCTGCTTTTGCTCTAGCCATTTAGAGGCAGGGTAAAGGCCTAAGCTGGTTTTACATATGTCTAAAATCAGCTTTGATTATCAGTACTTGGATGATCTGGCTTTTTTATCGTCCACGTACCAATTTAGGCCACTTTTAGGACATTTTTTTTATTTTATTATGAGCCCCTAAGTTCATGGGGACAGACTTAAAGATCTCAATCTGTATACTTTGGAGGAAAGGCGGGAGATGGGAGATATGATAGAGATGTTCAAATAATTATGTACTATAAATGTGCATGAGTTGAGTCTCTTTCATTTGAAAAGAAACTCTGCAATGAGAGGGCAAAGGATGAAGTTAAGAGGTAATAGGCTCCGGAGTAATCTGAGGAAATGCTTTTTTATAGAAAGGGTGGTAGAAAGGGTGGTAGATGCATGGAACAGTCTTCCAGAGGAGGTGGTGGAAACAGAGACTGTGTCTGAGTTCAAGAGGGCCTGGGATAGGCATGTGGGATCTCTCAGAGAGAGCAAGAGATAATGGTTACTGTGGATGGGCAGACTAGATGGGCAGTCATGTTTCTATGTTTCTAACAGTAAAATAACCCATCAAAATGGTAACTCGTGTAGATAATTTTCCTTTAAGTGCTAAATTTAACTTGTTAAATTCATAAGGTTGTCAAATTTAGCTGATTACAAGAGGAATTGTTTTGGGGTCTTTTCAAGGGTAGTTTCTTATTTAACTGATGTCCACAGATGTTTTGCTCTAAGTTTATAAAGCTGGGGTTACCTGTTTAAACATCAGCCTTAGATCAAGTTTCAAGTTTTATTTGAGTTTGATGAATCGCTTTTGTAGTTTTACTAAGCGAGGTCCAAAATTGATAAAAATATAAACATACATTTAGACATATAATTTAAAATTTAGAATAATGGGTTAGACAAATAGACTTACAAACCAACTAGTACACAAGTTAAGAGGGAACAGAACTACAATTCAGTGTTTTAAAGTACAGAGGAGAACCATATATGGAAAAAACAATAGGGAGGGAAGAGTGTAATTGAAGAAGGAAACTAATATAAAGTTTAATCATAATTTAAAGATTAAAAGCATCTTTAAAAAGATAACTTTTAAAATTACTTTTAAAATGACTCAAGTCGTTTTCCTCTCTTAAATGCTGAGGCATAGTATTCCAAAGCTGTGGTGCCATCACTGAAAACATATCTTGCTGCTCAAATTAAACTAAATGGAATTGGGCAAATTTTCATTTGAATGCTTGAACATTCTTCTAAGATAACTGATTTTTTTTTTTATCCACTCAGCAGCATTGAGAAAGTAAACCCATGGAAGTTAATTCTACAAGGGGGTGCCTATAATTTAAGCACTAGAAAAATGCCTATTTGAAGCGTATTCTATAAAGAAAAGTAGATACCTAGTTTGGCCTTTACCCTCAATAAGGAGGATAGGCGAGAATACTACCTGCACTCCTGACTGCTTCACCTTCTCTCCCAGAGCCACAAAGTCGCTTTTGATATGTTCATAGGGGTACCTGATAGTATCGTTAGTACCGTGGATGAGCAGCATTGGATGATAGTCATCAGGCTTGATGAGTCTCAGCAAGCTCTCTGTAACATCTTGGATTTTGGCACTAGGCAGAAAGCATACCTCTCGTGGCATCATGCTTGGTCTGCAGATTGATGCTTCTGTACCCTTCAGAAGGGAATCACCAACTACCACTACCTTACGCCTCCTAGTGATCATGGATCCAGTAATTTTTGAGATTTCAAGCTTTGGTCCTTCCTCTCCTTGGGATGCTCTAATCTCCTTCACCTCCAAGACAACCTCTTCTTCCCCATTGTTGGAAATCTTTGACACCTCATGAACCATTTCATCAATGTACCTCTCATTCTCATGGATGCTTCTCAGTCTTGCCATCTCCTCTCTCAGTTCCTTTACTTCCTTCATGAGAGATTCAAACTGAAGACAGTTTGCACATGGAACCACTCCCTCTGCCTGGGCAACATTTTGGGCCTGATTCTCTAAAAGTGCGTCCCGATTTTAGGCAGCTGTAGGCGTCCTACAGCTGTCTAATCAGCCAATCGGGATGCACGTTTTTTTAAAAAAAATGCTCCCCAGGCAGGCCGCCTATATTGAAGGCGAGGCCCGCAAGACACCTAGGCCCTGATTCTGAATAGGACGCCCGGGAGAGGCGTCCTATTCAGAATCGGCCTAAACTAAACCCCAATTCTGTAACCGGCGTCCATGTTACAGACGCGGGTTAGAGAAACGGGTTAGATTAGAAACAGCCCGCTACACTTATCGCGGCAAGGGATCTCTCTGCCGCTATAAGTATAGCGGGCCGCGGCCCCATGACCAGGAGGGTGCCCAAACCCTCTGCCCGGAGACGCACCCCCCCCGACACTACCGACCGCCCCCCCCCGACACTACCGACCGCCCCCGCCCCCGACATTACCGATCCCCCCCGACAATATCGATAGCTGGCAGGAGGGTGCCCAATCCCTCCTGTCCGAAGACGCACCCCCCCCCGGCGCTAACCCCCCCCCAAACCTCCACTCCACCAAACCTGTTCTTAGAAGGGTCTTGCACGTCTTGAGCCGGCAGGCACGCCTCGTCGAAATGAAGCGGGCCCGCCCCTTCCCGGCCCATCCCGCCGAAGCCTAAGGCCTGATTGGCCCAGGCTCTAGAAGTCTGGACCAATCAGGCCTTAGGCATAGCAGGTCCGCCCATCCCCACTAAGTCTAAGGCCTTAGATTAAGTGGGGATGGGCGGACCTGCTATGCCTAAGGCCTGATTGGTCCAGGCTTCTAGAGCCTGGGCCAATCAGGCCTTAGGCTTCGGCGGGATGGGCCAGGAAGGGGCGAGCCCGCTTCATTTCGACGAGGCGTGCCTGCCGGCTCAAGACGTGCAAGACCCTTCTAAGAACAGGTTTAGTGGAGTGGAGGTTTGGGGGGGGTTAGCACCGGGGGGGGGGTGCGTCTTCGGGCAGGAGGGATTGGGCACCCTCCTGCCAGCTATCGATATTGTCGGGGGGGGGATCGGTAATATCGGGGGGGCGGTCGGTAGTGTCGGGGGGGGTGCGTCTTCGGGCAGAGGGTTTGGGCACCCTCCTGGTCAGGGGGCCGCGGCCCGCTATACTTATAGTGGCAGAGAGATCCCTTGCCGCGATAAGTATAGCGGCCGCGTCTACTTACAATGTAGACCAGCATTTTGCTGGCCTACATTTTAAGCTTCTCCTCTACTAGGGAGACGCGTAGGGCCGCCTAGGTTCAGCCTAAGGCCCGCCTAAGGCCCTTAGACGAGCTTAGGCATCTTGCGGGTCTCCCTAGGCTCCTGGAGGTGCCTTCAGGCTTGCCTGGGGAGCATTTTTTTTAAAAAAACATGCATCCCGATTGGCTGATTAGACAGCTGTAGGACGCCTAAAATCGGGATGTACTTTAGAGAATCAAGGCCTTTCTGTCTACACAGAGATAGAAGTTGTAACCTGAGCAGCAGCTTTGGTGATACAATGTTTCTCAGCCATACTGTGGTGCAGAAGTACTTACACCTGGAAGAATAAAGAAAGGGCAAAAAAAATCCCTGTTCCTGAATTGTACTACTGTGTATCCTTATAAGGAAGATCTAACCCCTTAGCGGTAGTCGCTCAAGACTACCACTAGGGGAGCCATTTTGTAGCCACCAGTGGACAGGGTAGGAGCAACTGGGCATCACTCATACCTGCTCTCCCCAGACCCTAGAGCACCTCATGGATCCCCAGAAGACCCCCAACCTAAATCACCAATGAAAATGATACAGTGAGGGTATAAAGGAGTAGCTCTTAAAGAAATCCATCGATTACAAATAATTCAAAACACCACAATTAAAATGATAATGAACAGGAAATAATTTGATCACGTGACTCCTCTTCTTAAAGAAGCTCATTGGCTTCCAATCGTTCACAGAATCTCCTACAAAATAGCAATATTAACTTTCAAAATATTAACAACTAAAACTCCATCATTCCTAAAAAGGTACATTATTCCATATATTCCTACTAGAAGTTTGAGATCAGAGGACAAAAACCTTCTAGTAATTCCATCGCTTAGTATAATAAATACAAGACAAGATACGATCTTTGTGGTTACAGCGCCCAGAATATGAAACTCCTTACCATCATTTATTAAGGAAGAAAAATCACTAAGTAAATTTAAAGGACTGTTAAAATGCTGGTTGTATAAGGATGCTTTTAAGACCTAATTATCAGAGTCTCTTTTCATCCCATTCTCTGCATAAACTCACATGTCCTCTGTCTTAGGATCCGAGAAATTGAATTAAAAAAAAAAGTTCTTAATTTTCTTTTCAATTTTTATCAATACTTTTAAAATTTTTTACCCTCCTTTTGGACTTTCCTTTTATGTGTCCTTTATTATGCTTATTGTAGTTCTCCCTACTTCCTTATATATCAGTACCTATTCATGTGTGTCTGTTGTAGTTAATAATTAAGACCCTGTTTTCAAATGTAAATCACTTTGAATTAATGATATTGCGATATATCAAAATTTTAATAAAACTTGAAACTACCTCAGGGGGGGGGGGGTCTGATTTTGGAGTTGCTTGAATTGGGGGGCTGAGTCAGAGGACTTGTTGGGGGGACTTGAATTGGATGGCTGAGTCAGGGGGCCTGTTCAGGAGAGCATGAATCAGGGGAGGGGGATCCCTGAGCTATAGCAGTGTGCCATTATTCTTCTAAGATTGGATGCAGCAACCTGTAGTACTGGGATCCCACATGTTACTGAATTACGCAGGGCATCACGATGCGATAGTGATTGTACATTAATGTCTGAAAAGTTTATTGTGCTTTTCTTGTAATATTTTATGTACATATATATATATATAAATTACCTCATCCTATCTCACCTTTAGAAAATTAGTTAAAATAAACCTTACCAAGTACGTTTCTGACATGTACTCGATGCCTCTACTCTGTGTCTATCACTCTGACTTACACCCACTCAACTTGTATCCACCCTTCTCCAATTGTACTCGACGACGTCATTGTAATCATCTTCGCTGATTGTCCAGCTCTTCTTGTTGTAAACCGCCTCGACCTATCATGGCTTTGGCGGTATATAAGAATATTATCATCATTATTATTATTATTATTATTACTTGTTGCACAATTGTAGTTTGGAAAATTCAATAAAGATATACAAAAAAAAAAAGATGCGATAGTGCTTACTAATGCTTATACCAATATAGCACGTTAGTTAAAAGTACTCTCAAATATCTGCTCCATGTAAAACATATAAGCACACATATTTATTCTGTTAAATTTAATGCTTGTTCAAGAAGTTGAATTGACAACTTGGGTGACCAAAGTCTTCATTTTTATCCACAGATCAGATTCAGCATGATAAGATTCCCCATCCTCCTCGGCAATATGGCTCAGACCTGCTCTGTAGGGACCACCACTACAGTAACATTCTCCTTGCTGTGCAACCTATCACCTCTCTGTCACACTGGCCAACACTGGGGCCAATTAGTGTAACATTGTGGCGGTGGTGGTTTAATGCCTATCTCCTGGGAAAAGAACTGAAAGCATAAACTAGTTTCATATAGACCACAAAACTGCTTTCAGATGGGAAAGGCAGAGATCAGCTGGAGTCTATGACATTGCAAAAGGAAGTAAATTGAACAGGCCATGTGGACCTCAGAGTGCTGATCTCCTGATATATTCTTAGCTTCTCTACAATTAAATGGATTTTTCAGGCTGACAAGCTAGTACAATTTAATTTTTACTGTAGGTCAGCCTCAGCCTGAAAAATCCATTTAATTGTACAGAAGCTAAGTATATATATATATATATATTTTTTTTTCCTTTTAACAAGGTCTTTTATTGAAACATGCAACATAAATACTACAATTCTTGGTACCAACAAGCAGATAAGCGATCATGAATATATCTCTTATGGCCACTCAGCTCTAAGAAATACAGTTCACTTATAACATAACAGTGTAGCGTAATAAAAACAAAACTCAGCTTAACCTCACTTTGCAAACGTTTTACGTGAAATCCCCTTCCCCTCTTGCTCAAACACCCACTCCCCATCCACCTGCACAGCCAAACTCCAGGATATACAAACTTCTCCTTCCATACCCCAGCATAACAAGATAAGGGGAGAGCGTTCTCTAACAAACATAATTGAGCTATGGAGACCCCCCCCCCATCCCAAAACACACACACACACACACACAAGTTTTCCTATTTCCTCAAAGCCTTCAAAAGTGTAGCCCTAAGCTTGCCCCCTGCAGATAGTACTTCCAAGCCCAAATGGAGGTTCAGGGCTTTCCCAAGCTTGAGGTAATGTTATACGGACTGCAATAATACATTATTGCATTTTAAAAATATTTTGCTATAGTGAGTCCTGGAGCAGATTTAGGGTCCTTTTTCTTGAGAGTACTTGCACATGATTACCACAACTTAAAAGGCTTACTTTGGGGTATACTCAGATGTCCTGCAGTAAATTCTGGATCAGCACACACAGTCTATGCAGTAATTTATTTTGACTGTGGAGGGAGTGTATCTGGTGGTAGAGAGCAGGTATGACTGTGGTAATCGGTCAGCGCAGCTACCGTGTTTCCCCGAAGATAAGCCCTACCTCCAAAGATAAGCCCTAGACGTAGGCAGCTGCACTTCCCCCTGCCCAGCCGCACTGCTGAACCCCCTAATGCAGCTTTGTAAAAGGAGCCCTTAGTAAAAGGACTCCTATATCATACTTTTGAAGCATTTGTAGTTAGATACTGTAAAAAAATAAATAACCTGACGTGACAAGGTGAGTGATGTTTAAGATATCCTATTTTATCTTCTTGATTGCACTCCTTGGGTTCTACTCAACACGTTTGTTCTCTAGCTTAATGCATCCTCTGCTCCTGCTGTGTGATTGAGAAGAGTACTAAGATACTGGCAACAAACCTCTGCTAAGAAACAACAGAGATAAACTGCAGTGTGTTCTTTGCAGTATAATCTTTAGGACAAGGGATCATTAGAGGAATTAGGGCTTATGAACAGCATAGGTAGAGGGGCGGGGCAGGAGATAACAACGTCTTAATAGTTTGTTATTAAGGGGGTTCATCTCTTCATTCGTACACTACTTTTTAGGAGATAATTTAGGAACTTTTCTGGATCCTCAGGAGAACCATTTAACATCGATCTTCACGGGAAAACATGACTTCTTAGGATGAAGCAGTCAATTTGTACATTTTCAGAGGGTGAACTGGAAAAAGCAATGTAAAGATTTTACTATAGCAGAGCTGCAGGGTACCAGAGTCAATAGAGTATTAATATGTGCCATCGGAATTGATAAAATTTGTATACAGTGATTGGGGCTGAAAAGTGATGCAGTTCCTTAAGTCTACAGGCTAATCCCAGCATAAAAAAAAAAAGCACAAAACCAGTGACTCAAATAGGGGGTATTTTTTTTTCTGAGATATCCATGTAAATGTGTAGTTAGATACTGTTCTTTGAAGTATATCTTTACAGAGCCATCTCATTTGATAAGTTTCCTCTCAATGAAACGTCTTGAGAAAGGTATAGCTGCGCCTAAGGAAGTTTAACTCTTTGTACTGCAGTAGACATATGACTTTCCTGGATACATTTTCTGATAAATTTTGCTCTGCTCTTTAAATCTTGGATCCAATTATTGAGGACTAGTGTGTGATCAAATGAGTTTATTTTATGTATTTTTATTTTTAAGCTTAGCTGTGTTTTTCAATTTTGGAAAATTAAGTTAATTTGGTTTTTGATCGCACTTTTCTGTACAAGATGTTTATGCTTGGTAATATTATAAAATTGTATAAATAAATAAATTTTTTAAAAAAGCACAAAAACAACTGAATAATGCTAATATACACCTCTGGATGGCCAAATATAAACCTGTTAATTTTGTATGTAAGATCATTTATGTACTTTCCAGCTTTGGCATGAAAAATACTAGTAAATAATAAAGAATCCATAACAAAGGCCTCAAATTCCACTGCTCAGCCTGGTTTTCTGGATTTCCAGTGAATATGCATGCGATCTAGTTGTATGCAAAGGAAGCAGTGAATACAAATATATCTCATACATATTCATTGTAGACATCCTAAAAACCAGGATGGATTGTGGACCTGAAGGACTGGGTATGATGACCCCCTGATCTATAAGGAATGGCTTGCATAAAAGCATTTAGGGGTTAATAGTTAGAGCAATCTAAATGGCCAGAAATGGCCCCTGGCCATTTAAATCACTTGCCAGGGCAATATTAGTGGCATGTAAATGGATAGTATCAACTGAATTAGAGAATGGAAAACAAGATATAGTGTCCAAAATGATTGTGTAATCCAACAAAATTGATGGAACACTGATAGTGTATATAATGTGATTTAAATCAAGGGAAAAAAGACCTCAAAATACCCCAAGAGTGTGATCAATGAAGTCACAACTATTTTGGGGTTGGGTATCATCACAGGTCAAAAACCCTTGAATTTTGTATATTTTTGATTTTAATTTTTTTAAAATTTTTTTGCTTTCGTGATAAATATTTAAGTGAAAAATATAACAATTTTCTATCAATATTTTCTTCTTTATGGATGAGCATTAAGTGACCAGCAACAATTGATTCAATTCCATAATTTTCGTCATACTTGAATTTAGAAAATATTAAGCACTTATCTATGCTGTTTTGATCAAGCAACGATTTTACCAGCGGCAAACACCATCATCTTTTGAGCAAAATTGAAGTTCAACTGGCAAGTTAATAAGCCTTTTCATTACCCTTGAAGAAGCCCATCGGTGCGAAATGGGCTGGGCCTCCATCGGGTTATTAAGATAAGTGCTTAATATTTTCTAAATTCAAGTATGACGAAAATTATGGAATTGAATCAATTGTTGTGTATTTGGATTTTCAAAAGGCATTTGACAAAGTACCTCATGAAAGACTTCTGAGGAAATTAGAAAGTCATGGGATAGGAGGTAATATCCTTTTATTGATTTAAAACTGGTTGAAAGATAGAAAACAGAGTGGGTTTAAATGATCAATATTCTCAATGGAGAAGGATAAAATAGTGGGGTTCAGTAAATCTTATGAACAAATAACCCACACAGCTAAGATTCAGTCAAACATATAAACAAAAAGTTGTGAAAAATCTTGATAGTGAAAACCAGCTATAGCAAGTCCATAGGTGTTCAGGAGGAAAAGCCTCTGAGCCCCATTAGGGAGGATGCCTTCTTCTAACTGGAAAGGGCAAATAACCTCACAGGCATAAAAACCTCCGTTTGACCACAAGGACAAGTGAAATAGGTACCCAAACTGTTAATAGAACAGTTAAATGCTTCACAGGCACTATTCATTCAAGGCAGTCACTGTGACAAACATTAAAGAACTAACAATAAACTTATCTTGAAATGCGTGGAAAGGCAGCCAGGCTCCAATCCCCACTGACAATGGCCAAGTGTTTTGCCTCGTAGCTGCATCAGGGACTGAGAAAAGCAGAGATTTTATGTCGGCACAGAACACAGAAGTGCCAACTGAAAAGCTCTGCTTTCCTCAGTCCCTGGGACTGCTGCTTTTTAACAAGTTTATCAATGATCTAGACATGGGAATAACTAGTGAGATAATTAAATTTGCTGATGACACAAAGTTGTTCAAAGTCGCTATATCGCAAGAGAATTGTGGAAAACTTGCAAGAAGACCTTGTGAGACTGGAAGACTGGGTGTCAAAATAGCAGATGATGGCAAGTGCAAAGTGATGCATGTGGGAAAGAGGAACCCGAACTATAGCTATGTGATGCTGGGTTCTGGCTTAGGAGTCACTGCCCAGGAAAAGGATCTAGGTGTCATTGTTGAGGATACATTGAAACCCTCAGCTCAATGTGTGGCAGCTGCTAAAAAATAAAATAGAATGTTAGTTGTTAGGAATTATCAGAAAATGAATGGAAAATAAAGATGAAAATGTTATAAGAATACCCTGCCGGATTTAGCTGGCAGGGTCATAACATTAGCTGAACTGAGGAAAAGAAGGCCAAGTTAGAGGTAGGGGCTGGGGGAGGAGGAGGTGTGAGGAGGGTTGAAGTGATAGGAAAGATAGAAGAGGAGTGGGATTGGTTGAAATAGTTGTTAGGAGAGGGAGATAGTGGAATGAAAGATAGGGATTGGTTAATTGGAATGGAGATTGGAATGTTGAGGGAGAGGATTTTTGGCGGTTTAATTCATTTTGGGGTTTTGGTGTGGGAGAGGGTGGATGTGAGGGAGGAGGGTTGGAAGGAGTGTTTCCCTCCCTCCCGGTGGTGGTCTTGGTTAGCTGCTGATTTTGGATAGGGTTCAGGGATTGGGGGGGGGGTACTGTGGTGGGGGCGGATCGGTCGCAGCTGGGACAAGGGAAATGTGCATAAAACATGGGGGATATTGTTTGATGTGGCTGAAAGGGGAATTGAATACATGTGATGGGGAAATAAAGGAATTACTCATGGGCGTCACCGCCATGAGTTGGGGTGTGTGTGACCTGACGATACCATGGGTCATGCTATGGGGTAAAGTGGCAAGGCGTTGCCTGAGGGAATGAGCTAGTTTCGTCACCGAATGGCTCATGGGGGGAGGGGAGGGGAAAGAGGGGTTTATGGTCCAGCCGATTTTACTATGGTGAAATGTTACCAATATAAGAATTAATTGTTGAAATGTTTAAGTTGGGGTTATAAATAAAGCTGCGGCCAAACATTTTCCAGTTAAACAGTGTCTGCGATTTATTAGAGTAAATGTATTAGAGGTTGGCTGGAGGTGACTAAGTGTGAATGCTAATGTTATGCCCTTGTATCGCTCTATGGTTCTGGTCACCATGTCTTAAAAAAGATATAGCGGAAATAGAAATGGTACAGAGAAAGGAGACAAAAATGATAAAGGGGATGGGACAACTTCCTTATAAGGAAAGGCTAAAGCAGCTAGGGCTTTTCAGCTTGGATAAGAGAAAGCTCAGGGTTGATATGATAGAGGTCTATAAAATAATGAGTGGAATGGAAATGGTAGATGTGAATTGCTTGTTCACTCTTTCCAATAATGCAATGAAGCTACTAAGTAATAGATTTAAAGCAAAATGGAGAAAATATTTCTTCACACAACGTGTAATTAAACTCTAGAATTTGTTGCCGGAGAATGTGGTGAAATCAGTTAGCTTAGCGGGGTTTAAAAAGGTTTGGATAATTTCCTAAAAGAGAAGTCCATAGGCCATTATTGAGATGGCTTTGGAAATCCACTGCTTATTCAAGTTAATTAAAAATTTTGATTAATCACCTAGCGCGATTTCTAGGCGATGTACAATAAAAAGGGGATATTTGTAATCATTAGTAATAAAAACATAAAAACAACTATCATGGACACAATGCAAGACAAAGCGGGAGGAGGTAGAACTACAATATGTCAAGAAAAGCAAACATAGAAGGTAAAAACTGTAGGAAGGGGGGCATGTTTGAGCTGTTATAAGTTCAAACAATTTTTATTGATGCAAACACAGCAAATACAACACCAGCGCACCCCAAAGGTGCACAGTACAAATAATAATGCATCATATACAATAATAGAACAAACATATTGTAGCATGACCGGCTCTTGGGCCTAGCAATGACCGGCACACGCTTACAAAAACGCCCTGGCGTGCTTCCCCAAGAGGGAGGAAGACCTGTTGGTAGTACCTCACTCTGTGAATCAACAAATCAGAATGGCTCAGTTCACATCAATATCGAAAAGAAAGGAATCACTTTTATTGAAAATCCAGCAAGGGCAAAACAAAAATCCAAAAATAACTATAATATCACTCTTACCAGCCTGGTCTGGTTCCTGCTCCAGTGTTTACTAATCTCCCAGGTAAGTTCTATTGTCAGGTAGTGAGCACAGCTCAAAGTATAGGTGAGTCTCAAGCAGTCTTTAGCTCCACCATAAACTCTGAACTGTACAAGGTTGCAGTGCCTCTCCCTTCCCTTCAAGCATTAAGGAGCGGAAGGTTATACGTTTTATCAGTTCAACTCCTTGGCACAGCAAAGCACAAACAAAAATATAACCCCAAACACTATCCTGGATATCAGACAAACCAACACCCAATCTTCAGGGTTTTCACTGCATTCCAAACAATGCATGCCTTTGTCCATGTGGCTTAATTATCCCCAAACACAGTTCTCCCAGCAAGCCAACCAGCCCATCAAAAAGTCCATAACAAAAAAACAACTCTGAAAGGCAAACACACAGCGAGTTCAGCTCACTTCCATGGCTTCTGAACACGCAAGCTCTGGAAGAGAACTACAATCCATGTCCTCCAGTACCTGGATATCCTGTGTTTGCTGGTCTGGCTCTGGGTCAAACATTTCCACATCCATGGACTCTTGTACTGGTGGAGGTTCCTTCCACCTGGGAACTTCCCTGGCCTCTTTCCTTCCCTGGGACAGCCAGCTTTCCAATTGTTCCAAGGCTGCTGTGCCCCACCCAGTCCTACTCAGGGGCTGGGCTTTCTTCAGCTGAGGCTGCCTCCTGCCCTGTTTAGCCAGCCCTTTATAAAATGGAGGATTTAAAGGGGCCCTGTCTGTTTTCACCAGGCTATGTTTTAAGTCCTGTTCAAACAGCCTGCATTTCCTGCACCAATTCCTGTCTTACAGGCACAAAGTAATTAGCCCTGACTAGTTTCACAGGGTGCCTCTTCAGGTTCTTCACTGGCACAAGGCCGGTACTGGGCTTGTGACAATATACAATAAAAGAATAATATAACCAAACTCCCTCCCCTTCCTTCTCTACATAGGGCAAATGAGATTAATGAGGGTGGAAAGGTACTCCAAAGCCCTGTACTCTTATGAACCTCAAAAATGTCACACCACCCCTTCCCCCACCTGAGCCACTTATCCTATCTTTGACTAATTGCCAGAACCTTCAATACACCCCATTTCCCCTCCTCAAACCTCCCCCTCTCCTCCCCCCCAATGATACTCTCCATCCTGCCCCACCAGTACTCACCATTACTCTCCCAACCCAACTAACTAACAAATTAGGACAACCATCTTAAAACCCCACTGCGACCCTTAGGATGTAAGACTTGCAGATAAGGCTCCCATATATTAAAAAACAACATCTTTCGTTTCCTAGACCCTCCGGCATCTCACTCCTCCCAAATGACCAACTGATGCAATTAGTTCTGCCAATGCCAAGCTCGATGACCCCTAGGTAAATGGCCAAAGCCTCTGGCAAATCCAAGACAAAGTGGTCCGGGGTACTGGGTAAGACTCTCCCAATTAACCCTGACATATAAGAGATTATACGCCTCCAGAAGCACTAAATAATGGGGCAGAACCAAAAGGCATATCCAAAGTTTGACCCCCGTCCCACATTTATGACATAGTGGTGTAGGAAGTCCTCCACTATAAAACATCTGTGTACGAGTGTAATAAGCACGTAAGGTCACCCTATAATATGTTTCCCTCAACCAAGCAACTGATGGCAAATCATTATTGCTTTAGGACTTCTTTTACTAAGGTGCGCTAGCGTTTTTAGCACACGCACCGGATTAGTGCGCGCGCTAGCCAAAAAACTACTGCCTCCTGCTCACTGCTCAAGAGGAGGTGGTAGTGGCTAGCGCACGTTGCATTTTAGCGCGTACTATTCCGTGCGTTAAGGCCCTAACGCGCCTTCGTAAAAGGAGCCCTAAATGTTGCTAGAGGTTTTTTTAGCACGGGCCAGCAAGATAAATTCTACGATGCTCATAGGTAGAAACCTCTACTGACATTTAATAAAAGGAGCCCTACATTTAAAACATTGTTTTTATTAATAATAATAATAACAATTTATATACCGCAGGACCGTGAAGTTCTATGCGGTTTACAATGATTAAAGATGTTCCAGATTGAATGGAATAAACAAAGTTCAGACTTAGTGACTAACAGTTCCAGGGATCATTTGTTGAGGACTAAGATTGAATAGGTTGGTTTCCTAAGTATTTCAGGAACAGATGTGTTTTTAGGTGTTTCCTGAATTCCCTATAAGTAGTAGGCACAAGTAATTGTTCTAGATCTTTACCCCATAATGCTGCTTGATGTGAGAAAAGATGTTGGTGATGACTTTTAAATTTACAACCTCTAACCGGTGGAGAAACAAAGTTCAGGTGTGAGCTTCGCCTATGTCTGTTGGTTGTGAAAGAGAAAAGGTCTGTTATATATTTAAGGGCTAAGCCATAAAGTACCTTGAAGCAAAAACAACCAAACTTTAAATGGCGCTTTCAATTATCAGTGCCAATTAACCCTCTTCCTTTATAAAGCTGTGCTAGCGTTTTTAGTGCCGGCTGCCGCGGTAACAGCTCGGATGCTCATAGGAATTCTATGAGCATCGGAGTTGTTACCACGGTGGCCGGCACTAAAAATGCTAGCACGGCTTTGTAAAGGAGGGGGTAAGTCAATTAAGAAAATGAAATTAGGTGCCTAGATTGGCTAGGTGTGACAATCTAGGCGCCTAACTTTAGGAGTCATTTATCAAAAGTGGGCCTAAGTTCTCTTAAACTAACTCTATGCAGGTTGCCACAATTTTATTACAATATTAGTGTACAACCTGCAATAAAATATTTTTAATCATAGAACCCATTTTACTATCCCCAACAACATTTTAAAAGATAAACAAATATTCATTTACTTCATTCTCTCTCCTTAAATGGTTTCGAAAGCAAGAAGTCTCAAGTTGTAGTGAATTTAAACTAAACTAAACCTTAGGTTTGTATACCGCATCCTCTCCACAATTGTAGAGCTCGGCACGGTTTACAGGAGCTGGGATAGAGAAGGAACTCCAATGAAGGGTTATAGGCCTTAGTATAAAGAATGTTTAGAGGGGCTTAGTATACCAGAGAAGGAGGAAGTATTACATTTTCGAGAATAGCCAAGTTTTCAGATGTTTACGGAAAAGTTGGAGGGAGCTCAGATTCCGAAGTGGGGAGGTAAGGTTATTCCAGAGCTCAGTGATTCTTAAGGGGAGGGATGTCCCAAAATAATAACAATAATAATAAGACCTATATGTGTTGTGTTAAATCTGAGCTTAGCTTACTGGAAAGTTCCAAGCCAAAATGTGTTAAGTCACAGTTTTACTGCACTTTAGTAAAAGAGGTCCCCCTTAAGTTTGCAAAACATTTGACTGTGCCAAATAAGGCAGTCAAAATCTCCCCAAACTATAAATGATAGACAATATAAAATAAAATTCATGACATTTGTGTGAGCCTCCAAGTAGGTATAACTTTGTGTAGGAGCTTTCTGGGGCAAGGGGAGGATAAATTTATGAGGGCGTAATAGGGCATAATAGGGCAAAGTACGGTACTGGGGTTCAAGAAAGGATTGGACAATTTCCTGCTGGAAAAGGGGATAGAGGGGTATAGATAGAGGATTACTGCACAGGTCCTGGAGCGGACTGCTGGGCACAATGGACCTCAGGTCTGACCCAGCGGAGGCATTTCTTATGTTCTTATGTTCTTATTATGGCCCAGATTATGTAAACAGCACCGTTATCGGCGTCTGCCTGAAAAACGGCCGCCAATCATGTGTCAATCATGCAATGGCGCTGTTTGCAGAATTGCAGCTATGTGAAAGGTAAGCGCCAGAAATATTGGCCAAGGTTTCAAAGGCATACATTTCCGGCGCCTACACAGGAATCACGCCTACAGAGACAAAAAAAGGTGGGCATAGAAATGGTTGTGTCTTGGACAGATCAGAGGTGTTCATTGGACTTATGTGCGTAGCTATATAATACACTCCTCCCTCCTTATTCATGGTTTTGGTACCCGCGGTTTAGACTATTCACGGTTTTTAGCATGCTGGCTCCTCCCCCCAAATTACATCATCCATGCCACCAACATCTATTCCAAATCAAGTAAAGGGGTGCATAACTGCCATTGCAAAGAGGTGGGCTAAAGCCTCATTTGCACCTGGCCAAGTGCAACCGGGGCTCATCTCTGTCAGGACCCTCGCACACAGGGTGGTGGCCGCCACTGCACCCTCAAGCTCCTGTTGCCATGGCCCGGACTGGAGCGCTGGCCAGCCATTGGCCGAGACCGTCATGTGAGCGCCGCTGGAATTTGGGTCCGCGGCTCTTAGGAGACGGGCTGGGCGCGAGGGGGACCCAGAGGTAAGAGCGGCGGCTTGGTGGGGTGGGAGGGGTTGGAGCGACACGACGGGAGTTGGCAGTGGGCTTCTCTCTCTCTCCTGCTCTGTAGACGGGGCCAGGGTTAAGGAGAGACCTGGGCAGGCGGGGGAGGAGGCGAATAACTTTCTCATATGTTATTCGCGGTTTTATCATATTCTCGAGGGTTTTTAAAAAGAAAACCATGTATAACATATGAGAAAGTTATTTGCGGCTCTTCCATATTCATGGCTACCCGTAAGCACTGCGAATACGGAGGGAGGAGTGTAAGTGAAATCTGTGCCTAATTTAGGCACAAGGGTTTGTACCACATTTCAGTTGGTGTAAATGGCCATACCTAAAGTTATAACACCCAACAACAGTAAGAAATAGTACTGCTGCTTATTCCAGCCCTGCTGTCCTCCCTTCACAGCAGGGCTGGAATAAGCAGCTGAAACAGAAGCCAGGAACCAAACTACATTTGCTTTGGGAGCAGAACCCAACAGGGAATTGGAAGCAAGATAGCCAAGCTTCAAAGACAGAGGGAGAGGGTGCCTTGATAAAGCCCTAGAGTTGCATGGGCGAAATATGTTGGTGGCTGATGTTTCTACCCTCCCGGCTAGCGTCAAATCCATAAGCTAAGTACTTTTAGTATTTCTATAAAAAAACTTTTTCAAAAAATAATTGATATTATATATATGGGTCCAATGACGAATGGGAGCATAAAGCCCCACACAATGAAAAAATTTGAGTGTGTGGTGGCCCGCTGAGGACCTTAAATAGCACAATGAAGTTATCCTGAAAGAAGTGCTGTAAAGCAGCAGTACTATTTCTTACTGTTGTTGGGTGTTATATGTGAATGTTCTTCTTTCAAACTTGATTATTAGTGTGCCTAGAGTTTCATACCTAAAGTTAAGCATGGGTCCAGGGCATAAACACTATTCTACAAAAGCGCTGAGAATTTTTTCAGCACCAATTTTTTCAGTGCTACATATAGAATTTAATAAAAACCAAAAACAAAAGTCCAACAGACCAAAAATCTTTCAGCACATGGGAGTGGAAGGTAGCTTAAGAAAATCTCTCTTTCTAACAGTCCCCCTCCATTACTAACATGTAGCGCGGGTTTTAGGGCCGGCAGCGGCGGTAACTGCTCTGACGCTCATAGGAATTCTCTGAGCATCGGAGCGGTTGCCACTGTTGCCAGTGCTAAAACCCGCGCTACTCGTTAGTAAAAGAGGGGGAGTGTTAGCTAGCTTAACAGTGGCACATTTCAGGAAGAGTATGTCTAGTATTCTGGTGAGAGGAATATTCATAGAAAATCTCATAGGAGAAAAGAAACATCGCTAATGATTTGGAAAGAGGAAGATATGCATGCTTTTACTTGTCTATCATATCTCGGAGATAATGGCAGCTGCTGTCCAGAAATCATGTACCATTTATACTATACCACAAATCAGTCAAAAATGCATTAATAAGTACAAGGGATTTTGTTTGTTTCAGAAGACTTAAAATTCTGCCTGAACACTAAGAACAACTTAGCTCACAGCACTGCTAGCCGTGGACCGGTGGTATGGACTGCTGCTATTATTTGGGTTTTTGCCAGGTACTTGTTAATTGGGTTGGCCTCTGTGACGATGGGATGCTGGGCTAGATTGACCATTGGCCTGACCCAGTAAGGCTAATTTTATGTTTATTTAAATTTTGTTATCCCACCTTTTCAAAGTTTCAAAGCAGCTAACATTCATAAAACATTTGAGTGGGGTAAAGACAATTAAGACAGAATAATAAAAAGACATCAAATATTAAAATGACATAATAAATCCCCCCAAAACAAAAACAGCAATGATAACAACAGCTAAGTATTAAAATAGATGCCTGTACTGGCACAAAAAGGAGGGGGAGGGGGAAGAACTACAATATTTTTGAAAGGAAAGAACAAATTAGGATAAAACAAAAGGTAGGGTGGACACAGCAGATTTTTATGAGCAGAAAGGCTGGTCAGAAGAAAATTCTCATATTATTTTTTCAAGATCAAGATACCATGGGTTCAAAGGAAAATCAATAAGGCAGCTCTGCTTCATGCCTGCAGTTCAGATATCTTCATAAAAAGTATCCAGCTCATGAATAAACAATAGTTTATTTTTTCATAAAACATATATAAGTGGTTCAATGGTTTGTCTGAAACAATACCACATTTGAAAGTTTGATCTACACCCAAGTGCACGTTTTCAGGGTTGCCAAGTTGTCCGGTTCCAGGAGAGAGATTTTGTTTTAAATTTACATCCCAAAGCAGTATCTGTAGTCCCCGATTCATCCCCTTGAAATCAGCCATGCAAATCCCATAATACATAAGGATCGCGATATCAGAAACCTAGGAGTGGCCCAAAATCTCCCTCCTGGACTGGGGTAACTTGACAGCTTTATGTATGTATCTCAGAATAAAACATAACTCTTTTTTTTTTTCTATTAGAACAGATTCAGACTTTGCCCTTCTGAGTTATTAGCTACAATACTGAAGACAATATCAAAGACACCTGTCATCAGCACCGGCTTGCTGTCAGCTTTCAGTCCGAAAATATATTAAGATATTTTTTTTTCTCTTTATTTTTAGTTTTATAATGATATAGTTCACTATAAAGTATATAGAAAGCACACAAAACAAGCTCCTGCTTCATGTCTACTCCTCAGCATTAAGAGGAAGAGATAGTGTCACTGTTATAGCAGGCTAATTTCACTATTCCGCAGCCTTCCCAGCCTTACAACTTTGGCAGGAGCTGCTGCAGTCTGCGTTTACAGCCTGTAAGCAGCAGGACAGTACCTGCTCCCCCCCCCCCCCCCCCTCAGAAAGACCAGTTTGCAAGTGCAAGCAAGCAATCACTTTACCTTCTGAAAAATCAATGAGTCCCAGTAAATGGAGCAGCTTCAGAGAGGCACAGATAATCACAACGATGCCCACGGTCTGCAGTCCCTCCGTCTCCCACTCAACGCTCAACATACTTCACGTGGGCAAACCATGCCAGGCTTCGCCCTGGTTCCAGAGGGAGGGAGGCAAGGAAGGAAGTTTACAACTGTTTTCGCGACATCCAGAAGAGAGCCCCCCCCCCCCCCTCGCTAGTGAACAAACAAGCCGAGCCACGCCGCCCTGTGGAGTGGTCAAGCTGACTGAGGCAGAACAGCAACCGGAGCATTACATTTTCATGCTTTTCTCTGCTTTTGATTTGTGCTAGTTGGGGGGTCTGCTTCAGAAGCTGAAGTTAACCGCAAGCCCCCTCGATGCCTCTTACATCCAGCTGTTACGCTGACATCGGAGAGGCTGGAAGAACATCTGTTTCAGAACTCAGCCACAGACTTTTGCTGTGTCAGGTTTAAAGCACTCCTTGGGAGCTTGAGAAAGGGAACAGAGCGATATCAGCTCCCTGCTTCGCGATGCTCTCCGATTCAGGCTTTACCATTCCACTCGGGCTCACTTGAACAGGGGAGATTTTTTGACTTGACAAGTTCTCTTTAACAAAAAAGGCAACTGTTCTCATTTAGTTCAGACCTAGCGGAAAGCTAAGGTCGACAGCGCCAAACAATCAGCTCAGATGCAGCGTTCCCCTTCCAGTTTGAAAACATGTGTATTAAATATTGCTGACAACAGACGAGAATCCCTTGCTATTCCCTAGACAGCCGACTCTATCTACTGCATTCAGTTTTTTTAAAACACACTTGCCTGGTAAAATATGCACAATTAAGACAAAGAAGATGTTTGATGACAAATCGAGCACAGTGAAAGACAACTTCTGTAACCATGGATAATTTCTCTAGAAGTTTACAAACATTAACATAACAGATGAATGCTGTTATAGAGGAAATGTACAAAATTAAGAAACAACTGAATAGGAGACAAATGTTCATTATGAGAAGCTGCACAAAGAATGAGCTGGAAGCAAGAATAAACTGTGTGCAGCCAAACTGTGGAACTGTTTTTCAAAGCTGAAGTCATAGAAATATCTCAAATTTTATAGAAAAAAGACAATTCAAGAAAATCAGCCCTCTATACTCATAGGGCTCCTTTTACTAAGCCGCGTTAGGGCTTTCACGCGCAGAATAGCATGCACTAAATTGCCGTGCGTGCTAGACCTTAACGCCAGCATTGAGCTGGCATTAGTTCTAGCTGCGTAGCGTGGATTTAGCGTGCACTAAAAACGCTAACGCAGCTTAGAAAAAGGAGCCCATAGGTTTTTTTTCGTTAACTTTTTCATTTTGCAGTACTTAATCCAAATTAAAGTCCCTTTTATGAAGCCGTGTTAAGCTTTTTTATTGCCGGCCAAGGCGGTATTACCTCTGATGCTCATAGGAATTCTATAAGTGTCATAGCTTTTACCGCTGCAGCTGGTGATTTAAAAAAAGCCTAATGCGGCTTGATAAAAGGGGGAGGGGGGTTAAGATTAAGACAAACAATGCATGTAGTCATTGATTTATGAACAAAAATGGAATTCAGACATCAGTTTAAATATAAATATAAAATGTGCCCTCAATATTTAGCATTTCCAAAAATGACACTAAATCCAATGAATTCGATAAAGGATTGAGTCATCTGTGGAGAGGAGGCAGGACCTCAGACCAATCCTTCGTATCACATGCCAGCCAATGGCCATTCAGCCGATACAGATTGTGGTTTTAATCACTGGTCCTCCTCCACCACCTCCACTATATGTGCAAATCAACAATATATTTAAATATTGTGCAAAAATCGCAATCTATTTATAATTTAATTATTTAAATAATGATGAAATGTGTAAAAAGCCACTTATGTTAGTGGTAACAAACAGATCATTTCAGGAACTGATTCTGACGGGCCCGTTTCGCCATATCTTCTTCAGAGAATCAGAACAAAATGCTTAATACCTACAAATAATACATCAATGCACATATATCACAATGTTATCCTCATAATTACACTACAATCCTATCCAGTGTTCCCTCTAAGCGGGCGGGTGTTGTGAGCAAACTTTTTTCACCGTGAGCCAAAAATATCGGGCGCCAGCAAGTTATGAGCCAACTCGCCCGATTCTCCTCTCGCCGCCCTGCCATCTGCCGTACGCCTCTTCCGATCGTGCGCTGTGACGAGAAACGTGTGCGCTGCGATGTAATATTTTGTGCGCCAGCGCACGCCAGCGCAGCTTAGCGGGAACACTGGTTCAAATGGTTTTATTTATTTCCCCAAATTTATTTTTGTTATACGCATTGAAAATATTTGATATTGCGTTTAAATCAAAATCTCAATAAACTTGAAACGAGTGCCCGTGAGATTGTGGGAGGGTTAAATACTCAAAACTTAGAAGTTTTTGCTACGCCAGCTTTCTGGTATCTTTACATACAGTGGCGTACCTAGCATATGTAACATCCGGGGCCCATCATTTTTTGGCACCCCCCCCCCATCTGTAAGAAAAACATGATTTTTAGTAACAAACCACACGTCACACATGAGTACCTAGGAAAAGGCAGCATCTTACATATTGCAGTGAGCAGTACATCAATACACCCATTGTAAAACTAAACAAGCCAGACCAGCACAGATCAATCCTACACCGTCAATCCTAACAGAAAACCATGTCTTTCGAACACACAGAACACAGAAAACACCTTCGCCTAGTAAGGAATATGTAATCACAAACTAACCCCTCCCTCTTTTACAAAACTGTAGTGTGGATTTTAGCTACGGAGGTAACAGCTCTGATGCTCATAAAATTCTGAGCATCAGAGCTGCTACCACCAAGGCTGGTGCTAAAAACGCTTCACAGTTTTGTAAAAGGGGGGATAAAATAAAAATACATAGACAAAGGTTAAATTGAACCAGCAAGAAGCTGGACTCTGCATACAATGCTTCACAGAAACAGTGACACATGTCTCCTAAAGCAATAAATAAATAGAAATTTTTTTCTACCTTTGTCTTCTGTGGTTTCTCCTTTCCTCATCTTCTTGTAACTCTCTTCCTTCCATTCACTGTCTGCCGTCTCTCTTCCCCTATATGGCATCTTCTCTCCTTCTATGCCCCTTCCAGAAACTGTATGCCTCCCCCTTCCATCTCTCCTTTCACCCCATTGGTCTGGCATCTCTCTCCTCGCCTTCCCTCTCCCACACCTCTCCTCATAGTCTGGTATCTCCCCTTCCCTGATTCTCTGGCATCTCTCTCCTTTCCTTTTCTTCCATCTTTCGCTCCCCCTCCATGCTCTCACATCTCCCCCTTCCTTTTCCCTTAGACTGGCATACCTTCCTCCTATGCTCCAAGCCCTGGCATCTCCTTTAATTCCCTCCCTCATCTTCCTTCTCCCTCCAGCTGGGTACCGCAACACTCTTCCCTGCAGCTCTGCACTTCCCCACAATTGCCATGCTTCGGTTCCTCTTCTTCCTTCCTTCCTCCCCCCCCCCCCCCCGCGGGACCCTGCGGCACCATCAACTCTTACTCCCTCTAATGTCGGCCCTGCAGCTCCAGACTTCCTCGCACCTTCTCCCCTCCCCCTTTGGATCGCTATTATTTTAAATGTTATAGCCGCGGAGCTGTATCCATCAGTGGAGATGTCTAACCTCGGCCTGCCCCGGAACTCTTACTGCAGCAGCCGCCCGTCTAGGCAGGAACAGGAAGTCACTGTTGCAGTAAGAGTTCCGGGGCAGGCCGAGGTTAGACATCTCCACTGATGGATACAGCTCCGCGGCTATAACATTTAAAATAATAGCGATCCAAAGGGGGAGGGGAGAAGGTGCGAGGAAGTCTGGAGCTGCAGGGCCGACATTAGAGGGAGTAAGAGTTGATGGTGCCGCAGGGTCCCGCGGGGGGGGGGGGAGGAAGGAAGGAAGAAGAGGAACCGAAGCATGGCAATTGTGGGGAAGTGCAATCCCCCCAATGCGTCCCCTTACCTTACCTCCCCTTACCTTTGCGACGCGTGTGTGCGCTGTGAAGAGAAACTTTGCGCTGCGATGTAATATTTTGTGCGCGAGCGCAGGCCAGCGCACCTTAGCGGGAACACTGATCCTATCCTTCATTCATTCTCATAATTATATTACAAACCTATCATACATTCAATGTCATGATTATGCTACGAACAACCTATCTCATATCATTCACCTATAACACTAAAAAGGCTCCAGCTCCTCAGCATACAACAAAATAAATATGAATTATGCCAAAAAGTCTAGTTGTAGTATAATTATGAGGATAACATTGTGATATATGTGCATTGATGTATTATTTGTAGGTATTAAGCATTTTGTTCTGATTCTCTGAAGAAGATATGGCGAAAAGGGCCAGTCAGAATCAGTTCCTGAAATGATCTTTTTGTTACTACTAAGCTAAGTGGCTTTTTACACATTTCTTCATTATTTAAATAATTAAATTATAGATAGATTGCGATTTTTGCACAATATTTAAATATATTGTTGATTTGCACATATAGTGGAGGAGGAGGACCAGTGATTAAAACCATAATCTGTATCGGCTGAACGACCATTGGCTGGCATGTGATATGAAGATATTGGCTGAAGTCCTGCCTCCTCTCCACAGATGACTCAATCCTTTATCGAATTCATTGGATTTAGTGTCATTTTTGGAAATGCTAAATATTGAGGGCACATTCTATATTTATATTTAAATAGAAGTCTGAATTCCATTTTTGTTTTGAATTTTGTTATTTCCAATCGTAGAATTTTGAATTATTACTTTTTTGTTTTCTTATTGTCATTGACTTATGGCCACCTCCGGTTCCAACAGACCGGTCAGAACTCAATTTGGTCATTAAAAGAAAAAAATGGTTGCCATGAGTTCCTGTGGTTTGGCAAGATTTGGTAGTCTCGTGAGGCTGCCATGGGAACTCACAGCAGCCATTTCTTTCAGCAAGACTGAATGGGTAGGAATGTGAAAGGATCACTCCTACCCTGGCTTACCCCACTAGACTGCTCCCAAGTACCAGTACAAGGTAGGCTTAAGGGGAGGTAGTAAAATGGTATGATATGGCTTATGCTGGTTCATAAAATTGGGTAGGTCATAAGTCGATGACTACCTGTATGTATACTGCATGCAAGAATTCACAAAATAGGGCACATGTATAAAGCAATAATATAAGAAAACTAGAAACTTGCTCCACTATTTTTATTTATTTATTTAAGCATTTATATACCACGTCCAGGGTGGGTGGTTGGGGAGATACTTTTAATTAGAGTGCAATTGTTGGATATGTATAAAGGGGGGGATGATATATGTATTTGTCATAAATATGATTTGATAGAAGTTAAGTGTTGTTAAAGTGTAAAATGTCTGTAAAATATGTTGCACTTATTTTTGGCTTTAAAATGAATAAAGATATTTTTTTTAAAAAGCATTTATATACCACTTATAGCCTAAGTAATTTACATTCAGGTACTCAAGTATTTTTCCCTATCTGTCCCGTTGGGCTCACATTCTATCTAATCTACCTGGGGCAATGGGGGATTAAGTGACTTAATAGCTATGAGGCACAAGACGGCCTGAAAACCATTATCCTTGGGCTAGAAAGTAGCAGCCTTCTGAGAAGAGCTATTTTGCCTCTTTACAGTACATTGGAATGGGTATAAAGAATTCCTTTCAGTAACCAAATATTTGGGGTGACATGTAGAAGCTGTCTTCCAGGAGTTAGGGAATAATCTAATGGTTACTTCAATGGCTGAGAACCAAGAGAAGAAATCCCCCTAGCTAATTCTTGTGTCCTTAGGAAAGTCAACTCTTCTCTGACTTATGAATAAATTTAGATGACAAGCCCTCTAGGATCAAAAAATAAATATAACCCACTTTAATCTATTAGTCTGAACATAAGAATTGCCATACTGGGACAGAACGAAGGTCCATCAAGTCTAGAATCCCGTTTCCAACAGTGAACAACCCAGATCCCAAGGACCTAGCAAGATCCTAAGCAGTAAAAGAGATTTTATGCTGTTTATCCTGGGAATAAGCAAGGCCGGATTAATGAATATGCCCAGTAGGCACGTGCCTAGGATCCAAAATAGTCAGGGGGCCCGCTGAAGGACGACTTACCAATATGCCAATTTTTTTTGCAGACAGCAACGGGCCCTCCCTCCACAGCAACGGGCCCCCACCTGACAATGATGACAATACCGGCCGGCCGCCCCGTCCCCCCCTCCCCCAGCATTGTCAGACGGCAACACGGCCTTCTGCTGGCATCAAAGGCAACGCTGCCAATGCAGCTCCAAGAAGGTCCCGCGATTAATGTGTCTGCCAGTCCATCCCCCTCCTACGTAACTTACTTTTTCTGGCAGACGCAGTCATCACGGGATCTTCATGGAGCTGAGCTGGCCGCATTGCTGTTGATGCCAACGGAAGGCCACGTTGCTGTCCATTGATACCGGGGGGGCCGGCTTTTGTTGTCGTTGTTGTCGGATGGGGGCCCATTGCCGTGGGGGGGACCCATTGTCATTGCTGGGGGGGCATTTCCGTTGGCATGTGGAAAGGGTAGTGGAGGGAGAGAAAGGAGGCGGGGCAGGGCCAGGATGGCCCAGTGTACTTATATGCCTAGGGACCCTCAAAGAATTAATCCTGCCCTTGTAATAAGCAGTGAATTTCCCAAAGCCATCTCAATAATGGTTTATGGACTTCAATTTTAGGAAATTATCCAAGTCTTTTTAAAACTTTGCTAAGCTAATTGATTTCACCACATTCTCAGGCAACAGATTCCAGAGTTTAATTACACGTTGTGTAAAAAAATATTTTCTATGGTTTATTTTAAATGTACTATTTAAAAGCTTCATCGCATGCCTTCTAGTCCTAGTATTTTTGGAAAGAGTACACAAGCAATTCACATTTACCCTTTTCATTCCACTCAGTATTTTATAGATCTCTATCATAGAAACATAGAAAGAAGACGGCAGAAAAGGGCCACAGCCCATCAAGTCTGCCCACTCTATTGACCCACCCCTTGAGTGCTAGTGACCTAGTTCCTTAACTTGACCCTCGTAGGGATCCCACGTGAATGTCCCATTTATTCTTAAAATCGAGCACGCTGGTGGCCTTGATCACCTGCACCGGAAGTTTGTTCCAGTGATCTACCACCCTTTCCGTGAAGAAATACTTCCTCGTGTCACCACTAAATTTCCCCCCTCTGAGTTTGAGGGGGTGCCCCCTTGATCATATCACCCCTGAGCCATCATAGGGAAGTCAGACTATCCCTTTTATCATTTTCTTCTCTGTACCTTTTCTAATTCTACTATATCTTTTTATGAGATACAGCGATGAGAATTGCACACAATATTCATGATGTGGCCGTATCATAGAGCGATACAAGGGCATTATAGTATTTTCATACTTGTTTTCCATTCCTTTCCTGATATTTCCTAACATTTTACAGCACATTGAGCTAATGTATCTTCAATGATAACACCCCTTCAAAGAAATGCAGTAAATTGGTAAGGCAAGATTTCCCTTCTTGGCTTTCTCTCATTAAATGCAACCAAAACAAAGAAATTGACCCTGGGAGATCCATAGAGAAGAAAATCCAAGAGAAATCAAAAAACACTATGGAGTGACGATGTTCCTGAAATGGACTTTATTGAAAATTTTAAAATTCCAAAAGTCTACTTAAGCAATCCACATAAAAGTAAAATAATCCACATAAAAACCTTAAGGACCTAGTCCGCTGAGAGTGTAGGACCCAACACGGTCCGTGTTTTGATAAGATAGTCTTCTTCTGGGGTCCTATAAATGATAGGGTTGCATTGGAATGATATATAAACAAATGAGGACAATTCCTGTGTTGGTGAATCTAAGGGCCTCTTTTACAAAGGTGCGTTAAGCGTTTTAGCGTGGATTTGGTACGCGCTGAATCAACACGTGTGCTAACCACTAACACATCCATAGGATAACATGCTCGTGTTAGCCTTTAGCGCGTGCTAAAAAGCATAGCGTACCTTTGTAAAAGAGGGAGTAAGGATGCAAGTGGCATCATGCATAAGAGTGATATGGTACAAAAAATAAAAAGGTACAAAAGTGACTGGTGAGATCTAAGAATAATTGAAGCTAGTGAAAGAATGTGACTACTCTTGTGCATGATGCCACTTGCATCCTTAGATTCACCAACATAGAAATTATCCTTATTTGTTTATATACTTCTCCCTCTGGATTCGCAGGGGATAGGGGTAGAGCCGGACCGCGAATGGTGAAATACCGTGAATATCTTCTGGTCCGGCTCTGACCCACTCCAGCCTCCCTCCTGCCTTCCCCCTGGCATCCCGGCCTTACCTGGTGGTCTAGCGGGCTTTCGGGGCAGGAGTGATCTTCCCACGCTCCTGCCCTGTGCAGATCGCCAATAGGAAATAGCTGCCATGAGTTCCCGTAGTCTCTCGAGACTACGACGGGAATCCCCACAGCCATTTCCTATTGGCGATCTACACGGGGCAGAAGTGTAGGAAGATCGCTCCTGCCCCGAAAGCCCGCTAGACCACCAGGTAAGGCCGGGACGCCGGGATGAAGGCTAAACTGTGGGGGGGTTTCTTTTTTTTCCCCTCCCCCAAAAATCGCGAATATGTGAAATTGCAATTGCCGAAACCGCGAAGGGGGAGGGGGAAGTGTATATCATTCCAATGGAACCCTATCATTTATAGGACCCCTGAAGAAGACTACCTTGTCAAAACACAGACCGTGTTGGGTCCTACGCTCTAAGCAGACTAGATCCTTAAGGTTTTTATGTGGATTGCTTAAGTAGACTTTTATTTATTTATTCAGTTTTCTATACCATTCTCCCAGGAGAGTTCAGAACAGTTTACATGAGTTTATTCAGGTACTCAAGCATTTTCCCTGTCCCAGCGGGCTCACAATCTATCTAATATTCCTGGGGCAATGGGGGGATTAAGTGACTTGCCCAGGGTCACAAAGAGCAGCATGGGTTTGAACCCAGAACCCCTGGATGTGCTGAGGCTGTAGCTTTAACCACTACGCTATGCACTCCCCACACACTTTTAAATTTTCAATAAAGTCCATTTCAGGAACATCGTCACTCCACAGTGTTTTTTGCTTTCTCTCATTAACCCACGCTTATGTATATGTTCTGTCATTTTGTCCTTTATAATAGTCTCTACCATTTTGCCTGGCACTGACATCAGACTCACTGGTCTATAATTTCCTGGATCACCTCTTGAGCCCTTTTTAAAAATCAGCGTCACATTGGCCACCCTCTAGTCTTCTGGTACTATACTGGATTTCAAATATAAATTACTAATTACTAACAATAGCTCTGCAAGTTCATTTTTTCAGTACTATCAGCATTCTGGGATGTATATCATCTAGTCTAGGTGATTTGCTACTGTTCAGTTTTTCAAATTGACCCATTATGTTTTCCAGTGTTACAGAGGTTTGTTTGAGTTTCTCTGGTTCGTCAGAATTGAATAGCATTTCTGACACTGGTAGCTCCCCCACATCTTTCTTGCTGTAGACCAAAGCAAAGAATTAATTTAATATTTACACTATGGCCTTCCCTTTTATCCCTCGGTCATCTAGTAGTTCAACCAATTATCTTCCCAGCTTCTTGATTGTATACCTAAACGTTTATACTGTGCTGTATATTTTTGCTTCCAGTGCAATCTCCTTTTCAAGGTCTCTCTTTGCCTTCCTTATTAGCCCCATATATATTTGACTTGCCATTCCTTGTGCTGTTTATAATTATTTTCAGTTGGATCCTTCTTCCACTTTCTGAAGGATGCTCTTTGAGCAATGATACCCTATGCTAAAATAGCATGACTTGTGGTAAAATAACCTATCTTAATAATAGCCCACTTTAACAGCTTCTTTAGGGGACCTTTTGCTAAATTCAGTGTTCCCGCTAAGCTGCGCTGGGGTGCGCTGACGCACAAAATATTACCTCACAGCGCACAAGTTTCTCGTCACAGCGCACACAGTGTAGAGCACAGTTCTTCAACCGCCGGTCCGCAAACAAAATCTTGCCGGTCCGCAAAGGATTCGGTCCCCGCCGCAACGAAAGGCCGGCGTCAGCTGACTTGCAACTTCCTGTTGCAGTCGCTGTGCCGGGACTCCTGCCTTCGCCGGGACTCCTGCCTTCCACCGCGTTTGCCTCCTGCCTTGTCTCCGCACCTCCAGACCAGCAGCGGCAGCTGTGTATGCTTTTAACTTCGGCACAGAGCTGCCCCTAATCAATAGTTTAGCGCGGTTTCATAAGGCAGCCTCGGGGCCTTTGCTAGGCCGGCCCACATCGCATCATCGAAGCGGGCCGGCTATCAAAGGCCCCGAGGCTGCCTCATGAAACCGCGCTAAACTATTGATTAGGGGCAGCTCTGTGCCGAAGTTAAAAGCATACAGAGCTGCCGCTGCTGGTCTGAACTCTTGGGCCGCTGAAGGAGGGCAAAAAGCAGCTGTCCTGGAGGTTTCCCTTCCTCTCGCCTTTACAGGTTCCTTTTTTCCACCTTTTTTTTTTTCCTTCAAACGGCAACGGGCCCCAGCATCGACATCAATCAAGTAAGTTCCACTGTCAATCAAGCGGTTCTGCTCGGCCAAAGCTTCCCCTGTGACATGAGCCACCCTCAGGGGAAAGAAAGTGACCCACAAAGGTGAGGGGAAGGGGGGCAGATGATTGAAGTTGGGGGGGGGGGGAGAGAGAGAGAGAGAGAGAAGGGGCAGATGATGGAATGGAGGAGATGAGAGAGAGAGAGAAGGGGACAGATGATGGAAGTGAGAAGAAGGGAGAGAGAGCAGAAGGCAGATGGATGTCAGTTGAGAAGGGAGAGCAGATGCTGAATGGAAGTGGGGAAAGAACACATACTGGATGGAAGGAGGAGATAAATAAAGGGGGAAGAAAATAGTAAGATAATGGAGGGGTGAGGGAAAGGGGTGACAAGCTGTGTGTAGACACAGTGAAAAGAGGGAAACGGGACTAAATAGTAAGAAAGAATTTAATTTAGATGGAGGCAGAAAATAGAGAAGGAAGACCAGAGAAGAAAAGGGAAGAGAGAGCAGAGAATGATCAGATCTGAGTGGAGGAAATGAGAAGAGAGATATGCTAAAAACCACAGGGGGGAGGGAAGGATAGAGATGCCAGACCATGAGGGGAACAGAAGGAAGATGATGGATGCTAGACCAAATTGGGGGGTGGGGGGGGCAGGAGGAGAGATGGCAGGGAAAGACAGACAGGGAATGGAAGGGGCAGATGCTGGACTGAAGAGACAGAGAAGGTTATCATGCTGCTGTACCGGGCCATGGTACGCCCTCACCTGGAGTACTGCGTCCAGCACTGGTACTTTAAGAAGGACACGGTACTACTCGAAAGGATCCAGAGAAGAGCAACTAAAATGGTTAAGGGGCTGGAGGAGTTGCCGTACAGCGAAAGATTAGAGAAACTGGGCCTCTTCTCCCTTGAGCAGAGGAGATTGAGAGGGGACATGATAGAAACATTCAAGGTACTGAAGGGAATAGACTTAGTAGCTAAGGCAGGGAGAACGAGAGGGCACTCTCTAAAGTTGAAAGGGGATAGATTCCATACAAACGTAAGGAAGTTCTGTGGTAGAAAGCAACATATTTATTTGGCTCATAACTTGCTGGCGCCCGATATTTTTAGCTCACAGTGAAAAAAGTTTGCTCACAACACCCGCCCGCTTAGAGGGAACACTGCGGTATTAGTATCAGAAGGCTTTCCTGCATATTGAAGCCACTTTTAGTGCAGCTGTGCATTTTGCATTTCACCCATTAGTGGCCATGTGCTATTTCCCCAGTTAGCATGTAACCATTAGCATAGGAGCCCCTACCAACCTATTTACTGAGTGGTAAAGACACCCGTGCTGACCGCATGCTAATTGGTTATTGTAGCTGTGCTGATTACAGCTGGGGTATGCCTGCTCTCCACCTCCATATTACAACACTTAGGCCTCCTTTTACAAAACTGCAATAGCAGTTTCTAGTGCGGAGAGCTGCGCTGAATGGCCCGCGCTGCTCCCGAAGCTCACAGGAACTCAATGAGCGTCAGGAGCAGCAGGGCCATTCAGCGTGGCTCCCTAAACTGCTATCAGTTTCGTAAAAGAGGGGGTTATTACAAATCCCAAATGCTTCACTATAGCTACTACTATAATTTTCTTAATCCTCAGCTGGCTTTGCAGCTTTCAAAAGTGTTCAGTTGCTCAGTGCTTCAGCCACACTCGTCATTGGATCTTATTTTTATATATTTTTTATATTACTCCTATTTATTTTATTCAAATTTATGAACAGTGTATATATTTCCACTTATCTGAATCATGCCGTTGTTATGGATTACCTCTCCTGACATGTCCATGTTTCAAAAAGATTTCCCTCAGGGTCTAGGTTTCTCTATTATTCTTCTCTATAATCACATATAACAATATTACTAAATGCCAGCTGCATATAGTATTTTCATAAAAGTAATACTTCACATATTTTGAAGCTAAAGCAAGTAATAAAAACAACTTACTTGAAAAAGAGATTTTCTTTTAGTAAATGGACAGCAAATTCATTACTAGTGGTGGAAAGCAGCAAAACGGCTACTGCCTTACTTCCTGTAGTGAGTTGGTGTCTTGACGTCAGTTCCACCTTTTTTTTAGAAGACCCGCTCACAACATCTCAGTATCCAATAGAAATGCACTGCAATCAAATCCTTCCTTCAGCTTTGCATAATGAAATCATTGACATCTAGTCCAGCCCTTCAGTCAGGCCCTCCAGTGCAAGTGAATTCAAATGGAAAATCCATTTTTGTTCTTTTAAATTTAAAGTTTTTTTTTAATAATTACCACCCTCCCTCCATACTTGGACTGAATCAATTATTCTCCATTTAATATCAGTCAAATTATGACCCATCCTTTTCCAGTGATCTACAATCGGAGCTGTATCAGTATCTATATTAACCTGAGATTTATGCTCAGTTAAGCGTACTTTAATACTCTCCACCTCCAAACATGATCCCAGTGCTAAAAAAATATTTTCTATTTTTTAAATACGTAGGTAGCATGTGCTGAAGAACAAAAGTACTACTGGACGCTTGAGCATGCCCCTCAGTAGTGGATTTTAACTTGCAGTAAACACATTTTAGCGTTTACTGCAGCTTAGAAAAAGAGCCCCTAATGTGGTATAATATGAAAGATACATTTAAAAAACAAAACAAAAACAAATATACTATATGCTAAAACTTACCCCCTCTTTAATGAAACTGCGATAGCAATTTCTAGCATGGGAAGCTGTGCTGAATGGCCCGCGCTGCTCCCGATGCTCATAGAGTTCCTATGAGCGTCGGGAGCAATGCAGGCCATTCAGTGCGGTTCCCCGAGCTAGAAACTACTATCGCAGTTTCATAAAAGAGGGAGATAGTTGAGCTATTCTAAGAGTTTTATCATGAAATCAAAATAGTGGCAGTGTTTCTTGTGCAATCAAACTGGAACACCAAACCTTCCAAAAACATTTGTTATCTACATATATAAATATCAAATTGACTGCGTAAATAAAATGAGACCTCAAACACAATGAACCCACAAATTCCAGATTCAGTCTATTATCCTCTGGATTCTATACATAGGGACTAAAGTTCTGTGTGCAGATCTGTGCATGTTGCTAATTTGCATATGCAACTTAATTAATTAACAAGCCAATCAGCACCAATAATTGCCACGTAACAATCAATTATTGGCACTCATTGGAACTAATTAGAATTTATACACGTGGAGGGGTATAATAAAAAAAAAACCGCCCAAGACCCCTTTTGGCCTAAAGCTTTAAACGTTGAAAGTAGAAGCAGGGAAAATGTCCTTTATCAAAAAAAAACATCCAAAAGGAGGTTTTTTTTTATAATGGCCTACGTTCAGCTGTTTAAATGCCCAGACCACCACTACGTCTACACTAACAACATATAATCAACCTAAAAAAAGCCTAACTCCCAAACGCCCAAAACAAGAGTTTTTAGGCAAAAGAGGAGCCAGTCCTTCGCCTAAAAGCTGGATTCTATAACCGGTGTCTGTCAAAAACAACACCAGTTACAGAATCCACCCCCTTCCCTACAATGATCGGGCCGGGAGAGATCCCAAGCCCTCCTGGCCCCGCCGACAATGATCAGGGCAAGAGGGAGCCCAAGCCCTCTTGTCCTGGCGACAGCCTGATGTTACCTGACACGACTGGGGCAAGAGGGAGCCCAAGCCCTCTTGCCTCGTGGCACCCCGACGTTCCCCGACTAGATCGGGGTAAGAGGGAGCCCAAGCCCTCTTGCCCCGTGGAACCTCGAACCCCCCCCCTGCCAATTATGATTGAGCAGGAGGGAGTCCAAGCCCTCCTGCCCAGGCAAACCCCTTACACTTTCACCCCCACTAAGATATGGGCAGGAGGGATCCCAGGCCCTCCTGTCCTTGACGCACCCCCTCCAACAAACGCCCGCCTCCGAGACTCCGATCGGCCCCCTCTCGCCAACCCGCGAGACCATGCCGACCCCTCGAGCCTCCCCAATCCCCCTTCCCATACCTTAAATTCATTGGACAGATGGACGGGTGCCAAGCCCGTCCATCCAGCAGGCCAGCCATCCGTTGAATGGCTGTCCTTAGGCCCTGATTGACCACTTCTGGGTAAAACCACATCCATGCCCAGCCTTGGGCGAGGTTAAATGTCCCAATGCAGTGTAGGCGGCTTGCATCAGGATTATTTTTTTAAAAGCATGCCTCCCGATTGGCAGGTTAGACATCAGTAGGAAGCCTATCGCTGCCTACAATCGGGACGCCATTTATAGAATCTGCCCCCTAAGGTCTATGTTCCAGAAATAACAAAGAAAGACATTTTAATTTAATCATGAAATTGTGATTACAGGGCAGACTGGATGGACCATTCAGATTTTTATCTGCTGTCATTTACTATGTTACTATGTTCTAAGCAGGGACCGCCTTATACATGTTAAATACACATGTACAGTGCTGTGTACGCCTTTCAGCACTTTAGAAATAATAAATAGTAGTAATAGTATTTTAAATACATAGAATATAAGATATGTCATATGGTGACTAATATCTGATCAAAGCTAGCTTCCTGTATCTGACAATTACCAATCTGGAGAGCACAGAGGAAGTATGAAACAAATAGTTCTTTATTCCAAATTCTAGGAAGTAAAGAGTGACATTTTCTTTGTATGAGTACCTCTCTGAAGTTGTTAAAGTTTCTGAACTTCAGAAACTCTACTAAAGGCCTTAAGCACATCCTCCAGCAACAAAATTCACAGCTTAATTGAGTATTGATTGAAAAACTGTTTCTTAAATGTCTTTCAAATATATTCCTTGTAGTTAGTTTCATGTGTACTTTAGGTCTAGTGTTATTTACAATGATGAATTTCTAAAATGCCCTTTCAAAATTTGAGGACCAGACAACATTTTTGGTACGTCCATACACATGGATATCAAGTTTAACTTTGAAAACATAAAGCACATATGATATTCTCTATAAGGTGCAGAGAAGTCCGTCACCTGCTTTTCTCCTATTAAAGGTAGTGCAGAAATAGCACAACCACAAGGGACAGGCAAGGCCTGTGACACTTTGAAACTTTGCTACTGCTGCTCTATGTCCGATAGTAGAGATAATTAGAGGGAACCAGGAGTTTCAAAACTAAGGGGTCCTTTTATCAAACTGCATAGGGGGTTTAACGCACGTTAAACTGCCTGTCGCGCTAGCCGCTAGCACCTGCATTGAGCAGGCGTTAGTTTTTTAGCCGCCCGGGGGGGGGGGGTTAGCACATGATGAAACGTCCGACGCGCCAGCCCCCGCTAGCGCGGCTTGATAAAAGGACCCCTAAGGGGGAGGGGGAGGGGACTATTGTGTCAGGTTATTTTACCATAAGTCAGGTTGTTTTAGTACAGGGTATCCTGACTTGTACTAAAAGAACCTGACGTGGTAAAATAATCCACATTGATAAACACCCCCTCCCTAAATACCTAAATGTTCCTTGCCAGCTCCATCCCTTTGGGACGTGAGTAGTTTTATCTGCAAATAAGGATGATTTTTAGGCACCCTTTCCGCATCCCCCCTCCCCCCAAACACACACACACAATTTTACTCAGGAATATCCTTAAGCTATGTGGTAAAATCTTTTGAAACTGCCCTCTAGACTTGTACACACTGAGACCTGGAGATTGCAAATTCTTGCTGTTCCCCCTGCTCCTTTCCCCCATCAATATTTTAACACACATTTACTTTGCTAGCAGCTATTAAAGTAGATATCCCTGGCTACTTCCTACATTCAGTTGATAAGACACATAGCATTCTTTAAATTTCTTTTCTGAAGCAGGCAGATTTACAGTATCATACTTCATATGTAGACTTAAAAAAATAAAAGTAAAAGCTCAAAACAATTCTGCTATCTTTGCTGATAAGACATCAAAAATGGCATGCACAAGGCTTCAGTCACATTGCCCCATAAGATAACACGCCTTCACATCTAATTGGTGTTTTGCTTTGTGCTTTTCTCAGCCTTCTCATGTTCCTATACAATGCCTGGCATTACCACATAGCAGCAAGGCACCCGCAGTGTTGTTTAGCTCAGCCAAGATCATACAGGCTTGTTTCAGGATTGTTTTCATGTGCGTTAGTGCTTATTACAAAATCCTCCTTTACTTCATTTTGTTATGAAAAATTTGACTGTTTTATTGGATTATACAATTAACAATTGCCCATTCCCAAATATTCAACCAGGGACTGTGTGATTTTACATTATGTGAATGTGTGTTGTGTTTGTATATCCCCAGCCTTTACCTTTATGAAGGGGCAAAGCTTACTACTGGATGTGATGTTGGTAGGCTGCAAGAAATAATGTTAAAGTATATATTGTATGAATTTAAAAACATTCTTAAGTCAAAATGATCTAGTGGAAAGAAGCTGGGAATTTAAAAACAAATGAACTCAAAGGCACGGTAAGTAAATTATTTATACTGCAGATGGATGCATTAAATCTACTTTGAATAAGGAGCAGTGTTTAAGAATTCTCTAAAGATTGCAGCTTTGGAATATACAGTATATGCATATATCAACCTTCTGTCTTTCCAGAAACCCGACTAATAAAAAAATGTAATTGTAATATAAGAAAATGATTTTTGAGCACAGGGGTAATAAACTATTTAATCTGACGTGGGGCCCATTGACCAATTTTATTAATTCTAATTGAATGGTTTTCCCTTTACTTTTGGCTATACTTTTTACATCCAGGGAAGGGGGGTGGGTGAGAGGGAGATGGATAATGTATAGGGACTGGCTTATATATGAGTTGTTACTACTATTGTATGGGTATCTTGAATAAATTAAAATCAGGGGGGTGGGGGGCTGAAAATTATTCTTAAGTATTTCACTGATGGATATAAGTGCTGTTTTTTCAGGCAACTTGTTATGCAATTTTTGTATGCACTGTTTTTAGAATGAAAATGAATATATATATATATATATAAAATGTAATTGCAATTATGTAAACATCTTTCATCTGAACATCTTTTGCAACGACAGGAGCATTTCAGAAAGAACTATGCTACTTCTAGAACCTAGACACTTCGGGGGTCATTTTATAAATGGTTTTTCTCACTTGTTAAACTTATAAAATTACTCCCATGTACAAGCACATGCATACTTGTATACCACCCAGTTTAGATATGTGCAGGAGAATAGTTTGAGCAGGGCAATAAAATTCAATATTTAATTATGCACATATTTCAGCCATGGGCAGCACAGAGAGGGACAGAGTATAGCAAATATAATATAGCAACAAAAAAAATAAAATAAAAACCACGAAGAGCCTCAATGAACAAGGACTTGTCTGTCTATTGACCCAACACGAGCCATGTTTTGGTGTACAGCACCTGCATCAGATCTTTATAATATAGGCTCAAATAGGTTTCTCCTTGATCTCCCAACTTAAGTGACTTGTTATAAAATTACTCGCTAAATTATTCTTTTCAGAGGGAGGAAGAAAAATGAATGTTACTAAAATTAGTCAATCAACAACTGATCTGGGATTATAATCCTGGAATCTTATGACCCATTAAGAGCTCCTTTTACTAAGGTGCCCTAATCAGGGCAGGATTAATTCTTTGGGGGCCCCTAGGCACACATGTACACTGGGCCCCCTAGCCACGTCCCGTCCATGCCCCACCCACACCCCGCCCCCTGCGCCGCCCCATTTATTTACCTGTTTTCTTATTTACTTTTTAATTTCCACTTGTATTTCTATTTTTCTTTTATTATAAAATTCAAAACAAACAACAAAAATTACCATACCAGTGCCAGTTTTAGTTCTTTGCAAGCCCCAAACATCTCTGAACAAATACCCCCTTCCTTCCCACCTACTTGCCCAGGACTTTAACTCGGAACCCTTTCCTAATGTATATAAAAGTGTTCAAATGCATTGTACAGCAGTAATACTATCTGAAACATAAGTCTATATTAATAACAAAGTTTGCAACTCCTCTCAACTGCCTCACTATATGTCGTCCAACTTTAACCCATATGTATAAACAACCAAATCTGTAACTCCTCTGGTACGTTCCACTCCATGTATGTTAATTTGTAACAAAACAACAAGGCAAGCGGTCCACCAAAGAATCTAATGTGGAACAAAAGTAGATCGGCAGTCAATAAGGAGATTCAAATCAGGTTTATTTTTCAAGGTGCTCCCAGGAACCATGCCTGTTGCTTTTCGCCGAACAAGGCTGGTCAACGCTATCAGAAAACCATGTCTTTCATACACACAGGATACAGAGCCACCTTCACACTGTATGGAATAAGTAATCACAAACTAAACCCCCCCTTTCTTTTTTTTTACAAAAGTACAGAAGAGGTTTTTAGTGCTGCCTGGCGGGTTGAATGTTCTGCGCTGTTTTGACGATTATAAGAATTCTATGCCACTCTGGATCTAATCCTAAATGGGTTAAGGGGACCTGCTAAAGAAGTAGAGGTAGTGGGACCGTTGGGAAACAGCGATCATAATGTGATCAAGTTCAAGGTTGAGGTAGGAATACCGAAAGGAAAGAGAACCATAGCGACAACTTTAAACTTCAGGAAAGGAAACTACGAAGCAATGAGGGAAATGGTAAGGAAGAAACTTAGGAACACTTCAAAAAAATGGCAAAAGGTAGAACTTGCCTGGTCTTTTCTCAAGAACATGGTGAGCGAGGCGCAAAATCTATATATCCCCAGATTCAGAAAGGGGTGCAAAAAGAGTCGAATAAAGGATGCGGCGTGGATAACCAAAACAGTGAAGGAAGCGATAGGCAATAAGAAAAATTCATTCAGGAAATGGAAAAAGGACAAAACTGAGGGGAACTGGAAAGAGAACAGGAAGTATCAAAAAGAATGTCACCGAGTGGTTCGAAAAGCCAAAAGAGAGTATGAAGAGAGGCTAGCCAGGGAAGCAAAAAATTTCAAACCGTTCTTTAGATATGTTAAAGGGAAGCAACCGGCTAGGGAGGATGTGGGACCACTGGACGATGGTGACAAGAAGGGAGTGGTGAAGGAGGAGAAAGAAGTGGCAGAAAGACTTAACGCGTTCTTTTTATCTGTATTTACAAACGAAGACACATCCAACATTCCGGAACCTGAACAATTCTTCAATGGAAATCAGGCAGAAAAATTAACAACCATGGAAGTGAGCCTTGAAGATGTACACAGGCAGATAGATACCCACCTATATTATCTTTTTATCTGCGATCTAGAATGTACTGTAATTCTGCTACACTACACCCGATTCAACCGATCGAGTTAACATGTATTACCTCTGTTAAATGCATTATCTTCCGTTATATGTACTATCTTCTGTAACAAGTATTATCTTCTGTGAAATTGTAGTTCATATCTCACTACTGTTCCTGTAACTTACTCTTATCCTGAAATGTAACTCTACTGGAATATTCCAGATATTTCTATATTGTAATCCGCCTAGAACCGCAAGGCACAGGCGGAATAGAAATCCCTAATGTAATGTAATGTAATGTAATAAATTAAAAACAGACAAATCCCCGGGTCCGGACGGAATCCATCCAAGGGTTCTGAAGGAATTAAAGGAGGAGATAGCGGAACTACTGCAGCAAATTTGCAATCTATCCCTGAAAACAGGCATGATCCCGGAGGACTGGAAGATAGCCAATGTTACGCCCATCTTTAAAAAGGGATCAAAAGGTGACCCAGGAAATTACAGACCGGTGAGTCTGACCTCGGTACCGGGGAAAATGGCAGAAACACTGATAAAAGAAAAAATTGATGAACATTTTTAAAAATCGAACTTCTGATAACCAGCCAACACGGTTTCTGCAAGGGAAGATCATGCCTAACTAACTTATTGCACTTCTTCGAAGGAATTAACAAACGGATGGACAATGGAGACCCCATAGACATCATATATCTTGATTTCCAAAAAGCCTTTGACAAGGTGCCCCATGAACGCCTACTCCGGAAACTGAAGAACCATGGGGTGGAAGGAGATGTACATAAATGGATCAGAAGCTGGTTGGCGGGTAGGAGACAGAGGGTGGGAGTGAAGGGCCACTACTCGGACTGGAGGAAGGTCACGAGTGGGGTCCCGCAGGGCTCAGTACTAGGGCCGCTGCTATTTAATGTATTCATAAATGATCTGGAAACAGGGACGAAGTGTGAGATAATAAAATTTGCAGATGACACTAAACTATTTAGTAGAGCTCGGACTAAAGAAGACTGTGAAAAACTGCAAAGGGACTTGAACAAACTAGGGGAATGGGCAACGAGATGGCAGATGAAGTTCAATGTTGAGAAATGTAAAGTATTACATGTGGGAAACAGAAACCCGAGGTACAACTATACGATGGGAGGGATGTTTTTAAATGAGAGTACCCAAGAAAGGGACCTGGGGGTGATGGTGGACTTGACAATGAAGCCGTCGGCACAGTGCGCAGTGGCTGCTAAGAAGGCAAATAGAATGCTAGGCATCATCAAAAAGGGTATTACAACCAGAACGAAAGAAGTTATCTTGCCATTGTATCGAGCGATGGTGCGTCCGCATCTGGAGTACTGCGTCCAATATTGGTCGCCGTACCTTAAGAAGGATAGGGTGATACTCGAGAGGGTTCAGAGGAGAGCGACACGTCTGATAAAAGGGATGGAAAACCTTTCATACTGTGACCGAGCCGGTACCTGTGTTTCAATGGGGACCGGTCCACGTCCACCTTAGAGCAATCCCTGCGTGCTTCCCTTAAAGGAAGGAAGTCCTGCTGTCTGACATTCACTCATAAGGCATAAAATAAAAAAGGCAAAAAGAAAAGAAAAGAGTCAATTCACTTATTCATGCGGTGACCACTTTATTCTGTGGTATGTTGCTGTGAGTAACCATACAGTTAGTCCAAACTCCAAGCAGTGAAAAAATAATCATACAAACAAAAGAAGAGCTGACAAAAAAGAAGGTTCAGTTTGCAGCTCTCATCTACATGCAGCTGCTTCAGGTAAGAAAAATCAAACACAAAAAGGTGTTGCTGTCTTAATATTCAGACCAAAGCTCAACACTACTGTTAACACTTCTAATAGTTCTGTGCACAAGCCTTAAGTTATAACGGCTTGACCTCAACCAGCTCAGCTGGAGTTGGTGGGGCAAGGGGAGTAAGCGAATCCACCAATTACTTTTCTGAATTACAGAATGCCACTAATGGCCCCACTAACCCAACCTGGATTGACAGTGGATTCTCCCCAACAATTACTCCCCTGATTCACAAACGCACAGCAGAACACAACGGTCAGCTTAACAATGTTGGATCCTGAGAGTTCCAACAAACAACAGAAAAAAAACGTTGTTTTTTTTTTCTTTTCCTTTGCTGCACATAAGCAGGGCAGCACAAGTCACTTTAAACCTTTTTTAGCTAAAGAACCATTCCTTAGCAATAGACAGACAGGTAGAGTATGTTATAACTCCCAAACTACCCAGCCCTGCCACTTAGCTTTCCTGCATCAGGATGTCTTCAGGCAGACTGGGAGTTTCCAAATAGTCCATCGGTTCTGGCTGGGCTGGCTGGCTGGCAAAAGGGTCAGTGTCTGTCTCCTGCATTTCAATGTCCTGGGTCCCAGGAGAACAGCCTAGAGAGACCTCCTCCTGGGCTGGCCCAGAGTGAACTGCCCTTTTCCTCCTCAGAGCAGCCTCTAAAGTATTCAGCCGAACACACCCTGCTCTATGAGGGGGAGGAGCTGCCTGCAAAGTTTGCTTAGATTTTCTCGGCTTCCTCATTATCTCCTTCAGCTGGGAGTTTGTAGAGGGAGGGAGATCCCTGTGAGGCTGTTCAAGGCTATTCTCCTCAACTTCTTCTCCTCCCTGACAATCAGCATTTTCAGGATTAAAGGGGAATGCAGCTATTTCCCTTCTCCTGGTCACAATCCTATCCCCATGATTAGCCCTCTGTATGGTCGGGCTAGCTTTAGCGAGAGCCAAACCCGGTACAGTCAGAGCATCAGGGGTAGGATCGTGACAATACGCTGAGAGATTGGAAAAACTGGGACTTTTTTCCCTGGAGAAGAGAAGACTTAGAGGGGATATGATAGAGACTTACAAGATCATGAAGGGCATAGAGAGAGTAGAGAGGGACAGATTCTTCACACTTTCAAAAAATAAAAGAACAAGAGGGCATTCAGAAAAGTTGAAAGGGGACAGATTCAGAACGAATGCTAGGAAGTTCTTCTTTACCCAGCGTGTGGTGGACACCTGGAATGCACTTCCAGAGGGCGTGATAGGGCAGAGTACGGTACTGGGGTTCAAGAGGGAATTGGACAACTTTCTGCTGGAAAAGGGAATAGAGGGGTATAGATAGAGGATTACTGCACAGGTCCTAGACCTGTTGGGCCACCGCGTTAGCGGACTGCTGGGCACGATGGACCTCAGGTCTGACCCAGTAGAGGCATTTCTTATGTTCTTATGTTCTTATGACCATCAGATCAGTGCAGAGCATTCAGAATGCTGGCTTGTGCTACAAATCGAAGGAACGGTCCAGTTTAGGTACAGTGGTGCATATCTCCCAATACTGAACAAAATATTAAGATAGCAGATGTAACAAATCACTTTACAAATTAACAAATAACCATAAAACAGAAAATGGAAAATAAGATCATTACATTAATTATGGATTTCTATTCTGCTATTACCTTGCGGTTCAAGGAGGAATCAAGAGAGAATACATAGAAAAGGGCTATTTAAAAAAAATGCATCCAAACTGATTAGGAAAGAGGAGGAAAAAAGATGGCAGTAAACATTATGAAGAGATACAGAAAGAACCCACTTAGATTCTTATGAACCAACCTTTGGCAGTCTCTCTAAGGGCAAAGAAACAAACATATATAGGTATTAGAGCAAGACTCTTTGCACATCCATCCTCTCCAAAATCCTGTTCTGTTTAGCTGAACCTGTAGGTTGAAAAGTGGACAAACAAATCTCTTAATTGATCTGAAAAGATGAGACCATCTTCAGAAGAAAGGAAGTAACCATTCGCAGAGAAACACCAAACTCTATAAACCTGAGTAAAGGTTCTCTTCAAGAGAAAGCCTGTAATTCCAAGATTCGCCTCACTGAGACAATGGCCACCAGAAATACTGTTTTGACTGTAAGGTCCAAAAAGGATGTGTTTTGCAGAGGCTCAAATGGAGCCTGAGAGAGGCCCTTCAGAATGACATTAAGGTCCCATGATGGGAAAAGCCAGCGTAACAGAGGATACAATCTGAGCACCCCGTTCAAGAACCGAGTGACGTCTAGATGAGACACCAGTGATTGCTTACCTCCCTGAGCCTGAAAGTACGAGAGGCCTGCCACCTGTACTTTGAGAGATGCGACTGCTAGGTCTTTTTCAAGTCCGGCTTGCAAAAATACCAGGATCACTGGAATTTGGTGCCTGGCAAGGCTTTACCTGTTCTTTAGTGCACCAGAGCTGGAAAGCCTGCCGGGTTTTAGCATAAGCCACAAACATTGAAGGCGTCTTTGCTCTAAGGAGAGTCACAATGACTATCTCTGAGTAATCCTTATAAGTAAGGGTCAAGTGCTCAAGAGCCATGCTGTAAGACCAAAGCACCTTGAATTCTGTACATGGTACTACTCGAAAGAGTCCAGAGAAGAGCGACTAAAATGGTTAAGGGTCTGGAAGAGTTGCCGTACAGTGAGAGATTGGAGAAACTGGGCCTCTTCTCCCTTGAAAAGAGGAGACATGATTGAAACATTCAAAATACTGAAGTGCAGTGGCGAACCAAGAGGAGGGGGGATGGTCTGCCCCGGGTGCAGCCTTAGGGGGGGTGCACAGTCGGCCAGGTCCGGAAAATTCCTGGGCTTCAACGTCGACGGCTCTCAGCAGCATCGGCGCCCCCCCCCCCCCCGACATCACTCAAGTTCGGCCTCCTTCTCCCTGCCTCAACAGAACTTCAGATCGGCAACAGGTGCTCAGTCAAAAGCTTCCGTCTGACTCAGCTTCCTGTTTCCGCCTAGGCAGTTCAGTCAGAGGAAAGCTTTTGACTGAGCACCTGTTGCCGATCTGAAGTTCTATTGATGCCAGGGGTAGAAGGAGGCCCGTTGCCGATCTTAAGTGTCATCGAGGGGGGCGGGGGGAGAGGGCGTTGCCGATCTTGTTGCCAAAATCGGAAAGGTGAGGAAGGGAGAAAGATGGGCCTGTGGTGGATGGAGAGATTGAGAGAAGGGGCAGATGATGGAAGTGGGGGGAAAGAGAGAGAAAGGGAAGATGATGGAAGTGGGAGGAAGGGGGAGAGAGAAGAGGGCAGATGATGGAAGTGGGGAGAAGGGGGAGCAAATGCTGAATTTTCTTCTGAATCCACACAAAGATAGCTATATAGTAATAACAGTGGGATTTGGATAGGCCCAGCTGTCCGCCTGTCTACCCACAACCCCCCTACCCTCATAACCTTCCCTCCCCCTACCCCCACCCTTCATCACAATCACGCTACAGTCTTTATGATGGCAAAAATTAGCCGCAGCTCTGTTTATTAAAGCTACCAAAATACATATTTCCAGTGCCCTTGACCCCGCCACCTCAGCAAGAGTCAGAGGGGTGGCATGTCCCACATGACCCATTTACCCGGGTCACCTGGCCCACCAGGCACGGCTCCCAGCCGGCCTACCGCTCATCGCCGGATGAGCCCATGCCCCAGTAGCTTGGGAGATCCATACTCCCATGCTACAATCACCTGCCAACAATGGGCAGGCGGATGGGAAAAAGCTGCCCTGGAGGACCCCGGAAGGAGCCGAGTCCTCCAAGGGCCCGGCTTCAAAGCCTCACCTCTGTGCCCTTTTCCACCTCCCCTTCAATTAATTTGAATCTTCCCTACCTGACAAGCCCCTCACCCTATCCCTGTGTAACTACTCCCTCACCCCCCCCCCCCACTACCCTAACAACCTGTCCGATGGGCAACACGCGGGCCCTACCAGCCCCATGTTATATTCCGCCCATCAGCACAGGCTCTCGGGCTCCCATTTACAGAATTAAGAATCTCTATCATGGATGGGGAACCTATATAACCATGACCCTCTGTCCCAGAACTGAGAAGCTGTGCAGAGTTTGTCACTGGGTTAAATTTACAAAGGAGGAGTGAAAAGCTTCATGTATTAAAATAATGCACATAAAGTGAAGGATTGAAAAGCTCCAAACACATCAGGAGCAAAGCAAACGTTCCATTGCATTTTTGCTGACCACACCTATATTTACTTAATTAAATACTGCACTGTTCTCATTTCACTTTTCCACAACTGAGTTTGCCAGTTAATTAGGATGCAGTTTATTGTCCCTTGCTCCTGTGGGCTTCCTGCTCAATTACAGCCGGCCTTATTTAGAATCTGAAACAATGAACCATCATTTGCATCGACTGAGAGCTTCCTTACCATTTTAACTTCCATCCATTTCTCTGGATTTCAGCCGTCACAGCAACTGTTCTTGGCCAGTAGCCATGGACCACAACTCTCCCTGTAATCCAATGTGCATCCATCCGAGCCTGGTTATTAAACCCCTCTTTTACATAGCCCGATAGTGTGGGTCGCTGTGGTAACTACCCTGAAGCTCATAGGGATTTAAAGAGCTTCAGGGCTTTTGCTACGTGGCTTTGTAAAAGTGTGTAGGAGGGTGGTGGGAGAAGTGTTTCTGTAGTACAATGATTAAAACTCCTTCTTCCAGAGTGTGATCATTGATATCCACCATCCTCAGCCTTTGTCACCTTAAGAAACAGAATCAGATATAGATATCAAACATGGCACTGATTTATCAGGCTAGCTCAATAAAATTGCTTCAAATTTACTGGTAAAAGAAGCTCTGAAAAATGTTTTGTGTAATTTTTTCTGGATTTATGACTGGGTTAATATTGATGTACTCCATAGAAGAATAAAAATAAAACTCCAAAATTTGCAAGGGCACAGGAAACACAGTGGGGATGACCAACAAATCAGGAAAGGCACATGGTACATAAGAAGCATCCTTTATTTAGATAAAAACAGATCAGCTCAGACTATCAAGCACATGAGGAATGCATCAGGAATCCATAAACATAACATAAATTTTTATTTATATACCGCAAAAGCCTTTCAGTTCTATGCGGTTTACAAAAGAGATGGGCTGACCATTGTCAGTGAGCTACAATAGATAGAATATTGGCATCAATGAATTAACAATAGTTTCATATCAGTATGCTGCTTTGAAGGGATTACAAGAATTTTGAGAACAGATGGGTTTTTAATAGCTTTCTAAAATCCATACTGTATATGATGTTGATATTCTAACCATTTGGCCTAGTTCAGGATCCCTGGAAGCGGTTTGGTATTATAAGAGTTGGTTAATGAATCTTTTCTGAGTACAGCCTTTGACTGAAGGGTAAGTAAAAAATGATCGTGAATGTGTGGAGCGGCTTGACGATGAGAACAAGAATTAAGCAGTTAGGTAGTTAGGTAATAGGCCATGTAGGGCTTTGCAGACAAGATATCCAAATTTGAAGAGAACTCTTCCCTCGATAGGAAGCCAATGTAGTTTTTGGTAGAATGGAGTTATGTGGTCAAATTTTTTCAGGTTAAAGATTAGTCTCACTGTGGTGTTCTGGATGATACTCAGTTTCCAGAAATGCCTGTATTGTCCTGCTAGGTATGCTAGGTATAAATTCAAATAAACATATTAAAAATTACAATAAACCATTGTCATAATCATAAAATATTGTCATATGAGAAATTAAAGCACAAAGTAATATGAAATAGGATATGTCAAAATAATACAGTTCTAATCAAACAAACAAAAAAATCAGGGCAGTCGTATAGACTCCTCAAAAAATATAAAAATTACAAATTGTTAACTTGTTCTTGCAGAATCAATCCCACATCCAGACAAGTCAAAAACACATCAAAGAAAAAAGTCATAAATGATAAGTACAAAAAAATGTGGATTAAAACAGACCTCATATACAGACCACCGGGACTACACTGTACCATAAGCGGTCTGAATCAATACGGGGCTGAAGAAAACTCCACATATCAATAGGATCCAAATCTTTCATGCATGCAAAACTTTCAGTTTCAAATTCTGTAATTGCAGACTGGATAGGTAAAAATAACAAACTGCAAGAAATTTCAAAAACAAAGGCTACACAGCTGGGAAATATACAGTTCATTTTAGAAAAGAGCTGTTTTTAATACAAGTTAGAAGGCGTGAAGCAAACTTATCTGAGTCGGTGGCACAAGATGGCTTCAATCTTAACGTGCCACAATCAGCTCGTGGCACGTTAAGATTGAAGCTGCCTTGTACTGGGATAGATTGATCACTGGTCTGACTCAGTCTGGTAATTGTTATGGCTGTTCTTAATAAACAGCCTTTTATGTTTTAGAATAGAGGGATAATAAGAAAATGAAAAATAAATTTAGGTTTACAATTAAAAAAGAGATCTATGTGAACTCAAAGGCCCAGCCAGATTCTATCAATGGAGTCTAAATTGGCCAGAGCCTAGGTCAGGGGTCCCCAAAGTCCCTCCTTGAGGGCTTAATCCAGTCTGTTTTTCAGGATTTCCCCAATGAATATGCATTGAAAGCAGTGCATGCACATAGATCTCATGCATATTCATTGGGGAAATCCTGAAAACCCAACTGGATTCGGCCCTCAAGGAGGGACTTTGGGGACCCCTGGCCTAGATAAATAGCGCTGGCCACGTGCCAATCGCACTTAGATACCATTAACAGAATTGAAATTACTGGCGTCTAAGAAAAAACTTACCCCCTCTTTTACTAAGGTGCACTAACCGATTAGCGCATGCTAATCGAATTAGTGCATGCTAAATGCAAACATGTCCATAGACTAACATGCACGCGTTAGTGCACCTTAGTAAAAAAGGGTGCCAATAATGTAAGCCAGGGTTTTAAAGGCTTATATTTCCGGCAACTAAGGCCCTCTTTTCCAATGGTGCGCTAAGCGTTTTAGTGCAGATTTAGCGTGCGCTAACCGCTAACACGTTCATAAGATAACATGCACGTGTTTAGCGCATACTAATATTTAGCGCATGCTAAAAAGCTTAGCGCACCTTTGTAAAAGACGGGGTAAGTTTTTGGGAGAATTGCGCCTAATGGCATCTGATGATGCCTGAGGTCATCTCATCCCCTAAACATGCCTACTTTGACATTAGGGACTGCTAAGCACCTAGTGGCGCCTACTTTTTTTTTTTTTAAAAAGTACATTTAATTGGTTTAAATGGTTTGTTCAATTTCTGCATCAATTAAAGTCAATTAATGCAATTATGTTATGCGCCAGTAGGGGCACTCTAGGCACTGTTTACAGAATATGGTCTATCACCACTAGCTTAGTAATAATTCTGGTTGAATTTTTTGTTGTTGGTCCAATAAATAGGATCACAGTGGGCAAAGAATTCAATTTTCACCAGGATTAATATGATTACAGAAATGCTATATAATGCAATGAGGCAGTGATAAATAACTATTCTTTACCTTGGGAACCGAGTGCCTTGTGTATATATGATTATATGTTCATATAAACCAAGGGGAACAAATCTCAGGGGAGAATCCCACAGTCTTAGACAATTGAACTGGCAGGTGTTACAGATGTAAAACACAGCTGGAAACTTACTTTTGGAAAAAGGAAAACCAATATTGCTCTGCTCGTGGTTTTAAGTTCACATAGGTCTCTTCTATATACTGTATAATTTGCATTCCCATTCTAAAACAAAAAAGGCTGTTTATTAAACTGTGGAAGGAGTGAATCACCGTCCCTCTCTTTTTTGCCCTTCCTGCTAGAGGTTGCATAACATTCTTGAAATCATGTTGCTTCCTGTTGAGGTGCATTCCCTGATGACTCTGTCCCCTGCAGAAAGACAATTTCTACCTGATGATTTTGAAAGACTGCATTTATTTTTTATTTTATTTATTTTCAGATTAGTGGCACCTTGAACATCTGTAACTTCTGAATTTCCAGCATGTTCCCAAATACTAGACTAACTCTCTCTTTTGCCACACAGACATCCCAGCCCTTTCTCATCAAACGAGTTAGATACCTGAACTTCTATACCCATCTGCCCAGCAGCGCCCACCCCCTGCTTTTAATATTCCATCACAGAAAGGGTGGTGGATGTTTGGAATGCCCTCTTGGTGTGGGTGGTATGGCCATAAATAGTGATGAATCTCTATTTCCATTTAAAACATAACTTACCCCCTCTTTTACGAAACTGTAATAGCAGTTTCTAGCGCAGGGAGCGGCGCTGAATGGCCTGTGTTGCTCCCGACGCTCATAGGAACTCAATGAGCGTCGGTAGCAGCGCAGGCCATTCAGCGCAGCTCTCCGCACTAGAAACTGCTCTTGCAGTTTCGTAAAAGGAAGCCTTAGTCTTTCTCATGACAAAAAAAGCATGGGAAGAGAAGGGGTAACCTGCATGGAGTGGCACTTACAGAACATTAAAAAAAAAAAAGAGGTGGCAACCTGCATGGAACAGCAGTTACAACTTTAAGCACCTTACTAGACAGACTGGATGGGCCATGCTGGGTTTTTTTTGTTATTATGATACTTTAAGCCCAGTACTTCAGTTCTTCTCACACACCTATCCCGAGGTTTCCCCAGCCAGACAGGTTTTCAGGATATCCACAGTGAAAATTCATGCGAGATCTGCATGCAGTGGAGGAAGGGTATGCAAATCCCTTTCATGAATATTTGTTGTGGATATCCTGAATACCTGACCAGCTGGGCATCCCCCAGGACAGGTTTGGGAACCATTGCTTTAGAACACTGGTTCCCAAACCTATCCTGGAGGACAACCAGCCAGTCGGGTTTTCGGGATAGATCTAATGAATATGCAAGAGAGAGATTTGCATATAATGGATGTGACAGGCATGCAGATCTGTTCCATACATATTCATTAGGACTATCCTGAAAACCTGACTGGCTGGTGGTTCTCCAGGACAGGGCTGGGAACCACTGCCTTAGAAGATCATGGGCAGAGACATCACCTAAGAGAGATAGCTGAATAGTATAAATACCAAGACCAAACACAACTTTTCATCTTTGTCTGGCAAAACCAATGCATCATTGAAAGCAGGAGTCAGCTAAGAGCCAGATTCTCAAAGCTTCATCAACCTGGCAAAAAATGCCAGGTTGGGAGCAATTTTTTTTTTTTTTTATCGAGCAATGCTCAACACGATTAGCCGCGGCAGTAAGAACTCTGATGCTCATAGAATTCCTAATGTGGCCATTATTTTCAAGTATATCACAAAAAATTCCTAAAATAGGACCAAATTCTCTTTAAGACAACACAATATTAAGAAACACCTTTCCCCAAATGAAAAAAAAAATCAAGGGTTCAATTTTCCCCAGCACTTCAAATTACAAGTATGCGATCAGAACCAACAATTTACCAATGAAGTTATTTATTTATTTATAAATTTATATACCGCATACAACTATGCAGTTCCCAAGTCACTCTACAGTACAAAGTGACAGCTTCTTATACTAAGCAATCACTGGAACAAGGTGAATGGCAATGTGCTAAAGGTTGAAAGGATGGAAGCCCAACACTAGGGGAGAATAGAGGGGGTGGGAGATATTGCTACCTGCCTCTCCCACAGAGCAGTGCCATCAATGCCTTTAAGGCATTGGTCTCAAAGTCCCTCCTTGAGGGCCGCAATCCAGTTGGGTTTTCAGGATTTCCCCAATGAATCTGCACGAGATCTATGTGCATGCACTGCTTTCAATCCATATTCATTGGGGAAATCCTGAAAACCCGACTGGATTGCGGCCCTCAAGGAGGGACTTTGAGATCCCTGCTTTAAGGGGATTCAGAGAATTTAGAGAATCTCCTGAGGGTGTGCCAGACTTGCTTCAAGGCAATTTTGATTAGTTGAGCAGGTAAAAGCTTCTGTAAAATCTGCTTGCTACTGAGCGCGCCTTAGCATTATTTCTCAGAGCAAACATTCTTTCCACAGGGTGTAAACATGAAAAAGTTATAGAATCATATCTGCAGATTAAGAGATTCACATATTTTAGTCTCTTCCGGTAAGACACATAATGAGTCTTTTTGCTGAGTAAGCTTTTTCAGGGTTTAAATACCGGAACTGACGTCAGACGCTCCCGACCGGCATGAAATTATCTCGAATGGAGCGATTTCTACTATGTGCATGAGTAAGTTGCTATGAGTTTAAAAGTCTTGACTAGACATATTATAGTATATCAATACCTAAGAGTTTTTAAAACATAAGTTAACAATAGTTTAGGAGTAATGTTTGATATTTAAATGTTTTACAGATATAATTGGGAGCCTCGACCCTGAGGAAAGCGTGTGAAACATGGACATGTTGGTGGAGGCGCTCCCCTTTAAAAACTAGATAAAAGCTAAGTAAAAATTATTTTTCCTAATAATCTGTGGATAAAAGAAAAATTGATACAAAAATAAGTATATAAAGATAAAAAAGATATATTTGGATCCTATGAAGATCGGGTTCTATGAGCTTCTGCTCATTTGAACCATTGGGTAATTTGACCCTCTGAGGACCGAGTATCTCATTTCTCCTTATGCATTTGGAGATTATTACAATACTGGAATAATTCCTTTTTTTCATGATATAGCGTACTTATTCCAGTTTCTAGTATAGCCATTTATTGTGGGATTCTATACATAGAGTTCCTATGAGCATCGGGAGCAGCGAGGAGCTTGCCACGTGGCTCCCTGCGCTAATAACCGCTATCGCGGGATAGTAAAAGAAGGGGATAGTTAGCAGAAAAGTTAATATCTAAGGATAATCCTAGATTTGATTGCTCTGTAAACAGATATATTTTATTTATTTTTGATAAGAGAAACAAAATTCATACCCTTATCTTATATCAGCTGACATATAGTGAATGTCAAGATGTCTGAAGTATTCAATACAATGCACCCGACCATTCTATTCTATGCAGTAGGTTTCTATATTTAGTGAGGAATCCATTTACTATTTACTTTTGGGAAGAAATGAAAATATTTTCAATCCTGAAAACAACTGGAAGGGCCAAATAGATAGAGCTGAAAAAGTGACTGCACTGAACTCTGTATGGCCTTTCTTTATACCCTAGAATATACAGTATAAGGTCACATTTGATGTTTTTCCACATAATATGTGATATTTAACAGCCATTATTGCCTCTTGAGGCAATGCTGAGGGGGCAAGGGGAAGGATGGAAATCATAACAAAAAAAAAGTGAAAAGCAAACATCACAGTTGCTTACCCAAAACAGAGTTGAAGCAAAAATAGTTTTGTATTTCTATATCACCTTTCACAGAGTAGCATAATAACATACATAAATACAGGGGTCCTTTTACTAAGGCACGCTAACTGATTTAGCGTGCACTCAATCCTAAGGTGCCCATTATATTCTATTGGCACGTTAGCATTTAGCACAAGCGAAATGGATTAGCGCGTGCTAAATCTGTTAGCACACCTTAATAAAAGGGTTCTCGGTCTGGAGATTTTACTTTTTGTTGTTGGTTTTGTTCTTTATCAGGCAAATAATAAACCCGTGAAAATGGTGGTAATGAATCTTCAGGTATTTCCAAAGTTTCCACTAATACAACTGGACCTATCGGCGGCATTCGACCTAGTAGACCACAACATCCTTCTACAGATCCTAGATGCAATAGGCATCTCAGATAAAGTATACTCCTGGTTTGAAGGATTCCTAAAACTCAGAACCTACAGTGTAAAATCAAACAAAGAAAAGTCAGAATCCTGGTCAAACCCCTGCGGCGTACCACAAGGATCTCCACTATCCCCTACCCTCTTCAATCTCTACACTGCTTCTCTAGGAACGCATCTGGATAATCTAGGCATAACCTCCTATAGTTATGCGGATGACATCACCATCCTCGTCCCATACGATCATTCTAAACCTACCATGACAGACAAACTTCACCAAACACTTGAAGCAGTCACAACCTGGATGAAAAATCACAAACTTAAACTCAACCAAGATAAAACCAAATTCATCCTCCTAGAAAATGACAAGATCCAATCCACAACCAACCTAGACATAAACGCAACCAAATATCCCATCCAAAACACCATAAAACTACTAGGCATGACCATAGACAGATGCTGCACTATGCAACCGCAAATAAATAAAACAATTCAAAAATCATTCGCAATCATGAGAAACCTGAGACAAGTCCGAAAGTTCTTTGAAAGAACACAATTCCAACTTATAGTACAATCCCTAATACTAGGTATATTGGACTACTGTAACATACTCTTCCTTCCATGTCCTGCAACTACGATAAAACAACTCCAAACAATCCAAAATACAGCTTTGAGACTCATCTACTCATTGAAAAAACATGACCACATCACTGAAGCCTTCATCAACTCACACTGGCTCCCAATCCAAGAAAGAATCCAATTCAAATTCTACTGCATATTATTTAAAACCCTACACGGAGACAGCCCATCATACCTGAACAACCGCCTCATCCAAGCACCCAGTACCAAACACAGAAAAACGCACTCCCCATTCATACCCCCCCCAATCAAGGAAGTAAAAAGAACAAAACTACACGACGGCCTCCTAGCCACTCAAGCCGCAAGACTGGACAACCAGATCTCCAACCTTCTAATGACCACCACAGACTATAGGACGTTCAGAAAAGAAATAAAAACCACACTTTTCAAGAAATTCCTGAAACAGCAATAACAACACGACCTCTAAATGCTCTTAAGATCTACAACTTACAGCTCTAGCTAATCATTGTAATTCTGTTTTCTTAAATTAACCTTTTGTAATTACCTCTCTAGCTAATCATTGTAATTCTGTTTTCTTTAAATTAATCTTTTGTAATCCGCCTTGAACCGCAAGGTAATGGCGGAATAGAAATCCCTAATGTAATGTAATGTAATGTAATGTAATGTAATGTAAATATCTCTTAAGCATATCTCTGGGTGTTACCAGATCAAGTCTTGGAAAATTAATTAACCTTAAATTGTTACTACGTGAATTGTTCTCAAGCATTTCAATCTTCTTCCTTAGAGACATCTGAGAAGGACTTAACATCATCAGCCACTATGATTATTACTTTAGCTTTGCCAATTGATAAAACATGGTTGTTAAAACTTTACTTTAAAAATAGACAGAAAAGTTTCCTTGGTCACAAAATACAAATGTTTCCAGACTTGGCACGGGAGACGCAAAGGCGCCGACGTGAATTTCTTCTTTTGAAACCTGGGGTTTTATCCTTGGGGGCGACTTTTTATTTGAGACATCCGTGTAAATGTATTGTGTGTTACCGTACTCTCAAATATGTGTTTTTTGAACCATCCCAATTGACAAACTTTGTGGCAATGTCTCGTCTGAATGCAACAACCTTTGAACCCTAAATTTGATTATTGATGACCTCATTTCAGTGCTATAGCTTTCAGTTTCTTATGTATTATTATTAATTTCTTCTATTTTTCGCCAATTTTCTTTGACTCTTGGATCCTAAGTTGAGGACTTGAGCATAAATAGTAAAATTTGTTAATTTGTGAGTTATATTTACTGTATAATTGATATCTATTCTATTATTGCTTTCTGTACAAGTGTAATACTTGAAATTTAAATTGAAAAATCAATAAAAGATTTAAGCACAAAAAAAAAAATAAAATAAAAGGACCCAACACTAATGACAGCAAAAATTCTCATGGTCCATCCAGCTCTCCTATCTAAGGTGGCCAGAGCCAAGCCTGCAACTTTATACAAGCCCCAGCTATTCATGTTCAAGCGCCGATTGTGAAACCACTACCATGCCATCCGTATAGGCAACCAAATATGATGGGGATGATTATAACCAAGACTCCAAGTATTGCTGAAGCGTGTTGAGGTGTCCCATGGTAATTTTTGGATGTACATGCACTACCCATGTTCTAAATATATATATATATATATATATATTTATTTAGTGCTGGGTCAAATCTGGGGCAGAAAATGGACAGTTCAGTGTGAATTACTTAATATGAGGGTATTGCTGTGTGCTAACCGATTAGCACAGGCATAGCTTGTGAGTACCTACAAAATAGGTGGTGGAAAGGCTCACATGCTAACGGCCATGCACTAATTGGAAAATTAGAGCGCGTTATTTAATATAGAAAATAGAAAAATCTGCTACTTTACTCTGGTGGTAAAACTGGCCTTAGTGCACGGAGAATGACTCACGTAAGGTCTTGCTAATGCCACTTTTCACTGCAGCTTGGCACAAGGGCCCATGAATTACTATGAGGGTCCAACCCCTGCCTACAAAAAAAGATAGAAGGAATGGCATGAATATCTGCTAGCAGCAATCCAAAACCCTGAGTGGTAAATGAAGAGGAGGTATCCTACAGAGGTGGTGCTGGAGCAGACTGACCAAAGAAAAATATAATAGAAAGTTTGGGAGTGGGGTTCCGTATAAGGGGAAAGAGGAAAGGAAAGGGAGAGAGTGGAATAAGGAGGGAGAGAAAGGGGGATAGTAGAATCATGGAGGACTGATGATGGAAAAGGAAAGAGAGGCAGTGGAAAGGGGGAAGGGGTGATAGAGAGAACAGGAGGGGAAGGTAGAAAAAGGAGAGAATTGAAGGGAAAAAAGGAAGAAAGGGGAGTGCAAGGAACAGATGTAGGGGGGAAAAGTGAGTGTAATGGGGAGATAAAATGAGGAGAGGCTATGGGAAGAGAAGAGAAAAGAGGGGAACAGGAGGTCTTCTGATAGAAAATCTCTCTTACACACATATAAAACACAGTAACTCCTCTATATGCATATCTGTGGCACATGCCCCCCCCCCAATACAATCTATACCCCATAACCAAAGTTCACCCATACACACACAGTTTACCTGACACCTATATAAACACACACAAACACATATACACACCCCATTCACTTGACACACATGCACAGCTCTAACACAGACAGACTCATCCCCACTTTTACCACTGCCATATCTCCCACAAAGACATGCACTCTAATTCCAACAGACATACCTCCTCACACATTCCCCCAATCCCAACGCACACCTATTCCTGACACATGTAGTACTCCCCTAATCACCCCTTCCCTATATAGCTTCATATACTCTGACATACACACATACATACACATCACATAATCTTCTACTGTTTTATATATCTAGATCTATATATCGATAGATATAGAAATTTATACAGTGTGAACCCCTGCCCCCCTTTATCTCATCACCTTTGTCCAAAGTGTAACCCCTATGAAGATTAACAGCGGCAATGGCAGTAATCATGGTGGCTGAGATTGCTTCATCCAAAATGTAAGAGGAAGGAAAAAAGGACATAGTGCAAAAGGGAGATAGAGGGGGTATGTGGAAGGATGCAAAGGAGGCAGAATGAGAGTAAGAAGGCAGGAGAGGCAGGGAGGAGCGAACAAAGGAGAGGAACAACATTTAAGGCTGATGAGACAGGGAGAGCATAGTAATATACATATACAGCTTCCCAGATATAGGTCCCTCTGAGTTTCAGCTGGTCTCCTGCTAATACAGTGGTCTCAAACTCAAACCCTTTGCAGGGCCACATTTTGGATTTGTAGGTACTTGGAGGGCCTCAGAAAAAATAGTTAATGTCTTATTGATAATATTGTAATTTATAGCTAAAGAGACCTGGCGGGTCGCATGTGGCCCCTGGGCTGAGAGTTTGAGACCACTGAGCTAATACAATATATACAGTATTGCCAATGTAAAAGCAGCTAAATCAGCAGCCCTTGATCTGACATCACATTCCAGTGTCAGAACTACAGGAATGCCTACAATGATTACAAAAAAGAAGAAGAATATTTTATTGGAGTAAGTAAAGCACAGAGATAGAAAGGGATTAAGCTAAAACAAAACCACTTATCATGCAGTCACTTGCAAAGCAGACTGAACTTTACGTACTTGTCCTAACCACTAAACTAGACCTCCTTATATAGCATAGCTTAAGTATCCCATTTTGGTTCTGCTTTCACCTGGGAAATAAATCATTTAGGAGCCCAGAATAACAGGAAGCCATTATGCTATGTAATATCACACACCATTCTCCTTTCAGCGAAGTAGAACATGAATATTTCAAGTAAACAATGTATGATACTGTCTCATTACATGTACCTTAAATTAGAGTAGCCTGTTCTTTTGCATTTTAAATATGTTTCTACAATAATTTATGCAACTCTCAATATAATGATTTTCCAAAAACTATTCTGGGAAAGTTAAATAAGGAGTCTCTCATGTAGCCTTGGTTACTATCAAAAGAGGTTACATCATTATGAAATCAATCAATAATATTTTATAAACATTTTATGCAAGGAAAAGTTCCTGTGGTTCTATTTTGATTGAATTTTCAGTAGCATAGATAAATCTGGCCTCTCAAATAACAAAGTTGATAAACACAGGCAAAGTTTTGCAAGTCGTCAATAACATTTTCATCTCCCGGATGTTTGAGTCTCTCGTCCTCTATATACCACCATCACATATATGAAATTGTTCTCTGATCTCCATAAACTGGCTTCTTTAATAAAAGCCTACAGGGATTGAATGGGCTTCAGTGCATTTGCTGCGCAGCACTCACTACCATGGCTTGATAAAAGAGGCCCAAAGTAATTTGATCCATAGACATAGGGCTCCTTTTACTAAGGTGTGCTAAGCGTTTTAGCGCCCGCTAAATATTAGCATGCACTAACCATTCGCTAAACGCTAACGCATGCATGATAGTCTATGGACACATTAGCGGTTAGCATGCACTAAAACACGTGGAGGGGCATAATTTAAAAAAACATCTAAGTCCCCTTTTGGCCTAGGGCTTTAAATGCTGAAAGTAGCAACAGGGAAAATGTCCATTCTCAAAAAAAACGTCCAAAATGAGGGGTTTTTTTGAGACTGGCCTACCTCTATGTTCAGCAGTTTAAATGCCCAGACCACCACTACGTTTAACCTTAGAACACATTATCAACCAAAAGTAGCCTAAGTCCTAAACACCCAAAACAATAACTTTTAGGCGAAGGAGGGGCCAGTCCTTCGCCTAAAAGCTGGATTCTGTAACCAGCGTCTGTCAAAAATAACACTGATTACAAAATCCACATCCCCCCCCCCCCAACGATCGCGGCAGGAGAGATTGCTCATCTCACCTGCTGTGATCGCGATCGACCCCCCCCCCCCCCCGAACTGCCACGACCCACAGCAGGAGAGATGCCCAATCTCTCCTGCTACGGTTCATGGCAGTTCGGGGGCAGAGGAGATGGCGATCACGGCAGGAGAGATGCCCAATCTCTCCTGCCGCGATCGTGATCCACCCCCCACCCCTGAACCAATTCCGGCAGGAGGGAGCCCAACCCCTCCTGCTGAGGCATGAGCCCCATAACCCCCTCCATCCGACATAATATGGGCAGGAGGGAGCACAACCCCTCCTGCCCATGGCACACATCCCCCGTGAATGCCTCCCTGAACCCCGACACCCTCCCCCTTGACTTAAGGTAAGTTGGCCGATTGGATGGGTCCCGAGTTCGTCTGCCTGGCAGGCCCGCCATCCTCCGAATGGTGGGCCTTAGGGCCTGATTGGGCCAGGCGCCTAAGGCCCTGCATACAGAATCGTGCTGCCTCGCGCTGCCATGTTGGGGGGCGTGGGGGGTGTAACCCCCCACATTATACTGAAAACTTAACTTTTTCCCTAAAAAATAGGGAAAAAGTTAAGTTTCCAGTATAATGTGGGGTTAAAACCCCCCAACCCACCCCCCAACATCAGCACAATCCCTATTAAGTAAAGTGGGGGGTTCCCCACCAACACCCCCCATCGGAGCCCTTTAAAAGAAGGTTTTCCTGCGGCGTGCTGAAGTCTTGTGCTGAACTGTCAGCGCTCGTTTGTCGGCGCGCGTTTGTCTCTCACGCCCAAGACTATGAACCGTAAAAGGGCCCCTTAGGTAGGCTGTTTATTTTGTACATGTTGTCTATGTTGTCCCTATCAAAGCCAAAGGGGAAACAATGCCTCCTCCTGCTGCAGTTACCTGCTGTTTCTAATGGATGACAGGATCCTCTCCTTAGACCAACACTGATGGATGTTGTTTCTGCAAATGGCACAGTCTGGCACTATTTGAAATACGGCTCAGCATCATTTTCCTGCCTCGACCACATCCTCCAGCAATAAATTCTACAGCTTTCTTCAATTTTTTTTCTTAAATCTGCTACCTTTCAGTTTCATGGCGTGTCCTCTAGTCCTTCGTATTATTTGGAAAGATAAATACCAATTCCCTATTTACCCGTTCCACTTCATACTTGATTTTATAAACCTCTATCATAGCCCCTCAGTCATTTCTTCTCTAAGTTGAAAAGCTTTAACATGTCTAGGAAACAGAGGCATTTTGATATTCTTTTTTTTAATGTTTAAACATTTTTTTATTGATGATAATAAAAATCAAACAATATAAATGCAGTCATCCAAGCAATGGTGAAAGCTACATAAACAGAGTCTTAACTAAGCAAGTAGTAATAAAGAATTATCATCAGTTTTCAAACAAATTGACTATTAGGTCACAACCATCCCCAATCCCAACTACAAGATAAGAGTGAAGTCACATCCGTCTCAGGGCCCTGGACTCTTATGGGTCCTGAGGATCAGTGTCACAAACTCTCCCCCCTCCCCTTTCCATGACTTATTTTCCGTGGAAACAATTGTAATGGACGATTACAAAAACCAACAATACAAAGGAAGAAACATCAATAGAACAGTGAAGATGACCAAAGAACCAGTATACAAACAAAGCTATCTTTGAAAAGGGTCCTTTATTAATAACTGTTCACCTAAACAGGGGAAAGCACATTACTACTTAAGGGACACAACACAGGCCATGTTTTGTCTGCAATGGGAGTCTAAATATAAACCCAAATGTACATATATCAGATGTAAAGGGTTATGCACACATTACAATATGTAGTAAGGAACCATGCTGAGAAAGAGAAACAAATGCTCTTTTTAATTCTCCATTTTTTGGTGAAATTGACTTTGAATCTGGAGAAAACACCAGTGTTTGATAACTCTGCTATCTGATCAATAATGAGATGTAACTCCTGGTAATATAGGGCCCCCTTTAACAAAGCTGTAATAGCAATTTCCATGTGACAAATGTGATTCAACCCATTCTTATGGGCTGTGTTGCATTTACCGCACCAGGAATCATTACCATGGCTCTGTAAAAGGGAGGTCAAAGACTAGAAATGGCAAAATGAGCAGCTTGTTTTGGGGTTGTGTTTTTTGAAACTCAGTTTATTGAATGCATTATAAACATATATAAGTACAGATCCACAAGCGTAGGATAACAAGCTCAAGAATAACTTATACAGATAGGGAAGCTAATCTTCAAAGTAAATCAATTAACAGTAAACTTTAAACATAAGAATATTATAAACCATCCTGCATAGAAACATTAATGGTAAGAGGCAGAGCTCCCTTAAACTACCTGTTAATAATCACACCAGAGGACCACAATAAATCTGCAGTACCAGGAAACAATATGATATATGTAAGAAATCCATTCTGATGCATACATTTTCAAATATTTGTCTACTCAAATATCCCACCCAAGGACATTAAAAAAAAACAGCAGAACCCCCCACCCCATTCCACCCCACCCCTCAAATAAAGTGCTGGAAGGAGAAGAAAACTCAAATAGAGGGGTAGATAAATCTCAGTTCAAATCATCCAATTATACTCATTGTCAGAACAGGCCGAGTTAGCCATTTGGCAACGCAGGCAGGGTTCCCCCGAAGAAGGTCGTTATGATTGAAATATTCACATGAGGGAGAGCATCGGGAGTCGATTTAATTTTGCCAGCACTGGAATTGATTGTAACCATCGAAGATAAGTGTTACCAATATTAGATTTAGTGCTGGTGTTATAATTTAACATTAGAAGTAGTAAGGATTTAGTACAGCATTTGTTGATTCCTGTTTGTATTTACATGATTAAAGCTACAGTCCCAGGATGAGGATCTGAAATAACATATATGTTATAAGAGATCCTATGATCTGAGTATCATAAGCAATAGATATACCTACCTTGTTAGAGTTTATGATATTTAGTGAGATGTTTACAAATTTATTGAGATATTAAAAAAAAATTGTTTTTGAAATCTTTTAGAACTTCATTGAGCTTTATTAATATTTTTTGGAAGTTTTTTCTGATTCTCATGTGTTCACGCTGAGTGGTGATGAGTATACCAAATATACTCAAATATAAGTCCATCCGAATATAAGTCGAGACCCCCATTTTTCCACCAAAAAGGAAGAAAAATGGTTGGCTCGAATGCAAGTTGAGTGGCTTAATATTCAAGTGCTCTGGATCTGCATCCAGCACCCCCTCCCTCCCCTGTCAGGCTCTACACTCAGCCCCCTTCCCTCCATCCCCTGTCAGGCTCTGCACCTAGCCTCTTCCCTGCCAGGCACTGCTCCCAGCCCCTTCCCTTCCTCCTCTGTCAGGCTCTGCACCCAGCCCCCTTCCCTCCCTCCCAGGCTTGCCACCCTGTCCCCCCTCCCTGCCCTGTCCATTGTACTTCCTCTGTTGCTGGAATCCCTGGTGGTCCAGAGGTATAGCAGACAGGAGCAAGCTTTCTGCACTCCTGCTCTGCTGCTAACCTGGTTGGTCGCTGCCGCAAGTTCCGGCTTCAGCCGCTGAGTGGTACTGCCATTCAGGAAGCTACTCAGTGTAGAGCAGCAGCGCCACAGCACACTCCCGCTCGGTACCGCTGAAGCCAGAACTCATGGCAGTGACCGACCGGGTTAGCAGCAGCGCAGAAGCGTGGAAAGCTCGCTCCTTCCCGCTACACCTCTGGACCACCAGGGATTCCAGCAGAAGAGGAGGTAAGATGGACAGGGCAGGGAGGGGGGACAGGGTGCAGAGCCTAGCAGCCCAGCGGAGGCCTGCAATAAGTCTGGGAGAGGGGTGGGTGTGTGCTGGACGCTGGCCCAAATATAAACCGGGACCCTTATTTTTGGGCCAATTTTTGGGTCCAAAAATCCTGATTTATATACGAGTATATACGGTAATTGGATGATTTTGAATTGAGATTTATCTGCTCTTTTGTTACTATTTTGTTTCCTTGGATGCTGGGCATGATCAAAATTGAACCCTTTTGTGATATTTAGTATTATACACTGCAAATGCGACAGGAGAGATAGGAAGAAAACCAGGAACAGAGCCCTGGAATCCCAGAGAGGACAGCATATCAAGGAGTAGGTGGTGATCAACAGTAGTGAAAGCAGCAGATAGATTGAGAAGGTTAAGGACAGAATAGAGACCTTTGGATCTGACCAGGAATAGTTTGCTATAGACTTTAGTAAGGACAATTTCTGTGGAATGGAGTGGGTGAAAGCCTGATTGAAGTCGGTCAAAAGCAGCTTGAGATGAAAGGAAATGCAGGTAATGGCAGTGAACAGCACATTCAAGTAGTTTGGGTAAGAAGGCGAGGAGGGAGATGGGGTGATAGTTTGAGCGGGATGTGGGGTCTAGTGAATTTTGGGGGTTTTTATGAGGAGAAGTGTAACTATGGCATGTTGAAGACATCGGGAACAGTTGCAGTTGAGAGTGACAGATTGAGAATGTGACAGATAGGGGGGATGACAGTGGGAGAGAATTACTCCCTAAATCACTCTGTCTACTTTTTATGCAGATATGCCCACAAATAATTTTGTGAGCCCTTTTTCACATGTAAAACATGGTAAAAGCATTTATGTACCAAGACAGAAGAGTAATCATGGAAGTAACTGAAATAGTAATTGTAAAAGCCCATTTATAAACTGTCCAATGCAACTCCTGGAACATAACAATGAGTCAAATATGACCTACTTCAACTTGTAACTATGACTTAACTGTATTAATAACTGTACTAATCTACCTGTTCTACATAGTAACATAGTAGATGATGGCAGATAAAGACCAGAATGGTCCATCCAGTCTGCCCAACCTGATTCAATTTAAATTTTTTAAATTTTTTCTTGTCAGCTATTTCTGGGCAATAATCCAAAGCTCTACCCGGTACTGTGCTTGGATTCCAACTGCTGAAATCTCTGTCAAAACCCACTCCAGCCCATCTACACCCTCCCAGCCATTGAAGTCCTCTCCAGCCCATCCTCCCCCAAACGGTCATTTAAGTCTGCCCAGTACTGGCCTTAGTTCAATATTTAATATTATTTTCTGATTCCAAATCCTCGGTGTTCATCCCACGCTTCTTTGGTTCTAGCAACTCTATTGAATGTCTGTGTCAAACTGTCCATTGTAACTTCCTGGTTAACTGACCCAATCTATTGTAATGTAATTCAACCTTGAACTGAATAGTTAAAGGTGGAATAGAAGACTTATCTTTTTTCAAAATATTTGGTCGATTAAATCTCTATTGCTTTCTTCCTATGGTATTATGTATAACTTTTGTAATCCGCATTGAACTTAAGGCTATGCAGTATAGAAATATGATGTTATGTTATGTAATAGAAAACATAACATAACATCCTAGATCTTGTGACATTTCCAGTCCTAATGCTAGACCAGTCACTTTTAAAGCCTCAACAAAAGTGCTTCTCCAAAGCAAAAAAAGCACTTGCATGCAGAGATTCAGAGGCTGCAGAAGCCAGGGCGGCCTATCCCGAGGAGAGTGATTCAGAACAGGAGCCTTGGACACCCTCAGTAAGACAACAAGACACTGATTACACTCTTTAAGAAGAACCAGGAATTTACACAGCTTTACCTAGAAAGCCCAGGCAGTTCTCTAGACCACTGTTCTTCAACCGCCGGTCCGCAGACCGGTGCCGGCCCACAGAAAATTTCTGCCGGTCTGCGTAGGGCCGGCAAGATTGGATTGGGGCCATCGGCAGCGTCTGGGCTGCAACAGTGATGAACAGCACTGGCGGCCCCCCACTGTGATGCAATTTAAGATCAGCAACGGGCTCCCCGGCACTCAAGATCAGCAACAGGCCTCCCCCACCCTCCTGCGATGGCACTCCAGTTCAGCAATGGGACTCGTTCTCCCCTCGGCATCAACAGAACTTCAGATTGTCAACGCGGTGCTCAGCCCAAAGCTTCCCCTCTGACACAGCTTTCTGTTTCCGCCCAGGCAGTTCGAGTCAGAGGAAAGCTTTGGACTGAGCACCACGCTGACAATCTGAAGTGCTATTGATGCCGGGGGGAGAAGGAGGCCCATTGCCGATCTTGAGTGTCATCGCGGGGAGGGGGGGGAGTATTGCCGATCTTGTTGCCAAAATCGGGAAGAAAGGTGAGAGGAAGGGAAAGAGATGGGCCTGTGTGGATGGAGAGATTGAGAGAAGGGGCAGATGATGGAAGTGGGGAGAAGGGGCAGATGATGGAAGTGGGGAGAAAGAGAGAGAAGGGGAAGATTATGGAAGTGGGAGGAAGGGGAAGAGAGAAGAGGGCAGATGATGGAAGTGGGAAGAAGGGAGAGCAAATGCTGAATGGAAGTGGAGAAAGAGAACACATACTGGATGGAAGGAGGGATAAAGAAAAAGGACATATGCTGGATGGGGGAAGAAGATAGAGTTAGTGAGATAGTGGAGGGATGAAGGAAAGGGGTAGCATGCTTTGGGTAGACACAGTGAAAAGAGGGAAACTGAGGACTGCATAGTAAGAAATAATTAAATTTAGATGGAGGCAGAAAATAAAGAAGGAAGACCAGAGAAGGAAAGGGAAGAGAGATGCCAGAGAATGGGGAAGGAGACAGAGATATCAGATCTGAGCAGAGGACATGAGAAGAGGGAGATGCTAAAAATCACGGGGGGGGGGGAGGGGAGATGAAAGGAGAAAGATGCCAGACCATGAGGGAACAGAGGGAAGATGATGGATGTCAGACCAAAGGGGGGGGGGGTCTACAGGAGAGATGGCAGGGGGAGAGAGGCAGTTTCTGGAAGGGGCAGACAGTTGATGGAATGGGCAGATGCTGGATTGAAGAGAAAGGGCAGAAACTGGAATGAAAAGAGTGAAAAGAAGATAAAAGCAGAAACCAGAGACAACAAAAGGTAGAAAAAACATTTTATTTCTATTTTGTCATTAGAATATATCAGATTTGAAATATATATCTTGCTAGAGACATAACTGGGGACTGCAAAGCCCAAGCAGTGATTCTTTAGCTTCCAGCTGGCTTAGGGCTCTCTCTGACCAGGAGGCACTCCCCTAACACTATTCCTGTCGTGTATGACTGCAGTATTCTGTTAGCATGATATTTCTGTGTAGCATTCTGTAATAATTTGGATTGTTCAGTTTTCTTGATAGTAGAGGGGATTTCTTCCTCCCCTCTTAAAGTCAATCTATTTGTACCTTTGCTTAATCTTTGTAAACCGCATAGAACTTCACGGTATTGCGGTTTATAAGCTGTTATTATTATTATATGTGAAGGGGAGGGGAGACAGGGGTTTTGTTGGTCCTTGCTCTGTATATTTGTATTTATAAAATGACAATTCTACAGAATATTGTTTCTTTTTATACTTTAATAAAATACATTCAATATAAAATCATAACTGAGGCTAGTGCGGATGGGATCAGATGGTTTGCGGGGACCGAGCTCGCGGAGACGGGGTTTTTTAAATTTCAGTCTTAGTAGTTTGCCAGTCCACAAAATAATTCTTTTATTTCTGCAGGTCCATGGGTGTAAAAAGGTTGAAAAACACTGCTCTAGACAGAGCAAAAGGCAATATTCTATATAGACAGAGAGGGAGCCAGAGAGTTCTCAAGCCTGTCCCTCTGCTTGGCAGGTTTGAGTGTGGGGCTACCAAACTTAAACAGAGCACACACACTCAGAGGCAGGCAGCACAGGAAGAGATACTTTGGAAAGTTCTCAGAACCAAGCAAGGTCAGGAAGCAGATCCCATGGTAGGAACTGAAGCAGCTGAGCCCAGCAGAACCTTGTGATCCAGAGGAAATCATGGAGATTTCTGAAGCCATTGTGCCTGAATCTGTAGCACCAGAGCTCATGGACATGAGTATTGCATTGGCTTGCAAGTGATTTCTCTTTTTCATTTTGTTCTTGTGGTTTTTTTTCTGCTTATGAATGAGCTGCTGAGATTTGAACTGCGAAGAAGCTGCTATGATGTTGGCTTAAAGTTAAGCCATCTTCTCTATATTGTTTAATTTCTCAAGAGAACTTAAAATATCAATAAACCACCTCAGATAGCATTGCATTTAACAATTATGATATGCATAAATGCTAGTACATTTAGAGATTTACAGACTGCCACCGGAGTAACATAACTCGCTGTGGTAAAGATCCTCATTAATCCTGATTTAGCATTTTTAGTGTTGTCATAGTTATTTATGTTTTTAGATAAGCAGATTAGATTTTAATAACTTAGTTTATATGTGGTTTGTCCCCATGCCAAATATCAATTATATTTATTCAATTTTCTATACTGTTCTCCCAGGTACTCAAGCATTTTTCCCTGTCTGTACTGTCAGGCTCACAATCTATCTAATGTACCTGAGGCAATGAGGGGATTAAGTGACTTGCCCAGGGTCACAAGGAACAGCATGGTTTTGAACCCACAATGTCAGAGTGTGAGGCTGTAGCTTTAACTACTGCGCCACACTCTCCCCTCAATATATTGAAAAACAGTATTTTCTTGTCCCCAGATGGCTTACAATTGAAGCTTGTACCATAGGTAGTAGAGGGTTACGATGTGAAGGAGCAGCAATTGGATATTAACCCTGGCTTCCTTCCCCCTGTTCTCAGCCCACTACTCTAACCATTAGGTACAGATGATACATATTCCAAACATATTTGGTAATTCAAAAATAAACTAACATAAGAATTGCCACTGCTGAGTCAGACCAGTGGTCCATCATGCCCAGCAGTCCACTCACACGGCGGCCCTCTGGTCTAAGACCAGCACCCTAACTGAGACTAGCCCTACCAGCTCACATTCTTGTTCAGCAGAAACTTGTCTAACTTTGTCTTGAATCCTTGGAGGGTGTTTTCCCCTATAACAGCCTCTGGAAGAGCGTTCCAGCTTTCTACCACTCTCTGGTTGAAGAAGAACTTCCTTACATTTGTACGGAATCTATCCCCTTTCAACTTTAGAGAGTGCCCTCTTGTTCTCCCTACCTTGGAGAGGGCAGTATCTGAAGCTTTTGCTCATTTGGCAACCTACCAAAAATATTGATAGGAAAATCATTTTATGATTGCCATTAAATGTAGGATTTCTGTTACAGTGCTTTTTTGGCACATACTTCCATGGAATGTGTTCAGTTAGCTAGATTGTGAGCTCACCGGGACAGATAGGGAAAATGCTTGAGTACCTGATTGTAAACCACTTAGATAACCTTGATAGGCGGTATATCAATAAATAAAAATGTTTTTTAAAAAAATATTCAGTGTGCATATTACCATCAGTAAGAGAGGTCGGGGTGGATGTGGGGGGAGACAGCTTGTGCAATTAGACCAGAGCAACATAGTGAAGGGGTTCTTCTCTGCTATTTTCAAAAGTGCTCCTACTGTTCATTTACTCCTGACATAGGTGTCACTACCTAAGGATTTAAACGACTGGCCACAAACCATCCAGTCTTACCCCACCCCAGCTCTGCCCCCATTTATAGCCTCTGTAAACATCTGAGTCACCGGCACCTATGCCTATCCAGATTTTAACCCTGCCCTTTCTCCCTACACTTCAGCTTCACATTAATGCCTATTTTACCAAAGTCTGCTCCCCTGACATCAAAACCTGGCTATGGTCTCTGGATGATGGGGGGAATTGGTTGAGTACATATGTGGAGGGGCATAATCGAAAGGGACGTCCAACTCGCAAGTCGTCCAAAATGAAAAACAGCCTAGGACACATTTTTGAAATATACGTCCAAAATTTTTTTTCATTCAAAAATCGTCTAATTATACGTCCTGCCGATCTGATTGTCCAAGCCGCTAAATCGTCCATCTTTATACCACATTTCTGTCCAAGTCAAAAATGCCTAGAACAAGCCCTGTTGGACTTGGGAGGGGTCTGTAAAGTGACAGACTGAACACCCAGACATGCCAGCTAAATAGTGGGGTACCTTAAAGGGCACTGCTGTGAACTTCACAAAAAGGGTGCCATGTCTTCTCCTCACTACAGCTCCTTTATAGGTCATGGTGAGCCCCCCAAACCACCTCCAGAAACCCCTATACCCACTTATCTACCACCCCAATAGCCCTTATGGCTGCAGGACCCACTTATATGCCAGTAAAAAATTGTGGGGGTGTATAGGGCAGTGCACATGTTTCAATATCAATGCAGTGATTACAGGGGCTTATGGATATGGGTCCCTAACCCACCCCCAAGACGATTTAAGCTGCCTCTGTGCTGGACGACTAGGCTTTCCTATGCGGTGATGATGGTCTGGAGGCTGAATTTTAAAGGTGTCATTAATATTTCTATGGGGGTGGGGGGGTCGGTGATCACTGGGGTGGTGTGTGGGGGTCTGATTTATGTATTTGCAGTGCTTATCTAGTGACTTTAGGTGGGTTTTTGTGATTTAGATCATGTTTTACATGGTCTACGTCTCAACGTCCAAGTTCTGTCGATCTTAGCCTGTATAACTTTCAGTTATACTTGCTGTACAACCAAGTCTAAGCCCGCCCACGTCCCGCCCAACTCCCGCTCTCAACACTCCTCCCGAAACGCCCAGTTTAGCTTTGGTCGTTCAGCGGCAATATAAAGGCCTAGGTCGTTTAGAAATACATCCAAAACCCGTTTTTATTATCGGCACTTGGATGTATTTGGGAAATGTTCATCCAAGTGCCGACTTAGGCCGGTTTTGGGACGTTTTTCTCTTTCAATTATGAGCCCCATAGTATTTTATATTTTTAAAATTTGTAATCCATTTTATGTTACTCTGTGAACAATCAATTTTGTAAAGTAAAGCACATCTGCTTTATGTTTTGATAGAGACTTTTTCACAAGAACCATGAAGAAAGGAGAAGGTCGACAGTCCTGCCCAATTCTTATTACTGTCAAAGCTTTCTGAGACTGAACCATTTATTCTAATCATGGCAGCTGGTTCTTTGTACAGCCTGTTAACCTACATACAAAATTTATCTCCAAGACAACCTTCATAAAACCCCAATTCATCCTGTCAAACTTGTTTTTTGTTTTTTCTTTTTCCATTAAGAGACTGAATCATGGGAAGGTCACCTAACCAACTGGTAGAAAATATAAAATTAACTTGTGTAGCAGGCATTCCACAAGTTACACCAATTTCCTAAAGGAAAGCATGGGCATATTGTTTGGGCTAAAATCAATCCAAGAAAAATTTGTTTATTTGTGGTAAAGAGAAATTGGCATCCGTGTAGACACCCAAAATTTTTATGGAGGACTGATTTACTGAATTAAAAAAAAAATGTATTTATACTTTTCAAACAAAATATCACAAGAATTTACTCGTTACATTAATTCAGAGTTAAGTACAATATTATTCAAAGCAAATAAAATTCCCAAACCAAGAGGGGAAAAGAAAAACTTTTTAAAATCTCAAACAATTTACCACATTAAACATTTCTTAGTAGTAACAATTACCTCTTTCTTAGACCTCAAAAAAAGAGTTTAGGAAAAAAAACCCAAAGTGATAAGGAGATCTCATCTTATAAGGATAACTGATATTATTAATGAAAAGGCATGGATGGGACATAATCAAAAGAAACATCTAAGTCTGTTTTGGCCTAACTCACAAGTTGTCCAAAGTTGGACATGGGAAAAGATCCATTTTCAAAAAATACATCCAGCATATTTTTTTTCCTGAAAATTGTCCAACTGTACGTTCAGCCGTCTGATCGCCCAAACCGCTAAGTCGACCATCTTTATACCCCATTTTCGTCCAAAAATTTGTCCAAATGCCTAGAAAAAGACCTTTTGAATGTGGGAGGGGCCAGAAAAGTAAGGGACTGGACACCCAGACATGGCAATAGAGTAGAGGACAAAAGGGTGCCACATAAACATCTCACAACAGCTCCCTTATAGGTCATGGTGAGCCCCCCAAAACACCCCCAGAATCTACTAGACCCACCTATCTACCACCCCAATAGCCCTTATGGCTGCAGGAGCCACTTATACGGCAGTACAAAAGGGTTTGTTTGTTTTTTTTGGGGGGTGAACATGATTCTCCATGAATGTAGTGATTAGAGTGGCTTATGGGCCTGGGTCCTTCTCTCCATGGTTCACTAACCCACCCCCAAGTCCACTTAAGCCATCTCTTAGCAGCTCTACTAGGCTTTCCTTTGCCAGGCTGCCAAGTGCTGATGTTCTGGAGGCAGATATGTAAAGTTGTTATTACGGTTTTTATGGGGGTGGGGTGGGGTGGGGTCAGTGATCACTGGGGCTATGTGTGTGGGTCTGTTCTTTGTGTCTGCAGTCTGGTCACTTCGGATACCTTTTGTGGACTTAGACCTGGTTTTAGATGACATAAGTCACAACGTCCAAGTTCTGTCTAGGCAGTGTTGTAAAACATTTGGTTATACATGCAGTACGACTAAGTCTAGGATGACCCACATCCCGCCCAAATCCCATCCTCACCACTCCTCCTAAAATGTCCCTTTTAGCTCTGGTCATTCAGCAGCACTGTGAAAGCCTAAGTCATTTTTAAATACATCTAAACCCCTGTTCGATTATCGGTACTTGGACGTTTTTTTGTTACTGATCGTCCAAGTGCCGATTTAAACCAGTTTTTAGACGTTTTTCTGTTTCGATTTTGAGCCCCTTAGCATGTGTCAATAACCATCCATTTACATTCGTATTCAATGTTGCAATCAAGTATGGATTAAGTTCTTAACATCCCAAAAACTTTGAAGTTGCTCAGGAACAAAGAAAACATATTTAGTCTCAGCATCTCTAATTAAACATTTGAAGAGATAGCTTAGAAGAAAAGTAGCTCCCAATTTTTTAACTTCCTGCCTCATGCTCAAAAATAATTTCCTACGTTACTGTGTTGTTTGTACCACATCCAGGAAAATCCATACTTTTTGAGCGAAGAAAAAATTTTGAGAGGAGTGAAAGTATAATCTCATTATTGCGTTTAGGTCTTGCTCAAATACAAAAGATATAAGCAACATATTCCTGCTTTCAATCATTTCCTGAGAGCACTCCAAAATTTGAGCAATATTATTTAAATCAAGCGATTGCAGTCTCTCAGCTTGATTAAGTTCAGTGGACTTACCCAGTTTTTTTTTTAAGGTAATATATTCTACTAGTCTTTAAGCCCGTTACATTAATGGGTGCTAGAATATATGTTTCTCTGTCTTTCTTTCTTTCTGTCTCTCTCCCTCCCGCTGTCTTTCTTTCTGTCTGTCTCTCTCCCTGGCCTCCTTTGTCTGTCTGTCTTTCTGTCTCTCTCCCTGCCCCTGTGTCTTTATTACTTTCTTTCTGTCTCACTCCCTCCCGCTGTCTGTCTTTCTTTCTATCTTTCTCTCTCCCTGCCCCCTATGCAGCAGCAGCATTTCTTCCCCCCCCCCACTTCCCTGTGCAGCAGCCATAGCAGCATTCCCTCCCCCTCCATTTTCCTGTGCAGCAGCATTTCCCCCAACCCACTTCCCTGTGCAGCAGCATTTCCCTCTCCCCCTCCACTTCCCTGTGCAGCAGCCACAGCAGCAGCATTCCCTCCCCCTCCATTTCCCTATACAGCAGCATTTCCCTCCCCCCACCCCACTTATCTGTGCAGCAACAGCAGCAATATTTCCCTCTCCCTCCACTTCTCTGTGCAGCAGCAGGAGTGGTATTTCTCTTCTCCTTCACGTCCTTGTGCAGCAGCAGCAGCATTTCCCCCACCCCACCCTTTCCCTTCCTGCGGTCTGGCCTGCTCCCTTAGTCCCTTGCTGCTCCCCCTTCCCTTCCCGCAGTCTAGCCTGCAGGATTGGTTTGAGCCTCGATGTGGCAGCTTCTCTCACGATCACCACCTGTGTCGGAAGCCTTCTCCGACGCAGGTGCGGCTCGTGAAAGGAACCGCCGCAGCGGCTTTTAACTGAAAAATAAACTTCAGCCGGTATGGCTGTATTTACTGGATGGAGGACTGCGCGAGGTGGAGAGCAGGGAAGCCGGGCACAGCTAAGCGCACATGCGCACTCTTGCCGGCCAGGGACCTATGGATCATGGATCACGAATCACGCAGGTAAGAGTACACATGCACGCTTAGCATTTTATTATAGTAGATGATTAATTGGAGGAATCGAGTCCGAGGAAAATTATAAATTTTCTATCAAATATTTTTTGTACATGTCCAAAGGTATAACTGCAGTTGCTTTTCGAAAGTTCAATACCTGTATTCTTAAAGCAAGTCTTCTGTTGAAATTCTCAATTTGTTCCATTTTTCTCTGGAGGTAAATTTTCTTCTTAACAAAATTGTCAGAAAGATTTTGCAATGAGGCAATTTCTTTATCAATATGATCAAATTTGGCGTTAGTTTCCACTTTTATATTTTGTACCGCTGCTGAGAGATTATCCAGTTTACTCATGATAGCTGAGACTTCACTTGCAGATTTAGTAACAGCCGCCTCAAGTTTTCTAAATGTCCAATGTCACCTCGGGTCCTTGCTTAGTTGTAGTCTCGGTGTCCTGGTCCGTGAGAGTCCCCCCAATGCATGGGCACGTCAGGTCCTTTTGGTCTTCGGCGTACACGCTCTCTACGCCTTACCCACCAGATAAGGTGGTAATCGAGCAGCCGGAGGGGATAAGGATATTTCAAGCCCCGAAGCCCCAGAGGCTCCTTCCTCTGGCGCAAATGTTGGGGTTACCCCTCCTAAGATGAACGGAGAGCTGGCTTGTTGGGGTGTGGAATGGTCCACCTGGAGAACATCCTTGCGTTTACTGTGTGGCATAATAATAATCCAGCAGCCGAAACAGTATCATACTGCCAGTAAGATAGAAAGTTTGCTGAGGAAATCTGCAGGTAACGACGGAGCACTCACTCAGGCTGCTACCACGCCACCACCATCTTGTTTCTCCCCTAATATTTGAAATTTTGATGTCAAATGAATTAACAATAAACAAAACTTTGGTCTTCTACATATTTAACATCAACCTATGAATGAACATACAATTCTCAATTTTAATAATTCCTATGCATGTATATGCATTAAACACATGGGAAATTCTAGAAATGGTGCCTAAATTTAGGCGTTGGTAGGTGCTCTATTGGCGTCTACGTTAAATAACAAACACTTTAAAATAGCAAAAAATGGCACTGTTAAAGTGCTTACTAGCACTTGAACAATACACTCCAGAATCGTGCCTACACAGATGCTTTAGGTCGCCAAAGGCCTCTATGGGCATAGCTAATGACAGAAGAGGTATAAGGTGGCCTAAAGAACCTAAGTAGGCACGATTCACAACAAAGATAGGCGTCGGAAATGTAGGCCCAGAAAACCCAAGCCTACATTTCTGATGCCTATCGTTTGCGGAGGTGCAATTCTGTTTAGGGCGCTGTCGCGTGATTGACACGCGATCAGCGGCCGCCAATATTGGGGCCCTATCGAGAATCCGAGCAATGTGAGAAAAGATAATTTTTGCATATGAAGCATTGTTTTAGCCATTAAAATGTCGAGTTTCCCTTTATGGTACTGTATTGAATAATTTCTTTTTATAAATTCTAATATAGGTTTTATGATGTAATTTGCTGGGAGTGTTTCAGTAAAAGTAAGAAATAAATGCAAAAACATGGAAATAAAACAAATAAATGGATATGGGTAGAAAAACTTTGAAAGTTTTACAAAATGGTGCTCTGCTTTCATGCAAGACTTATTGGTTTTTAAGGCTTTAATTGCCCAATATACTTTATAATAAATGCAAGGCTCTTTTGATTTGCTGACTCGACTCCACCCATATCTAACCAGTGGTCAATATCAATATACTCTTGTTTCTTTACCATATAAAACATACATTTCAATAAAGCTAACTTCAATCTCCTTTCTACTATATTGGATCTTTCCCAGTCCTAGGGCCATAACACATATATATTATTGCTCTTTTCATAATAAAGTTATTTCAAATGTTACAGATTTTCATCTATTTTATTCATTTAAAGGTTCTACTTGTTCACCTGGGGTTGTATATCCCTAATCTAGTTGTTCTTTCACAATGTGTTCAGTTTCACTGTTAATTTGAAACTTCAGTTTGTTCAGCAGCAAGAATAAAGTGCAGAACGAGCCTGGAGCAGTGAAAGCAAAATAACCTTTAAAAAAACAGTTTGCAATACATTGAATAGTAATCAGGTTCTCTTATGTATTTTCACTTTTTGTCCTGGCAGGCTCACAATCTAACAATGGTACCTGGGGCAATTTATTCTTTTTTTATTTTAAGTATTTATACAACACTTATAGCATAAGCAGTTTACATTCAAGTACTATCTATCCTGGTAGGCAATGGACAAATTCAAGGGAGCTTTGAAATGCTTCTTATTTAAAGATGCCTTTGAGTATTGAGCTCTGTCCCTCAACGAAAAGGCTCCAAGAAGAAGATTCCCCTTCCCTTTTGTTTCTTCCCTTTCCCATCTTTTTCTTGATTTTATTGTAGTTCTCCCCTTCTCCCTCTCGTTTCTCTGTTTCTCATTGTTTGCTTTTTTTGTATTTTTAATTTGTTTTTATCAATTTATATATTGTGTATCACTTAGGGCTCCTTTTATGAAGCCGCGTTAGCGGCTTTATCGCATGCACCTTAGCGCATGCTAACCCCTGTGCTAGCCAAAAAAACTACTGCCTGTTCAAGAGGAGGCGGTAGCGGCTAACACGGCCGGCAAATTAGCATGCGCTATTACGCACGTTAAACCGCTAATGCGGCTTCGTAAAAGGAGCCCTTAGTTAAAAAAGATAAGCAATTAATCAAATACTTATTAAACTTGAAACTTGAGTTTTAAGTGACTTGCCCAGAGTCAAAAGGAGCAGGTTGGGATCAAACTCACAAGCTCAGGGTGCTGAGGCAGCAGCGCTGACTACTACCCCCGCCTCCCCCCCCCCCCCACACACACACACACTAACAATAAATATAAGTAACAGAGTGAGTTGTAGATTTTAAATGTGTTATTTTATAATGTTTTTCCCAAATGTAAAGCCTGTTTGACATGTGTGGAAGGCCTTTTAGTAAAACTACATGACAGCATACTGTATATATCCACGCAAGTACATTAGGAAAAAAAAAATACGGTACCAGTTTGTAGTTTAATATGCGTCCAAATAACTTAAAAACAATAATCTTAAACACAATCTACAAAGGGTGTATACAGTCACAAGTGACCCACAGGATAACAATCAAATAATGTGTACAATAAAAATGACCCAACACAGGCTGTGTTTTGGCAAAATAAAATTGCCTTCCTCAGGGGTCTTATAGGGCCCTTGGCTGTCTTAAATATAAAAACATGAAAGTCACAAAAAAAAAAATCCAAATAGTTAAGAGGCTGCAAACAAGTAGCATAACTTACAAGACTCCAATGTAGGTTGGTGTCATACTACATACTGGTACATCCGATCTTCTGTTCCACAATCTTTTTGTTGTTTAGCTGTTTAATTTCCTTTGTGGAACCTTTTGGTGCTATTTGGATTTTGTTGTTTTGACCCCATATGTAGACATACTAGTGGTGTGTTTTGGGAGGAGCAGGGGTGAAGTTGTGATTTACATACATATTTTATAAAATATACATGTGTAATACATACACATATTTATACCATCTTTGGAGTGGGTGTAAATTGGTGCCTCAGCAATGGCACACTGCAGGATCTGGTTCTGGGAACCTGTCTTATTGTTTATTCATATACTTGCCATACCACTTTCTCTGAGATCAGGATAAAGCCATCTACATAGGAAAATACAATAAAGAAAGATTAGGTTCTTACCTTGTTAATCTTCTTTCTTGTAAATAGGTGTGATATTCTGGACGGATGGGTATTCAATCTGAACCCGCAAGCTGTGCAGAAGGTATCAATCACAGTTTTCAACTTCTCCTCCTTATCCGTTTGTACCAAAGTAGGTGATAGGATAACAATCTACTTAAGAACAAATGACACGGGGAAGTTCCCTGAAAACACAGTTGTGTTCTGTTCGCCTCTCTAACAAATATATGAACACTCTTAATAACCAAACCACCTAGAAAATATCAACAAGTGAAAACATTTATGGAGCTCTACATACCCCAGCACATTTTGTGTCCTTACACCTGTCTTTATCCTCCTACAGTCTGACTGATCTGAAAAACCTCATTCTGAGACCTGGCATTCTTGTTTGAGACAGTAAGTCTTTTTTCATTGATATTTCTGTGCTATAGATTGTAAAGTCCACCTAGTACTATCCTTAGGTTCCAACTACTGGAGTTGCCATCAAAGCTCACTCCAGCCTATCCAAATTATTGTGTTGTTCACAAGATACAGATCGTAAAAGTCTACCCAGCACTGTCCTCATGTTCCAATTTATTGGAGCTCCTGTTGAAGCTCTATTCAGCCCATCCTAAACCAAACTGCCATATATGGGACAGACAGCGCAAGTCTGCCTAGTACTAGCCTTCATTTTCCAATTAAAGATCCTCTGTATTCATCCCATGCTTTGTTGAATTCAGTCATCATTTTCCTCTCCACCACCTCCCTTGGGAGAACATTATACGAATCAATTACTGTCTCCATTTGTCCTCAGTTTGTCTTTATGAAACATTTGTTATGTCATATGTTTCAAACTCAATAAAACATATTTGAACTAAAAAAAAAAAAAATGTCCAGATGAAAACACATAAACAATCATTGTCCTCATAGGAAGGACCAACATTCTTGTCATTCTGGCCACATAAATATACCAGCAGAGCAATGATAAACCACTCATGTTGTATGATGAGCCCTCCAAACCCATCCAAAACCTCCTGGATCCAACTATACACTACACCAATATCTCTTATGCCTGTAGGCATGGACATCAGAATGGGGGAGGCCACAGGGGCCATGTCCTCCCCAAAGACTGAAAGTCCCTGGTTGGTTCCCTTCCCTCTCCCGGCATTGTACTTCTAAATCTTTGGACAGCTGCCATGCAGCATCAACAAGCAGGCCTGCCCCAGAACCCTTCATTCTACTTCTGGGAGCAGGCCTGCTCGTTGATGCTGCATGGCAGCTGCCCGAAGATTTAAAAGTACAGCACTGGGAAGAGGTGGATGGGGAAGTCGGGAGCTGGTGAGAGGCTGTGCCACAGGATTCTGCAGGCTAGCCCCTTGGCCCTTTCAAACAAAACAATTCCACTGCCATGTGTCACCTATATGAGGGTACAGTGGGATTAGGGTGGGGTTTGAAAGCCTCACAGATTCCACTACTACTACTACTAAGATGTATAAGTGTAGTTGTCAGAGTAGGGTATGGACCTGAGTCTCCATCTCTATAGTTCACAACATGGACCACTAGGCTACTCCATGAACCTGCTTGCTGGAATGGCAATAAAATCTGAAGCTATCATACATTCAGGTATGTGCTGTTTCATTCACATCCTTAGTGATAGGGGATAGGAGGGAGTTAGTGACCACTGTGAGAGTAAGATGGGGGACTTGCCTTCCTCCCTCCAGGGGTTACCTGGTCAGTTTGGGTACCTTTTTGGTAGTTATTCATTATGAAAACAGGTCTAGCTTCAAACATCCAAATTGTGCCCTCGATGTACTCTAGAATGTTTGATTATTGCAGAAAATTGTCCAAATCGTCCACCCTAGTCCCGCCCAAAACACGCCTCCAACACACCCCCTTGAGATTTCGATGCACTGAAGACAAACAGCATAGAAAACTGTCTGAAACAAATGCTACTTTATGCCAGATTTTGGACATTTTTGTCTTTTGAAAATGAGACACAGATAAAATAGTGTAACATGAGTTAGACGATAAGAATGACATCTCAAGAAAAAGTGTATGTTTGCAATTAACAAATACAGAGGTGAATGTTTTTCACTGTTCAAGCAGCATATAGTAAAGATGTGCATACTGTTCAGGACAACCGCAGCTGATCACAAATCAATCTAGCTGAAGAAGTGAAGAAATCAGGTGGGGTTGTTACTGTATGCCCACTAATTTACAAACAGAATGCAGATTTGCAAAGGAGGGTAGCTCATAGATGCAAACCTGCTGGGAATATTGTTAAGAACTGGCATGCAAATACCATGACCTTTCTGTGGCCAGCCAACAGAAAAGGCGCAGGACAATGCCAGTATTCAGACACTGCTGCATAAACAAGTTTAATTATCTCTGCAAATGGGGAGTATCATGCAGATGTGCTTACATAACCTTCAGGGTTTCACATCACTTCTCTTACAACACTGAAGCTTTTTTAACCTCATCTAAAGTTTTTCTTTATTTTCAGTTTATCTGCTATCAATTTCTACAGAGTTACCTTTGTGTACCTGCTTCCAAACCTTCTTAACAGCAGCACAGGAAATTGAGTTGTGACAGAAATAATCTTGTGATCTGTTCTCCTCCTCAAACCTTTACGTAATATCTCCTTTGTATAAAAATCAAGCAAGCTATGTGATATGCCCACCAACTGTTATTATCCATTGTGGGGGTCATTCTATAAAGTGCATGCTAACATTTATGTGCTTGATTATGGATGTAAATCATTAGAATAATGGCATATATGCATGTATACTATGCATGAGGGCAAATCAAAAAGTAATTATATTTTTATATTATATTATATTTTGGACAGCTAATGTCCTTTCCATTTTATATATGTGGCACACCAGAAACAGTAATTGAGTCTATGTGTGGAGGCCATTGATAGATTATTGTAAAGATTAAAAATATTCTTCCCTGATTATAATATATGACATATGAGGGAGGGTGGGAGGAGGGAAAATTTGATTATTAAAAATATATATATATATATATATATATATATAAAATGAGGGGGGTACAATATTTTAGGATGATACGATCAAATGTAAGAATTCAAGTGTTTTAAAATGTTCAATTGTTAAACATCATTTACTGTACTTGATTTTAAGATATGAAATGAATAAAGAAAAAAAAAGAACTGAAACATAGTCCATATCGGGTTATGTCAATAATAAACCTTTGGGGGGAAAAAAAAGTAATTAATATTGTTAAATTATGTGATAACTGGAACAGAGCTAGTGAAATGCAACATATGTACTCATGCATTGCCTACTGAATAGTTCAACCATGCACAGTGCAATGCTTGACCTTTAGTTGTGTGGCAGCCAAGAGGTCAGAAACAAGGATACTTCATTGCAAGATTGCACCATAGAAGAACAGCATTCAGTAGTGAGCTTTCTATGGGCAGAGGGAGTGAGACCTGTGGAAATTCACCATCGGATATTGACTCAGTATGGACATAACACTATGAATCAATGAAAGGTTTATGAGTGAGTAAAAAGGTTTAAAATGGGAAGAACAGGTGTAACCGAAGAAAGTCGTTCTGGTCGTTTATCAACATCGCGCACACAAGAGCACATTGACAGGGTAGATGCCTTGATTAGAGAAGACAGATGGTGTCTCAATTGGCTGCAAATTTGGCTATCGGCTATGGATCTACATTTGCCATAATGATGACTTGGGATACAGGAAAGTCTGCGCACGATGGGTTCCCAAACAGCTTACTGATCTGCACAAGCAACAGCACCTGGAGGTTGTAACCCAGTTCCTGAGACAGTATGAAGAAGATCCCAAGTATTCTGGAGAGACTTGTCACTGGCGAAGAGACATGGGTGCTTCACTGCAACCCGGAGATCAAAACACATAACATGATGAAGTAAAGGAAACAGTGCTCACCTGGCTTCGGAAGCAGGTGCATAAGTAACAGCAATGCCCATGCTCCTCCCACTCTTTCTTTCTTTCTTCCATTCCCCAACCATCTCTCTCTGTCTCTCAATGAGTCCAACTTTTTCTTCCTCTCTCCCTGCCTGTCCCCTGACACACTCCATTCCATCCCCAACTTTTTCTTTCTCTCTCCCTGCCTGCCCCCTGACACACTTCCCCAATTCCCCAACTTTTTCTTTCTTTCTCCCAGCCTCCCCCCTCCCCCCCAAGCCACCGGTGCCAACAATTTCTCCCTGCTTCCCTGCTGCCAATGCAGCAACAGAGCCAGGCCAGGTGCATGCAGCGACTGCACAACGCCCGGCCCACAAGCCTTCCCCCAACATCAATTCTGACATCAGAGAGGAAGTTCCAGGCCAGCCAATTGCTGCTTGGTTAGCCCAAAACTTCTCCTCTGATGTCAGAATTGACGTCGGGGGGAGGGGGGGAAGGCTTGAGGGCCGGCCGTTGTGAAGTTGCTGCACGCGCCTGGCTCTGTTGCTGCATCGGCATCGGGGAAGCACAGAAAGAGCTCAGGCTCCATGATCGACTCGCAGCTTCAGTACAGCACAGCTTTGGGACGCTGAAATGTCCCGTTTTCAGAAAGAGAGCAACCCATTAGACTCTAGTGGGTTGCTCTCTTTCTGAAAATGAGACATTTCAGTGTCCTGAAGCTGTGCTTGGGGGACAATGGGAAAGGCTACCTAAAAACAAGATGGTCCTGTTCAAAACGGGATGTATGGTCACTATATTGTGAGAAGCAAGAAGCCATTTTTGTGTTCAGCCTGAGCAAAGAACTTTTGTGCTGGATTGCATCATTAATACAGATTTTTCTAATCTTGTTAGCTAAATGGGCAATTTAGAACATTAAAAGGTCGTAAAAGTAGAAAAAAGCCTGTTTTCAAACCATAACAGGAACTGTAATTATATTTCAAGAAATATAATTGCAATCAGACAGGTGGACAATGACAATCCACGTTTTCATGTAACCAAGAGCAAAGTAATTATGTATGCTGTTCTTATTAGTAAAAGTTTTAAGTGATGTTTTGCGGTGATAAAAGTACCTGATTATGAGTTATAAGCTGCTTCTAAAAGCGGAGCTTGAATGATAATGTATATTTACGAGTGTTGAACTTAATTATAAGCCATTCTGAAGAGCAAAGTTTTGTGTTAATTGAAAACACACATACAATATTTATTCTATATGTGTATTTATCTCACTTAATGACCTAGGGACAGGAATGACGTTACCTATCTTGAAAAGCAAAGTTTTTGCAACTAATTTACTGACATTAGGAGCAATAACACTACCTTTGGTTCACTCGGGAAACTGGCCTGTTCCGGAATGTTCAAACGCGGGTGTTTAGGCCAAAAAGTGCCAGTTATTGATTAATCAGCTAATTATCTGGCCTGGATAATGTATAAAAGGGGGCAAGTGGCAGTTAACCTTTGGAGATTTTTTCTGTGTGGACGCGTCCAAAGTGGTGTCTGGCAGGTTGAAAGCTCTCTATCTTTGACTGCAACTTGGATCTCTCCAGTCACTGGCCTAGATGATGCGTACCTATGCTTCAGTGGTGATGTATATTTATTTTATGTTTAATTCGTATATATGCGTATGAACTGTTTGTTACACTGATGTATAGGGAATTAAATCTTACTCTCTGCATAATATTGTGTCTTGTATTATCTGGCACATAGACACCCAAAAGAGCAACACAGTCACATTATGCATGGGCCATGCAGTCTTGGTCCCATATGATATTACCCTTCTTTGAATGGGAAATAGGAACCATGTGAATAAATGTTAAAGCTGATCAAGGTGGTTCTCCGTTTTCTTCTCTGGCTCTAGTTTGAGCTGCTGGGATGATGAGCAATGAAAGTCTTGTAAGTATCAGTGGGTGTGGCGTACATGTAAGAAACATACATAGTAAATGACGGCAGATAAAGACCCGAGTGGTCCATCCAGCCTGCCCAACCATACATGCTCCATAAATTAATTTAGTTTAAATGGTCCTTTTTCTTAGATATTTCTGGGTCAGAAATATCTTCACCAACACACAGCTAACTTCACAAACACATTGCTAAAAACACAATCAGGTTCCTCCAAACACTTCCTTGGTCTCTCTGGTAGCTCCAGCCTCTGCTGGTCCCTCTGGTCACTACCGATCATCATTATAAGCACTGTTTCTTCTAAGCCAGGGGTGTCAAACTCAACCACATAAGGGGCCAAAATCTGAAAAAAAGGCTAAATCACGGGCTGTATTTTTAATTAAGATACTTAGAGGGTCCTTTTATTAAGGTACACTAACCAATTTAGCACACACTAAATATGCACCTTAATAAAAGGACCCCTAAGTGACTAAGGCTTGGTCTTAGTAGAAGTATAGGGTTACAACGTCTCCAACCCCACACCGGCTCTGTGGTGTAAACAAAATAAATAAAAAAGACTTCCTCGTTTTATGCAGTATTTTATGTTTAATCAATTGTATTGCACTATCAAGGTTTAAAAATCAATAAAGATTAAAAAAGAAAGACTCTTCCTCTCTCTGTTAGGTTCTAGTTCACGCTCGCTGTCTAACACCAGCTCTGGCAGGATACACATTTCAAATCTGACATATTGTAATCACAAAACAGAAAATAAAATTATTTTTTCTACCTGGTTGTCTTCTTATAACTTGCGAGTGAAGAGCAGCAGCGGCGGCAGCGGTTTGTGCTGGCGGGCCAGATTAAGTATAAAACTGAAAATGTCTGGCGGGCCAATTTTTAATATACCGTGGGCCAGATTTTGATATGTCTGGTCAAAGCTAAATGGGAATCTTCCAGCTGAAATTGAGGGGGGAGGGGTGCTTCAAATATTGTGTTTTCAATTGCTTGGGATAGACAAATTCCCTGGAGTCCTGCAGAGTTTTCATGTCCCTCACTATTGAAAAAGTGATAGTGAAACAGCCAGTGGTGTAATAAGGGGGTGCAGTCCACCGAGGGCAAGGCACCTCTCCTCCTCTCTGCACCCCCACTCCTCCCCCTGCCGTGCGCGTGCCTTCACTTCCCTTCCACCTCTAGCTCTTCGCCAGCACAAGCAGAAACTTCAACCTGCTGCTCATGCCAGCGTCAACTCTCCCTCTGATGTCACTTCTGGGTCCCATGCCTAGGTCCCACGCCTACGGTGGGGGGGAGGGGGGAGGGAAGTGACGGCACGTGGCAGGGGGAATTGGGGTCGCCACCACCCCAGGTGCCTCTCACTCTTGCAATGCCACTGAGAACAGCACCTCCCATTGGCAGGACTTTAGGTAGAGGATTAGAGGGAGCAATGGTTCTCTCAAAATTCCATCTCAGCCTCTGTTATTTCCTTTTAACATCAGGATTCTCTGAATGAAGACTGGCAGTTTTTGTCAGTGACTATCCAAAAACATCAGTAGGTTTTGGAAAACATACATACAAACTGTGTTCTCTCTCTCTCTCTTATCATTTTTTTTCTCACAAGGAGAATACATCTACATGTCACCAGTCAATTTTGCCTATGCTTGTTTTTCCCTGAGGCTATAACATTACAGCTACTTCTTCCCCAAAAGGACTTCTAACTGGAGACAGCTTTTGTAGCAATTACAGACCCCTCTACAACTGTGTATTACTCATTCATTATTGTTTCTCTGTTTACTGAAAGCCTGGCCAACATGCATCACAGCAGTCAAACTGATTTTGAATGTGAGGCAGGATAAAAGTCAGGGATTACCTAGTTCAAAGTAATTGCTTGTGGCCTTTTCTGATTATTAATTTGGTTTTCATTTAAGATACAATTCTGTTAAACTGTTTATTATATTAGATGCTGAATCACTTTTTAATTTAACTACCGCTTTGGTGCAATCGAATCAGCACTTGCCACGCATTTCAGATCCTGAGGCTGATTAGATTTCTTGAATAGATTTGATTTGCTTTTATATTTCAGCACCATTACTGGATATCAGAATGCAACCTGGGCTAGTCTTATGCTGTGAAAAGAAACCCAACTGATCATATTCATAGAAATAATTTAATATTTTCAAGTCTTATCTCACATTTACTTGGAAATCTTAAATAAAGAATGTCCTCATGCCGACAACCTTTTTTTCACAGCAAACAAATAAAAAAAGGGAAAGAAAATTCCTTTTTTTTGTGGTGCAAGAAATGTTAGGAAATATAAGGATCCATTTACTAAGCTGTTTTAAAGTTGGCTTTAGTGTTCCCATACATGGGTTTTTCCTGTGCCCTAAGGCTTTTTTTTCAGCTGGCAATAGACAATTTTATATACATTCATGCTTTTCTGCTGAGACACAGCAATTAATTACATAGTGTTGGCGTTTATGATGTGCTTCTTGAAAGTAATTCATAACATGAGGATTCATGACAGTTTGAATCATTTCCGATCTCACCTGTTTTGCAGCTCAGTTTGCTGCTTATTTGTGTATTTAACCATTTGGGTTCCATTGTCTACATCTAAGGACTTATATTTGACCTCTGATGCAGGCATTGCGTGCCGAAACATAACTTGTGTTGGGTCAATAAAGATGAGACTTAGGGCTCCTTTTACTAAGCTGCGCTAGCTGCATTGCTGTGTGCGCTAGACACTAACACCAGCATTGAGCGGCAATGCAGTGTGCGCTAAAAACGCTAGCGCACCTTAGTAAAAGGAGTCCTTAGTTCCTTGAGGCCTTTTTTTTCAGTGTCAATTTTCTGTTTCTTCCATTAATGGTTATGTGCTAATGTTCCCATTATAGTATCTTCCCACTCAAACGCCCACCACTATTCCCAGCAACACCACACTGTGTTCAAATCATTTCATTACACAGAGCTTTACGTGTTAAATTATCACTGGAAAGATGGTCCTAAGCTCAATTTCCCAATCACTATCACTACAGTCAATAAGTAGCATTAAGATCCTAGGGGTTATTTTTGATCATAAACTAACTTATCACGACCACATTAGTAGTATTGTCAAATCAACTTTCTTCAGGCTACGTCAAATTCGTTCAGTTTCGAAATTCTTATGTCCCAAGTCACTTAACACATTAATTCACTCACTGGTAATCTCAAAAATCGATTATTGTACTTCTACTAAAACTAAGGGCTCCTTTAATTAAGGTGTACTAGCGGTTTTAATGCATACTACAATGCCACACGCGCTAAACGCTAACGCCTCCATAGAGCTTGAGTTAGTATTTTTCATTTAGTACGTGCTTAGCATGCGCTAATCTTTAGCGAGCGCTAAAAACACTAGCGCACCTTAGTAAAAGGAGCCCCAAGTATCTTAATTAAAAATTTGGCCCGCACCTTGCCTTGTGTTTTAGATTTCGGCCCTTTATGTGCTTGAGTCTGACACCCCTGATTTAAGCAAACAGATGACTGTTCAGAAACTGGTGTCATGTCAGATTCCAGATTCATATCATTGACTTCTAGTAAGCTAATATTAAGTGCACTGTAGTTGTTGAAGTTACTAAACAGTTTTGAAATGACATCTGCCCTCCGTTCAACTCTTCCCAGTAAGACAACATGGATGGGAGAACATCGCAGGGGAGGAGACATAGGCATCCTGGGACTGTCTGCCAAGTCTCTTCCCTGAAGAAGCCCTTTCTGGAAACGTCAATCGCTCCTCCTAAACTTACTTGCTCCACTTCATCACTGACGCTGAAACCGTGGATTGAAGACAAAGTTTTATTTTATTTTTCTTTCCAGCTTATGATTTATCTTTAATCTTATCTATTGTTTTGCCTTTTGTCTTTGTTTTGTTCTATTTCTATCATTTAAATTTCTCCAGAATTTTTTATTTTATTTTTATTTTTCCTCTAACTCTACTTTTCACTTCTCTATTACCCTCCAGGTACTTTAGTTAGATTGTGAGCCTTCGGGACAGTAAGGGAATTTTTCAAGTACCTTTCTTATTTCTAATCTTAATGTATATTTTCTGTAAACCGTTTAGAACCTAACGGATGTAGCGGTATATAAGAAATAAATTAAATTACATTACATTACATTACAACGAAGATATTCACTACCAGAATCAACAAATAGATGCATTTTGCTATTATGAAGTAAAGGAATCTTTGATGGGTATGTACCAGTCCAATCCAATTCATCCGATTCATCCCTCCAACAGAGCTCGACTCAGTTAACAAAATATTAACCGAATATATAAGGAGTTGGAGAAGACCTTAGCTTCTAAAGTCATTAGTTTGAACATAACATAACATAACAAAACATCATACTTATAAACCGCGTAATCGTAAGTTCAACGCAGTTAACAAAAGATTAATAATAAAATAACATAAGAAGCATATAAATTAATTCACCAGGTACTTTGAAAAAAGGTAAGTTTTCAGTTGAGTTCTAAAATGTTAACAAAGGTCAAAATTCCTTATCGTAGGAAGATGCCTGGAATGCTAATGTATGATCCAAAGATTTCTTGCTTTAACAACCCTGAACAGATAGAAAAAGAAACAAAGCTTGTGATCCTCTTCTATGTTTATAAGATGCTATAAGGAATCTGTCAGTTATATAAATTGGAGTAATACCATACATGATTTTATAACAAAGGCAACCCAACTTAAACAAAACGCGAGCCTCCAATGGAAGCCAGTGCAACAGTGCAACTCACGATAGAAGGGTGTCACATGGTCATATTTCTTCAAACCATAAATCAGTCAGAAATTTCAGAAATAAGTAAGTTTTCAGCACTTTTTGAAAGATTGGTAAATGAAAAAGAAGTCTGGCTGCAGAAGTAAGCTCATTTCAAATTTTTACGAATAAAAAAGTAAAAGATCGACAGAAATGAGCCATAGTTTTAATTCTCTTTACAGCAGGAAAACCAAGTTTATATTTCTGAGAACTCCTGAAGTTAGATGGTTTGCATGAATTGAAGGAAACAGGGATCAAAGGGATGAAGATCCCATACAGGATTTTAAATATCACAATAGCACATTTGAACTGAATCCTCCAATAGACTGGAAGTCAGTCCCACACTAGAAATAACATTTCTGAAATGTAAAAAAGAAATAATAAACTGGGGCATCCTTCAGTATCTGTGACTTTAACTACAAAGGAATTGAGTTATGATTAAAAATGTGTCACTTTACAGATGGAAGAAAAAAGGTAAGAAAAGCACTGACATCTTATTTAGTTGATAGCTCCAAGTTAAGAAATATCAAGACTGAAACTGGAAAAAAGTAAGCCATCTGCAGTATGCAGTGAAGAAATTTTCTGAATATCGGGCCCATATTTTTTTTTTCAGTTATTTCATAGCAGTACTACCTTACGTTGCCTTGAATTACAAATGCATAAAAAAGTTATTTTCACATTTGATTGGGCTGACAGAATTACGCATATATCCAATTTTACTGAGACAGCATTTGAGCAAATACAGGTCAAGAGATTTGTTTTACTTATGTTACTGTGCTATTCTTTCTGACACCTTTTTGATATCAAGAGAATGAAATGTAATCTTGTCAGGGAGGTCAAATGAAGGATAAGACTAAAAGCAGATGCTGTGAACACATAAATAAAGAAATAGTTACAATGACAAATGTAAAAGAGAAGAAACCAAAAAATAAAAAGCTTATGGTAATATTCTTGTTTCTGCTGTCTTAAGATCAACCTTTTAGAACACTATAACAAGTGACATTGAGCTAGGAAAGCTGACAATTGGAAGTATTTACCACAAATAATGTCTACAGATGTCTGTTTGACAGAAACACAGCTTTTAAGGTGTTATTAGAAATGTTTTCAGCTTTTCTGTTAGTGAAGCAATCTTCCTATTCATTTCAGAAAGTTTTGACGTACGATGTAAGAAATATTCTTTCTATGATATGTTTTGCCTTGATATATTGAAATAGAAGTCAATACTCAATAATGGGTTTGCGATGATACCTTAACTTAATATCCGGCTTTTTATTTCATATTTATAGAAATTCCAAATAATACAATCAAGAAACAATCTTGCACTGAAAAGTCCCACACATTTGTAATGTTTCATATTAAAAAGAAGATATTAAGAAAATGGGATAACCCCAACACTAGGGGGTCCTTTTACTAAGGCACACTAACTGATTTAGTGCGTGCTAATTGATTTAGTGCACGTTAAATCAGTTAGCACGCCTTGGTAAAAGGACCCCTAGGTTACGTACAAGTCCACAATAATGTGAGAAGGCACTATCACTTTCTTTTTCCTATTGACCATTCCTCTCCCTATGCACCTGACCATCCTCCAGGTGACGGTCAAAGCCAGGAGGATGCTCGGATGCATAGGGAATGGCCAGTAGGAAAAAAGAAGGTGATAGTGCTGTCATATAAGCTGTCATATAAATCTCCCCATTTGGAATGCTCTGTACAATTCTGGAGACCACACCTTCAAAAAGATATAATTAGGATGCAGTCAGTCCAGAGAGCTGCTCCAAAATTGGGTAGTGGTCAAAGTGTCTGGGGACAGACTTAGGCGACCTCAATACATATACTCTAGAAGAAAAGTTAGAGAGAGAGAATATGTTAGAGACATTTAAATATCTCCATGGCATTAATATACAGGAGGTGAGTCTTTTTCAAATGAAGGAGAACTCTGAGCATAGGATGAAGATAAGAGGTGATACTACAATCTCCTTTAAAAAAAAAAAGCATTGGTCTCCTTTGCAAATCACTTCCCAGTCATGTCTCATGATATTATTTCAGGATATAACAATCTCTCTTGTTTCCTTTGCTGTGAATTTAAGCATACATTTTGACAATGTACTTATATGGTGTGTATTGCTTTCTCTATATTGATGTACTTGGAATCTCATAGACCTCTCGTAATTGTTATGATTATCACTATTTTATTGTATTTTTCTAAAAACTCAATAAAATCTCATGGAAATTTCTTCCTGCCTTGATGACTCAGAAGTAATCTAAGGAAATTCTTTTTTTACAGAAAGGGTTGTACTTGTATGGAATAGTCTCCCAGTAGACAAAGACAGTATCTGAATTCAAGAACGTGTGAGACAGGCACATGGGATCTGTTAGGGAGAGGAGGAGATAGTGGATGCTGAGGATGGGCAGACTGGATATGACATTTGGCCTTTATCTGCCATCGTGTTTCTATGTTTCTAAGATGGAGATATGAAAATCACAAAGAGAAAAAAAATAGTAGTAGCAAAACTAACCAGAATTGTGGCAGATGTTAGGTGATACTTCCTAAATATTAATCCTAAATGAATTCCTCAGTACTAGAGACAGGAGGTAGAGCTGGGGCCAAATGCAAATAAAACAAATAAAAAATGATACAATTTTATTGGACTAAGGGCTCCTTTTACTAAGGTGCGTTCAGGCTTTAACGCGCGGAATAGCGCGTGCTAACTTGCCATGCGCACTAGACCTTAACGCCAGCATTGAGCTAGCGTTATTCTAGAAGCATACCGCGTGGTTTAGTGTGCAATAATTTTATGCGTGTGCTAAAAACGCTTGCGCACCTTAGTAAAAAGAGCCCTAAATGTATTTTTAAATTAGCTTTCAGAGGCCAAAACTGCCTTCCTTAGGTCAGGACAGTATACTGTTATTATGGTACCCTGTCTTATCCTGAGGAAGGATGTTTTGGTCTCTAAAGTTAGTCAAAAAGGTATTAAAATTAATCAAATTTTAATTTCCATTTTGTATTTTTACTTATTAATGTTTATTAACACAGCTGTCTTAAACTAAACTAAAATTCTTTTTTCTACCTGTGTTGTCTGGTTATAGATAGTTGAGCTGAATCAAAGAAAATATAATAAACTGACTGGTAGTGCAGTTTGGACCCCTGCCCCCCAAATGTGATGAAAACGTCCCCTATCAACTTCAAATCTAAACTACTAAACTGGATCAACCTACAACTATCTTTTGGCAAGTTCCCAGAAGACGTGGGTCAAATTGTTATAACTCCTATAAAAAAGAACAAAAATGAAACATCCAACATTTCCAATTTTAGACCTGTCGCAAACATCCCTCTGGCTGCCAAATTAATGGAAGGCCTGGTAAATGCTGAACTAAATACCTATCTAGACAAATTCAACCTACTGCACAATAACCAATCAGGTTTCAGACTCGGCTTCAGCACCAAAACTATAATGGCCTCTCTCCTAAACCATCTACATTCCCTTCTCAGTCAAGGCTCCAGTGCAATGATTCTCCAACTGGACCTAAGCTGTGCCTTCGACCTAGATGACCACACCATCTTGTTGAACTGTATAGAATCATTAGGCATCACAGGAAACACTTACAATTGGTTCCAGGGATTCCTCGAACTCAGATCCTATCAGGTATTCAAAGAAGACAAATTCTCCTTCAGCTGGAATAACAACTGCGGACTACCCCAGGGCTCCCTGCTATCTCCGACCCTATTCAACATCTACCTCATCTCATTGGGACACCTTCTTCAAAGCCTAAATCTCAACTTCCACATTTACGCTGACGATATCACTGTTGTGCTACCACTATCCGGTCTGTCGCCAGACTTTATTAATCTCCTAACCAATACCCTAAATCAAATAGAGCTTTGGATGAAGGCCTTCAAACTAAAACTAAACACAGAAAAAACTAAATTTTTCCTAGCATTTCCCAATGAAAATATAAAAGACAACATGATTCACGTGAATGGCCGAGTTTACAAAATTGACCAAACTATAAAAATACTAAGAGATACCCTTGACAGACACCTAGGGAAAAGCATACAGATCTAATGTTCAAAAAAAGTATTTCAGCCCTATGGAAGCTCTACACCAGTGATTCCCAACCCTGTCCTGGAGGAACACCAGGCCAATCGGGTTTTCAGGCTAGCCCTAATGAATATGCATGAGAGAGATTTGCATATGATGGAAGTGATAGGCATGCAAATTTGCTTTATGCATATTCATTAGGGCTAGCCTGAAAACCCAATTGGCCTGGTGTTCCTCCAGGACAGGGTTGGGAACCACTGCTCTACACCATCAAAAAATTATTCAATGAATCATCCTTTCGATTACTTGTACAATCATCCATCTTGAGTATGCTAGACTACTGCAACATTATATATCTAGGAGCTTATAAGAAGACACTTCACAAGCTAAGATTAATCCAAAACACTGCAGTCCGACTCATCTTTGGATTAAAAAAATGGGAACATATCACCCCGTACTTTCAAATACTCCACTGGTTGCCGGTGAAATCCAGAATACTCTTCAAGCTTGCCTGCATCAGCTACAAAGTGGTCTTTGGGATGCTACCAACTTACCTCGCCTCCCAATTCTTCCTCAACTGCCCTAATAAGAGCTCTTGCAGAATAAATCTCTTTAATTACCCATCTCTGAAATCATGTCACTACAAGAAGTTCCTTGACAGAATGCTTTCATTCCAGGCAGCTAAACTGAAGACTTGGCTCGTAAAACCCATAATCGAGGCCGCGTCATACGCTGAAGACTCGTCTCTTTAACACAATTTGAGTTCTCTTCCATTGGTAATTTTGTATCCCTGAAAGTCCTTTCTCTTCCCATTACTCCTCTTACCCCCATTGCATGTATATTGTTGTAAACCTCTCTTATTCTCATTGCATGCCTCTCATTGCATATATCTTCTTGTAAACTGCTCTGAACTCATGTATCCTGTTGTAAACATTTGTTTCTTGTTGCAAACATCTCGTATTCTCATTGCATGTATCTTCTTCCAAACCACTCTGAACTTATGTATCTTGTTGTAAACATATGTTTCTTGTTGTAAACATCGCATACTCTGATTGCATGAATCTTGTTGTAAATCGCTTTGAACTTATGGTATAGCGGTATATAAAAAATAAAATTATTATTATTAACATAGGGACTGAATGAGTGTCACAGCATTTACCTTACTGGCCCATGGTAAAAGGATCTACCTTGGTAAAAGGAACCCTAAATCCTAGAAACAGCAAATGCATGATATAGTTTAAGAAATATAATGTAACACCCCCTTCAGTTTGGACTCAAAAACTATTAAATAATAAAGATGAGAGTGAAGACCCTCAAGGGACCCCACACTCAACACACAGGAGATGATTCACTTACAAAAAACTAACTACGTATGAAAATTTGAACTGAGGGGAGTCTTTCAAAAAAGAAGAAAAAACATGGTAAAACTTGACATCTAAGTCCAATAGAGAATAAATGGTCTCCTAATAATGAATCATTTCAAAGGCTGATGCCAGACCCAGTGATATCACAAGGGCCAAAAACCATCTTTTAGGATTATTACATATAATATGCTACGTACTATGTCAACACAATACATATTAAAGCAACTTGACAGACAGCATAGGGGATAGCAGAGGTGAAACATATAGACATAATATAGATTAAAGGAGTTAGAAAGAAGATAAGGGTGGCTGACTTGAGGACAAATTCCATGTTTATTCAGAAAAGGTGCATTACAAACCTTAAGAGGCATACATTTGAACATTCAAATAACAAAGATACGATGCTCAAGGAATCAGTACAGTACAATAAAGCATCTTTTCCCATTTTCTTTAATGTGTTTCCTCTTCTGTCCTATCATTACACTGCAGTTCTTTTCTTCCTTTATAAACTATCATTTTATTGGGATTATAAACTACTTTAATTATATCCTGAAATAACCTATAAAATATAGGTAGCTAGAAGACGTTCAGTTCTGACAAAACATTGAAACATAGACAAATTAAGGCAAAGACCATACTGTATATACTATTTAATCTGCCTTTCTATGTTGTTTACTATCCCTTCCTCTCCCAAGCTTTCTTGAATTCAGATACACTTTTCATCTCTGTCACCACTAATGGGAGGCCATACATTTACCATCCTTTCCATGAAAAAGTATTTTCTGAAGTTGCATTTTAATCTATCCCCTTTTACCTTCATCCTATGCCCCCCTCATTCCAGTTTCTTTTCAATTGAAAGCGACTTTCCTTATTTGCATTTATGCCATATATGTACTTAAGTATCTATATCGTATCTCACCTCTCCTGCCTTTCCTCCAAAGTATACAATTTGAGATCTTTGAGTCTGTCCCCATACACTTTATGACAAAGACTATTGATCATATTAGTAGCTGTCCTCTAGACTGACTCCATCTTGTTTATATCTTTTTGAAGGTGCAGTCTCCAAAATTGTATACAACATTCTAAATGAAGTCTCACCAGACACATCAGAGAAAAGGCCCTGCTGGGGCTGGCCGTGATCAGTCTGTTTTGAGGCTGCCTCCTGTTGACCAGCTGCACTTCGTGTAAGGAAGGGAAGGAGGAAGCAAGGGGATTCGCTGCTCAGGACTGCCACCTGCTTCTGCCACTAAGGGTCTTGAGGGAGGGGCTTGAGCGATATAGAAAGCTTAGGACTGCTGCCACGCTGGTGCTTCAGGATAGGGGAGGAGGTTCTTCTCTCAGCTGCTTCTGGCTTGGGGGATTTGTGACTCAGGACGCTGCCGCATTGGTGCTTTGGGTCAGGAGGGATGTGGGGTTTGTGGCTCAGGGCTGCCACTGCTTGTAGTTCTTTGGGGGATGAGGGAGGGAGGGGATTTGCAGCTCAGTACTGCTACCACTAGTGCTTCAGGGATCTTTTTTTTCCACCGGTGATTTTTTTGCTGATTGGTTGAGAGTGCCAGTTAACCGAGACCTGGTTAACTGAGATTCAACTGTATTTGTTAAGCAATTCAACCTTATCTTTATCAGCTTCTACATATTCCACCTCTTCACCTTTGAGTCTCACACTGCTACTTTTATACTTCCTTCTATCAATATATTCAAATATATTTATTGAGCTCAACAATAGTAAGTAACAAGCAAAACAAGCAAGCTCAGTATTTTAATAATAAAATCTATACCTATGAATAACCCAACACAACCCACTCTCCAACCCACCCCCTCCCTCCCAGGGTCCTCCTTCCAAGTATATTCCAACCCAGAAAAATTAACCAGGTAAGTACATAAAATAAAGGAAAACAAAATAAAGATATTCAACAGTTTAGCAAACGACTTCGGGCCAACGGAGTCATTGTTGTCCAGAAGGGTTCCCAAGTCCGTTGAAAAATCCTGCCTGGAAGAGTACAAAAATCCAACACATCTCTCCTTTCCCACATCAAAAGGGTAATCATCCGACATCTCCAAAAAGAATAATCAGGAGCTGTATCTTCAAGCCAATGAATCAAAATACATTTCAAAGCCACCACAACAGTCCATTTCAGAAAAGCAGTAGCACCCCTCAGTCGAGGAAAAAAATGAGGAACAATCCCAAATAATAGCAAAGGAGAACGACGAATGGATATTTTCCAAATGCGCTCCACAAAAACAAAAACAGCATTCCAAAAAACTTGAATAGCAGGGCAAGTGCAAAACATATGACCCAAATTTGCTTCAGAAGCCTGGCATCTCAAACAGGCTGCATCTTCACGAAAGTGAGATAGATATTCTATCAATATATCAAGAAAATCCCTCCCCCCCCCCACACACACACACATTTTACCATGTTGGCTATTTTTTATTCCATTTACATCTTTGCTTTCCTGACTACTTTATCAGCTTCTCTTAACTTTTCCAGAATTTTTGCCTGTCTTTTTCCTTCTGCAATCTTTTGCAGTTTATGAAAGTTAACCTTTTTTTCTTACCTTTTCAACTACTACTTTTGAAAACTAAAGTGGCTTTCTTTTCCTCTTACTTTTACTTTATAAATGGTTTTTGCCATGGTTACTTGTCTGCCTGGTGTGAAGGTGGCAGACCTCACAAGTCACCTAGATAGGATTTTAGTTAGTGCTGGGGAGGAGATGGCTGTCTACATGTAAGTACCAATGGCATAGAAAATTGTGGGAGGGAGGTTCTAGAAGCCTAATTTAGGTTCTTATGTAGAAAGCTGAAATCCAGATCCTCCAGTATAGCATTTTCAGAAATGCTCCCTATTCTACCCACAGGACCGAAGAGGCATGCAGAACTCCTGAGTCTCAATGTCTGGTTGAAACAATGGTACAGGGATGATGGATTTAGGTTTGTTAAAATTTGGGTAACCTTCTAGGAAAGGGGGAGCCTATTCCAAAAGGATGGACTTCAATTTAACCAGAATGGAACCAGGCTACTGGTGCTAACATTTAAAAAGGAGATAGAGCAGCTTTTAAGCTAAGATTGGGGGAAAGCTGACAGTTGCCCAGGAGCAGATGATTTGGTGTGGAGTATATCCTTGAAGGATACTGTTGAAACAGGATATTTAAGGAATCCCAATTGAGAGGTTTCAATAAGGGTGAAAGAAAACCAAGAGTGTTTAAGAGGAAGGCAGAATAAATGACACAAATTATCCCTGTCAGCTTTTCAGCATTTTGGAAATGCTAGGGAAAAATAATTTAAAGTGTATGTATAAAAGTGCTGGAAGCCTAAAAAATGAGATGAGAGAGTTAAGAGTCTATAGCACTGAAAATTAGCAGATAGTCCCAAACAGACAATTTAACTGGCCAGGAGCTGTTTCTGGTCAGTTAAATCACTTTGAATATCAACCGTTAAGTTTATACCTCAAATAATTAGCTTATTTGTCCAACATCACAAGGCACATCAGTGCATTTTGAACATTGGTGACCCTGGGTCTCAGCCTGCTACTCTAACCAATAAGCTTACTTCTAATATTTGGTTAAGTATCATGGGCAGAATTTTCCCTGAAAATTGTCTTTGGAAATTTCTCTTGATATTACTTCACAGAGAATTTGATTTTATTTGCTTCATTTAGCACTCCAATTGGACATCTCTCTTTTTCTTTTCCAAGACTTCCATACGGTTTCTCTACTTCCATAATGAACTGTTCAGTAAAATTTTGATGGGACCTTAGATATAGAAATTTGTGATGCCTTGGACGAAATAAAACAGCGTAATGCAATACTGTAAATGCAACTGAATATAGTCAACCTCAGTGAAGTAAAAGCAAAGTGTTAATGCATACCTCAAGGGAAAATAAACCTCAAAGACTGTAACCTTCAAACCTTCAAAAACATTATTGAACTTTAAAAAAAAAAAATTACAGTAGCTAAAATTAAACTACAGGATTTCAGAGAAATACACTGTGATGAGAGATAAAAGGAGCTTATGCTTTAAATTTGGACAAACAAGGCAGCTTATATCACTTGAAGATTACGTCAATGCTAAATCAGTAAAGCTGAATGTGCAAGAGAGATATCTTTCTGATTAAATCCCCAGGCACAAATTCTTCTCATATGGACTTAAGCATTATTAAATGGATCAATCAAAACCCAGCTAACAGAGCAAAATAATATTACATTAAAAGCTTAGGAGGAAACTATAAGAGCTATTTATATCATCAAGAAACTTTAAGGTTAGCTCAATGACCTAGTGAAAGCAAAGCGCACAGCCATAGGGGAAATTAGGGTCTGCTAAATTCATCTCTTATTTCTCAGGAGGTCTTGGACTCCCCAGTAAAAATAAAACAATAAAAAGCCATAGCATAAAGCATATAAAATGCATGGGAATTTAAAATAACCACAGACAAAATGACAATACTTTAAAATTACTAATAACGTGGAGGGGCATAATCAAAAGGAACATCTAAGTCCGTTTTCATCTAAGTCGCAAGTCATCCAAAGTAAAAAAAAACAGCCTAGGACACATTTTCGAAAAATGCGTCCAAAATTTTTTTTGGTTTCGAAAATCGTCTAACTATACGTCCTGCTGATCTGATCGTCCAAGTCACTAAATCATTCATCTTTATACCACATTTTCACCCAACTTTTCATCCGTCAAAAATGTCTAGAACAAGTCCTGTTGGACGTGAAAGGGGTCTGCAAAGTGATGGACTGAACACCCAGACATGGCACCTAAATAGGGCACTACTGTGAACTTCACAAAAAGGGTGCCATGTCATCATCTTACTACAGCTCCCTTATAGGTTATGGTGAGCCCCCCAAACCACCTCCAGATCCCCTAGACCTACTTATCTACCACCCCAATAGCCCTTATGGCTGCAGGAGCCACTTATATGCCAATACAAAAAGGTTTGGGGGTGTATATGGGAGTTCACATGTATCAGTATCAATGCAGTGATTACAGGGGCTTATGGGCATGGGTCCTCCTCTCCATGGGTCCCTAACCCATCCCCAAGACGGCTTAAGCCACCTCTGTGCTGGACGACTAGGCTTTCCTATGCCAGGCTGCCAGGTGATGAAGGTCTGGAGGCTGAATTTTAAAGGTGTGATTACGATTTTTATGGGGTTGGGGGGTCGATGATCACTGGGGTAGTGTGTGGGGGTCTGTATTATGTGTTTGCAGTGCTTATCTGGTGACTTTAGGTGAGTTTTTGTGACTTAGACCATGTTTTAAATGGTCTAAGTCACAATGTCTAAGTTCCGTCGATCCTGGGCTGTATAACTTTCGGTTATACATGCTGTACGACTAAATCTATGCCGGCCCATGTCCTGCCCAACTCCCACCCTCGACACTCCTCGTGAAATGCCCCGTTTAGCTTTGGTCATTCAGTGGCACTATGAAGGCCTAGGTCATTTAGAAATATGTCCAAAACCCGTTTTCATTGTCGGCACTTGGACGTATTTTAACAATGTTCGTCCAAGTGCCGACTTAGGCTGGTTTTTGGACGTTTTTCTCTTTTGATTATGAGCCCCTTAATGAACCTTCTAGACCAAGGGGCTGATTCTATAAATGGCATCTAAATCAGCCAGCACCTTGAAAAATGGTGTGACTGTGTATCTATCAAGCGTAGGCACCATTTACAGAATTATAGCTAGTAGCGCCTATGTATAAACTTAGGCGCCTGAAATGTAGGCCAGGGTTTTAAAGGCCTACATTTCAGGTGCCTAAGGTTTTGGAAAATCATGCTTAGTGGCACTTAAGTCACTCTACTACCACTACTTATCACTTATATAGCGCTGAAAATTTAGGGGAGATTGTGGCGCAGTGGCTAAAGCTACAGCTTCAGTATCCTGAGGTTGTGGGTTCAAACCCACACTGCTCCTTGTGACTCTGGGCAAGTCACTTAATCCCTCCATTGCCCCAGGTACGTTAAATAGATTGTGAGCCTGTCCGGGACAGAGAGAGAAAACTGCTTGAGTACCTGAATAAATGCATGTAAACCATTCTGAGCTCCCCTGGGAGAATGGTATGAATGAAAGGTGTATGCAGTGCTGTACATTTTGGCACTTATAGACGGTCCCTGCTCGGAAGAGCTTACAATCTAATTTGGACATACAGACATGACATATCAGGTTGGGAATGCAGAACCCAAGGTGAGAAGAGTTAGGAGTCAAAAGCACTCTCGAAGAGGTGGACTTTTAACTGGGCATTGAGCACAGCCAGAAACTCCATTATACAGTCCAAAACTCAACATATGGGCCAGATTCCTTATAGTGCGCCTAAATTAGGCACCAAAAAAAGCCCTCATTGAGGTCACCTAGCAACGCCTAGCTTCAGAATCCACCCTCAACTTTTTTTTTTTTGGCATGGTAATTGACCACACTAGTTTTCAGCCAAACAAACAAAGACCGATTAAGAGTTCAGTGCTAAACTCTTAGGATGCCTAAGTGGAGGCAACCTCTGATTCCTAATGATACCTACCTGAAAAGTAGGCATGTTTAGGGGTGGAGAGTAGGTGTGGTTGGCTTAGGCATTGCTAGGCATCCGAGTTAGGTGCTGGTAAATTAGGTCAAGTAAAATCTGGTCTAATATACCAGCACCTACCTCTAGGACACCTAAGCATGCCTAAGCACCGCTAGGTGGGATTCTATAAGCATGCCTAGCAGTTGATTGATAACTGCATTTAGCAATGCCACAATAACCGCACTGAGCAATGCCATATGTCGCAAACATTATATAAAAATCTATGAAAACTCAGAAGCATATCCAAATCAGATTTATAGAAGTCAAATAACACTCTATATTTCCATAAAAACATTGCTACATATTGCTTGAAGACTTCAGCATATCACAAATCCACTCCAGACAGGAATTCCCCGTTTTGCCTTGCAGCCTCAGGGGAGACTGACACTTTCAATCTTCCACATGTCAGCAGGATCCAAAATGGATAAATATTGAGCTCTGCTATAAGCTGCTTTCATGAACAGTAAGTTGAATTAAAATGTGTTTTGTATTGAAGGAGCTGATTTATTGCTCTGTTACAGAATGAAGTGTGGTATATTAGATCACTAAAAATATTTGGAAAAGGGGAAGACAAAAACAACAATATCAAGACAAGCCAAGAAAAACTGGTAAAGTAGCCAGGAAAGCAAAAATGTAAATGGAAGTAAAAAATAGCCAATGTACTAAAATGAGAGGACACAGGTTTGTTTTTTTTTGTTTTTTTTAATTATTATTATTTTTAGATAAAAATGATATGAGAACATGCAAATGGGCATTGTGGAGCTCAAGGGTAAAGGGAATATAAGTTCATGAGCATAAATGGATTTGTTTAACAAATAATAATGATAATTATAAATATTTCTGTATTGTGTTCACAAATAAAGGTCCAGGATGAGGACTGCAGAGAACCGAAACCAGATAGGAATGGAAGTGAATTAGACCTTGAATAATTTTTAGAAGCTTGTGTTTCTGACAAGCTTGCTAAGCTAAAAAAAAAACCAGCCAGCTGGGGACTGAAGTTCTGGTAGCTCTACTGTCTGACCTTTTCAGTGCTTTTTTAGAATTGGGAATGACCTTGGAGGGCTTAACAAGGGCAAAAATGGTCTCTCTTTCCAAAACTGAAAGTAAAGAGAAGGTTGGACACTATAGGCCAGTTAGACTGATCAATGTGGTGAGTAAATTAATAGGAATTCTGCTAAAACAGAGGATACTTCAGTTTCTGGAATTCATTGGATTGCAGAATCAGAGGTAGCATGGTTCATTTGAGTTATATCTTGTTTAGGGTTACCATATGGTACCAGAAAAAGGAGGACAGATTGAATCATCTGGGTTTTATTTCCATTGAAACTCAGTGTCCTACTAGTCAAGTGTCCCCCGAGGAAGGTGTCCAATATACGCTGAAACTGGGATCTTTGTTGGGACCAACCTTACTTTAATAAAGACTTGTTTATTTGGTTGAAAAGACATCTCCATTGCTTTTCTGTTGTCTGGTTGTAGTCTATGGCAAGGTGCTCTTCTGTTTGCCCTTTGTTGTTTCTCCTTTTTCTGGAGCCATATGGTAACTCTAATCTTGGATGAATCTAATTAATTTCATTAAGTGACTGCAGAGCACTAGATGTGCTATGCTTCAGATTTCCGTATAGTCTTTGACACTGGTTGAGTAGGAGGTGACAATGGGCAGTTGTAAAAGGAATCTACTCTGAGGATAAGGGCTTTATTAGTGGTGTTCCTCAGAGATCAGCCCCTTGATCTGGTTCTTTATAACATTTTTGTAAGCAACACTGCAGAAGGCCTGTTGATTACAGTATACCTCTTTGCAGATAAAACCAAAATCTGCAATATGGTGGATAACCCTGGAAGGGTGTAAATAATATAAGGAGTTATCTAGTGAAGAAAGGCCCTATCCCTGCCCCTATAGTCAAGTATTTCTCCTTACATTCCCCCTTCCCTTCCTTATTTTTTGTCCAGCATACCCTCTTCCTCAACTTACTTCTGCCTCAAGGTGCCTCCTTCCTTAGCCATCTCCCCTTCTGCTCAATACCACCCCTCGCCCACACATACACATGTGAACAGCATTTCCCCATCCTCATCCTACACCAAAGTATCCATCATTCCATCTCCCTTTCCCTACCTTCTATGTCCAGCTCCCTGTCTCCATTTCCCTTTCCTTGCTAGATCTGCTGCCACACTACTACCATCGAGGTTGGAATTTCCTGCTGGAGGTGGCAAAACACAGCAGGGCTTGAGCATGGACCTGTGCTGAAAGACACTGCTGTGCTCCAAATTCTGCAACCGTCAGTGGATTTGTGGTCTGCCTAGTGGACCTGCTGGTAAGTAGCCCAATTTATTATTTGAGATTCAAATATCAATAAAAAAGTAGTAAATCTGGAGTAATGACTGCATTTCAGCACAGTGTTATGCTTGCTGGCATAAGTCTCACTCTGTGTATGATGGTCTACCTTCTGTTTTGTGATGCCTATTATGGATGTGTTAAGAAACAATTTCCCACTCCTTTTTATTAAGCCACGATAGAGGTTTCTACTATGGGCTGGAGCGCTAAATTCTGCAACGCTGCTCTGACGCTCATAGAATTCCTATGAGCATCACAGTAGCCTCGGAGCATTTAATGCCCAAGGCCACGGTAGAAACCTTTATTGCGGCTTAGAGGGCCAAATAGATGTGTGAGAGATTTTTTTGGTGTGAGAGATTCTGTAGATTTTCTTTTCTCCACAATTTTTTTTTTTCAAAAGACAATTACTTCAGAGTTTCTATGGGTCTAAATTTTATAATTTATACCTATTCACAGTTCCTAGTTGATTAGAATCCCCTTTTACAGATAATTGCATGCACCTGCACTTAGATTTTTGAAGGTAAAAATGGAATACATTATGGAAAGTACAGGAAATTTATCTCATTAGAATTGGCTATGGAGAGGTCTACTGATGTAAGAAAATATAGTTACGATTTACAAATATATTTAGTAAGAGACATAGGAGTTTAAAAATATATTTGATTCCAGTAGTTTCTACAAAGTACGGCATAGTATGTTACATTAGAATGTCGGCAATATAAAATCAGTATAGTAAACATCATACAAGAATAGAGAAAGGCCAGCCACTCCTAGATATCTCAAGTTAAAAAAAAAGTGGAGAAAAAGAGACCTCAGAGCACTCCATCCCAGCAACTCAGTCCAACAGTCCTGTTAAAGGGATCCAACATAATCATGGGTCTCAGAAAAAAACTCCACTGAAAAACATATATCTTTAGAGTAGCAATAAACATATCTTCATAGTTGTAACCTGGGGCTTCTTGAACTTCTCCAATCCAGACCAGTTTCAAAGTAGCATTTCTCAACAAGTTTCACATGCAACTGGCGAAAATATCCCAAGCCTGACAGTGGCCCTGTTTTCAAGAGCTAGGCACAATCATTCAGCTGGTCACAAACGGCCTCTTTTACAAAGCCGTGCTAGGGGCTGCCGCGTGGCAACAGCCCCAAAGCCCTTTAAATCTCTATGGGCTTCGGAGCCGTTAGCGCAGCGCAGCCCCTAGCACAGCTTTGTAAAAGAGGCCGAAAATTGCAACTCAAGTAACAAAGCCTGAAAAATGACTCACGCACACGTACATGTTCAGCTTCAACCTGTTGCATTTTAATCCAACATTCTGTCCACACCCGTTACACAACGTCTATCGAGATGTCATGATGTCATGACATCAAAAATGACAAAACACAATGATGTCATAAAAATGAGAAAATACAAAAATCCAAAAACAAAAGCACAAAACCAAAACCCCAAATCTTCAAATCAAAAATCAATCAAAATAACATTCCAAAATCTGTCAAAGCAATATCATAACAACAAGATTTGCCACTGCTGGGTCAGACCAGTGGTCCATCGTGCCCAGCAGTCCGCTCACATGGCGGCCCTTAGGTCAAAGACCAGTGTCCTATTTGAGTCTAGCCTTACTTGCGTATGCTCCGTTCCAGTAGGAACTTATCCAACCTTGTCTTGAATCCATGAATAGTGCTTTCCCCTATAACAGCCTCCGGAAGAGCGTTCCAGGTTTCTACCACTCTCTGAGTGAAGAAGAACTTCCTTACGTTTGTACAGAATCCTTTCCCTTCTAACTTTAGCGAGTGCCCTCTCTTTCTCTTCACCTTGGAGAGGGTGAACAATCTCTCTTCTCTACTAAGTCAATTCCCTTCAATATCTTAAATGTTTTGATCATGTCCCCTCTCAGTCTTCTCTTTTCAAGGGAGAAGAGGCCCAGTTTCTCTAGCCACTCGTTGTATGGCAACTTCCCTTGTCCCTTAACCATTTTCGGCGCTCTTCTCTGGACCCTTTTGAGTAGTACTATGTCCTTTTTCATGTACGGCGACCAATGTTGGACGCAGTATTCCAGGTGGGGGGCATACCATGGCCCGGTATAATGCCATGATAACCTTTTCAGATCTGTTTGTAATCCCCTTCTTAATCATTCCTAGCATTCTGTTTGCTCTTTTCGCCGCCACCGCACATTGCACAGACAGTTTCAGTGGCTTGTCTACAAATACTCCCAAGTCTTTTTCCTGGGGGCTCTCTCCAAGTATAGAACCGGACATCCTGTATTCGTGCATATGATTTTTGCTACCGACATGCATCACCATGTTGAACCTCATTTGCTATTTCTCGGCCCATTTCTCGAGCGTATTTATGTCTCTTTGTAGGTCTTCGCAATCCATCTGTGTCTTCGCTACTTTGAATAACTTTGTATCGTCAGCAAATTTAATCACCTCACTCATCGTGCCAATTTCGAGGTTGTTTATAAATATGTTGAAGAGCACAGGCCCGAGCACTGAACCTTGCGGCACTCCACTCGTGATGCTTTTCCAGTCTGAGTATTATCCATTCACCCCACTCTCTGTTTCCTATCCGCCAACCAATTTTTAATCCACATGAGTATATCACCCTTGATTCCATGGCTCGCAATTTTTCGAAGTACCCATTCATGCAGAACCTTGTTGAACACCTTCTGAAAATCTAGATAGACAAATGTCGACCAGGTCACCCTTGTCTATCTGCCCATTTACTCCTTCGAAGAACTTCAGTAAGTTTGTCAACAGTACTATACAAATCAAAAACAGAACAAAACCCAAAAAACATAAAGACAAGCTTCTTGACCAAAATTCTCAAGTGCATAGAAAACAGAGTTCTTCACTGGTATGTTTAAAAATATGCATTCCATTCAATGCAGCCATTTAACCCTGCAAGAGCCACTGTATTCCACTCAAAAATGTGTTTCTGCTCCAACTGCCATAAACGTTTCTGAAGATTTCCTCTTCAAGCTGAGCCTGGAACATGATCCAGAACCCAGCAACATAAATCAGACCAGTGCTATTTAACTTATTTATAAATGATCTGGAAATTGGAATGACAAGTGAGGTGATTAAATTTGCAGCTGACACTAAACTGTTCAAAGTTGTTAAAACGCATGTGGATTGTGAAAAATTGCAGGCAGACCTTAGAAAATTGGAAGACTCAGCATCTAAATGGCAAATTAAATTTAATGTGGAAAAATGCAAAGTGATGCACATTGGGAAGAATAACCTGAATCACAGTTACCAGCTGCTAAGGTCTACCTTGGGGATTAGCACCCAAGAAAAGGATCTGGGTATTATTGTAGACAATACGATGAAACCTTCCACCCAATGTGCGGCAGTGGCCAAAAAAGCAAACAGGATGCTAGGAATTATTAAAAAAGGGATGGTTAATAAGATTAAGAATATTGTAATGAACCTGTATTGTTCCATGGTGTGACCTCATCTGGAGTATTGTGTTCAATTCTGGTCTCCTTATCTCAAGAAAGATATAATAGAGCTAGAAAAGGTTCAAAGAAGAGCGACCAAGATGGTAAAATGGATGGAACTCCTCTCATATGAAGAAAGACTTAAATGGTTAGGGCTCTTCAGCTTAGAATAGAGACAGTTGAGGGGAGATATGATTGAAGTCTACAAAATCCTGAGTGGAGTAGAACGGGTACAAGTGGGTTGATTTTTCACTCCATCGAAAATTACAAAGACCAGGGGACACTCAATGAAATTACAGGGAAATACTTTTAAAACCAATAGGAGGATTCCGGAGCTAGGCCATGAGGGAGATGGCAGCATGATCACATTGCTCCTCCCTGCCTCACTTATATGAACATTCTGCAGGATTGAATTACATCCTTTCTTTTTTTGAATATTCCTTTACTAAAGCTGAATATGGCTTTAGGGAAACAAAGTAAAGGAGATACTGCTGGTACTTCAGGTGGAAATGCCAAAAGGCTTAAAGCTGATCCTCCTACTCCATCTAGGGTTCCTTTGCCAAAGGATTCTCATGAGCTAATAGAGCAAGTAGTAGCTGATCTCCAGATCATTAAGGAAATGCTAAAGGAGACAACTTCAAAATTAAATAGACTTCAAAGTGAAGTGGCAAATCTCTCCCTGCAAATGGCAGTGAGCAACACCAGGGTGGATCAGCTGGAGCAGAGAATGATAGCAGTGGAGGAGGTGGCTACTCAGAGCAAATTGGATCATAAAATTATTGCTCAGATGTCTGCTCAGCTGGAAGATATGGAAAATAGAAATAGGAGGTCCAATGTCCAAATTTTCGGAATACCACAAGGATTGGAGGGAGAAAATCCTGTATGATACCTTATATCTCTTATCCCTGAAGTCATATCCCTTCATTTTGAAGAACAGTTTAAGATCGAGAGAGCACATAGGGTGCCTTTTAAGATCCAGAAAAATCAAAAGGGGCCAAGACCAATATTAATCAAAGTACTTCGATTTAAACAGGCAATGCAGATTTTTGAGGCTGCTAAGAAGAAAAGGTCAGTGATGTGGAATGGTAAAAATAACTTCTCTTCCTTTCGGACTTTGCCAGGCAGACTGCTGCTATCAGGAAGCAGTTTTTAAATCTTCGTGGAGGGCTTAAGGATTTGGGAGCAAGATATGGATTATTTTACCCTGCGGTTATGAGAGTTACATTTAATAATAATACATTTCACTTTAGAGATCCAAAGAATCTTGAGGATTTTATTGAAAAGGAAAAACATCGTATGGATACCTAACTGTGTGATCTGACAGTTGGTGAAACAGTTACCTTCAAATCCAAGTGATTCCATAATATATCCTAAGTTTTGTTTGGGTGGGATTTTAATTGGTTTTTCAAGTTTTTATTCTTTGATTTATTTTTGTTTTTATGCCGAATTAATTACTGGATTTACTTGATGGGGAGCAATTTGGGGAGAGTTGAGAAAACTGATAAAATCCCACCAATGGGAATGCAGCTATCTTGTATTATTAGTATTCTGGTGCTCTCATTGATAGAATGTTCATATCCGGGGTGAGACTGCATATGGACAAGACTATAAAGCAAGGGGTGGATTGAATTTGCAGCTGACACTAAACTGTTCAAAGTTGTTAAAACGCATGTGGATTGTGAAAAATTGCAGGCAGACCTTAGAAAATTGGAAGACTCGGCATCTAAATGGCAAATGAAATTTAATGTGGAAAAATGCAAAGTGATGCACATTGGGAAGAATAACCTGAATCACAGTTACCAGCTGCTAAGGTCTACCTTGGGGATTAGCACCCAAGAAAAGGATCTGGGTATCATTGTAGACAATACGATGAAACCTTCCACCCAATGTGCGGCAGTGGCCAAAAAAGCAAACAGGATGCTAGGAATTATTAAAAAAGGGATGGTTAACAAGATTAAGAATATTGTAATGACCCTGTATTGTTCCATGGTGCGACCTCATCTGGAGTATTGTGTTCAATTCTGGTCTCCTTATCTCAAGAAAGATATAATAGAGCTAGAAAAGGTTCAAAGAAGAGCGACCAAGATGGTAAAATGGATGGAACTCCTCTCATATGAAGAAAGACTTAAATAGTTAGGGCTCTTCAGCATGGACATGCACCTGGCATTTGAAACTAATTGGATCTGAGGAGCTAATATTTTCCCTGGCTTCAACGCAGATTGATTGGAATAAATAGGTCGCAGAAGTATTAGTTCCTTGAGTATCTGGAGACTTACCTGATATATACGGCTGAGCATCTGAATGGAAGATCTTGTCATCCGTTACATCATGGTCTTGGATTGCCTGCCAATGCAGTATTGATCGGAGAGTAAGTTGAGTAGAGGTTTATTTAGTATCGGGCATAACTCAGGCTCATACAACTTTCATTACAGTGCAGTTGTCGGATCTACGTAGTGGGCAGCTATTTTCTTGAGGGGGCCTTTGACTGGGACCTGCGCACGGGAGAGAGGCAAGCACAAGTGGACACAAATAGTTCCACTGGGTTCACAGAGAAGGTGATAAGGAGCGCAACAAAATTAATGAAATCTACATGCTGGCCCTGGTGAATTAGAGGAACTGTTTATTTGGGCCACTAAGCAAGCAGGTAGGGAAGGCTGAATTGAAACTGGTTGGTTGAAACAATAAAGATATGGGGCTTACACGGAGGGATTCTACATAAGAGGAAGCACTGAATTTGCGCAGCAGAACCCAGTTGCCATTCTCTTTACTTTCTTTTGGGGCTTCCTCCTCCCTCCCCCCCGCTCTTCTCTTCTTCTTGGTTGGCCGGAAGTTTACGGGTCATCGCTGCCGGGAAGAAGAGGGAGTGCACTGCAGCTTGGACTAGCTCTGGGGGTATGTGATGTGATTGGCCACTTCAGGGCTCTGCAGCGGCCTCTGAGAATCTGTCGTTGTCAGCATGGAGGGCAGTTGAGAGTACTGGGGCCTTGGAATTGCTGCCGAATTTCCATCTGCAATCCCTTAAGGAGCTGTGTGTGGGTGAGTTACATCTTCAGTCATAGCATCTCTGCCCCGAACTGCCACCCCCTGAGCCTGCCCACTGCCTGCTAGCAAGGGTCCCGCCCAGTTCCTGCAATGGGAGCTGCCTCCCCAAATGGCTGGAGTGAGCCCCACGTAAAGTGCCCGATCCTGAAGAGCAGACCCGCACATGCAGGACAGTGGAGAGGGGAAGGAAAATAATAAAATACAATAAAAAATACAAGTTTCATTGAGAGAAGGGTTGTACACTCAGAATGTAGGAACAGCAGTAGCAGAAGAAGAAGCAACAGGGTGGATACAACAGGGTGGTAGGGGGTGTTGTTGGGCCAGGAGGGCTTGGGCTCCCTCCTGGCTGGATTGGACGGATGGGCAGTCGCCGGGCCAGGAGGGCTTGGGCTCCCTCCTGGCCGGATTGGACGGGTGGGCAATTGCTGGGCCAGGAGGGCTTTGACTCCCTCCTGGCCCTATCATAATGGGAGGGGAGGAGGGTTGGTGAATCGCTGGGGCAAGAGGGCTTGGGCTCCCTCTTGCCCCGATCTTCATCGGGGGTTCGGGTTGCCGCGGGGCAGGAGGTCTTGGGCTCCCTCTTGCCCCGATCTTCTTCGGGGGTTCTGGGTGCCGTGGGGCAGGAGGGCTTGGGCTCCCTCCTGCCCTGATCTTTGGGCGGGGGGGAGGGTGGATTCTGTAACTGGTGTTCTTTTTGACAGACACCAGTTACAGAATCCAGCTTTTAGGCGAAGGACTGGCTCCTCCTTCGCCTAAAAGCCCTTGTTTTGGACGTTTGGGACTTAGGCTTTTTTAGGTTGATTATATGGTGTAAGTTTATACGTAGTGGTAGTCTGGGTGTTTAAACAGCTGAATGTAGGGGCAGGCTATTATTTTAAAAAAACCTCCTTTTGGAGGTTTTTTTTATAATGGACATTTTCCCTGCTTCTACTTTCAATGTTTAAGTCCTTAGGCCAAAAGGGGACTTAGACTCTTTTTTTTATGCCCCTCTATGTTTCTAGAACTAACACCAGATCACTGCGTGCGTGCGTGCGTGGCAATGCAGCGCGCACTATTCCGCGCATTAAAGCCCTAACGCGTCTTAGTAAAAGGAGCCCTAAGTGTCTTTCAATGAATTATTTATTACTCAAGACTATCCTTGCAATATTATTTAGTGAGGGAGATTAAGTCTGCATTCTCTAATAAATACTATTATTTCTATACTCATTATTAAAGGATTAACAATCTGTATTGATTACTGATCCTTATCACTGTTGCATGCATTATTGTAATGATGCACTGCTGGCTTTCTTTGGTGGATTATTCCAGATAAAGTCTTTTACTGTGGATTTACCTGATTTCCTTATCTTTGTACAGCTAAGACTCTAACTCAAAAGATATTCAGACAGCCTACCAGGAAAACTGCACGCAAGCAACATCACTATCTGCTGTCAGGCTCTATCCATAGGAGGATTAACCCTACTGATAACTGGAGTTATATGAGCCTGGATCCACAATCTGACTAACGTGGGTATTTTGGGTTAAATTTGCCTTCAAAAATTCCTTGCATAAATTATTATCCTTTGCCATAAGAAAAATTGTAAATTCATGAGCAGTAGGCAAGATGCCATAACTGATATCTGAATACAATATCTGCTCCATTTGAAAAAGCTGTGATAATCTGAAAAGCTTCCTAGAAGGATTAGGGCCAGACAAAATGAGTTAATGTAATATGGTTTCCTAACTGCAGCTAATGCTGATATCCATGAGGTCATGTCTCACATAAAATTAAGGGGTCCTTTTTCTAAGTTGTAGTAAAAAGTGACCGTAGCATACCTTTATGCTTTTCTGTGTGCTAAGGCCATTTTTACCACAGCTGTAAAAATTCCTTCTTTTTTTTCTATTCTTTTGTATTAATGGCCATGTGCTGATGTTTCCATTAGCATGTGTCCATTTTTTTTTAATTACCTTGTGAGTACTTGTCATCACCCAAGTTAGCACACAGTAAGGTAGATGCACTAATTGATTACAATAGGAATGCCTACTCTCCATCCATAACAGCTCTTTGCTCTTCACTCTGTCATGCTGATATATTATATATCACGATGGGGATTCTCAGAAAGCCACCCTGTCCTATATAAGAACAGCGTGGCAGCACTTCTCGCTGACTCCACCCAATGATGTGATATAAAAAAAGTATAAAATGAATTTATATCACATCATTGGATGGAGTCGGCGAGGAGTGCTGCCATGCTGTTCTTATATAGGACAGGGTGGCTTTCTGAGAATCCCCATCGTGATATATAATATATCAGCATGATAGAGTGAAGAGTTGTTATGGATGGAGAGTAGGCATTCCTGTTGTAATCAATTAGTGTGTCTACATTACTGTGTGCTAACTTGGGTGATGACAAGTACTCACATGTGAAAAAGGGGTCCTATATTAACTAAACTATGAGAAGACTGGAATATCTAATAATATGGAGGATAATAATATAATAGGCTTGATAGGTAAGTATGCACATTAATTACACAATTTTTAAAAGGTAAAGTAAACACATATTTCCCATTTTAAAAATTACACTATGAGACATATCTGTAGGCATTTACATTTGCTCTGAGGTAGTATACACTTCAGGTATATAACCATATTATATAAATTCTCCATATGCCTGAACTTCATCCCCTTGGAATGCCTTTGCTCAAACTTCTGTATGCATAACATTTAGATGCATAGTTATTGTGTTAGGATATAGATATCTACAACATTATATCATGGCATTATATCATGGCTCGCTATTCACATTTATATGGGGGTATAACTCCAGTGTTCCTCTGTGCTTTGGATATTGTATATGGTTATGGCTGTAGGTTGTGCTGACACTCTCTTTTTAGATAGACAGGAGTCAGCTTGTTGCATTGCATAGAAAATATTTTATGATTCTTTGCTTTGTACAACTTGTCTGTATCTTGCCTTGTTAACATTAATATTTGTATTACATTTGTACTTTATTAAAATCAATAAAAATCTTTGAACTGGAACATTTAGATGCGTGGAGGGGCATTTTTAATAGGACATCTAAGTCTGAGTTTGTATGTTTTGGGAACGACGTCCTGAAATCCAGTAGAGAAAATGTCCATTCTCAAAACAGCAAAATGTCTATCTTTTTTAATGACCTATATAGATGCTTTGGTCCTTAGTATGTCTGTCATTTTTGGCCTTTCTTGAATATAAATACTTCCACATGAAAAACACACAAAAGAAAAATTTTCAGACCTTATAACAGCCGGCATTCTTAGTAAACTGTTCACAGAGAGCTCAGCACAGCAGAGGGGCACTCTAGGGGGTATTGCAGCACATTTCAAAGTCCCAGGCACAAATGCCACTAGAAACTGCTTACTAGTGCTGCCCGATTCACGATTCGAATCGGTGCACCGATTCGAATCAGGTGAATCAATTCGAATCGGTTCGTTATGGTAAAAAACTGGACTCACCGATTCAGCCCCAATTCCAGTTAATTCTTTTTTTTACCACCGGCCGCCGGACTCGTTCCCATCTAATGCAACTTCCAGTTTTGCGAAACCGGAAATTACATCAGAAGAAATTAAAGGACGTGGAAGCGTCAAGAGGGGAGCGAGCAGACCTCGGAAGCAAAGGGTAACTGGCAGGAGGGCTGAGAATCAGCAGCGGGGGGGACTGAGAATCGGCGGCTGGAGAGGCTGAGAATCGGCATCGGTGGGGGGGGGCTGAGAATTGGCGGGGGGGCTGAGGGCTGAGAATCGGCAGGGGAGCTGGTGAGTCTTGGGGGCTGGGGATAGAAGCTGAAATCGGCAGGGGGGCTGGGGATGAAAGCTGAAATCAGCAGGGGGGCTGGGAATGGAAGTTGAAATCTTAAGGGGCTGGTGAGTCTTAGGGGCTGGGGATGGAAACTGAAATCGGCAAGGGAGTTGGTGAGTCTTCGTCAGGGGGGTTGGTGAGTCTTGGGGGCTGGGGATAGAAGCTGAATCGGCAGGGGGCTGGAGCTGGAAGCTGAAATCGGCAGGGGGGCTGATGAGTCTTGGGGGCTAGGGATGGAAGCTGAGAATTAGGCAGGGGGGCTGGGGAAGCTGAAAATTGGGCTGCCCAATTCACGATTCGAATCGATTTACCATGACAAAAAATCGGTCTTCCGATTCGTTGATTGACCCTCCCCCCTTGCCCCTAAAGCAGGAGTGGCAGCACAGCCTTTTGCTGGCCTGCCGCTCCTGTTTTAGAGGGCGACTGGGGTGGGTCAGTCGGGAAGTGGCTTCCCCACTGGTGTCCGGCTTACCTGCATCAATTTACCTAATTTCAGCAGCCTGCCCTGCAGAAGATCGCTGGCTCTAGCAATCTTTGCAAGCTGCCATACATTGTCCAAGCTGTCTTCTCTCTGCCACAGTCCTGCCCCTTCTCTGACATCAGAGGAGGGAAGGGACTGCAGCAGAGAGAAGACAACTCGGACGATGTATGGCAGTTTACAAAGATTGCTGGAGCCAGCGATCTTCTGCAGGGCAGGTGCTGAAATTAGGTAAATTGAATACGCAGGCCTTCAGGAGGGTGCAAACGTTCAGGGAAGGGGGCCCTGGTATAGAAGTACACGGAGGGAGGAAGGGAAGGGGGGGTTCAAAGAGACGTGCATATGCCGGACTTCTGGGGGAAGAAATAAGGGGTCTAAAAACAGAGGAGAGGGAGAGAGATGGTGGACAATGGGATTTATGGCTGAAAGTTACAGAAAGGGAGAGATGCTGGATGAAAGGGTAGTTGAGGAAAGGTCTCCATCTTTAGATGGAGATGAAAAAAAGGAAAGATGCCAGACCTCCAGGGGAGGGAAGGGAAACTGAAGGGGAGGACAGAGATGGTAGATAAATGGTTAGCATGGAGAAAGAAGAAAGAAGGAGACCCTAGCAAGCAAGCTATCAGAAGACAACCAGAGCCTGGGACCAACAAGATTTGAACAATGACCAGACCACAAAAGGTAGAAAAAATAATTTTATTTTCTGTTTTGTGATTACAATATGTCAGATTTGAAACGTATATCCTGCCAGAGCTTTTGTTAGACCACAAACGTGAGCTAGGATTTAACAGAGAAAGGAAAAGTCTTTTTTATTTCTTTATTTTGTTTACACCACAGCGCCAGTGTGGTTAGGAGAAGGCAAAGGGGGTGAAGAGGCTATAAAATAAACCCACCAGGATGTTTGAAAAAAACACCCAATTGGGCAGGAAAATCGAATCGAATTAAATCGAAAAATCAATTCAGTAGGCTGAATCGAATCAAATCAAAAATTTTTTTCCTGATTCGGGCAGCACTACTGCTTACATTGTATGGTGAGCCTTCCAAAACCCATCCAAAACATACAGTTCCCAACTGTACACCACAACAATAGCTTTTATGAATATAGGTGTCATTATAATGTAGGTACAGTAAGTTTTGGAGGGCTCACCATACAATATAAGCAAGATATAGTGACATCTGTACCTGGAACTTTTAATATGAAATTCACTGCAGTAACTCTTAGAGTGTCCCTCTGGTCTCTGGCTCAGATGTCTGTGTTAACATCTGAAGCTGCTGGGCTGAGAACTTTTCAGCACCCCATCCTACTACTGGCTAGAAAGTACTGCTTTTTTAATATCTTTGAGTAGTAGGGGAGGGGGTTGGTGACCGCTGGGGGATTAAGGGGGTGATGCCTTAATCCCTCCAGTGGTCATCTGGTCAGTTAAGAGACCTTTTTAGCATTTAGACACTTTTAAAACAGATCTAGCTCCAAACGTCTAAAAAAAAGCCCAAGATCTTATGTTAAAAATTTGATTATGCCTAACGAGTGTCCAAGTCCAAAGCCCACCCTAAGCCCACCCAAAACATGCCTCTAATATGCCCCCTTAAGGTTTAGATGCACTGGAGACAAAACAGCCAGAAAGACTTCTAGAAAGTCTGTTTTGAGAATGCCTACTTGGACATTTTGACTAGTAAGACGACCAAGTGCTGGTTTATGCTGTCTTTTGGACATCTATCTTTTTTGAAAATGAGCCACTTAGTATACCCGCAGAGGGGGTGGGTCATTTTTAAAGATATCATTTCTGATTAAAAAGAGCTAGATATAATAAATGATGCTCAGACATTGGAATTTAAATTAAAAAAAAAAATGATAAGCACCCATTATAGAATTTCATTTTTATTTATTGACACTTGCATCCCACATTTTCCATTCAAGGTTCAATGTGGCTTACAATCAATATCACATAAAATTACATCACACAAAATCAATTAGCATTCATTAAGGAGTACCGATTTTGGTGCCCACTTTTGGATGCCAGGACTTACACCTGCTGAAAAAAGATGTAATTCTTGGTACCCAATTTGGGTGCAAATCCCCAGTATCTATAACACTGCATGCATATTTAGGATCACCTCTTACACTTCATACACCTCCCAGGGCCACACACCCCTTCTGGGTTGCACTCAATGCCATTAATTGACATTTAAAATGGCAAAAATAAAAACCCACCAAAGTTAAAGTGCTTACTGGTGCCTCAATAATAGACGCCGAAATCACACCTACTTAGGTGCTTTTTGGCACTTAACACTTCTATGGGCATGGCTAACGTCAGAAGTGGCATTAGGCACCATAAAGTACCTACATAGGTGTGACTTACGACTAGGGTAACCAGAAGTCCAGATTTCCCTGCATCCGGACGGCTTTTCAAAACCTGGCACTTTGGGTTTTGAAAAGCTTCTAGCAATCAGCGACAGCATCTGCTCATGCGCGGCCGCAACACAGTGATGTCACGTGCATGCGTGTGACATCATGCTCTCACACCAGCGCAGATGCTGTCCCAATGAGCAAACAGGTCGAGGGGGCGGGGCTCGGGCAGAACAGGGCGTGACTTGGACGGAACGGGGAATGGCCTGGCGGAACGGGGTGAGTCTGGGGCGGGGCAATGGGTCCGGATTTTCATTCCCAAAAATCTGATAAACCCTATTCACGACAAAATAGGCGCTGGAAATGTAGGCCTGGAAAACCCTGGGCTACATTTCCGGTGCCTATCTTTCACAAAGGCGCAATTCACTATACAGCACCATCACGTGATTGACATGCAATTGGCAGCTGCTTTTTAGTTGCCCACTGATATTGGCACCATATAGAGTATGCTGGTCTATGTGATTTCAGTGCACATTGTGACAATATATGTTCCCAAATTCAAATTGGCGTCGATTAATGCAAATTTGCACCCAATTATTGGCACTAATTGGCTTATTATCGAATTTAGTTGGGTGCACATTTTAGATCAGTGCCCAATAATGGTGCCCCATTTGGGGTGCTATGATTAAAATATGTGGGACGGAGTTTGAAAATAGCTTTAAAAATGTCCCTCAATAGTCAAAGACAGAGGCTGGTGGTAGCCTGCAATAAAGACAGAATGTAGAAACCTTTTCCTTAATCTGCAAAGTCCATAAAAACTGACCTTACATAAAACACAATGGTGAACTGAAGCAGAGAAAATCTTATGTCACAAGGTCACTTTAATGCAGTTTAGATAAGAGCAAAATAAATATTTCAGATGGGACTATGGTAGCTAAGTACAGTTCTGTGAACTCTAAGACATTCTCATGCTCTCCGCTGTTCATGGTAATTGACACTGAGCAATGTACTCAGCTTCCCTATGGATATAGCTCTTTTCTGTTCTGAATTATTGCTCTTTGGGTTATAGGAACATTTAAGAAACAAGTTTTTCAGCCTTCCTCTGCAGTGTGAATGAAGATCAGTACAAATTCTCATGTCACAAAATCTTGCTTTATCTCCCTTAGGGGTATTTTAGTGATTCTACCTTATTTATGTGAATTCACATATAATAATAATAATAATAAATGTATTTATATACTGCAATACCTCACGGTTCAGTGCAGTTTACAATAAGAGATAAGAACTGTAAAAACACAGTGAGTTTACACAGCAAACACAGTACATCTACTATAATAAAATGCTAAGCGCGCATGCACACTCCTACCTGCATGTTCCATGATCCGTATGTCCGTGGCAGGCAGGAACGCGCATGCGCGCTTACAACGGGCCCACACTCGAGCGCTGTGGCCGACTCTTTTACACTGCACGCCCGAACTCAGGAGCCGCACCTGTTGAATTTATTAAGAGCGGCGGCAGCTCCTCTCAAGAGCCTCACCAGCACTCTAGCGCTGTAGCCGACTCACAGTGCACGCCCAAACTCACAGCTCCAAGTGGTGCCGCTGAGGATCCTGTAAAATTTGTGATAAAGTTCTAGTTCATAAGGGCATTTCTATGGTGGTTAAGTCCATACCACCATCCAAGTTAATATATTGATTGAACGACCCTTGTGAAGTGTGTAGATTGTGTTATTGCATAAGCACAAAATGAAGAGCATGCACCACAAACGAGTAGCGGGTGTGCAAAGAGAAAATATCGTAAATATGATGATAGTTATTTAAACTTTGTCTTCACGTCAACAAATGTTAATGGAGAAGAAGAACCGCAATTGTGTTTGAAAATTTTGGTGCCAGATTGCATGCTTCCAAGTAAACTGACTTAATGTTCACTGGTCCTCAGCGGGCCACCACACACTCAAAAGCTCTCATTGTGTATGGCTTTACGCTCCCACTCATCATAGGAACCAGCTCGACTTTCAACTTGCATTCAAATATATAAGTAATTAAATATAAATACTAAAAGTACTTAGCTTCTAGTAAGATGCTGTGTAGGCACTCTCTAAAGTTGAAAGGGGATAGATTCCGTATGAATGTAAGGAAGTTCTTCTTCAATCAGAGAGAAAACTGAAACGCTCTTCCGGAGTCTGTCATAGGGGAAAATACCCTCCAGGGATTCAAGACAAAGTTGGACAAGTTCCTGCTCAACTGGAAAGTACACAGGTGAGGCTGGGCTCATTTAGAGCACTGGTCTTTGACCTAGGGGCCACCGCGTGAGCAGACTGCTGGGCACGATGGACCACTGGTCTGACCCAGCAGCGGCATTTCTTATGTTCTTATGTACTTTCAAATGTACCTTTATCTAATAATACTATCAGTCGGAGAATTCAACATATGTCAAAAGACCTCAATGACCAATTGATTGAAAAACTAAAAAAAAGGGAATTTGGCTTGCAGTTGGATAAGACCATGGATGATAATAGTAAGGATGCACATTTCATTTGTTATGTACGTTTTGTAGATGGAAATGCCATTGTGGAAGAACATCTAAAAAAAAAAAAAAATAATTGCAAGTGCAAAGGCTCAGGACTTGTTTGAGATCCTAAATATATTTATGACTGAAAATAATTTAGAGTGGACAAAGTGTATTGGGGTGGTCGTTCGATGTCAGTCCATCATGGAGGATTATAAGCACTTATTCGAAAGAAAACTCAGGCTGCAATGTGGACCCATTGCATAATAGAGAAGTACTTGCATCAAAGCATTTGAGTCCTACATTGAATTTGGTTCTAGAACACGTGGTGAATGTGATAAACTTTATAAAAACTTGGTCAGTAAAAGCAAGAATTTTTCAAACAATTGTGTAAAGATATGGGAGCTGAATACACGTCTTTGTTATACTACTGCCACTCACTTGTGGGAATACGTTGTCCTGTATATTTCAGTTATGACAAGAACTCTACATTTTTCATGAAGAAGAAAAACATGAGTATGCCAAAAACTTTATAGAAAAGGTACAGTAAAAGGTGACCAAAATGATCAAGGAGCTGGAATTCCTTTTTTATATGAGGAAATACTAAAGAGGTTAGGGCTTTTCAGCTTGGAGAAGAGAAAACTGAGGGGGGGGGGCATGATAAAGGTCTACAAAATGCTAAATGGAGTAGAATCAAGTTTTCAAGTTTCAAGTTTTATTAAAATTTTGATGTATCGCAATATCATTAATTCAAAGCGATTTACAATTAAAATCAGGGTCTTAATTATTAACTACAACCAACACAAGTGGACCTGACGTACCAATACATAAGGGAAGTAGGGAGAACTACAATAAGTATAGTAAAGAATACATATAAGGAAAATACAAATGGAGAGTAAGAAAATTTAAAAATAATTATAAAAGTATAGTACAAAATTAAGAACTTACTTTTTTTTTTTTCCAAAATCTCAGAGCCTAAGAAAGAGGATTAATGAGTTTAAGCATCAAATGGGATCAATAAGGATTCCAATAATTAGGTCTCAAAAGCATCCTTGTACAACCAGCATTTTAACAGTCCTTTAAATTTACTCAATGATTTTTCTTCTTTAATAAATGATGGTAGGAAATAATTTATTCTTTCAAAAGGTGCAAAGAAACTATTTTTTTAACTCAATGTATAGTTAAGGTCTGGAACTCATTGCCAGAGGATATGGAAAAAGCAGTTAATGTACTGTACTGTAATTGTGTTTTAAAAACTATGTTGATAAATTTATGGAGTTAAAAAATACAAAACCTGCTATTAAGTAAGACCTGAGAAAAGTCACTTCTTGTCCCTCAAGGTAAGTAGCATTGAATTCTGCTACTCTTTGGGATTCTACCAGATAGCTGTGACTTGGACTAGCCACTTTTGGAAAGAAGATGGGCCTAGGGTGCAACCCAGTGTGGCAATTTGCATGTTTTATGTCTTAGAGTATGCAAATGCATATGTAGATTAGTGCATTTTTATGAGCAATGCATGCACTTTGCTATTCCACCTGTGCTCAAACCAATCCGTGCCCCTAGCAATGAATACAGAAAAAGTATACATATTCAGAGCAATGCTTGTGGGTTCTTTTTATTCCAATATAATTTTATAAAAGTCATTTTAGATGTAATTCTATACAGTAAAGGACATATTCTATATATGTATAAGGAACCTAAAATTTGGCGCTGACTAAAACGGTGCATAGTACAATTCTACAAGGACTGTGCACCTTTTATAGAATTGCACTTAGCACCAGTGTGCGATGCATGACTTCGGCGCAGGCATTTAGGCCAGCTAAAACCAGGCCTGAAAGCCTGCACCTAAGTTATGTGTGCTTCAGGTGTAATAACAATGCACTTAACTTTTAAGAATGTCCCGATCCACCCATGAACTGCACCTGACCACACCCACTTTTCAAATTCACAAACTGCAACCGATGCATATTTTTTTAATAGAATTGCACTTTCCGAATGGTGTGCATAACTTTTAATTCGTTCCATATAGTATCAATTACAAGGTATTAATTGTTACTTATCAGCACCAATTAGCCCAATTGATTAAGTTCTGCACATACATCGGCTACATATACTGATGTATGCACACAACTTTAAGAGCCATGTACAGAATTTGGGGGTAAGAGTTAATATTTACACACTGATAGCCCACATAAATGATTAGAATACTAACATATACACATATTTGTGTGCATATATTAATATATAGGCTAAAATGTAATGTAATGTAATGTAATTTATTTCTTATATACCGCTAAACTCCGTTAGGATTCTAAGCGGTTTACAGAAAAATAGACAATAGGGTGCATTAAAATTATAAGTAAAATAGGTACTTAGAAATTCCCTTACTGTCCCGAAGGCTCACAATCTAACTAAAGTACCTGGAAAAAAATGATAATTAGTAGAGTAATGAAGAAATAAAATAGAGATAGATGAGAAAAATAAGAAAATAAACATTCTAATAAGACTACAATGATCTAAAGCAGTGATTCCCAACCCTGTCCTGGAGGAACACCAGGCCAATCGGGCCCCCATCTCATCTAAGTGCTATTTTTAAAATATATACATATCTTACATAGTACATATTTTACAGGTGAATGTACATATAGGCAGAGTGTGGGAAAAGCATGGGAAGGACTCTCAGAATACTGTACTTCAGGGCTACTCAATTCTGACCCACAAGGTCCACAAAGAGGTCATGTTTTCAGGATATCCGCAATGAATATGCACGAGAGAGATCTGCATATGGTGGAGACAGTGCATGCAAATCTCTCTCATGCCTATTCATTGTGGATATCTTGAAAACATGGCCTCCTTGTGGACCTTAAGGATCAGAATTGAGTATTCACTGAAGTGCATCACACGTACTGTATATATCCCATTAATCTTTTGTTCTGTGAAAGAAAGTAGGTGCCTATGTTCCTTTATAGAATAGGTTCCTAGCAGTTGTCCTCTATGTGTGTATATTGGTATATGTTCATTAAAAGGACTTTATATAATTATACCCAAAGAAAGTGGCAGTCGCTAATGATCAGAATGCCCATCTGGATTGCTCATTCCTTTGTCCTACCTATTACAAAACTGTAGTTTCATTCCTAAACATTTTTCATGCTTGGATTGACTCTCATGGGGATAGAAATCTTTCAGAAATACAGCAAACTGGAAACTGACTAGCACATATGCTCTGATCCTCTCCACTGAGCATTTAAAGTACTTTATTTCTTCCTTGATATTAATGCTTTAGGTAAAAAGAAGGGTAAGATGCCTACTTACCCTGCTGAGCATTCCCTGTGCAGCCTCACAGACCTAGGGTTGCCAGATTTTCCAATTGGAAAATCCAGACCCCCTCCCAGGCCCGCCCAGTTCTTCCCATCCCTGCCCTGTAATGCCCTAATCACGCCCCTAGTCCTGCCCTAGCTCTGCCCCCCCTGCTGCTTGCTCTTGTCGGGCAGGAAGGAAGTCCGCGCATATGCGGATTCCATGCGATGACATCATGTGCACGCATTTGTGTGATGTCATTGTGTGGCATCTGCACATGCACGGACTTGCTCACTGCCCAACACAGGAGGCTTTTCAAAACCTAGACATAGTGCCGGGTCTTGAAAAGCCGTCCAGACCCCTGGACATATCCTCAAAAGGAAGACATGTCCAGAGAAATCCGGCCGTCTGGTAACCCTACACTGACCTATGTATCAATTTATTATTTGAGTGTCAACTCACTTAAGGCAAAGGTTTCATTCAACGTAGACAAATGTGAGTCACTGGTGGATCCCACAAAGCAGGCTGAAATGTGAAAGAAGCAGGACTTGCACTACCTGGACAGGTTTTGATAAGGGGCTATAGAAATACCAATCTTACAGCTTTCTGACTATGCTTGTGCTGTAGTGAGTGGACAGGAAATAACTCCAACACCTGGACTTGGAAAGCAGATGTGATAAGATGGGTTGATTAAATCTTTATGATGAAGTGAGATTATATTACCTTAGAAATATTATGGGAAATGTCAGGTAAGCTGGATCAGCATTTCTCTGAAAAATTTGTCTAACTTTTGGAACAAATTCAGTGATTACTAAGACTTTGGAACAGAAACTATTGCAGAGAGAGGAGCATCTTGAAAAAGCTGAGAGTTCCTCTAAGTGTTTTTCTCAAGGTTAGACCACTGTTAAGGAGGATAATTTGCTTATTGATTGTAAGAGAGAAAATTTGGAGACTGTTATAAGAGCTTCATATGCTCTCATAAGGTCTCAGTGGTGGGCTCAGATTTGATTTTCTGGTAATATTTGTTAATGCATTAAAGATACTGGAACAGGCCTCTCTACTTACTTCATTAATGTCTTCCTCTATTTATTAAAGGGATAGGGACTGCCTTTTTATAGTTATACAACCACACTCAAATTGGGCCTTAGGCTCCTCCCTGGTACATCCCAGAATGCACCAGGAAGGGAAAGGCCCAACATTTTGGAGTGGCGGGCCTGCCGGCCAGAGAGTGTAAACATCCTTCTGGCCAGACTTTCTTCTAGAAACATATGGGGGATATGGGGAGGCTTAGGGGTGCTGGAGGCAGGAGGGAGTGGGCATACCTCCTGCCAGAGCACTTCAGGGGGGTTCTCTACTGCAGCTGCTCAGCTGATCATGGTATGGGGATTCCCTTGCTGCGATCAACTCAGCGCCCACGTATATTTGCTGACCTACATTTTGCTGGTCTACATTTCAGGCATTTGTAGCAGCCCTGCTTAAGCTTGCCCAAGGCCACTTTTGGGTAAAACCATGCCCATGCCCAGCCTTGGGTGAGCTTAAGTGTCCTGACATGTCTTCCTCAACTGTGACAAATACCTACAGTATAGGCGACCTGCCTTGGTTTTTGTTTTTTAACATGTATCCTGATTGGCTGCTGGACAGCGGTAGGATGCCTACCTCTGCCTACAGTCGGAACACCCATTTATAGAATCTGCCACATTACAAAATGTGAAATCAATTATTTTGATAGTTATTTTTGTCCTTGAATCAGTTAGTTATTTGGTTTTTAGGTTGTTCTTTGCACAACACTATGTACCATGATTTTTGTTCCTGGGCAGTAAGTGTAATTCCCTAATTGCTCATGCCTAAAAAGTTAAAAAATATTTATATATTTCTATAAAACTTTGCTTTTGTGACCAGGATGGTAAAATATTACAATTTACCTATTTAAAATGTGAAAACATAGAAGATTTAGAAGTGAGTAGATTTTCAAGATTTGTGATTATATTGTGTCGCTTTCACAAATCAGCCCCCAGATGTAATCTCCCATCATGTTCTCATTATATTGTGTTTTCTAGTGGTGTTCAAAGTCTAGTATATCCTGGTGGAAGAGCTCACCTTGCTCCTCTGAGTATGCTCCCATGTTCTTCATGAATGTCTCAAGATAAGCATCAAGGACATGGATTTCGAAAGACATCCTATAGCCCATTTTACTGTAATCCTTCACCAGATTCTCAACCAACTCTACATAGTTTCCGGCCTTGTGTTTGCCCAGGAAGCCCTGAACCACTGTGACAACGCTGTTCCAAGCTGCTTTCTCCTTCCTAGGTAGCTTCTTAAGAAATTTCTTGCACTCCAGGATCTTCTTTATCTGTGGCCCAATGAAAGCACCAGCTTTAACCTTTACCTCAGACAGATTAGGGAAGATGTCTTGAAGGTACTTGAAGGCTGCCAACTCCTTATCTAGTGCTCTGACAAACTGTTTCATTAGGTCCAATTTGATGTGCAGTGGTGGCATCAGCACCTTCCGGGAGTCCACCAGTGGTTCCCTTTTGATGTTGTTTCTCCCCCCAGAGAACTCGGTGTGCTATGGCCAGTCTCACCTTTGGTAGTGCACCTTTGCAGTGGCGTAGTAAGGGTCAACAACACCTGGGGCAGTGGAGCCCCTTTTCCCATACCTTTTTAACTTCTCTGGCATGAGCTGCATGACTACGTCAGTGTCTATTCGCCCTCTGACATCACTTCCTAGGCATAGGTCCTAGAAGTGACATCAGAGAGAGTGCCGATGCCAACCTGGGCGGCAACCTCATGCTGGGGAAGTATAAAAGGTACAGCGGAAGGCAAGGGGCACACACACACACGGCAAGGAGAGGAGCAGGGGCGGAGAAGAGAAGGGGTGCCGTGCCCTTAGGAAGACCGTGCCCAGGACAGACCGCCCTCCATGCACCCCCCTTACTACGCCACTGCATCCTTGTGTCCCTGCTGTCACAAAGGCAGAGATAGCAGGACCACTTACCCAATGGTTGGTGTAAATATTTGCGGCTAAATGTCACAGCTGCATATGTAACTGTCAGTGTTCTAGAAAATTAACCCTGGATTTGATGTAGAGAGTTGCATGGGGACAGAAATCCCACCCATCCCCGCCAGGATCCTCTCCGTCCCCACCCATCCCCACCCGTCCCCACCAGGATCCTCTACGTCCCCACCCAAACCCATCAGGATCTTCTCCGTCCCCACCCATCTCCGCCAGTATCCTCTCCATCCCCACTCATCCCCGCCAGGGTCCTCTCCGTCCCCACCCATCCCCGCAAGGAATTACCTCCATCCCCACCCGTCCCCATAAAAAGCAGCAATTACTTCTGACAGGATCATCAATTCCACAGTTTCTTTTGTGTTTGCGCTGCTGTTTTCCTTGTGGAATCTCTTTGGTGGAACCCTTTTTTTGTTTTCTGTTCAAGTAATTAACTTATAAACCCCCTCTTTTACTAAGGCTGACGTGTCCATTATATTATATGGATGAACCTGCTTCCAAAGCCTTCCATCCCCGTGGGAGTCCCGTTGGCTAGAGGGGGGGTCCCCGTGGGAGTCTCGTGAGCCAGAGGGGGGTCCCCATGGGAGTCCCATGGGTTAGGGGGGATTCCCGTTCAGACCTCTAATTTGATGTAGAATATCAGAAGGTGAGAGCATACAGATTAATTACTTAAGGAGATGCCACCAATTTAGGATGGCACACGTGGCTGCCTAGTCGCTATTCCATAACATCCAAATCTAATGTTTCTAGTGTGCAATTCAAAGGAGGTATGACCTTGGGAGGGGTACGGGTGGTTTAGGGGTGTTCTTAGAAGTTAAGAGCAAAGTTATAGAATACTGTGATTTGCGCGTTCAACTGCTGAAAATTAGGTGCCGGCATTTATGCCAAGTTTCAGCAGGTGTAAATGATGTTGCCTAAATTAGGCATGAAATCTGTGCTAAACTAGTATTTTATATAAGGTGCTCGGCACAAAGTGTCAGATTCCATAAACGACACCTATGTTAGTGTCACTAGGCACTCTGATCACAGATGCCTAGTGATGCCTAACTAAAATCTGCAAGCAACCCAAATTATATCATTGAAGTTAATTGACATGAATATAAAAAAAAAAATTAACCCTTCCCCCTTTTACAAAGCCGTGCTAGTAGCTGCTGCTGTGGTAACTTTCTCGAAGCCCATAGAGATTTAAAGGCTAGTGTGGCTTTGTTATAAAAAAAAAAAAAGGGGGGGGGGTGTAATTAAGAGTTCGACTCAGAACTTAGAGTGGCACCTAGTGATGCATAAGTTCAGGCACCCTCCGATGCCTATCAATGCCAACCTGAAAAGTAGGAGTGGGTAATAAGATTGGTAAACTTAGGCACCGGTAAATTGGGCCCAGTAAAACCTGGCCTAATGTACCTGTGCCTATCTCAATGGCACCTAGTGATGCCTAAGGCACTGCTAGGTGTGATTCTACAAGCAGTGTCTAGCGTTGATTGACAATTGTGTGGAGCGACGCCTACAATGTAGGCGCTCATAGACATCGTTTATAGAATCTGACCCAAAATGCCCTTCACAGAAGGCTAGTTTGGAGCAGATCTTTCTTGGACCAAACTTTGGGTACCATTTACTGAATCTGACTCTTTGGGCCAGATTCTGTATACGACATCCGGGCCAGATTCTGTACACGACACCCGTTCTCAGAAGACGCCTAAATGGCTTTTGAGAATCGGGCATCCTATATAGAATCGCATCTGTCCTCATGGACAGATGCCTAAGCCCACCTAAAACCAGGATTCTCTAACTGGCGTCCATATCACAGGCACCAGTTAGAAAATCAGGTTGCCACTGAGCTGATTGTGGCACGGGAATTTCCCTATCGCGAATAGTTTAGGAGTTGGAAGAGCAGCACTAAGCTCTTCTCGTGGCTGATGAAACTCACTGCTTTGGCCATAGCTTCCACTAGTAGCCCATGCAATTCTGCTTGCGGATCTGCAGCACACTTCCCTCCTCCACCTGAGGTTCAGTTTCAGCCCCCACTCACTTTCTCCCGAACCTCCCATCCCTGCTGTTTTACCTTAAAGATGATATTCTGTTGGTCACTGGCAGTGGCAGTGTTACACATACACTAACTGCAGCCTGCTCCAAAACTTTCTCTCTAGCCTAGCCCACCACCTCTGACATCACTTCCTGTTTTTGTATAAAACTTCGGATCAGGCCACAGGTAGCATATGTGCAATGCTGCCACAGTGGAGGACCAATAGAAGACCACCTTTAAGGTAGACCAGTGTATGGAGGAGGGTGATGTTGAATCGCAGGTGGGGAAAAGATGCTGGACCATGCTGAGGATGGGAGTTGAGAGTGGAAAAGAGCAGAAGAGATGTTTAGAGGAGACAGGAGATGCTGCAACATAATCAATTTTTATAACCGCAATTAATAATGAATGCATGAATTACAGTTAACTGTGATTAACTTGCACCCTAATGCACATACATCTCAGTTCTGCCTGAGCCCCCATTCATACATACTGTGCTCCCAGGATTAAATGTGCCTATATTGCATAACATAGGTCCAGCAGATATTTAGTGCTATCTGGCTCAGCAGATTGTAAGCTCTTTTGAGCAGGGACTGTTTTCTTCTTCTTTGTGACTCTGTGCAGCGCTGCGTGCATCTGATAGCACTATAGAAATAATTAGTAGTAGTAGCAGACTGGTTGGTGACCAGCTATTTTGCACATCATAGCCAATCACCACCAATATTCAGCAAGTTTATCTTTGGCTGTTATGACTTAGCTGGTCAGCCACTGAATATTGGCTTAGCTGGCTATATCTTGGCCAGCCACAAATAGACCAGAAATTCAATGCTGGTTGCTGCATATGTCACTGGCTGTCTCCCATGGTTTGAATATCGGCCCCAGTGTATTTTTGTTCATATGCCTACTTTTTATGTGTATAAATCCCCATACAATTTTATAAGAGACATTTTCTGCATGTAAAAACTTGAATTACATATGGTAAATGCTTTAAAAAAAAATTACATCCATACAGTCAAAATGGTTACTGTTACCTGTACTTCTGGTAAAATCTCTTTAAAAATAGCATATATGGTATTTATGGGATGGTTGCAATTACATGCAATAACACATTTAAGAAAGATTGCATAGAGAAGGTAGTGTCTTAGTATGAGATCATTATGGGGTAATCTCTGCTGCACTCTACTGGTCTAAAATGTTATTTATTTCAGCATATTGGCAAAAGATATCTCCACAATTAATAGACTGGTCATATTTAAATTGGAGCTTTGCATTGTGCTTCCAACCGAATACTGAGTGCAATTGTGTTTCTTAAAGATATGTCTCTGAAATTGGATGCTGTCCTTAGGGTGACATCTAATTTTATCTGTGCGTCTACAACCTTCATTGGAAGGGTGCTTCATGCATCTGCTACCCTTCTCATGAGGAATCACTTATAAGAACATAAGCAATGCCTCCGCTGGGTCAGTCCTGAGGTCCATCGTGCCCAGCATTCCGCTCAGGCGGCGGCCCAACAGGTTCAGGACCTGTGCAGGAATCCTCTATCTATACCCCTCTATCCCCTTTTCCAACAGGAAATTGTCCGATCCTTTCTTGAACCCCAGTACCGTACTCTGCCCTATTACGCCCTCTGGAAGCGCATTCCAAGTGTCCACCACATGTTGAATGAAGAAAAACTTCCTAGCATTCGTTTTAAATCTGTCCCCTTGGGATCTAGCTAGGTACTTGGGATCTGGGTTGGACATTGTTGGAAACAGAATACTGGGCTTGATGGACCTTCTTTACACATACAAAGTTGGCTCTTTGGCATTATTTATACCTTTGAGACGTTTATCTCTTATCATATCCCTTCTCCTTTCCTCTAGGGCAGTGCTTCTCCCAGTTCTTGGGACTCACCCAGACAGTCAGGTTTTCAGGATATCCAAAATGAATATGCAAGAGATAGATATGCAAAATTATCTCATGCATATTCATTGTGAAAATCCTTACGTCACAACTGGCTGGATGTGTCCCAAGGCTTGGTACTTGGGTTGATCACTGTTGGAAGCAGGATACTGGGCTTGATGAACCTTTGGTCTATCCTAGTATGGCAATTCTTATGTTCTAATCATAATCCCTGCTCTACTTTGGTCTATAAGTCTTATTTTTATAGGACTTTTGGTACAAATCTTGCTCCATTTTGTTGTACTTTTATCGATCATCTCCATCTTTTTACTTTTTGAAGTACGGCCTCCTTCTGTTTATACTTTTCCATGTGCAGCTTAGCATTCTGTTATCCTTGGGCATTGCCTTGTTATTCTGTTTTAAAATGGACTCTGCTACTCAATTTATGCAAGAGCCACCAATGAAAATAGCAAATGTTTGCCAGAAATCCAAGTATGCAACAATGGGCAGTGAGCACATGCCCCTGATCTGATTTTGTGGTCATCCTCCTTCTCACTCCTCCCCTCCCCCCCAACATACAAGATTTTTTTTTACATAATCTCTTTCTGGGTGACCTTTTGAGAATTTCCTCTAAATGTATAACTTATCTAAATGCAGACAGGTACATGTCAAACATAAGTTCTAAAGCAGCAATTTTGTAAATTGGTATCTCCTTTTGGATATCCCAATGCAGTGCAGGGGAGCCCTGATCCCGTTACAGAATACTAGTGCAAACCCGCACTGGTGTGCCTAAAAGAAGGCACGTGCCTGTTTATGTTAAGTCAATGGCAGGTGTAGGAGGGTGTATCTAAATCTGTCAATCAATATGTGCATCTGATAGTATTCTATAAAATGTGTGCATTGATGCTTGATATTCCCACACCCATCCATGCTCCTCTCACTTGTATGCCTTCTTTTCATTTGCATAGTACAGTAGACTCTCAGTTATCCGGCACCCATGGTGATTGGTGGATGCCAGATAACTGTAGTTTCTGGTTGCTTGAGAGTTACTGTGAAAATAGTTTGGTCTCCCTTCGCATCTTACTCTATCATCCCTCCATCCCAACTTGTAGGTCCAGCATCTATGTCAGCCGGTCCTGACAACACCCTTCCCTCCAAGGTTACCAGATTTACTTTAGTAAAATCTGGACCCCCCTAGACCCGCCAGTTCCACCCATTCCTGCCCCATTATGCCCCATCCCCCCTCTTACCCCCCCCCCCCCCCCCCCACTGCCTGCTCTCATCGGACAGGAGGGCTTCCGTGCATGTGCAGATGCTATGCAATGACATCATATGCATGTGCGTGTGACATCTGCACATGCACGGATGCCCTCCTGCATGATGTGATTTCTAGGAAGCTGTTCAAATCCCGGACAAAATGCTGGATTTTGAAAAGCCTCGACAAGGAGGACAAATCCACGGAAATCTAGACAGTTGGTAACCCTACTTCCCTCCCTCCCTCCGGCCCCCAGAAGCAGAAGGTAGCTGGTCCTGATAACCCCTGCTCTCTCCCTTCCTCACTTACCCGAAGCAGTAGTGGCATCTGATGAGCAGAGGAAGCACCTTAAAACAGGCTGCTGCTGGCCAGCCCCGGCAGGACCTTTTCTCTGCTGCATCAGGACCGACTCTGCTGCTTTGGGTTAAGGAGGGAGAGGGGGTGGGTTGTCAGGACCAGCCGACTGCTGCTTCAGGGGCTGGAGGGAGGGAGATTTGTGGCTACTGCTGATGCTTTGAGGGCTGGAAGGAGGGAGGTGGGTTGTTTGGTCAAAGGCATAACTTTGGATGTTGTCTGAGAAGCGCAGAAGATCTTTTTTATTATTGTGGAAGCTTACAGGATAGTTCTTTGGGCATGTTAGTGGCACATATTCTGCATTTAAGCATGTTAGATGTGCCTAAACACTAACACACCTTATATGGAATTGCCCTCTAAATATATGGGTGACTTACCAAAATTATACAGTATTTCTTTTCTTTCTTTCTTTCTGTCAGCCTTGTTTTAGTAGCCAAGATGCCATACAAGCTCCATTTTACACCTAACTACACTTTGGCTATTTCTTAAGTGGATTCTTTCAAGGACTCCTGATGCAGGCTTTGTAGCCGAAACACAGTCTGTGTCAGTTCTACTTTACATGGTTGTTTTTAATGTATAATTATTAATTTTCAGCTTGAAGGTCTGGTCTTCTCTACTTCTTTTTGTACTTACCTTTATAGGATGTCTTATTTTATCAACAGAAAATGTGACCAAGAAAGTAGCTTTGTGGAAATTATAGCTTACTTCATGAAGTCTCGCAAAGCTGCCAAAGGGCTCCTTTTACTAAGGTGCGCTAGCATTTTTAGCGCACGCAGGAAATTACCACTTGCTACGCTCAATGCTGGCAAGGTCTAGCGCACATGGCAATGTAGCGTGCGCTATTCCGCGCATTAAAGCCCTAACACGGCTTAGTAAAAGGAGCCCAAAGTCTCGGCAGCCATCCTGAAATTCTTCAGAGTGGTGGCGGCGACTATAGCAGCAGCAGGGGCAGGAAAGAGATGGGTTATTTCCTGCCCCCCCCCCCCCCACAGAGGACACTAGACCATTAAGGATTTTAAAAAGGTAGACTTAGGGAGGACTGCGTTGTGTCCCCATTGCTGCAGTGTTACTGTGACAGCAGTTCCTGTTTCATGGCACTACTATGGTTTAGGGTTCCCCATTATCATGGTAATTAGCACAGTAACCACAGTAACAATTACCATGCCAACCACTTCCTTAGAGATAGCTTGACTAAGGCCTTTTTCTGGAAATCTCTTCATTCGGGGCCTTTCTGATCTGTTCTACCTGAGGATATTAAACCACCTCTCTGCCTGAGCTGTTTCCCTCTGACTCGGCAGCTGTAAAACCACCTACCCGAAAATGGCTCTGTCTCAGTGATCCTATGGGAGCCCAGCCATATACCATCCACTTTTTCAGACATGCATTGTGCAAAAATGCCCTATTAAACCCTCTGGTTGTAGATTACACTGGGATTAGCTTTTAGACAGTCATAGTGCAACTTCAAACCCTGTCAACTGTACACGAATAAAGCTATCTGGTATAAGTTATAGCTCTTGGAATGATATGGCACTGTGAATGTGAGAGATTTTCTTGTCCATTTTCCCCTAGACATTTATCTGAGTATAAACAAAATAGGTTTGGAGGTATAAATTAGCTCTTTTGCATTATGGGGAAAAAAATCTTCATAGATCTGGCCCTTATTGCAATATTTCTGATCTGAGTGGCCCTGGAAGATACATTTTAAGGATTTTATTTTCAAATTTTTTTCACAGCCTATGTCTAGGCTAAATCTCATTTAAAGATAGGGTTCAGCATGTATTGCAAAGCAAGCTTTTGTCTGTAATATTCAATTTCTGATCTGGGGCAGAAATTCGCCATTGAAATAATGGAGTGTGCTGAGCTGGCAGCGCCGGTATAATTTGCTCTGGATGACTAGAATTTCCATTCAACAAGCTTTTGTTTCTATCAAATCAATTCTGTGAGCACACTATTTCTTAAACATGTGTTATCCCATTATCTTGAACAACATCACCTGAAAAGGAAATAGGAGACAGAAAGATTCATCTTGTCCTAGCATTACAAAGGGCAATTAGAGGCACATTTCTGGTACTACAGTATTCTCAAATTAATAGCACAGAGTAAGCATAAAGGAAGGAAACAATTAAGTTTGCTACAATTTATTGAGCTATGATGATTCTTAAGCTGGCACAATTAGATGAAGATTTTTTTAACCAATTGTAATATCAATATAGTTGTTCTTCAAGTGTTCTATTAAACATTAAGAATAATCTATCGTTAGAGGAAGAATACTGTACCAGATTGTCCCTCAGATACGGAAAGACTAAAAAAGGTTAGGGCTCTTCAGCTTGGAAAAGAGACGGGAGATATGATTGAAGTCTACAAAATCCTGAGTGGAGTAGAATGGGTACAAAGACAAAATTACAAAGACTAGGGGACATTCGATGAAGTTACAGAGAACTACTTTTAAAACCAATAGGAGGAAATTTTTTTTCACTCAGAGAATAGTTAAGCGCTGGAACACATTGCCAGAAGTTGTGGTAAGAGTGGATAGCATAGCTGTTTGTTTTTATTTATTTTTATTAAGATTTCTTCATAGGTTACAATATTTAGAAATCAAAAAGCAAATCAGAAATTTAACATCATTAACAGAAATAAGCTAAGTATAATTACAACATTTCAAGCCCACATGGGGAATGAGAGGATTCTCTTTGCTGCAGAAAAACAATCTTAATCTCATTTAAACTCAATGGAAGAAATTAAATATAATAAGTTACATTAATTCTCAGTCTTATCAGAAAGAAAAGTTCCTAAATGTGTTGGTTCCAAAAACACATAAGAATTTGTTTCCCAGGTGACATTTGCAGGGAACCTTCAAGAAGAAAGTACCTCCACCGGTTAGGACTTTAGGTCTCAGCTGGAGAAAGGCTTTATGACAACACTGAATTTGTCTGGACACATCTGGGAAAACTGAAACCATCTGACCATAAAACATAATCGCTTTTTTTGGAAAATAAGCTTTCATAATTATTATTTTCTTTTCCACAGATGACATCTGAGGAGTAGTGGCTCGTGGCCAGTAGGGGGTGATGTTTATGGGACGGTAATGGAATGGATATGATAGTGCAGTATTTTTGTGGAGTTTTTCTACAAAAGTGCCTGTTTTTCGTATGATTCTGGGTAATTCTAGTTAGATACAAGCATATGTGTTAGTTAGGGCCACACCCAATAGAAGCGTACGAATGACGGGTGAATAAAAATCTAAATCTAAATGTAGTTAAAGCCAGAAAAATACACTACAGATTAATATAAGGGAAAGAATGGTGTACTTTGCTGTTGGGCCAGATCATGAAGGAAACCAGAGGACGGAATCCATTTTGTGTTCCAAGTCTTTGTTCCCAGCAGCGTGGTGTTAATTAATACCACATGTGCTTTAGACGGGTAAAAGAAAGATAAGGTGTCCCAAACTAAGATATAACAGGAATTAAATATAGTTTTGAATGGAAGGCTTGATCAAGCAAATATGACTGGAGTGTGTGTATGACTGTGTATTTGAACAAAAGAATGGGTTTTGAAAAACATAAGATATATCTCTTTGCAACCTAAAGAAATCCTAAAGCAACATCTGGAAGTAATTAAGTCAGAGACTCCTGCTCTAACATAGGAAGCTCAGAGGGGGAGACCAGCCCCTCCTCCTCCTCCTCCAGGCTAAGGCTTCTGTGTAAAGGCTATGTAATTTGAACCTGTCAGCTTTTTTTCTCTAAGGCTGAGAACTTTTCAGCATCTTTTTAACAAATAATTTCTCTCAATATACTTTTGTGAAAATTATGATTTATATTCAGAAACGACTATAAGCAAACAAATGTACTTTTCTGAAACTTTTTTCTTTGTCTAACTTTTAAGACCACCCATGTTAGTTTATTGGTTGTCAAACCTGATGATGTCACTGAGCCAAAAGTATATAATAGAGTGAATTGAGATATTAAGATGAGTTCGTTATTAGAAGGCCAGCATTTGGCAACTATAACGATCTCCCATTAGCGCAACTGTTAAGCAATTATGCTTGATTCTTTTGATCTCATAATGGAAAAATAGAAACAATAACTCAATAAATCTTAATTAAATTTTAAAACCTTGCGCTGGTGTCATTTTGCATGGTTTATTATTTTTCAAACCTAAGCTTTCAAGAGGCGTCGATGTCCCTTGCTCACATCATAACAAGTAAAGTGGATCTTTTAGTTATAGGTTCATGAGCACTCTAGAAAATTAGTGAGATCCAAATTATCCGGAGTGTTTATAATATTAACCCTACCCTCTTGTCTCATTTCTCATACATCATGTGGTACATAGTAAGCATTCAGAATCTCTTGCTCATCAATATTCAATAACAATACATCCTTCAGATATAACTTAAAGAATTATTTAGGGGAAAGAAAATGAGTTTCAGGAGAATTCAGTAATCTTAGATTAGATGCCCTAGACATATTTTCAAAATTTTCAAATTCTGAGTGAATTATCAAACTATCCTTTATAGCCGAAGCCTGTGCCAATTGACAAATCTTAATCTGTGATTCAAATTTCCCCAAAGATTTTTCCAAGGTATTCAATCTAGTTTCCTATTCAGCAAGTTAAACTGAAGTAGTTTCAATATACTAGCTGAAGATTTGCAAATTATCATGTAATGACATCCATTTTTACTATAGCTTTCATTATTTCTTTCAAGGATATCTCAGTATTATTTAATAGTGGATCCTCAGAAGAAGTGTGAGAAAAGACAATTGGGAGAGGAGTCAATGAAGATTGAGTCACTGTGGTCTGAGAAGGCTGAACTAAGTCCCCTAATGCTTGAACTTTCGAAGAATCACTAATATTTAAATTTGAAAGTTTCTGTCTTCCATTTATGAGTTGTAGGAATGGGGTAGGACCTCCTAATGATAGGGAAGTCTCTAGGAGGTTAGGGGAACATACCGGTATAGGTATAGCTGCCGGAATCAGATGTGTGCCTTTGGGCTTTTGCTCTCACTCAATCCAACTTTCCCTTTTACCCCTCTTTTCCTCTCCCCCATCAAAAATTGGGGCAGAGAACTTAATGTTCTGAAGGTGCTCCAAAGGTGCATGCCCCTTAGGACATGCTTCTTTGGACACACGCCCTCGGGCCACATTCTGCAGAGCAGGCAGAAGATATGCCATCTGGGAATTCTCTCTAACGTCAGGCAGTGGCAGCCAGAAAAGTGCCTGTAGCACAGGTAACTTCAACCATGCTCCCAATGGCCAAATGGAGCGGGCGCAAGATATACTGTCTGGAAAGTCCCTCTGACATCAGGCAGAGGCAGCCAGAAAAGTGTCTGGGTTTTGGACAGGTCCTAATAACCTAGATTGGGCATTGTGAGAACGGACTACTGGGCTTGATGTACCTTTGGTCTAACCTAGTAAAGCTATTTTTATGTTCTTATGGTGTCTCTGGAATGAGTTAGCAAGCGTACAACTAGCACTGTTCACTGGCAGCTGATATCAAAGTCACAACTCATGTGTAAAGGTGAAGTATACAAGATAGCTTTATCTAGACTAGGATGGACACAAAATATTTGAGACTGTACATTAGTTAATACAGTTAGGATTTGTCCATGAATCTCCTTCTTTATAACAGTTTCTCTGAAAATTCTGTCCCAAAATGTTTTTTCCCATCAAAACCTAGAACCCCCAATCTAAAAAAATGCCTCAACATATAGCACAGTTACTTACCTGTTACAGGTGCTATCCAGGGACAGCAAGCACATATTCTCACATGTGGGTGATGCCATCCATGGAACCCAATACAGACAGCGCAAAAAGTGTACTATCACTTTAAGTCTTTTGAAGGTCTCCAGACTGCCTGTACTGTGCATACGCCAGTGCCTTCCCACCTGACATTGACTCACAGAGCCATCAATCAGTAAAAAAGTTAAGAAGCCAACTAGGGGAGATGAGAGGGTTGTGAGAATATTTGCCTGTTGTCCCTAAATATAGAAGTACCAAAAAAGTCTCCCCTCGTACTCAAAGGGTAAAGGTGTAGGGAAGGTAGTACTATGAAACACAATTAAATTTGTGTGTGTAGGAAAGTCCTCAGTCTCACAGCCCGAGACTGAGAACTTCCCTACACACACAAATTTAATTGTGTTTCATAGTACTGCCGTCCCTGCTCCCCTACCCTTTGGGTAAAGGGGAGACTTTTTTGGTACTTCTCTATTGTTGTACTCCTCTGTTGGGTTTGTATTTATGAAAATTGTTGTCCCTAAATAACACCTGTTACAGGTAAGTAACTGTGTTTTATCCCAGGACAAGCAGGCAGCATATTCTCACATGTGGGACTCTCTAGCTGAAACCAAAAGGGTTGGAGAATAGTTGGCATCTAAACAGAGAATAAATTTTGTAGAATTGCATAGCCAAACTGACTATCCCATCTGGAATGATTTTCCAAACAGTAGTGGGATGTGAGGTATAAATTGAAGACAAGGTGGCTGCTTCGCAAATGTCTTCAATAGTAGGAGAACACAGATAAGCTACTGAGGTTACCATTGCTCTAAGTTTATCTGCTGTGACACGACCTTCCAGCAGCAGTCCAGCCTGAGCATAGCAAAAAGTGATACAGTTTTCTAGCCATGTGGAGATGGTTCTCTTGGTGACAGAAGTTCTAAGTCTATTAGGATCAAATGACAGAAACAGTTGAGTGGAAGATCTGTGAGGCTTGGTTAGATCCAGCTAGCAAGTCAGTGCACATTTACAGTCCTATGTGTGGAGTGCAGCCTCTCCAGAGTGAGAATGCAGTCTTGGAAAAAAGAACTGGTTCAAATGAAATTCTGAGACAACTTTCAAGAGGAACTTGGGATGTGTGCGAAGAACTAGCCTTTTATGGTAGAATGTTGTATAAGGAAGATCTGTAAGCAGGAAAGACAGTGGGAACCAATGTGTACAGCGGCATTTGATACAATTGATCAGAACTTGCTTTTGCATCACCTGCACTCGATAGGCATAACAAAACAGATTCTGGATTGGTTAATTCCTTTCTTACCAACTGATCTTCAACAGTTACCTTCAACAAATCATCATCTAACAAGTATAAAAATCCTTTTGGGATTCTGCAAGTATCAATTCTATCCCCTTGTTATTTAATATATTTCTCGCGCCACTGTTAACATTAGGACAATCAATTGTTTTTTCTAGCTACGTCTATGCAGATGATATTCAATTGGTTCTTGTATTAAACCCGGAAAACTTATCGGAGATACAGGAGAATAACTTAAAGATGGAACTAATAAGTAATTGGTTGAGCGGGAATATGTTATCTCTGAATGTTGAGAAATCCAAAGTTATGCTTTTTACAAGTAAAAAGGAACTTCAGCTTTCCAGCCCTATCCTTATTAAATCCACATCATTACAGATTGTCACAACAATAAAATTATTGGGTGTAATTTTTGATGCAAATTTTACATATCATGAACAAATTAGTGCAGTTGTTAGGAAATGTTTTTATAGAATGAGAAAGGTTACATTACATTATATTAGAGATGTCTATTCCGCCATTACCTTGCGGTTCAAGGTGGATTACAAAAGAGTTATAGAAGGTGGGTTACAAAGGAAGATCATGAGAGAGATTTTGCATATAATGGAGGTGTCAGGCATGCAAATCTGCTCCATGCATATTCATTAGGGCTATCCTGAAAACCCGACTGGCCTAGTGGTCCTCCAGGATAGAGCTGGGAACCACTGGTCTAGTAGACCTAGGATTAGGGATTGTACTATGAACTGGAATTGTGTTCTTTCGAAGAACTTTCGGACTTGTCTTAGGTTTCTCATAACTGCGAAAGATTTCTGTATTGTTTAATTTATTTGTGGTTCCATGGTGCAACATCTATCTATTGTCATTCCTAGTAGTTTTAGGGTGGTTTGAATGGGGTAATTGATTGAGTTGATTTTGTTCCTTATCAAAAATCTTAGATGCAACAGCTATCAATATACTAATTCACTTGTAATCTCCAGTCTCAATTACTGTAATGCTTTCTACAAGGGCATTATACAGAAAGAGCTCCATCGCCTCCAAATTATTCAAAATACATCAATAAAAATTATTACCAACTCTATAAAATATGATCACGTTACCCCACTATTGAAAAGGCACATTGGTTATCAATAGGACACAGAATAACTTAAAAAATTCTTCTTTTGACATTTAAAACTTGTACTACTGATTGTCCTGAATTCATAAACAGATTTTTGATCCCCTATAATCCCTCAAGAGCACTACGTTCCTCTTCAACTCACCTTCTATCCATTCCCTCACTTAATCATATTTATACATTACATACATCTATTTTCTCGGTAACTGCTCCTTTTATTTGGAATGTCACTCCACAGGATCTAAGGGAAGAACCATCATTGGATCGGTTCAAATCTAAATTAAAAACTTTTTTATTCAGGATGACTTTTTTATTCAGGACGACTTATGACTGTTAACTTTTAACTCCTTTTAGCAGAATTTTAGACATTATTTGCTCCCTTTCCTTTTGTTTTTCCCTTTTATGTTCTTTCCTATTATTATATTGTAGTTCTTCCCTTTATTACCCCCATTGTACCAGTAAGTCTTTAGTCATTGTTTAGTAAGTCCCTAAATGTTGGTCTTTGCAAAAATTGGTTGTAGTTTATTGTTCATCACCTTAAAACTTTGTTTATGCGATTAATCAACTTTTTAATAAAACTTGAAACTAAAAAAAACTTGACCCGACACAGTACTGTGTTTTGGTGACAATGAAAACGACTGCATCAGGGGTCACTGTATATTAGACTTCACTGGGAATAGCATCACCCTTGATAATAAAAGGTTAATCACTCTAGCACTAGTTCTGATCCCAAAGCATGTCAGAAAAGAAATCTTGTGCGATAAATTCAACAGCTACAAATTATTTTCAAAACCTCTCTCACTCTCAGACTTTCACTTTTAAGCATTTACAAAAAGAACAAAATTAACAAAATAAAACCCTAAACGCTACATGCCTCCTACAAATCAGCAAACAGTTCAAAGTGTCACAGTTGAGCTCTGTGCTAGGTTCTGGAGCTGCTAGCTTTTTTCAATGCAGACTCTACCAGGAGTGATTGATGCTGGTGCTGCGATTTGTCAAATCCTGGTCATGATTGAACCCTGTATAAAGAAACCAACTTCTTTGGGGCAACAGGAACCAACAGTGGTGCTTCCCAATTCTTAAACATGGTATCCTTCATTAAGTTGTGAAAAGTGAGCTTTAGACAATCTTTTGGCATCTGCCGGACAATTTTTGTAAATGAGAGACTCTCTGGTAGTGATCTCTTGCACGACAGTGGAGGAGATGGTTCTGAAGAGATCCCATATGATTCCCTCAGCCGAGAGCTCTAGATATTCAGAGAAAGAATGGTTAGACAAGTCAGCGTTGGCATTATTCTATGACCCATCTTGGAGATGGGGAGTGTCGAGACAGACGTCAAGGCGAGGATGAGTATCAACTATGACATCAAGGAGAGAATGTAAAGGGGTACTTCTGGATGCTCTATGATGTTGATCCAACATAGAATGAGAAGAAGTACTTTGACACCTAGATGAGCTTCCTCTCCTTGATCTCGAGCAACGCTAATGGGGGGACTCAAGGACTGCTCAGACCGGACCGGTACCAGGTATGACACAGCAGGGGCTTGAGCTATCTGAGTTTGCAGCAAGCTAGCCAACTCTCTGTATATCAGCTCTCTTATCCGCTCCTGAAAAGAAGGCACCAGTACTGTGGATGTCATCAGTATAAAAGGCGCTGTAGGATGTCTAGGTGTTGGTGACCTTGATGATGAGGCACACCTTTAATGAGACACTACTTATAAAGATGTTGAGTGTTTTTTTGTGTGCCAATGCTTAGAATGCATCAATGGTGTGAATGCTTGAGACAACACCAATGCATGCCTGGAAGGAGAAGCATGCTTATGCTTCTTAGCTTTTTTACCAGGAATTTCCAATGGTGGCAGCAGCAAGGACGCCAACGTCAACTGAGGTATTGATATCAATGTCAGCTTCGATGCTGAAGATGGTCTTTATGGCTCAGTGTCAGAGGTAGCGGTCATCCTCGATGCTCCTGATAGTGATCCCAAAAATTTTCCAAACTGGAGCTGTCTAGCCTTCAGAGACCTTTTTTTCAAGTGTAGAGCAGCACTGCCAAAAGTCTGGATGGTGGTCAGGACCAAGGTACTGATGACACCAATTATGTGGATAAGTGACTGAAATGGTCCTGTTGTACCGAATGCACCGCTTCAAGCCATTGGAAGGCTTTTACATGGAGGGGAAGTCTTCTTCCCTGCTGCTCTGGTAAGTAAGATTGTTGTTTGGGAGACCTTCCATTTTGTTTTGGTTTCCTTCCCCGTGTGTCATCCCCCCTTGTGTCATCACGGGAGACAACATAAAAATAATTTGATACTCACTTCTTGTGGCTGCCCTTTCTGACCCCTCCAACTCCCCACATGCCCCTCAGGACTACTTCAATCCCTAGTGATCTGGTGGCTGATTGCTGAGGCCAGAACAATGTCTTGTCAATCCTATGCCTGATTACAGCTACATCCAATATGGCAGCCATGACCATTCACCCCAGCCTTGCAATATGTACTTCATGAGACTAGGTTGATTTTTGGCCTTTATATGATTAATATAAAGATTTGTGGGAGTAATTCTATAAAGAGCCACCTAGTTTTAGGTGGTAGAAAAGTATGTAAATGATGATATTCTAGTAACATGTATAACATTAAGGCCCATACTTATAAATAGCACCTTAATCCCCCCCCCCTTTTTACAAAAACGTAGCACAATTTTTAGCGCCAGCTGCAGCAGTAACAGCTTCGATGCTCATATAAATTCTATAAAATTTTTATAACTCAAGAACCTCAGAGACACCACTCAGGACTCATAACATTCACTGTCCTAAGCTTTATGTTCCATTCCCTCACTGGTTCTCACAATTTTCAACAATGTAAACTTGCATTAGTATCCAAGGTTCGCAACAGTATCACTTTTAAAGGCTTTCTCTCTGACTTTCTGACCTTAAATGTAAACATGTTTTTGGCCATTTGTGATATGATTCTATAAAGAAAAGTAAGCATCTTACTTTTCTATATAGAAGAGGCTTAAAATAAGTGCCAGAACCAGTGCCTTTATTAAGTGCTCTGTTATAGAATTACAGTGCTCCCCCACAAATTCGCGGTCAGCGGTTCGCGGTCCCGGTCATTTGTGGCATTTTCCGACCGTGAATGACCGGGCAGGAGAGGGCAGCCGGAGTGCCGGCAGGTGAAGGAAATCACTCGCTGTATGCTCCGACCCCCCTCTTCCTGTACTAAAGTCGGGCCTCACCAATCAGGAGCTGCGTGTCAAAGCAGCTCCTGATTGTTGAGGCCCGACTTTAGTACAGGAAGAGGCGGTTGGAGCATACAGCGAGTGATTTCCTTCACTCGCCGGCGCTCTGGCTGTCCTCTCCTGCCTCTCCAGCTGCCTTCTCCTGTCTCCCCTGCCTAAAAGCCGTATTTGCAGTTTTTTGAAATATGCGGGGGTTCCTGGAACGTAACCTCTGTGAATTTTGGGAGAGTGCTGTACTCTCCACAGGGGTAGATCAGCTAATTCTGCATTTATAGATTTTCAGTTATTCCAAATATTTGTGTGGACTTTCACATTTTGGAGGACATTTCTGGGGTATCATTTTCAAACCTTTGCACATGCAATAGGGATGTTGCTAATGAATGTCTTTAAGCCATTGTAAGTGTATGCATGAACTTCTAGCTGCACAACAAATCAAGCTTTAATGGCACTTTAATGTCATTACTCCAGACTGCTTTCTGCTTTGCTCTGGCTTTGCCCTCTATTATACTCTCCAGTGCCAGATGAGCTAATTTTCCACCAGAACCTCTTCCAGGCAAATCCTATTTTCCTTTGACATTGCTCTCCCACCTCATGCAGTCTTTCATTTCAGATCATGTTCTTTATATGGTTATTTTTCCTGCTTAAGCCTTCCACTTAGCAGATTTCTGACTTCTTCAAACTTTCTTTTAAAAACAATGAATCTTGAGTCATTAGTCCACAGTACATTTCAGTGGTATAAACTACTACTTCTATTAATCTAATATAATAAAACCCTAAGCCGCGCATGCGCACTCTTACCTGCGTGCTCCCATTTTCCATGTGCTGTAGGTCCCCGCAGGTAGGAGTGCGCATGTGTGGCTTAGGGTTTTGTCAGCTTCAGGCGGCGCAGAAGTTGTCAGCCGTGCCGGCTCTTGGTGCCTGCAGGCCGCAGCGGCTGTTGGCAGAGAGCAGATGCGAGGTAAGGGGTGCTGTTGGACATGGAAAGAGATGGGGGGGGAGAAAAAGGAAGGGAGGCCTACTGCTGGACAGAGGGACAGGAAAGAGGTGCTGCTGGTCAGGGGGGAGATTAAAAAAAGGGAGAAGGGCTGCTGCTGGATAAGGGGAGCAGTGAAGGGGTGGTGGTGGACACAGGGAAGGTAAAAGGAATGGAGAATGGGTGGACAGCCGAGGAAAATGAAAGACAGAAAGAAAGACAGAAATACAGAAAGCAGCTAAGGAGAGAGAGAGAAAGAAATAAAGACAGACACACACACACATATATTCTAGCACCCATTAATGTAACGGGCTATAAGACTAGTGTGTAGAATCCTCAGAGGGCTCACTTTCCTTTGTTTAGCGTTCATAGAAGGATAATATGAGCCAATATCTTCAATCCTTTTTATCTATATTTTTAAAACTTTTTCTTCTTATATATAAAGTGCAAATGCAGCAGTGTTTTGTGCAAACATAGCAGTAATAAATAGAAAATGCATAAGAACTTATCTTATTCTTAAAGTGCATTATGGAAGCGCCTCCACCGACATACCATGTTTCAAAATTTTCATCAGGGTCGAGGCTCCTTTTATCAAGCTGAGGTAGAGCATTTTAATGCTGGCCGGCGAGGTAAATACTCCAACGCTCATTTCCTGTAAGTGTTGGAGCATTTACCTCACAGACCAGCGCTAAAACGCTCTACCATGGCTTGATAAACGGTGGCCTAAGGGTTGACACTGCTCCCCAAATAGCCAGTTTTTCTTTCAGTGCTAACTGGTTATTTTCAGGGGCACTAACCAGTTAAGTGTTGCTGAAAAGCGGTTGACACCAAAAAGGCAATTTAACCAGCCATGAGCTGTTTCTAGATAGTTAAATTGTTTTGAATATCAACCCTAAAATGAAAAAAAATAATAATAATAATAATTGACGACACAAGAAACTGAACATGATTTTTTTTGTTGTTTGTATACTATTACTGTAGATAATATTTTATTGAACATTTATTCTGCAACTAATAAAGAATAGTATTGACCATTAAATTTGAATTCTAAAATACATAAAAAAAGAGTGGCCAGCTGCAAAACTCTGGATTATATCAGCAAAAACTATGGGCTCCTTTTACAAAGATGCGTTAGGGCCTTAACGCACGGAATAGCGCGTGCTAAAATGCAGGCGGTAGTTTTTCAGGTAGCGCGCGCTATAGCGTGCGTTAATCCGGTGCATGCACTAAAAACACTAGCGCACCTTTGTAAAAGGAGCCTTATGTTTTTTTCTGGAAAAGTACTTTTTAAAAACAATACATCACAGTATTTAAAGAATAGGGTACTCTAAAAATGTTTCTGAACAGATCTAAGGTCATATTTTTCTTCTTTACATTGTATCAAGATGAACATATTTGGGACATGTGGAGATTGATTAGGATGATTTTATCTAAACTCAAATGAATGAAATGCTTTCTTCTTTAACACAATAAAGAAGGGCAAATAAATGTTAACATTTAATTAAAGTACCAGAAAAAAATACAAAGCATGGTCAGTGTAAGGACAGAATCTGGAGAGTGTAAGGACAGAAGTTGGAGCACTCTGCTTGTTCTTATCAGAGAATGAATATAAGTGGCAAATTTAGCCTCCACCTCACCCCCTTTTTTTACAAAACCTCAAAAGCGGTTTTTAGCACAGGCCAGCGGGCTGAATGTTCTGCACTGCTCCCACCCGGGCCATGTGCCAAAGGCCCCACCCACAGGAGGGGCCTAAGGCTCCTGGGCCTATTCTGATTGGCCCAAGCGCCTTAGGCCCCACCAGGAGGCGGGGCTTTGGTGCCCCGGGCCAATCCAGCCCCATTCTTCATTGAGCTGCATGTCGGACGGACGGGTTTGGCACCCGTCTGTCCGGCCAACCTAAAATAGGTACGGGGAATTGGGGGTGGGGTCGGCCGGGGGGTCACGGGTCGGCTGGGGGGGTCGATCGGGGGTTCTTGGGGGGGCGGACATTGGGGGGGAGGGGGTGCATCGAGGGCAGGAGGGCCTGGGATCCCTCCTGCCCGTACTGTAGTGGGGGTGGGGGTAGGGGGATCGCCTGAGCCAGGAGGGCTTGAGCTCCCTCCTGGCCCAAACGAGTCGGGGGTGCCGCGGGTGCCTGGGGCAAGAGGGCTTGGGCTCCCTCTTGCCCCGATGTTATCGGGAGGGGGGGGTTGCGGCTGCCGCAGGACAAGAGGGATTGGGCTCCCTCTTGCCCTGATCGCGGGTCACGGCAGTTCAGGTCGAAGAGTGATGGCATCGCGGTAGGGGAGATGAGGCATCTCTCCTGCCGCAATGGTTAGGTTGCCGGACCGCTGAACTGATGGTGCCAGCGGCCATCAGCTCAGCGGCCCGTTTTTCGGCACTTAGACCTGGTTTTATTTTGCCTAAGTGAAAAAGGTCTAAGTGCCGACTAAACTGTATTGGTTATACCTGTTGTACGGCTAGGTGTAGGTCGGCCCACCTCCCGCCCACTGCCCGCCCTTTCCCCTCCTCTAAACACACCTCTTTTCTCTCTGTGCATTTAGAGGCAGGGGAAAGGCCTAAGTTGGTTTTAGATATGTCTAAAAACCAGCTTTGGTTATGGGTACTTGGACGATCAGGCTTTTTGATTGTCCAAGTAGCCACTTAGGACACTTTTTAGACTTTTTTTTTTTATTATGAACCCCATAGCGTGGGTTTTAGAATTCCTGTGAGCGTCGGAGCAATTACTGCCGCTGCTGGCGCTAAAACCCATGCTATGTGTTCATAAAAGTACTGCATAGTTAATTTTACTAAATATGACCTTGATGAACTTGGCCTTGAAAGCTTGTAAAAATAAAAAGTATATGTATTTTTTTTTTTTTAGGTTATATACATTTCTGGATTTAATAACGCCATGTTCCTGAAATTTAGGTTCACTGAAAAGGTTATGAAGAGGAAACCGTTTGTTTTTTGCTATGGATTAAATCTGTTTATAATATGCAGTAGGATCATGTTGTACCTACAGAGAGGAAAATGTCTCTTCCATTCCATTTATTTATGAGATAAGGTCTAGAATTATAATTCCACTTGAACAAAGGCTGTTACAGAATCTAAAAATATCTACAACCAGCATAATCCTAGGATGATCAAGAAATGGTTTCCTGAACCTATTAGCATACAATCAACTGTATTTGGTCTAGAAGCATGATTAGAACTCAGACTGAGGTCGCAAAGTGTGATCCTCATTTTTATGAAATAAAACTACTGTTTAATGAGAACTGACCTTCCTGAAGTAGAATGATAGCTCTGCATAAAAACAGAATTATTAACAGAATGACCTAAAATATATTTTTCAGAAATACATGTTTGTTTTTTCAAAATACTTTGCCCTTGTATAACATCTACATTGCATGTTTACACAAGGAAGTTTTGCTGATAATTGAAAGGTAATTGAGACACTGCTGAAGGAAAGGATGTCGAATTTAGGACACTGAATATGCTGGCACCCATATAACCCAAGGCTCCTCCCCAGTGCTTTCCCTGGTGTCGCTCCTGGCCCAGCCACTTGGGAAGTCTGAGGGGATATTCAGGGTAAGTGCTGCTGAATATCCCCTCTTAGGCAGTCAAAAGTGAATTCCCTGCCTGCTTAAATCGCTCTGATTATCGACCCGCTGACTTTAATAAAATGGAGAGTACCAGAAGAAAATGCTAGCAGGATGTGTAGACATAGGAGAGTTGGAAGGGCAATGATCCAAGCTGATAGCAACTACTAATCGAGCAGCAGATCTTTATATTAGGAAAGTAAACATAAGCAAGAAAAAAAAAGGAAAACTATATGGTTCTTCAAACAAGTGACTGAAAAAAATAAAGTCAAAAGAGGCCACATTCAAGAACACAAGAGGAGCCCATAAAAGATTAACAGATAAAACTCAAAGAAGCAAAGAGGGAAATATGGCTTGCAAAGGTACAGCTGAAACAAAAAAAAGTCCAGAAAAAATTAAGAGAAGGGACAAAACTTTTTCAGATATGTTGGCGAAAAGAGGAAGGCTAGAAATGGAATTGTAAGACTGAAAACTGCTGACTCCTGCTTTGTGAAGAGTGATGAGAAGAAAACTATGCTAAAGAAGTATTTCTGGGTTCATAGAGGAGAAACCTGGAGAAAGACCACTACTGGGTGCCAGGGATATATATGGAATGGAGTAGATGTCACATTCACAGAACTGAAAGTAGACCAAGCCATGGGGCCAAATGGGATAGATTCTAGAATATTGAAAGTAACTCAGAGAATCCTCATGGGACCTCTTAAAGATATATTTAATAGGCCCTTGGAGATGGGAGAGGTATCAAAAGACTGGAAAAGAATGGATGTGGTCCAGCTTCACAAAAGTTGGGATCAAGTATTCTGATGAATGTCTTCTATTAAATCTTTATCCACTTCTTCTGTCTGTGAAGGAGGCCTGTATATCACACCAATATAAATACGTTTTTCATTCCCTCTTTCCAGATTGACCAACAGTACTTCTTCCCATGCAGATCCTACAATTGTGTGATTTTAATATGATCTGTAACATATAACACTAATCCGCCTTCATTTCTTCCTACCCTGTCTTTCCTGAACAGATTATAGCTTGAAATAACTATATCCCAGTCATGGTTCTCCATGAACCATGTCTCTATAATTACCACTAAATCCAACTCAGCCTCTTCTATCACAGTCTCTAGATCCAGAACCTTGTTTTCTGTTCTTCGAACATTAATATGTACTGCTTACTAGACATAAGAACATAAGAACATAAGCAGTGCCTCCGCCGGGTCAGACCACAGGTCCATCCTGCCCAGCAGTCCGCTCCCGCGGCGGCCCAAACAGGTCACGACCTGTCTAAATCACCAGAAGGGGCCCCCATGCCGCCTTGGTTTCCCTTCCTAGCCCTCCGGTCTTGCACATGCATGACCTGGGTTTCTATACTTATTTTCTGGTTAGCTTTCTCAATATCCCATGATCCCTTTATTGAGAAAGCTAACCAGAAAATAAGTATAGAAACCCAGGTCGTGCATGTGCAAGACCGGAGGGCTAGGAAGGGAAACCAAGGCGGCATGGGGGCCCCTTCTGGTGATTTAGACAGGTAGTGACCTGTTTGGGCCACCGCGGGAGCGGACTGCTGGACAGGATGGACCTGTGGTCTGACCCGGCGGAGGCACTGCTTATGTTCTTATGTTCTTATGTCTAGTAAGCAGTACATATTAATGTATAATACATTGCCCTCTTTTTCCACTTGTGTCGAGTTATTAAGTGATTCACTTACTTGAGGGCTCATACTCACCAGGGGGCTTTGATTACCCTGCCCCAGTGATTCTAGTGTAAAGTCCTCTTCAGTAGGTTAGAGAGTCTGCTGCTGAAGACAGTGGCGTGCCTAGCATATGTTACACCAGGGGCCCATCATTTTTTGACCCCCCCCCCCATCTATATGAAAAATATGATTTTTAGTAACAATCTACATATCGCACAACAAGAGTGCACCTAGGAAAAGGCAGCATCTTAAACACTGCAGTGAGCACTAGAACACCAACACATACATTGTAAAACTAAACAAACCAGATCCTGCACAGTCAATTGATCCAGTACAGTAGATGCTATCAGAAAGCCATGTCCCTTTCACACACACAGGCAGATACACCTTTGCCCAATATGGAATAATCACAAACTAAAAATAGAAATATGTAGACAAAAGTTAAACTGAACTGCCAAGAAACCAGACTCTGCATACAATGCAACACCACAACACCACAAAAACAGTAATACATGTCCTCTAATACTGTGCAAAATATAGACAGTAGATGTAAATTTGAAAAACTGATACATAACAATCACCACTTTACAAATTAACAAATTAACAAATAAAAATAAAACAAATAATGAGAAATATGAAAATACCATTTTATTGGACTAATCCCCGTAAGCTCGGTCCTCATCCCCACAAACCACCTGATTCCATCCACACAAGCCTTGAATTGTTTTATATTGAACTTATTATATTAAAGTATAAAAAGAAACAATATTCTGTACAATTGTCAATTTATAAATCAGCGTCTTCTCCCCACTCTCTCTTCCCCATTTCCCTTCAGCGTCCTCAGCCCACTCTCTCTCCACTTTCCTTCAGCGCACGCACATAAAAACAAGCAAGTAATTTTATATCATTTTCATTCTATTCATTTATAGAAATTAAAGTCTAAATAATGCCAGTCACATAACAAAACATGATTTTACAAAAATAATTCCCTGCAGTCAAGCCTGCAAGGATTACTAGATGTCTTTCAGCAGCTCCCCTCCCTCCCTCCCCGTTACCTTCGTGGCCAAGTCAAAATGATCTACCAACAATAAAATTTTAAAAACACAAAGCACATTGTACGCAAAGAAAATGTTAATTATCATGTATATTCCGCGGGTTTTCAAAGAGGTCAAGACAGATGACTTTATGCAATGTCACCTCAGTAACAACTATACAAAAATAGACAAATATACCCCTCCCTTTTTATTAAACCGTGATAGCGTTTTTTAGCGCAGGGAGCTACGCTGAATGCCCCACGCTGTTCTCAACGCTTCCTGCGCTAAAAACTGCTATTGCAGTTTAGTAAAAGGGGCCCATAGTGCAAAATATAGACAGCATATATAAATTCTCAAAACGGACACATTTTGATCATTAAATTGAAAATAAAATCATTTTTCCTACCTTTGTTTGGTAATTTCATCAGTCTCTGGTTGCACTTTATTCTTCTGACTATGCATCCAATATTTCTTCCCTTCTTTCAGCCTCCTGTATGCTTCCTTTCCTCTAGACTTCATTCCCTCCCAACTTTTTCTTTGTTTCATCCTGTCCCCTTCTTTCTTTCTCTCTCCATGCCCTCTTTCTTTCTGTATGTCTGTCTTTCTCTCTCTCTCCGTGCCCCATTTCTTTCTTTCACCCTGCCCCCTTCTTTCTCTCTCCATGCCCCCTTTCTTTCTGTATGTCTGTCTTTCTCTCTCTCTCCATGCCCCATTTCTTTCTTTCACCCTGCCCCCTTCTTTCTTTCTCCATGCTCTCTTTCTTTCTCTATGTCTGTCTTTCTCTCTCTTTCCCCATGCCCCGTTTTTTTCTTTCTTTCACTCTGCCCCCCCCCTTTCTTTCTGGATCCCTATCCCCCCTTGCTTTCTTTCTGGCTCCCTGGCTCCCTCCCCTTTCTTTCTTTATCCCTTCCCTCCCCCATGCCACCACCACTACCACCACCATGCTGCCACCACCGCCGAGGAAAGGCTGCCACTGGCCATCGGAAACAGGCCGGCACCGAATTCGCCCTCCTTCTTTTCCCACGGGCCGACCAACTCTGGCTGCCTGACGTCAATTCTAACGTCGGAGAGGACATTCCGGGCCAGCCAGGCAGCGATTGGCTGGCCCAGAACGTCCTCTCCGACGTCAGAATTGACATTGGACGGCTAGAGTTGCTCGGCTCGGGGAAGAGAAGCAGCAGGGAGAGAGAGTTCGGCGCCGGCTTCTTTCTGATAACGGCAATGGCAACCTTTCCCCAGCGGCAGCCTATTGCCTGGTAAGTGGCCAGCTGAACACTCCCTCGGGCCTTGCACCCGGGGCGGACCCCCCCGCCCCTCCCTTGGTACGCCACTGGCTGAAGACGCTCCTTCCCTTCTTTGATAGATGCATACAGTACAATCCCTACTCAGCAGCCCTTGGAAAATCATCCCATGGTCCAGGAGCTGAAATGCTTTCGATAACACCATTCATATAGCCACACTTTTTGTTACATCTTCAGTCAGCAGAACTCCAGGCATCCTTATACTTTACTAAATACCCCTGGCCACAAACATTTCCTGCAGAAATGCTTTATTTACCTTTTCTGTCTTTAAAAAGCCAAGAACTTGCTATGATGTACTGAAGAACTACTCCTATGATATGTAGGCAAATAAACTCAATTCATACAGAAATACCAACTTTTAGGGAGAATCACACAAACACACACCCCCATTATCACTATCAGAGAATACAACACAGAGTAATATGTCCCAATATAGATTTCCAAAAACTGAGTATCAAAGGAAAATAGAACAATAGATGATCCTGTATCCCTATATCGAGATGACAGTGCCAGCATCTATTTGACTTAGAACTATCTAATTTTTGCAAACGAACAGGGGTCCAAAAACTTCTATGCAACAAAAAAACCAGGTTTGTCTCATAGATGCTGACACTGTACACCTTTTCCTCCAAGACCAAATCCGTGGCCACTGAGTAGCAGAAATCTGTTTTTGGTTTCTTATTCATATAGACAGATATTAATTTATACCACTTGGCTGCCTGATGCCCCAGAAAATCTATATGGGACATATTACTCTGATTCTGGAGACTGTGGTTCCATGTCATATGAAGCGGTATTATGTGGGATGCTGTTATCTCCTACATCTCCAGTATAAAAACAGGTTATTGAGTATAATGACTGGGGTAGCCATCCAAATGCTTACGAAAAACTGGAAGAATTGTGACCGCTAAAATTTCACTTTTTGGTGGAATTCGATATGCTTGTTTTATCGTTACAAGAAATTGATGTCTGAACAAAGAGGTAATATTAAGTGGTTTAATCTGATGTGGGGTCCATTGACCAATTTTATTGATTCTAATTGAATGGTTTTTCCCTTTACTTTTGGTTATACTTTTTAAATCCAGGGAAGGGGGGTGGATGGGAGGGAGAAGGATACTGTATAGGGATTGGTTTATTTATGAGTTCTTAGTATTATTGTATGGGTATCTTGACTATATTGAAATCAGGGAGGGAGGAGGGTGAAAATTATTCTTATGTATTTCACTGATGGATATAAGTGTTATTTTTTTCAGGCAACTTGTTATGCAATTTTTGTATGCACTGTTTTTAGAATGAAAATGAATAAAGCTATATATTTTTAAAAAAGGAGAATACAACACAGAAATTTTGATCAAAGCATTAGAAACAGTGCACCAATTTATGGTGAAACAAAGCTTCAGACTAAATGTGTATTTTTAGGTCAACAATAATAACAACACAGACATTCAACAGAGCAGGCAGTCATTATTTATTTATTTAATTCATTTTCTATCCCGTTGTCCCCATAGAGCGAACGGCTTACAGGTTAAACATACATAATATCAGTGCAAGATTACAATGCAAGTATTCATCCTAATTGGCACATATTAGGTGTATTTATCCTTACGTCGCACAGATTGGTTCAGTTAATTAGGTACCATTGACTCATGCTCGAGTTCTAGCAACTTGATGAATTACAGATCTAAAAAGAGATTGTTTTTGTGCTAGTCTGGTAAGGTCTGCCAGCATCATCCCTGTGGTTGTTTTCAGCATGTCCAGCCATCTGATTACAGGTCACCCTCTTTGCCTGGTTTCTTCAATCTTCCCAAACATAATGTCCTTCTCCAGTGATCTTTCTCTTCTGACCGTGTGACCAAAATAAGACAATCGTAACTTCATTATTTGGGCTTCGAGTAACATAGCCAGTTTGAACTCTTCCAAAATCGATTTGTTAATTTTTTTGGCGGTCAATGAAACATAAAATCTTTCTCCAGCACCAAAGCTCAAATGAGTCAATCTTCTTTCTGTCTTGTTTCTATAGTGTCCATCTTTCACATCTATATTGATCACTGAGAAAATGAGTATGTGGACAAGTCTGATCTTCGGTTGGCGTGCTATTTCCTTGCCTTTGAATAATTTGTCAAGAGCCTTCATTGAAGAGAGACCCAGTGCTATTCTGCAGAGTATTTCTCTCACTGTACAGAGGAGTTGCCATACAGTGAGAGATTAGAGAAACTGGGCCTCTTCTCCCTTGAAAAGAGGAGACTGAGAGGGGACATGATCAAAACATTCAAGATAATGAAGGGAATAGACTTAGTAAATAGAGACAGGTTGCTCACCCTCTTCAAGGTAGGGAGAACAAGAGGGCACTCTCTGAAGTTGAAAGGGGATAGATTCCATACAAATGTAAGGAAGTTCTTCTTCACCCAGAGAGTGATGGAAAACTGGAACGCTCTTCCGGAGGCTGTTATAGAGGAAAATACCCTCCAGGGATTCAAGACAAAGTTAGACAAGTTCCTGCTTAACCAGAAAGTACGCAGGTTAGGCTAATCTCAGTTAGGGCACTGATCTTTGACCTAAGGGCCACCGTGTGAGTGTACTGCTGGGCACGATGGACCACTGGTTTGATCCAGCAGCGGCAATTCTTATGTCCTTATGTTCTTTCCTGCTAGTTGCTTTTTTATTTATGAAACAGCCCAGGAGACTGAAATCCTTTATATCTTCTATTCTATCATCTTCAATCTCAAAATCTTTTTTTTTAATTATTATTTATTTATTCAATTTTTCATTAAACTTCCAAGCATATAAATTGTGTACAGATAGTGTGATTAAACAAATAAACATAATAAGGAATTGCAATTAAGCACACAATGGAGAAAACTAAAAACTTAGTTATAATTGTTAAACACACTCAAGTCCACAATCAGATCCAAGATTTATTGAGTAACACAAACCAGGATTTATATTTTTATAAAGGAAATTAAATGTCCATTACTAGGCAAGAAACCCCAAATTCATTCATGAGTAGTTATTGTTGTAATTCCATTTTCCACTTGTTTTTGAGATAAAAATTATGTTAATTGACTTGGATCAAAGAAAACATATTTTAAGGATTTATATCTAACTGTGCATTTACATGGATAGTGGAGGAAAAAGATTCCTCTAATCTGGATCACCACAGGATTTTAACAAAAGAAACTGATGGCGTCTTTTTTTTAGTTTCCTTTGAAGCATCAGGGAAAACTTGAATATTCAGTCCCAAGAATTCTTTCCTTCTATTTTTGAAAAACAAATTCAACAACCATTCTCTGTCCAGAGATAATGCCACTGTAATTAAAAGAGTAGCTGGAGTAACTATATCATGGTCAGAGGTTTCCAATAGTGTAGAAATATCTAATGGAGCTTCTCTTTGTATATTTAATTCTTCATCTTGGTTTTGATGCTAAGCAGCATCATCAAGCACTCCTCATCCTACCTCAACTTCAGAAAACTAGTTAAAACCAACCTGTTTAACCGATTTGTGACCAAGAATTCCTAAAGCCTTTCCCTGCATCCCACTTACTTGTACTAGATGCCCCTACAATGTGACTTTACTCGGAGGTCTCTGACGCCAAGTTCACAGACAACCAGCCTCAGGAGTCGAGAGCACTTCCTCTCTGGGTGTGTTCTCTTCTCAGGGTGAACTGGCTCTTTGTAGTGTCGGTTGCTTGTGAGGCACTCTCATGTCGGGGCTCAAGGTAACATCTAGCCCTGGGACAGACACTGCCGCATTACTCCTCGGTAACGTCTCCAGCAGGCGATTCCCCGACAGTAAAGGTTCCTGCTGTAGTCTTCCAAGAAGCTCATCAATCGCCACAAGAGGGGCTTCTGAGCGTCAGGAGGCTCCAGCAGAGCTTTTGCCCCATCTTTTTGGCATCCACCATGAATCAAGATTGAAGAAAAACTGAGAGGTTATCAGAAGCATTCAGTAGCAGTCGGGCATTAGCGACCATCTTGGATCCTGCTCTCCACCTTCAAGCTCAAAATCTTCATCATTTTCCGTGTTCATAATCTCCATTTTATTTACGTTCAGTTCTAATCCCATGATATGACTTTTGGCTTTGACTTTTCTCAGTAGATACAGCATTTGTGTAGAGGTATTTTGTGATTCACTTACCTGGGGGCTTTGATAATTGTAGATAACTGAAAAGAATCTGCAAATTTTTAATGACCTGGGTGATAAGAAGCAGATCCAAGCATAGGGGATCTATTAGTACAGCTTAGTGAAATTGACATTGTTCTTTCTAAGTTGAGCAGTTCTCCACCTATGTACAGTACAAACAGTGTGTGTGTGAGGGGGGGACACTGTTTTACTATCATATTTTCAATAGTGAGGGACAGAAAAGCTCTGCAGGAATCTAGAGAACTTACTTGTTCCTAGTGAATGAAAATACATTATTGAAGCACCACTCCCCACTGGTAGCAATGCAGTTGGAGGACTCCAACTCAGCTTAAAGGGAACACGGTTATTCAACCTAGCTCTCGAACCTTTACTATTGGCAATCCGCCAACATCCACATCTAATAGGTATTCCTGTGGGCTCCTCACAAATCATGCTAAATGCTGCATATCCTATTCTATATCGATGGGTCATGTGACACATAGGAACAAATTCCCAAAATGATGCCGTTAGGCGGCGGTAGGTACCCTACCCCCGTTTAACTTAATGGTTTTAATTGGTTCAATTGGTGCAGTAATTGACTATGCCAATTATAAAACCAATTAAAACATCATTTAAAAAATGGAGGAACAAATGGCACCTTTGTCCCAAATGGCCACTGTAGGTGTGGTTAACGTTGGAAGTGGCCTTAGGCGCTCATAGGCGCCTCTGTATATATGATTCTCATGGAAGGTAGGTGCCGTAAATACAGGCCTTTAAAACCCTGTCCTACATTTCCAGCGCCAAGCTTTCATGTAACCACGATTCACCAAACAGTGCCATTATTAACATGCGATCGACGGCTGTTTTGTAGGCAGCCGCCAATAATGGCGCTGTTTGCAGAATCCGGCCCTTAGTGCACATTAATGTTCATTAGCATGCACTAAGCTTTAGCAAAATGGTCTCTTTGTTGGTCTAAGCATATAAACAAAAAGGAACAGGATCTCACAGCGCAAGGTGCACCATTCACACAATATAAAAGCACAAAAGGCCTTGAGAACTGGAATGTAAGACACTATTTAATGCGACCCAACATGGTCTGTGTTTCAGCTGAAAGCCTATATCAAGAGTTAAAATGAACAGTACACTAAAACCTTGGATTGCAAGTAATTTGGTTTGCAAGTGTTTTGCAAGACAAGCAAAACATTTGATTAAATTTTAACTTGATATACAAGCAATGTCTTGCAGTACAAGTGCATACAGTATAAACACATCACATCTGAGCCGATGGTTCTTCTCTCTCTGACGCTGCAGGAGTGTAGTGACTGTTCTAAAAGTGCGAGGTCTTGCAATATAAGTACGTAGAATATTTTGTATTAAAGTTTTTGGGTTGTGGAATGAATCATCTGAGTTTCCATTATTTCCTATTGGGAAATTTGCTTTGATATACAAGTGCTTTGGATTACAAGCATGCTTCTGGAACTAATTATGCTCACAAACCAAGGTTTTACTGTATATTTGTGCCTTGCGTCTGACGTGCAAAATCAATAAGGTATCATGTTCATGCAACAAAATTGCATGATGGCTTGACCTCTTCATATAAATGCATGCTTGTGAAACAAAGGCATCCAATCTCCTTAATGTGCAAAAAAATTGCCAATTAGATTACATAAAACATGCAGCCCTATGGATAAAGGAATATGCTAAACTGGATGAGTTCTCAAAAATAATTTTATATAAGGTAGCATTCAAGCTTGAATGTGAAAGATATTGAAGTATGTGGGATTAATTTGTACCACCACAATACAAGGAAAACAGTGCTAGCTTGTCAGATATATTAGCTTAATGTCCTTCAAGTCAAATAATACTATATAAACCCTAGAATAATAAGAACCAGATCTAAGTAACAGACAAAGTTGGGCAGCAAGTACAAAAGCCCTTTAAGTCAGTCTCTTTGCATAATTTTGAAATAGGTTATCTTCTGCCCATGAATTTAATTTCCTATTCTATCTGAAAAGGAATAATTTCCAGAGAATATATTATGCTAGCTGAGTCTTGCAGAAAGTAAAGTGTGGAACATTTGACTGATTCTTTAATTTAGAATTTTCAGACAAATATCCTAAAGCATTTTCTCTTTTTGCAGAACCTTTTGCCAACTGAGGTAATTTTATCTAAAACGTGAAGCCAAACCCAGAACTAAGGAAGATCAACACACATGGTCATTAATATTTAAAAGATTTAGCAACACCCTTAATCACATGCTATAAAAGAAAACATGTCAAATGACTAGGCTGGATATTTTTTAATCAGAAAAGTAAATTTAAATGTTGAGGGGCATCGCTGAACGATACCATTACAATACAAGGCTGTAGTTATAACCCCTGCACCATACTCTCATATGGTAGAAAATAGCAAGGAAATCATTGTTTGATAGAAATAGCAAACAGTTAAAGCATAACATGGTACAGTGAGATAGCATGGTGAGCGTAGAATGGCAGAGCATAGCATGGCAGTCATAGTATTACAAGCATGGTTGACAAAGTGAGACATGACTTTGACAAAATGGTAAGGCAAGTGTGTATAGCATGGAAGACATGGTACAGTAAACATTGAGCGGCAAACATGGTATGAGAGATTGTGGCATGGTGGACATAGTATGGCAAACACAGCATGGTAAATATGGTATATAGTAGAGTATAGTCTAGTGCATTAGATCAGAGATGGTGAACAGTGTGACAAGGTGTGGAAGAACACTGAATGAGAGAATATGGTATTTATTTAGTTAGATTTCAATCCCGTCATCCCAATAGCTCAGAACAGGTTATAAAATGACATTCACAATGTAGGAGGAGGACATGAAGTTAAAGACAGGGACTAAAGCATTAAAAAAGGAAGAGGGTCTGGCATGGAATGGCTTACCTAGCATTTGAGGCTCGAGGGTCAGGGCACTTCGTCAGAAGGTTAGGGGAATTTGGATCGGCACACTCTCATAAAGGATCAGGGAAAGAGGTGAGTTTTTATTGCCTTCCTGAAGCTCAGTAGACCTTTTGATGATCTCATGTGGTTAGGTAGTTTATTCCAGAGGCATGGTATGCGAGTAAGATCTTTTCCGGGCTTTCTCAAGGTGAAGGGCGCATCCTGAGGGCATGCACAATCACTTGCGAGCAGAGCGGTCGATTTGGGGCATAAACAGATGGGATTTTAGCAACTTTCTAAAACTTAGATCTTCTGAAGCCTATCTAACAGCATCTGGTTAAGACAGCAAGAATACATTTGCTTGTATTTTATAATCACTTCAGATGGAAAGTGGATGGCCAGTTGGTTAGATATATGTCTAACAAAATATCATCAAAGGACTACAAGTCCTGCTTTAGAAAAGCAAAAATATGATATTGGATAGAGGTATGGAAAATATGAAGAGGGACCTGGTAAAGCTCAAGGGACAGTTTAATGTTTGAAATTTAAGGTTTACTACTAGAAAACCAGGGTTACCCATCTGGGTTGTAAAATCCCATGAAAATTATGAGTATATACCGTAGTACAACATATGAAGCACTATGCATAGAACAACCTCAAATGGAAAGAGTCCCTATGAAGAATGATGCAAGACAGTAAGGATGAAGAAGACTTCCGCTTGGGATTCAATCATGTACGTAAATCCAAAGTTTATTGCAAACAAAACCAGAGTTGGTACAGCATCTTGGGTGGACCTGACATTGGCCCATGTTTCAGCACAGAAGACACCTGCTTCTGAGGTCAAAATACTATATCTAGTACTGTGAATTCTGCAATATCGAAACTAGAATTTAACCCTCCAATCTTGCATCCTAAAGCGTGGGTCAACAAAAAACAACAACTTGCATTTACATTCAGCTCTGTGCTAAGATAGCTATTGCTGATCGGCACAAATGTAGAAGAAGACCCATCTACAGTACACCTCATCAGACTTGGTGTTAAAGCTCCAGCATTCTGTTCAGCCTTTTCAAGTCTTCTCTACATTTTTTCTGCATCTGTGAAGAATAGATAATAGCCTCATTGGCATTGATTTTAATAACCTGCTCTGGTGTTTAATGCAACACTTTGAGAAGGGTTAACATGCACAAACTCTTTCTTGCATCTATGCATCCACAAAATTGCACGCCAAAGCTGTGCTCGCCCTGTGCTAGGCTCTGTGCAAAGGCTTGCACACTTTATTGCATCACTCCCCCTCCCTCAAGAGGAAAGAATCCAAAACTGGAGTGAAAGACTTTCAGCTAATTTGCAAAAGATAATCAGAATCCAAGCCAGTCTGGAAGGTGGGATCAGGAATACAGAGATACAGAGTAGTACAGATATTCCTCTGGTGGGGAAAGAAAGCAATCTGCAGAACTGATTGATCACACATCCCTCTGGAGAATTTCAGCCTTCCAGGAAGCAGACACATTAGAGACCCCAAGGTTCTGTCAGGGGTTGTTTGCATAATCAACGCTTAATTGCTGCTGAGGACTAAGTGAGTTTTCTCTATATACTGCAAAGCTGAAGAGCTCTATGATCCCTTCTACACTTAAAAATAATGCATCTCGGGCCAATAAAATGCTGAAGGCAAACTGGAATCAATGGCCTAGCCGGAAAGTAGTTTCTGGGTGGGCACACTCATTTAATCTGTGACTCTGCTCCCCTCCATGCTTCAACCAACACTCCAGCCCCCTTCCCCCCACCCCCACACACATAAAAATTACTACCTTGATTGGTGGGAATCTCCAAACCTCACCAGCTGAAGACATTCTCCATATATCCCCGAGGCCTTCTGAATGCAGTGGCAATTTGTGGTCCAACGCCACATTTTCAGATTTGGTGCATGAACTGAGCATGTTTGAGAAATAAGCATGTGTAGAGGTTATTGGCCTTGGTGGCTGGAAGCATATCCCAGGGGTTCTGTGGAGAATGTATTCAGCTGGCAGGGCTTGGGGATACCTGCCACCTACAAAGATGATGTGCATCACTGCTGGGTGGGCCTGAGCCCAAAGTGGGCAATTCCCTACCCACCCGGGCCAACCCCTGGCTATGCCACAGAATGGAATATCTTTTGATGTACATACACAGCAGGAAAACTTTGTGACACCTCCAAACAGATGGCTGAAAAATATAAAGGCAAAAGAGGCAGATTCAAGGAATATGGAAGAACACAAAAAAGAGAAACATGAAGAATAATACCAGATAAAACTCAATGAAGCAAAGAAAGAAATATGGCTTTCAAAAGCATAGGCAAAAGAAAAAATGGACTAAAGATGTAAAGAGAAGTGCCAATACTTTTTCAGGTATATTGGAGAAGCAGAGACAGAGAAGCAGTAAAACTAAAGGACATAAATTGAGATTGTGGGGTGGTAGACTTAGGAGTAAAGTCAGGAAATACTTTTTCATGGAGACGATGGTGGATTCCCAGAAAGCCCTCCTAGTGGAAGTGATGAAGACTAAAAAGGTAACCGAATTCAAAATGTGTGGACTAGACAGTCTAGGATCCCTAAATAGAAAGAAGATAATATCAAAACAAAAATTAACACATCAGCAGCTATACGTTCTTTGATGATGTCCAGGAGTGGTGCTTAGATGTCGGTACCAGCAGTGGGGCTGTGCCCTGCATATGGCAAGGCAGATCAGAATTAATTGGAGTAAGTTTCAATGGTATCCCCAGCACTGAGGAAGTGAGGCCAATGCCAGACAGATTCCTATGGTCTATGTTCCATATATGGCAGAATAAATCAGGATGAGCTGGAATGAGCTTCAAAGGCATCTCCAGCAGAGAAGAAGTGAAGCCAATGCTAGATGGACTTCTATGGTTTATGTACCCTCATTTGGCGAAAGGGCGAACAGAATGCTTGGAATGATTAAGAAGGGGATCACAAACAAATCGTAGAAGGTTATCATGCTGTTGTACCAGGCCATGGTGCGCCCTTACCTGGAATAATGCGTCCAGCACTGGTCGCCATACATGAAGAAGGACACGGTACTACTCAAAAGGGTCCAGAGAAGAGCGACTAAAATGGTTAAGGTTTGGAAGAGTTGCCGAACAGTGAGAGATTGGAGAAACTGGGCCTCTTCTCCCTTGAAAAGAGGAGACTGAGAGGGGACATGATCGAAACATTCAAAATACTGAAGGGAATAGACTTAGCAGAAAAAGACAAATTGTTCACCCTCTCCAAGGTAGGGAGAATGAGAAGGCACTCTCTAAAGTTGAAAGGGAATAGATTCCGTGTAAACATAAGGAAGTTCTTCTTCACCCAGAGAGTGGTAGAAAACTGGAACGCTGTTCCGGAGTCTGTTATAGGGGAAAACACCCTCCAGGGATTCAAGACAAAGTTGGACAAGTTCCTGCTAAACTGGAACGTATGCAGATGAGGCTGGACTCATTTAGATTACTGGTCTTTGATCTGGGGGCCGCCACATGAGCGGACTGCTGGGCATGATTGACCACTGGTCTGACCCAGCAGTGGCAATTCTTATGTTCTTATGGTAAGACCGATCAGGATGGGCTGGAGTGAGTTTCAAAGGCAACTCCAGTTTTTGGGAAGTAGACTTTTATGGTCTGAGCCCTGACAATGACAAGGATGGATCAGGATCAAGTATGAGAATTTTATGCCACATTCATATTGTATCCTATGAGTGTGAGTGCTGAATATCTCAGTGGGAGAGGGGAAGATATCATAAAGTGGAACTAAAGTGGGTAAAATGCTGTAATACTACTGGATTGTTGGTTCAATAATGATTTGACAATGAATGTGACTATTGGGCAGAATGGATGGATGATGCACATCCTTATTTGCCATCATCTACTATCTACTTTAACAAAAAAATGTATAGAAACACAGAAACGGGAAATGATGGCAGATAAAGACCACATGACCTATCCAGTGTGCCTACCTGTGTCATTTACTATTGCTTCTTATCCTTATGTGATCCTATGTATGTACTTGTCCCACGCTTGGTTGAATTCAGATAGTCTTCATCTCTAAAACTTCCACTGAGAGGCTGTTTCATGAAGACACCACTCTTTCCATGTAGTATTTCCTCAAGTTACTCCTGAGTTTGCCCTCTTTCACCTTCATCCTATGCCTCCTCTTCCAGAATTTCCTTTCAATTGAGACTCACCTCTTATACCATAGAGATATTTAAATGTCTTTATCATTTCTTCCCTCTCCATACTTTCTTTAAAGTAGGCATATTAAGAAGAATAGTAAATCCCTTTTTTATTTGAAAAGTATTTGCTAATTAGCAAGCAATGCTAGTTTTGTTTAGGGTTTTTATATTGTAAACTTATTTTTGATTTAAAATGAGACTGCCTAAAGATAGATGTCTATAAGTCTCATTTTCAAACAAGAGAAATGTTTAAAAATGACATAAAGTGGCATTTGGATGTTTTATTTGCTAAAAAGTTAAAATTGACATTTTTGAAACACATTTTTTAGATGGTTTTCTATACTGTTTCTCCGCAGTGTATCTAAATGGCAAGGGAGTGTTAGGGGTAAGTTTTGGGTGGGACTAGGACGGACTTATCATTTGGATGTTTTTCTGCAATGAACGCAGAAAATGTCCAGGGCAAAACCTGGATGTTTGAGGCTAGACCTGTTTCAAAAATGAATAAGTGTGCAAAGGTTGACCAAACTAACCAAATGACCACTGGAGGCATAAAAACATGGCTGCCTCTTATTCCTCCAGTGGTCACTGACTCTCTTCCATCCCCAAAGATGTGAATGAAAAGTACATATCAGCCCTTATGACAGCTTCAGATGTTATGGCCAGTCTCATTAAAGCAGCAAGTAGGTCTCTGGAGTAGCCGAATGGACTACAGAGATGGGATAACACAGTAACTACTACACTTTTGGTAGAAAGTGTGAGCCAAAACCCAAAGAAAACCTACTGTACCAACATATAGGTGACACCTAAGGGCATAAGAAATAACGGGGTGGTATACAGTTATGTACAGTAGATTTTGGGTAAGTTTTGAAGGGCTCACTGTACAAAGGTATTATGGTGAGATTTGTACCTAAGAAACTTTTATGTGGCGTTCGCTGCAATGCCCCCTAGGGTGCACTACTGCTTTGCTGGGATGTTTATGTGGACAGTCTTCTAATAATTTGATTCATTCATTCATTTTCTATGCCATTCTTCCAGGGGAGCTCAGAATGGTTTACAAGAATTTATTCAAGTTGTTGCTGTTGTTAGGTGCCATCGACTCATGTTCGAGTCCTACCAACTTGATGAATTGCAGATCTAAAAAAAAAAAAAATCAGTTTTGTGCTAGTCCGGAAAGGTCTGCTAGTGTCATCCCCATGGTTGTTTTCAACGTGTCCAGCCATCTAATTGCAGGCTCCTTCAATTTTCCGAAACATGATGTCCTTCTCTAGTGATCTCTCGCTTCTGATGTAGTGACCAAAATAAAACAAACAGTCATAACTTCATCATATGGGCTTCGAGTGACATAGCCGGTTTGATCTCTTCCAGAATCACTTTGTTAGTTCTTCTGGCGGTCCACAGCATGCCTAAAATCCTTCTCCAGCACTAAAGGAAAATGAGTCAATCTTCTTTCTCTCTTGTTTCCGTAGTGTCCAGCTTTTGCATCCATAACTGACCACTGAGAAAATGAGTGAGTGGACAAATCTGATCTTTGTTTGGATTGTTACCTCCTTGCCTTTAAATACTTTGTTGAGAGTCTTCATTGAAGAGTGACCAAGTGCTATTCTGCGGAGAACTTCCTCCCTGCTAGTTGCTTCTTTGATTCCAAAAGAGCCCAGGAGATTGAAATCCATTACAACTTCTATTCTATCACAATCTTCTGCAGAAACCCTAAGGTTCTGCTCCTTTACAAACTTGCAGAGAGACCTCTACTGACTTTTCAAAGAAGTGATTCCTGACCTTTAAACTTTCAAATATTCATTTAGCTTCTATGGATAAGGGATGATTATACAGCTTTTAGGCATAATATATACAGTTTTTTTTACATGTATATATTTTAGAGAGTCTTACTGTTGCTTCTACTTGACTGTGTATGAGGAGAGGGGACAATTCTAATCATCTTGATGTGCATACCATATGGGTTGGTGTATTATGGTTTTCTCACATGTACCTATGTTTCCTGAAGCTAAGAAAGGAAGGAGTTGCATTGATTGTTTGTTATAGTCTGGATTATAGAGTGGCATATAAGTTTGGAGTGGCATGTAAGCTTTAGGGGGTGAAAAACTTATGTGCACGACAGAAGAGTGGGACTTGGGTGTGCTTGTATGTGATGATCTTAAGGTGGCCAAACAGGTTGAAAAGGTGACAGCGAAAGCTAGAAGGATGCTGGGTTGCAAAGGGAGAGGTATGGCCAGTAGGAAAAAGGAGGTATTGCTGCCTCTGTATAATACTTTGGTGAGACTTCATTTAGAATATTGTGTACAATTCTGGAAGCCGCACCTTCAAAAAGATATAAAAAGGATGGAGTCATTCCAGAGGAACGCTACTAAAATGGTGTGTGGTCTTCATCATAAGGCATATGGGGACAGACTTAAAGATTTCAATATGTATACTTTGGAGGAAAGGCAGGAGAGGGGAGATATGATAGAGATGTATAAATACCTACGTAATGTAAATGCACATGAGTCGAGTCTCTTTCATTTGAAAGGAAACTGCAATGAGAGGGCATAGGATGAGGTTAAGACGTGATAGGCTCCGGAGTAATCTAAGGAAATACTTTTTTTTACAGAAAGGGTGGTAGGTGCATGGAACAGTCTCCCAGAAGAGGAGGCGGATACAGAGACTGTGTCTGAATTCAAGAGGGCCTGGGTTAGGCATGTGGAATCTCTCAGAGAGAGAAAGAGATAATGGTTACTGCGGATGGGCAGACTAGATGAGCCATTTGACCTTTATCTGCCATCATGTTTCTATGTTTCTATGACTTTGCTATTATCCAGATATGTGTAAAGGTTGGAATTGATTTATTCATAGAAGCAGTGCTCTCTAAAGAAGAGCCACTAGAGGCCACTGTATAATGGGGAACCAGAAAAATGTCATCATGATTTCAGAGGGCAAATGAAGCATGCAGGAAAACACATGCAAGTTGTGCACACTGTCCAAGTTGCACAAGTAAGCTACATGGGGCTCCAACACAAAATATCAGCACTTGCATGCGACATGTGCATGCCTTCAATGAACCAGAATCCAAATGTTCACATTCCTAAAAGTACAGCTGTACCAATGGATGTAGGTACTATATATATACGTGTGCTGGCTATTTCAAGATATTTGTACTCTGCTGTCACCACCCAGGTTGATCTTCGGGTTGAAGAAGTCCGATCACATAACCCCTTCCTACCGACTCCTGCACTGGCTGCCAATGGAGGCACGTGCGAAGTTCAAGCTGGGATGTCTCTGCTTCAAGGTACTATCTGGTCTAGCCCCTAAATATATAACTGACCTCTTCTCCTTCTCAACCAATAGACATAAGAGAAGAACACACCTGAAGTTCGTTTCCCCACCGGCTAGAGGATGCAAATTTAAGAGACATCATCAACAACTTCTATCGTATCAAGCAGCCTTATGGGGCAAAGACCTGGAAAAACTAATTACACACACAAACAACTATGGTGAATTTAGGAAACACCTAAAAACATACCTGTTCTCAAAATACCTAGGTAACGAATCTGGACAATAGACCCCATCACAATCCCACCCCCAAATCTGATCTTGTAAACTGTTAACCACTAATCTCTAACTATGAATGTTCCATTCAATTTGTAGAATCTTTCTAATTCATTGTAAACCGCATAGAACTTCACGGTCCTGCATTATATAAACTGTTGTTATTATTTTATTTTTATTTTTTTTCCCATGCCACTCTTGAGGACACGTTGGATTAGCCTCCACATACACCACTATTCTTATGAAATACTGTCTCTAATCTCCATATGCAGACATAGAATGTTTGTGTAAAGAAAGAATGTCTATCTAAAATGGAACTTGACTCCAATTAGAAATCATAGTGACTGTTGGTTATTATAAAAATAAATGTACGTAATTGCTCTTTTTGCTTTTAATAGAGATCTCTAGAGATTACAGAACCCATTTACTGAACTGTGGCAATGTTTTGCACTTACCTCACTTACCCCTCCCCTTCCACTTTTTTTTACTAAGCTATGGTAGAGATTTCTACCACAGCCTGAAGTGCTAAATGCTCTGATGGTGATCCAACGCTCAAATAATTCCTATGAGCACTGGAGCAGCATCGGAGCATTTAGAGCTTAGTAAAAAGGGGGTGGGGGTAATTGCCAACATTAACACATAGTAACTGCAAAACCTCTGTGTTAAAAATGTTAGAGGTATTCCCAGTATCTTTTTATATCATTGAGGCAGAAGAAATTCTTTACTATATGTTGCCGCTTTGCAGATAACAAAGTGGTTAGCTATACAAGCAGTTAGCTATACATATTCAGAAGGCAGTAACTGAGTCCTATTAAAATCTGCCACAAAAACAGTTGATGTATAAAGCAAAGTCTCTGCTCATTCACCAGCCATTCTCTTCCACCTCCTGCCCCATTATATGTTATTTAATACAGGAATTATCACGTACGGTCAATCCACCATGTTATTAGCACAGGCTTGCTGTTGAGTCCTAATTTCCGCAAGAGGAGGGTAAAATTGAAGCTATCAATAGATTGAGTCAGCTAAAAATACAAATAAAATACAAAAGTTCATTCTTTTGCAGGACTAAATCTTCATATCAGCACACTGGTTCAGCGCTGTTTTTACCGGCTACAAATGATTAGATCTATATCCAAATTGTTAGAGCCTACTTCTCTGAATATCTTGATCCACTCTCTCGTGATTTCCTGTATTGATTACTGCAATGCGCTCTATAAGGGCATAACTAAAAAAGAAATAAGAAGACTCCAAATTATACAGAACACTGCAGTGAAGATCATATTTAATGCAAAGAAGTTAGACCATGTTACTCCCTCCTTTATAAAGCTCATTGGTTGCCGGTAGAACATAGAATCACATACAAAATTATTTTACTAACCTTAAAAACTAGACAAAATAGTCAACCAGAATTTATCAATAACCTTCTTATTCTCTATAGTTCTTCTAAGACTCTTAAGATGTTCTTCTAAAAATCTTTTATCTGTTCCATATCTGAAGTTTATCAACACAATGAGGTCTACTATTTTCTCTGTCAGCGCTCCATCTCTTTGGAATAATATTCCGGTCCACTTACGGAAAAAATCAACTCTTCACCATTTTAAGACGAATTTAAAAACATTTCTTTTTCTTGATGCTTTCGAGACCTAAATGCCCTTTTTAGGGCTACATAGTTTTATTCTACTTTTAGATACCCTCCCTTTTGTTTTTCCCTATATGTTCTCTTTTTCACTTGATAAATTGTAGTTCTACCCTTCTTTCCTTTTTTGTTTCTGTTTGTTTTTGTATTGTTTTTAAATGTTTTTAATAATGATTATTGTTTTAAAGGCTGTATTGTTATTCCATATATGTTTTTAAAATAATGTTCACCGCCTTGAAGGCCAATTGGGTGGTATATAAAATTTTTAAATAAACTTGAAACTTTATCTTGAAAACATATTGGCTTAAAACAATAGAAACATAGAAACATAGAAATAGACGGCAGATAAGGGCCACGGCCCATCCAGTCTGCCCACCCTAATGTCCCACCTCTAACTTTGCCCTGTGAATAGATCCCATGTGCCGATCCCATTTGGCCTTAAAATCAGGCACGCTGCTGGCCTCAATTACCTGCAGTGGAAGACTATTCCAGCGATCAACCACCCTTTCAGTGAAAAAGAATTTCCTGGTGTCACCTCGTAGTTTCCCGCCCCTGATTTTCCACGGATGCCCTCTTGTTGTCGTAGGGCCCCTGAAAAAGAAGATATCTTCCTCCGCCTCGATGCGGCCCGTAAGATACTTGAATGTCTCGATCATGTTCCCCCTATCCCTGCGCTCCTCGAGCGAGTAAAGCTGCAATTTGTCACGCCTTTCTTCGTATGGGAGATCCTTGTCCCGAGACCATCCGGGTGGCCATTCTCTGCACTGATTCCAGCCTCAGTACATCCTTTCGATAATGCGGCCTCCAGAATTGCACACAGTATTCCAGGTGGGGTCTCACCATGGATCTATACAATGGCATAATGACTTCCGCCTTACGGTTGACAAAACCCCTTCGTATGCAACCCATGATTTGTCTTGCCTTGGATGAAGCTTGCTCCACTTGATTGGCAGACTTCATGTCCCCGCTGACGATTACCCCCAAGACCCGTTCTGCTACCGTTTTTGCTAGGATCTCCCCATTAAGGGTATAGGACTTGCATGGATTTTGGCTGCCCAGGTACATAACTTTGCATTTTTTGGCATTGAAGTTGAGTTGCCAGGACCTAGACCAGCGCTCCAGTAGGAGTAGGTCGTGCATCATGTTGTCGGGCATTGAATCTTCGTCCGTTGTGCATTTGCCCACTACATTACTTAGTTTGGCATCATCGGCGAATAATGTTATCTTACCTCGAAGCCCTTCTGCTAGGTCCCTTATAAAGATGTTGAATAGGATCGGGCCCAAGACTGAGCCCCGTGGCACTCCACTGATCACCTCTGTCATTTCGGAGGGGGTGCCGTTTACCACTACCCTTTGAAGCCTACCTCCAAGCCAGTTCCCAACCCATTTTGTCAAAGTGTCACCTAATCCTATAGAACTCATCTTGCTCAGCAACCTGCGGTGTGGTACGCTATCGAATGCTTTGCTAAAGTCCAGGTACACGATGTCCAGGGACTCCCCAATATCCAGCTTCCCCGTCACCCAGTCAAAGAAGCTGATCAGGTTGGATTGGCATGATCTCCCCTTAGTAAATCCATGTTGACGGGGATCCCGTAGATTCTCCTCATCCAGGATCTTATCCAATTGGCGTTTGATTAGGGTTTCCATTAGTTTGCTCACTATCGATGTTAGACTCACTGGTCTGTAGTTTGCTGTCTCCAGCTTTGAGCCTTTCTTGTGGAGTGGAATGATGTTAGCCGTCCTCCAGTCTAATGGGACGGTGCCTGTACTAAGGGAGAGGTTGAAGAGCTCAGACAGTGGCTCTGCCAAGACATCACTCAGCTCCCTAAGCACCCTGGGGTGTAGGTTGTCAGGCCCCATTGCTTTGTTAACCTTAAGCCTTGACAGCTCATCATAGACACTGCTGGGCGTAAACTCAAAGTTTCTAAACGGGTCAACTGAGCCAACCCTTGTTTGTAGCTGAGGGCCAAGTCCCGGCGCTTCTCGGGTGAATACTGAGCAGAAGTATTCATTTAATAGTTGGGCTTTTTCCGAATCCTTTTCCACATAGTCTCCTAGTGGATTCCTTAGACGTACTATCCCGCCTGAGTTTTTATTTCTGTCACTGATATACCTGAAGAAGGATTTATCTCCCTTCTGGATGTTCTTTGCTAGAGACTCCTCCATGTGGAATTTAGCCTCCCTGACTGCTGTTTTGACAGCTTTTGACTTAGTCAGGTAGTCTGCTCTAAAGTCCTGTTTCCCCGATTGTTTGTAAGAGATGAATGCTTTTTTCTTCTCCCTGATGAGGTCCGAGATCTCCTCAGTAAACCACTGCGGCTTGTTGATCCTTCGCCTTTTACTTACTGATTTAACATAGCGGTTTGTTGCTTCCTGTATGGTGGCTTTCAGAGACGACCACATTCCTTCCACGCTATTGGTTTCTGCTTGGCTTTGTAGCGCTTGGTGAACAAAGGAACCCATGTCTTGGAAGTTTGTGTCCTTGAATTTGAGGACCTTGGTCAGTGTGGTAGATTTAGTAAAACCTTTCCTAAGATTGAACCATACCATGTTGTGGTCACTGGAGACCAATGTCTCGCCCACCGAGACCTCTGTGACACTCTCTCCATTGGTAAGTAGTAGGTCCAGTATTGCCTGATCCCTTGTTGGGACTAATACCAGTTGCTTGAGACCAGCTCCTTTCATAGAATTTAAGATTCTATGTATGGCACCCAAAACTAGGTGCTGATCCAAGATGTACCCCAATTAAACTTATTAATGAACCAATTAGTACCAATTATAGGGTGCTAATTGGCATTAATCGGTACCAATTTGAATTTGTGTACGCATTTAGCTATGCGTTAAATAAAATATATGCCCAAATTCCATAGTACGCAATCAAGAGGGGGCACATAATGGAAGGTGCATGGGCGAGTCAGAGGCATTCCTAAATTTGCAGGTAGTGTTTTAGAATTCTGGGGATGTGTGCCACAATTTGGGCATTGAAATCGGCACTTTTTTTTCGTTCCATCGGAAAAATATGGAACAAAAAAAGTGGAAAATCATTAGACTAAGTTTATAATTTATAGAGTCTTCCAATTATCTTACTTTGTTCTTTTCAAGTTTGCATTATTCAGCTAATAGATTGAGAAATACATTTTTATTGCAGTTTCCCCCTTTTAGAGGTATACATTTTAAACGTCAATTTAATTTTCTTTTACATATGCTGCTATTATTATTTGGAACAGTTTACCTATAGAAATAAGGACAGAAGTTAGTTATTGAAAGTGTCATAGAATGTTGAAAAAACATATTAATATGATATATTGTACAGTTAGCATTTTTAGTTAAAGAATTGTAAGGATATCTTTTTATCCACAGAATTATATTTTCCCATAGAATTATTATGGTTTCTTTTTGATGTAAATCGCCTGAAATGCATTGCCAGAGGTTATGGTAAAAGTGGATAGCGTAGCTGGTTTTAAGAAAGGTTTGGACAAATTCCTGGAGAAAAAGTCCATAGTATGTTATTAAGACATGGGGGCAACCTCTGCTTGCCCTGGATCAGTAGCATGGAAAGTTGCTACTCTTTGGGTTTTGGCCAGGTACTAGTGAACTGGATTGGCCACTGTGAGAACGGGCTACTGGGCCTGATGGACCGGTGGTCTGACCCAGTAAGGCTATTCTTATGTTCTTAAATGGTCTTAGAGTGATTCATAAATCTTGTATTAGATTAGATTAGATAGCCCTCAGTGGAGACTGCCCCAGCTTTGTTGGTTGGACTGAGAATTTTTCAGTGGGCTCCTCGTAGTTTGAAAGAAATTCTAATGATACTTAAAAAGGCTATCACACTCTTGATTAAAGCATATTATATTGCTTTGAAATCTATGCCACAAATCTTTCAGTTGTGATTAAATCAATTTAGGCACATTCCATTTGATTCCTTCATGCTCATAATTCTCAGAATGAGAAAAAACACATTTTGTCTTTTATCTCTTTTAGGATGATTGTAAGGGCATAGGCTCTTCCTTAATGACCAAAGGCAGCAAGAGAACCTGAATAGTTTTATATGTGTACTACATATTAAACATATTCTAATAAATGTGCAATGTTCTAATGGCAGTGTATATGATTAAATATGAAGCAATTCTTTGATGCAGTAATGATAATGCTGAGTTTGTAGCAATATATATAGGTACCATTTAACAAACAGCAATAAAACAGAATGGAAAAAGGCTTCAATAAACCAAATTCTAAACTTGGTATTTTAGTCTTTATCATGATCTTGTTTTTATGAAAGCACAAGAGTGATATGGTAATTGTTATCAAATCAATTCCATGGTTACTGTAGGAAATGCTACAGTAATAAAAAAGGCCTGTAGGCATTTGCTTGGTATTACTGCGGTATCGGGAACAGAAACCACTGCCGCGGTAATGGGAACATCAGCAGGTCCTCCTTGCACCCTATCCCATTAAATTATGTTTCTCTACAAGTTCCACAATTTCATTCTTTATCATTGTTTTCACTGTTTTGCTCAGCACTGAAGTTAGGATTACCAGTCTATAATTTCCCCTGGAACCCTTTTTAAAAATTGGTGTACATTGACCATCCTCCAATCTTCAGGTACTAAAGATGATTTTAGCGACAGGTTACAGATCACTAACAGCAGATCAGTAATTTTATGTTTGATTTCTTTCAGTACTCTGGGATGTATACCATCCAGTCCAGGTGATTTAGCACTCTTTAACTTGTCAATTTGGCTTAGTATGTCTTCCAGGTTCTCCCTCATTTCTTTCAGTTCCTCTGCATCATCACCTTTGAAAACCATTTCCGGTTCAGGAAGATCTCTTATTCTTCCATAAAAACCAAAGCAAATAATTCATTCAGTCTTTCTGCTATGGCCTTATCCTTCCTGAGTACCTCTTTTGCTCCTTGATCATACAGTGGTCCCAAGGATTCCCTCATAGGTTGTATATAATATGGTCCTTCATTAATGCTCGGCTTGGTCCAATAAAGGATATCACAACCTGTAAAGAAACCAATTTTCTCTAGAACTCTAAATTTACATGAAGCAATCCATGGGGCAACATCACCATACATTTCTTAAAGACTGAAATTGTACTTCTCAGAGCATGATGGATACTAGCACACTATATTTTGCCAGTTAGCAGTTCTTTTCCTTTTCCTTTTTTTTTATTGCAATTTGAAATTTACATTTCCCATATACATAAAGAAACTAAAGAAAATAATTTAACAATATTGCCTAGACAATACCATAAATCACAAATACAAAATACTAGCTAGTTCAAAGAAAATAGCAGTTCTTTTCTAGACTATTGCAGATATAATTGAAGCTAAGCTGTCAATGAGGGAATTTGTGTAATATTGCTTTTCTATGTCTCCTCCTGGAATATTAACAGCAGAATCAGTCAGTTATTCAGAATGCATGGCCCTCAGAGCTACAAATGAGTGTAGTAATGACCTTTCATGCCTTCTGTAGTCTACAGCAGGATCTATAAATCTTGTTTTCTTAACCACCTAATAAAGAAATCTGGCAAAGTAAAAGCATCCTCAAATATTTATCACTCTAAATGATAACATGCAGTGACTGCTAGAACAGACTATAATATTTTTACTATACCCCCTCTTATTCTTCTTTACTGCATAATAAAAACAGCTTGAAATGTCAAAGCTCAGAACTGCCACCAATAAATAGGTACTCATTGTGTCCTTGTATATAAATTTGTTGTGACTGTTATTGTTTATTTGTTATATTGACATGTTCCTTGTAACTCACTTGGTGCACTTGATTGTGAGATCGCTTTGCCCTTTGCTTTTCCTGAAATTTGCAAATTGGACAATCATTTATTATGTAATCATTAATTTGACCTACATGATCATGATCACAAATGGAGTCTTATGCCATTCCCAGTGCATCCCAGAATGCACTAGGAAAGAGACCTAAGACTGCTTGGCCCAGGTGTCCAAGGTCACTCCTATGGGAGGAACTGTAGGTACCTGGGCCAATCAGGGACTTAGGCCCCTCCCTGGTGCATCCCAGAATGCACCAGGAAGGGGAAGGCCCGTCATTGTAAAGAGGTGAGCCTGATGGCCAGAGGGAGTAGGCATCCCTCCAGCCCACTGTACTACAAAAGGTACAGGGGGGTCGGGGGTAGAGGGTTCGGATCTGGAGGGTGCTGAGAGGGTCATAGATTGGGGGAGTCATGGGTTCAGGGGGGCCTGTTGGCAGGAGGGAGTGGGCATCCCTCCTGCCTATCACAGTTGGGGGAGTTGTTTCGTGGGTTCCGGCAGAAGGAATTCAGCGTCCCTTCCGATGGTGTGTAATTCTCAGCTGCGTCTTAGGCAGCTGCAGAAACCGGCGTGCTATACAGAATTTCCCCCTTTATGCCTGATTAACAAAGGCTGCTCTGGAAAAAAACTTTGATAAATCTTGACCTATTATCACACATGATCATACTCCCGGAGGAGACTTGAAGTAAAATGGGAATAGAACTTTATGTACAAAACAAATCCACAAAAAAGTAAGAACTGCCATCTTGGTCATGCTGTGTTTCATCAAGCCCAGTATCTTGTTTCTAACAATGAACAATCCAGATCACAAGTATTGACGGGATCTCAGTAAGTAGATTCCATGCTGCCTAACCCCAGGGATAAGTAGCGGCTTTTCTCAGTTCTCTCTGGTTAATAACAGTTTATTGACTTTTTTTCCAGGAACTTGTCCAGACCTTGAAATTCAGCTACAATAACTGTTTTTACTAAATCTTCTGCAACAAATTCCAGAGTTTAACTGTGTATTGAATGAAAGAATATTTTCTCCTATTTAGAAACATAGAAGCATAGAAACATGACAGCAGATAAAGGCCAAATGGCCCATCTACAGTAACCATTATCTCTTTCTCTCTCTGAGAGATCCCATGTGCCTATCCCAGGCCCTCTTGAATTCAGACACAGTCTCTGCTTCTACCACCTCTTCCGGGAGATTGTTCTACACATCTACCACTCTTTCCATAAAAAAGTATTTCCTCAGAGTACTCCAGAGCTTATCACCTTCATCCTATGCCCTCTCATTGCAGAGTTTCCTTTCAAATGAAAGAGACTGAACTCATGCACATTTATATTACGTAGGTATTTAAACGTCTCTATCATATCTTCCCTCTCCTGCCTTTCCTTCAAATTATACAGATTGAGATCTTTAAGTCTGTCCCCATACTCCTTATCATGAAGACCACACACCATTTTAGTAGCTTTCCTCTGGACTGACTCCATCCTTTTTATATCTTTTTGAAGGTGCAGCCTCCAGAATTGTACACAGTATTCTAAATGAGGTCTCACCAGAGTTTTATACAGAGGCATCAATACCTCCTATTTCCTACTGGCCATACCTCTCCCTATGCAACCTAGCATCCTTCTAGCTTTCGCTGTCATCTTTTCACCCTGTTTAGCCACCTAAAGATCATCACATACAATCACACCCAAGTCCCACTCTTCTGTCTTGCACATAAGTTCTTCACCCCCTAAACTGTACTGTTCCCTCGGGTTTTTGCAGCCCAAATGCATAACCTTGCATTTCTTAGCATTACATTTTAGCTGACAAATTTCAGACCATTGTTCAAGCTTCGCCAGGTCTTTCTTCATGTTATTCACACCATCCGGCATGTCTACTCTATTGCAGATTTTGGTATCATCCGCAAAGAGGCAAATCTTACCTGATAACCCTTCAGCAATATAATTTATAAAAATGTTAAAAAGAACAGGCACACCACTGGTAACATTCCTTTCCTCAGAGCGATCTCCATTGATCACTACCCTCTGTTGCCTTCCATTCAACCAGTTCTTGACCCAGCCCATCACTTTGTGACCCATCCCGAGGGCACTCAGTTTATTTATTAGACGTCTGTGTGGAACACTGTCAAAGGCTTTGCTAAAATCTAAATACACCACACCTAGTGCACATCCTCTATTCAATTCTCTGGTCACGCAGTCAAAGAAATTGATCAGATTTGTCTGACAAGACCTACCTCTAGTGAGTCCGTGTTACCTCCTGTCCTGTAATCCACCGGATTCCAGAAACTTTGCCATTCTCTGTTTTAAAAGCATTTCCATTAATTTGTTTACCACAAAAGTCAGACTTACCGGCCTATAATTCTGCCTTACTTCCACTTATGTGCTATTTAAATCCTTTGGGGGGAATCGATTGAGCAAGCACTAACCAATTTAGCATGTGCTAAATACTAAGATGCCTATTATATTCATATGTAGCCCACTGGCATAAATGTGGTAAATTTTTCACATTTCAATTCAGAACAATTTATAATCAGCTTGGATATTTCTGTCTCGAATGTAGAGCTCTATCAAACCCTTGCTTGGGTTTTTTAAGAAAGCCTCAGCCTCACCACTCCACTGCTATAATTAATCTTGACAGCGGGAAGAATTACATGGTTCTCATCACCGGCTTCCAATCTCATCTGTTTGTTTTGTATTTAAATATTCTTTAATATTATTCTTAAGTTCTAATATGACCATTATGTATTGTTTAAGCCACTTATCTTATGTTAACATGACTCGGGAGAGACGACCCGACATGTTTCGCACTCCCGTGCTTTATCAAGGGTCTCCCTATAAAATAGAAGGAAAACGTTTCAGTTATGTTGTAAAACATTAACCTTCCACATTAAATAAACCTTCCATATTGTTTAACTACCTTAACCTTAAGTTAATTCTTACCGAGAGTGTCACTGTCATCCAACTCTGCATAATATTTGGAAGAAAAAGATGGCGGCGGCGTTTCACCTCGGGGTTTAAATACTCATTAATATTAGAAGTTGCCACCCCCTACTTCCTATTGGATCATTCTTCAACCTATCAGAGACGCCCATTCAAGCTCCCCATTCAACCCTTTTGGTTCCACCGTGTCAATCAAAAAAAGTATCTCTGTTTTTTTTCATTCAGCTTCCTTTCATTCAGATCTTTGTTAACTGGCACTCTCACCCAACCGGCATAAAAATCTCCAGTGAAAAAAATATGACCCTGGAGTACTGGCAGCAGCGGTCCTGCTGCAAAGCCCTCCTCCCTCAAGCCCCAAAGTGGCGTTGACGCATCAGAGAAAAGGCCATGAGCAGCCTGTTTTGGGGCTGCCTCCTGCTGACCAACTGTGCTTCAGGTAAGGAAGGGAGGGAGGGAGCGATCAAGGGGGTTCATGGCTCAGGACTGCCACCTGCTTCTGCCACTTTGGGGCTTGAGAGAGAGAGGAGGGCATAGCGGCTCAGGATCACTGCCACACTGGTGTTTTGGGGTGTGAGTGAGGGGGGGATTGAGATCTGTGTTCTAACACAGCACTCTCAATCAATCGGGAAAACAGTTGTCCGGCATCCACCAATCCCCTTGGGTGCCAGATAACTGAGATTCTACTGTACATGAAGTCATCCCATTTTGGGCTCCTTTTACAAAGCTGTGGTAGCAGTTGCTGCTGCAGTAATCGCTCCAAGGATTTAATGAGCATCAGAACATTTGCCACATGGCAGCCACTATTGCAACTTTCTAATTGGGGGGGGGGGGGGGGGGGGCTGTTATTTGTAACTATAATTTCATCAAGAAAATGTGCAAATGACTACTGCTCCCCGTAAGGATCTAAGGTCAAGCAGAATTGTACTATTTGCTTTTTTTTTTATTGTATTTTGATAGAAATAAAATACGTCAAATATGAATTATTAATATAAACCAGTACATCTGCTAACACATCATCTTAATTAACATTTTCTGGCATATTTTATTCCATTTAAAAATATACCTGTCATACCAACACCAAAATGACTAATTACTTTCATCAAAATTAAGCAGAGTATGATAGCAAACATTTTCCTTAAATTGGAATAATTTTTTTTGACTGACTTTGCATAACATTATTTATCAGATTTTAAATACCACTTGTCCTGTTGCACCGTATACTTGAAAGACTAGTAACGTTAGATTTTATCATCTTTTCCTGTTTATTTAGAGCATGAGTTCAAATGTATAGGAGGCTTCAAGCCATGATAAGAGACCCTAGATCTTTAGTCAGTGTATGCAAAATAGACCGGATTCTCTAACCGGTGTGGATTTCAGCAGCTTCCAATTGCATGTCAATAACACAATGGTGCCAGTTACAGAATTGTGATTCTGGCAAAGGTAGGCACCGGAAATTTAGGCCAGGGTTTTCCAGACCCTCATTTTCAGCACCTACCTTTGATGTGAATCCTTAGACACTTTAGGTCACCTAATGCCACTTACAGAATTAGCCACACCCACAGTGGCGTGAGGCGGCCTAAAGTGCCTATCGAGGTACAATTCCAGCACTGATTTTTTTTTTAGGTGCCAGTAGGCGCCTTAAATCTCAATTAAAAACATTGTTTAAATGGCGTTATTTACTGAGCTTGTGCGCCTACTGGTAAGAACATAAGATTTGCCGCTGCTGGGTCAGACCAGTGGTCCATCTTGCCCAGTAGTCCGCTCACGCCGTGGCCCTCAGGTCAAAGACCAGTGCTCTAAATGAGTCCAGCCTCACCTGTGTACATTCCAGTTTAGCAGGAACTTGTCCAACTTTGTTTTGAAACCCTGAAGTATGTTTTCCCCTATAACAGATTCCAGAAGAGCGTTCCAGTTTTCCACCACTCTCTGGGTGAAGAAGAATTTCCTTATGTTTGTACGGAATCTATCCCCTTTCAACTTTAGAGAGTGCCTTCTTGTTCTCCCTATCTTGGAAAGGGTGAACAGTCTGTCTTTATCTACTAAGTCTATTCCCTTCAGTATTTTGAACGTTTTGATCAAGTCCCCTCTCAGTCTCCTCTTTTCAAGCGAGAAGAGGCCCAGTTTCTTCAATCTCTCACTGTACGGCAACTCCTCCAGCCCCTTAACCATTTTAGTCACTCTTCTCTGGACTCTTTCGAGTAGTACCGTGTCCTTCTTCATGTACGGTGACCAGTGCTGGACATAGTATTCCAGGTGAGGGCGCACCATGGCCCAGTACAGTGGCATGATAACCCTCTCCTAGCATTCTGTTCGCCCTTTTTGCCGCCGCCACACATTCTGGCGCCAGACAGCTTCATCGACTTGTCAATCAGAACTCCCAAGTCTCTTTCCTGGGAGGTCTCTCCAAGTACAGCCCCGGACATCCTGTATTCGTGCTGTTTAGAGAATCCGAGCCAATATGTATACTAAATAATTATGCAAACCTTATCTATCCATCATGTTAAAGATTTTTTGCTCTTACTTGCTGAACTTATTTCATGCTTTATGGGATTGCCTTTCCAGCTTTCCTTTTCTTCTATCAGAAGCAACAAAAACAGAGAAAAAAAAATCCATTACAGATGGCCATTCCATACCTTCGCTTTCCTCTCTGTCTCTGTCTTTTCTCTGCCCCATCCCTGGAACTGCATTTTTCCCCTCTCCCTTCCCCATTTGTGTTCCAGATTTCTCTCTCTCTCCACTCAAGTTCAACAAGTCCCAACCAGGCCAAGCATCTCTCCCTTTATCTCCTCTCCCCCACCTTTGCTCCTGGTCTCTCTCTCTCCCCCCTCCTCCCGGTCAAGCATCTATCTCTCCCCTCCTCTTTGTTCATGGTCTGGAATGCGCCAAGGAGGGGCTTAAGACTCTTATTGGCCCAGACACTTAAGGCCCCTCCAATGTGAGAGGCCATAGGTGAATGGGCCATTCAGAGCTTTAGGCCACTCTCTGATGCATCCCAGGATGCACCAGGCAGAGGAAGGCCCACAATTTTGACGAGGCAGGCCTACTGGCTGGAGGAAGTAGGCATCCCACTGGCAGGCCTTAGACTGAGAGGTACGGGGATGTCGGGGGGGGGTATCACTGGTAGCAGGAGGGGGTGGGGATTCCTCCTGCTGGGAGTGGGGGAAGAGTATAACCGGTAGCAGGAAGAAATGGTCATCTCTCCTGCAAAGGGTAGTTGTTGGGGAGTGGGCATCCCTCCTGACAGGGGTATTGGGGGGGATGGGGACTCCAGTAGTGGAAGGGAGTGGGCATCTGTCCTGCCGTCCTTTAATTTGGGGATCTTTTTTTTTTAATGTGTGGGTGTATTCTGTGTATGTGCTGATCGATATCACCAGCAACTCATCACATGCAAATATAGTGACCTTCCATGACTCTCCGTCAACCTCATTTGCAAGTGTGGGTTATCACATCACAAGTTCCAGCTTAAAGCCTTATCTGGGGCATGCTGGCCCTTTTAGACAACTTGATGTCCATAAATTCAGGGAGCTGAGGTTCCTGAAACTTCCCTGAGGTGACATTGAAGGGATATTTCTGGAGATGCTCAGGTCAAGAGGTCAGAACAGAAGGCATGGAAAGCATTATCTTCCCAGAAAAGACCTGAGTCAAAAGAGTAAAAAAATGGTTTCCCAAGAGGGCTCGCAATTCTTGGATATCACTCTCTAAGAAGGGGCATGCTTAAGGTGACTATACGTCCTGTTTTGAATGGGACCATCCCGTTTTTGGATCCCCTGTCCCATTGTCCCCACACACAGCTTCGGGACGCCGAAATGTCCCGTTTTTAGAGACAGCATTCCGAAGCTGTGTGCAGGGACAATGGGACAGATGTTCGCTTCCTGTCCTTCCCTGCCGTGCAAAAAAAACCCCACCTCTTTTTCTGGCCTTTTGTAGTGCAGGAGGGAGGGAGAGAAGGGCAGAGACAAGGGCTGAGTGACGCACGGTCTTCAATCCCTTTCAGTGCTGATTGGTCAGAACAGTTCTTGGGGCGAGGAGAGTCATAGAAGGGTCCACTCTCTAGCTCTGATTGGGGGAAAAGAGAAAAGAAGGCGTCACGCTCAGTTCTTTCTGCTACTCATAGCTAGGGCAGGAGGAGGAGCCAGGGCTGAATATGCAGCTGGGAAGATGGGTGCCCAATTTAAACTCCCCTGTCCGCCGCTGCCGCTATTCTCCTTCTTACCTCCCCCAGCGATTGGCTGTCCCAGAACGTCCTCTCCGACTTCAGATTTGACGTCGGGAAGAAGACTTCTGAGTGGCAATTGCCAGCTGCAGCAGCAAGGAGGTAAGAAGAAGAGCAGCAGCAGCTGCTGCGGCGGCAGCAGGAAGGGGGTTAAATCGTGCGCTGGAGGGAGGCTTTTTATTGCGTGGCAGGGAGGGAAGGAGGCAGGCAAGCAGGCAGGCAGGCTTTGGGGGTGGGGGTGGGACAAAGTCTGGAAGGCAGTGAGGGGGACATGGGAAGGAGGTATTGGGGGCAATAGGAAGGAGGCACTGAGGGCACTAAGGACATGGGAAGGAGGCACTGGGGGCACTAAAGACATGGGAAGGAGGCACTGGGGGCACTAAGGACATAGGAAGGAGGCACTGGGGGCACTAAAGACATGGGAAGGAAAGAGGGAGGGAATCAAAAGGGATAATTCTTGGGCCTGAGTGCAGAAAGAAAGGATGCACAGTCAGAAGGAAACGCAACCAGAGACTCATGAAATCACCAGACAGCAAAGGTAAGAATTTATATCTGCTGTCTATATTTTGCACTATATTTGTCTATTTTTCTATAGTTACTGAGGTGACATTGCATATTTTAAAGTCATCTGCCTTGACATCTTTGAAACCCCCAAATATAAATGATAATTAACATTTTCTCTGTATATAGTGAGCTTTGTAGTTTTTTTAAATTTTATGGTTACCATTATGAATTAATAAGATATTATGTGTACATGAAAAATGAATGGAAGAAATTGAGGGTGGGATTGGGGGCAGGGCTAGGGTGGGTCTAGGGCAGGATTGGGGGTGGGACTGACAATTAATAGATGTCCCCTTTTGATGAAAAAAATAAATGGTCACGTTAAATATAGCCCATGAACCATTTTAGTGGCCCTCCTTTAAATCATTCCTATCATATCTGTACCAATAATATTCTCTATAACAGCTCATTTGGAATTCTTTACCTTCTCACCTTAGATAAATTTAAAGGGGCATTAAAATGTTTCCTCTGAAAAAGACGCTTTTGATTTATCATAACTTCTCGATTTTTCAATTTAGTAAACCAGAGCCATGAAAATCGATAAAAAACTATTTGTTTGGTAAGTTACATTGTACTGCATCATATTGTATTTCACTGTATTGTATTCCACTGAATTCTACTGTTGTTTGTGTCTTTGCAGCTATGTCTCAGTTCTCTTGCTGTGAACCGCCCGGAACTTCGAGTTGGGTGGTATATAAGAAAATAAATTATTATTATTAAGAACCACCCTCCCCTTCCTCACTCCCTCTTGTTTATATTAACATTTCTTAACTTTATTGTAGTTCTACCCCGTCCCTTTTGTGTAATTGTGTGTCTGTCTTGGTCTATGTAACTTGTTTCATATATCTATGTTTTTTATGTTCTTGTATTTTAATGTACATCGCCTAGAAACCATGAAAGGTGATTAATCAAATTATAAATAAACTTTAAACTACCCTTCTACAGATATGGCCTCCAGAATGCAATACTGGAAGTTGGATCTCACCAAAGATCTGTAGAGAGATAATATTTCCTCCCTTTTTTTACTAATGACACCTTTCTTAATGAACCCAACCATTCTATTAACTTTCCCACACTGACTGATGATGATGATGATGACCTCAGGCCTCTTTTCTGTATAGTGAATGCTATTTCTTTTTCTCAAAAAAAGTACCCGTCTACTAGATTTATACATCTGAAATACATGATTTTGTATACTTGATTAAAGCATATCTGCCATTAATTTTAACCCTGTTCTGGAAGTACAAATTTAATAATAATAATAATAATAACAACTTTATTCTTGTATACCGCAAATACCATGGAAGTTCAATGCGGTTTAACAATAGAAGAGACTGTACATTTACAGCGAAGTTACATATTACAGCGTTATTACATTTACAACGATGTTACATATATGGCAGTGAAAGGCATGAACTAAAGAAGAGACTGTACATTTACAGCGATGATACATATTATAATGGGGTTACATTTATAGCGAAGTTGAATATATGGCCAAGAAAAGGCATATACTATGGAGGCCTGAAGGGCCATTAGGTCAAAACAGAGATTGGGTAAGAGAGGCAATAAGTGGCTTGATAAGGAGGGCGAAGTCAGGGGAAAGGAGGCGTATCGAGGTCGGGAGGGTGCAGGGAAGGAGGGCAGGCAGAGTTAGCGGAATCTGTCGAAGAGGTAGGTTTTTAGTGACTTCCTGAACAGGTGATAGGGCGGAGAGAGTTGGAGATGAGGTCGGTTAGGCAATTGTTCCATTTGCCCGCTTGGAATGCTAGGGTTCTGTCAATGAATCTTTTGTAGAGGCAGCCTTTTAGGGAGGGAAAGGTGAATAAGTGGGCGTTCCGTGTGCGAGACGGGCCTGCTATTTCAAGGTGCTCAGACAGGTAAATTGGGGAAGAGCCAGTTAGAGTTTTGAAACATAGGCAGGCGAACTTAAAGATGATCCTTGCCTCTACTGGAAGCCAGTGGAGTTTGGTGTAGTAGGGGCTAACATGGTCGTATTTTTTGAGATCGTAAATGAGGCAGACAGCCGCATTTTGGACTATTCTTAGACGTTTGATGGTATTTTTATAGGTTCCAAGGTAAATAATGTTGCAGTAGTCTAATATGCTTAATACTAAAGATTGAACGAGTAGTCGGAAGGCTTGGTGGTCGAAGTAGCGTTTGATGGTGCGCAGTTTCCAGAGGGTACAGAAACATTTTTTCACCTGGGCACTGGTATGGTCATCGAAGGTCAGGGTGCAGTCCAGGATGACTCCAAGGATTTTTATGGTGGGTAGGATAGGGTAATCTAGCCCATTCAATTTAAGGGAAGTGTTTGTTAATTTATGGTTGGGACTCGCTAGGAAAATTTTGGTTTTTTCAGAGATCAGTTTTAATTTGAGTTTTGAGGTCCATAGTTCTAACTTGGTGAGGATAGAGGAGATGAGTTGTTCCGTTTCTAGAGTGAGTGAGGTAATGGGAACAATGATGGTTATGTCGTCTGCATATATGAACGATTTTAGGTATGAGTCTGCTAGGGTTCATGCCAGAGGGGCCAAGTAGATATTGAATAGGGAGGGGGATAGGGGAGAGCCTTGTGGGACTCCACAAGGGTTACGCCAATGGTGGGAGAAGGCTCCATTACTGTGGACCTGGTAGATACGGTTAGTTAGGAAGCCTGTGAACCAGTCTATTACATGTCCGGAGATGCCGATGGAGTCGAGGCACCGGAGCATAATGTCGTGGTCAACCAGGTCGAAGGCACTGCTCAGATCGAATTGAAGTATCAGGGCGCTTTTGCCCAGTGAGAACAGGTGGATGAGGTAGTTTGTCAGGGCAGCTAAGACTGTTTCTGTGCTATGGTTTGGGCGGAAACCAGACTGGGAGTCGTGAAGAATGTTGAACTTGTCAAGATATTTTGTGAGGTCGTTGTTGACAAGGCCTTCCATGAGTTTTTGGAAGAGTGGTATGTTGGCGATGGGTCTGTAGTTGGTGGTGGAAGAGATTGGTTCTTTGGGGTGTTTAGGGATAGGGGAAATGAGGATGTGGCCAAGTTCAGTCGGGAAGTGTCCAGTGGACAGGCATAGAGATACCCAATTGAAGAGTTCTGCTTTGAAAGAGGGGGGGGGGGCGGATTTCATGATGGTGGGAGGACAGGTGTCTAATAGGCAGTTGGAGTTGGTGCATTTAGAATAAAGTTTGAGGAATAGATTCCAGTCAGGATTTTCAAAGGAGGTCCAGGACATGTCGGCTATTGAACCTTCTGTATCTGCTGCGTGTAGGTTGAGTGATGGTTCGGGGCTGGGAGCTGTAAGAGACAGTTTTAGGGTGTGAATTTTGTTGGCGAAATGGTCGGCAAGAGTGGTAGCGGAGGGTGGGAGGACGGAGATGGGGCGTTTGTGAGAGTCTATGTCAAATAGAGAGTTAACTAGTCTAAAAAGTGCTTTACTGTTTAGAGAAGGGGAGTTTATTAGTTGGGAGTAGTGTTTACTGCGCTTTTCGATGATCAGTTTTTTGTATTCTTTGACTTTCAGTCGCCAGGTGAGTCTGTCTAAATCAGTCCCTGATTTACACCAGATTCTTTCAAGTTTCCGAACTTCTCGTTTTATGGTCAGGAGGTCCGCGTCAAACCAGCTGTTTGAGGGGCGAAGTGTTTTCGAGCGAAGTCTAAGAGGGGCGGTGGTGTTAAGAACTTGGTCGCTAAATTTTTTCCAATTTAGGTGGAAGTTGGGGTCTACGTTGGAGTCGGAGATGAGAGTGTAGTGTGACCAGAAGTCTGCTGGGTTTAGTTGTTCTCTTGTCCAGATGGATTGCTTTGTATGGTTGGGGTTAGGCTTTTTATCAGGTTGTTTTTTGTGCCAGGCTAGTTCAAAATTGCACAGGAGGTGGTCGGACCAAGGGGTGTTTGACCAGGTTTGGTCTGAGAGACTTATAATGGGGGTGGTGTTGGTATTGGAGAGAAAGGTGATAAGGTCGAGGTGGTGGCCTTTGTTGTGGGTTGTGGTTTGGGGGGGGTTTGGAGAAGCCTAGCGACGTGAGGAAGGAGAGAAGGTCTGCGACATTTGGGTTCTCTTCCTGTTCTAGATGTAGGTTGATGTCTCCTGCTAAGAGATTGTAGGTGCCTGCTGATGAGTTCGTAAGGAGGTACTCGTAATAATCATCTTTGCTTGATTCCATTTATTAGGGGGTATGTAGAATACAGTGATGATTAGGTTATCTATGCAATCTGTTTTGGAAATTTTGCAGGTGAGGATTTCTAGGTCGTTGGTTAATTTAGAGTCTAGGACTTGGAAGTGAAGGTGGTTTTGGAGAATGATAGCGAGGCCACCTCCTCTTTTTGAGTTTCTTGAGAGAGTGATAATTTTGTAATGTGGAGGCAGAATGTCCCCTATGATGGTGTCCTGGTCGGAAATGAGCCATGTTTCGGTTAGGAGGACAATGTCTAAGCGAGTTTCTTCCAGCCAGTCTTTGATGAGCTGGGCCTTATTTCTGGCTGAGCGAATGTTCAAGTAGGCACAAGGAAGAATGGATTGTTGTGGGGGGCAGGAGGGTATTGTACGTTGCAAATATTTTAGAGATCGCTTTCTTTTAGGTGATGGTCTGGGAGGGTGGCGAGTGTTGTTTATCACAGGAATAGGAAAAGGACCTGCTTCTGAGCAATCATATAGAAATCGATGGGGGCGGAGGAATTTGTCAGGGCCGGGGATTCTATTCCATGTGGTGTAGGTTGAAATTGGTTCAAATGCTAGGACATTTGTAATCCAGCCTCTTGTGCTAAGCAAGTAGAGGAGGAGAAGGGCGGTGAGTTTAGGAGTGAGGCTGGTCATGTTGGAAATTGTTGGTCTGGTCGGGAGGGGGGGGGCAGTCTGGGAGGCTGGGAGGTGGAAGAGAGAAGAGAATAAAGGAGTACAGAGGGAAGGCTAAGGAAGGATACAAACTCAGGGGAGGACTGTGAGCTTAAGGAGGTTATATTGTGTTCAGGGAGAACAGGAGCATAAGGGAAATTCAAATGTAATTCTAAGACAGGTATGAGATATAATTATGGACAAATGTTAAATGATTATGGACCATAATGAACATAATCAATGTGGACCATAATGAACATAATCAATGTTATCAATGAACATAAGAGCAAAAATTATTTGGTCAAGAGACCGCGGGTGGTAGGCAATGAGTCTGCTAGTAAATGGGTAGTAGACCCGGAGTCTGCTAGGAGGCCCTGAATATTCTAAGAAACTGGGCGAGTGCCGGAGTTTGATGAACTCAGGGAGCACCACTAAGAGAGACTACTCACAGTCTGTGGTTGGGTTGGTAGGGACAGATCGGTCGGCTTCACTGCAGTCGCTTCACAAAGGCGAACACGCGCCGAACCGGCTGAGCACCGGAGGCGCTGTATTTTTAAAAGAAAAAAAAATCAAAGTCGTCCCCTGCTGGTTCGGGGGAAGGGCGGAGCGTGCTCCCACGCTTCACCGAAGAAGGAGGCCCCGAGAACTCCTGCTGACTGCAGGAAGCTGGTGCGGGTGGAAGGGTGAGTCTCGAGGCGCTGTATTTTTAAAAGAAAAAAAAAAAAAATCAAAGTTGTCCCCTGCTGGTTCGGGGAAGGGCGGAGCGTGCTCCCACGCTCCACCGAAGAAGGAGGCCCCGAGAACTCCTGCCGACTGCAGGAAGCTGGTGCGGGTGGAAGGGTGAGTCCCGAGGCGCTGTATTTTTAAAAGAAAAAAAAAAAATCAAAGTCGTCCCCTGCTGGTTCGGGGGAAGGGCGGAGCGTGCTCCCACACTCCACCGAAGAAGGAGGCCCCGAGAACTCCTGCCGACTGCAGGAAGCTGGTGTGGGTGGAAGGGTGAGTCCCGAGGCGCTGTATATTTAAAAGAAAAAAAAAAATCAAAGTCGTCCCCTGCTGGTTCGGGGGAAGGGCGGAGCGTGCTCCCACGCTCCACCGAAGAAGGAGGCCCCGAGAACTCCTGCCGACTGCAGGAAGCTGGTGCGGGTGGAAGGGTGAGTCCCGAGGCGCTGTATTTTTAAAAGGGAAAAAAAAAATCAAAGTCGTCCCCTGCTGGTTCGGGGGAAGGCGGAGCGTGCTCCCACGCTCCACCGAAGAAGGAGGCCCTGAGAACTCCTGCCGACTGCAGGAAGCTGGTGCGGGTGGAAGGGTGAGTCCCGAGGCGCTGTAATTTTTAAAAGAAAAAAAAAAATCAAAGTCGTCCCCTGCTGGTTCGGGGGAAGGGCGGAGCGTGCTCCCACGCTCCACCGAAGAAGGAGGCCCCGAGAACTCCTGCCGACTGCAGGAAGCTGGTGCGGGTGGAAGGGTGCGTCCCGAAGCGCTGTATTTTTAAAAGAAAAAAAAAAAATCTAAGTCGTCCCCTGCTGGTTCGGGGGAAGGGCGGAGCGTGCTCCCACGCTCCACCGAAGAAGGAGGCCCCGAGAACTCCTGCCGACTGCAGGAAGCTGGTGTCCTTAGTCATTCAGTCTTTATCATCTAAGACATTCAATAGGAATGTCAATTTCAAATGTAGTTTTGTTAATGATATGAATATGAGTATATTCGAGTTCAGTGCGTGCTGGACTAAGACTACCAACTCATTTCCCCATAGGCCAATTAATAAGTTTCAGATAGCAATGACCAGTCACTACTGATCTACGAAAGATTTAAAATTGTGGCATAACCCAAAAGACTCTTTGATCATAAACATATCCAATGAATGGTCCATCATTCTCCACTTTATTCATAAAGAAATCACCCTAAGACCATACTCCTTATTAGCGGGTTGTGGCAGTTCAGGTACAGGAGTGATCGCATCATGGCAGGGGAGATGGCCAATCTCTCCTGGCGCGATACATCACCCCCCCCCCCCCCATGACGATATTGGGGCAAGAGGGAGCCCAAGCCCTCCTGGCCCGTTGTTTCAGAGCGGGGGTCGCCGGGGCCAGGAGAACTTGGGCTCTCTCCTGTTACGTTGTGTCGGGGAGGGGGGTCGCCGGGGCCAGGAGGGCTTGGGCTCCCTCCTGGACATATTGAGTCGGGGAGGGGCACGATCGCCAGGGCAAGAGGGCTTGGGCTCCCTCTTGCCCCAATATCATCGGGGATGCTGCGGCTGCCGCGGGGCAAGAGGGCTTGAGCTCCCTCTTGCCCCGATGTCATCGGGGGGTCGTGGTTCGACGGGGCAAGAGGGTTTGAGCTCCCTCTTGCCCCTATGCCATCAGGGGGGGTCGCGGTTCAAAGGGGAAAGAGGGCTTGAGCTCCCCCTTGCCCTGATGTTGTCGGGGGGGGAGGGGGTTCGCGGTTCGACAGGGCAGGAGGGCTTGTGCACCCTCCTGCCTGGATCATTGTGGGGAAGGGGGGATTCTGTAACCGGTGTTGTTTTTGACAGACACCGGTTACAGAATCCAGCTTTTAGGCGAAGGACTGGCTCCTCCTTCACCTAAAAGCCCTTGTGTTGGACGTTTGGGGCTGAGGCGTTTTTTTGGTTCATTAGTGTAGACGTCGTGGAGGTGTACTTGTAGACGTAGTGGTGATCTGGGCGTTTAGTTGAGGCAGGCCATAATCAAAACAAGGACGTTTGTTTTGGTTATAGACACTTTCTCTGCTTCTGCTTTAAACGTTTAAGGCCAAAAGGGGACTTAGACGTTTTTTTTTTATTATGCCCCTCCATGTTTCTTGGAAAAATTTTATGTTCTGTATTTCAGTAACAAGTGTATTACTTGTGATATATATTATAAAAAAATAAATAAATAAAGGCGCCTAACACCATGTAGACATGGTTAGGGGCATATCAGGGGCATTTTTTAAGTTAGGTACTTCTAGGCCTCTAACAGAATCACACCTACATTATAGGTACCTACATTGTAGGCGAGGTAAGCCCTGGCCTATATCAAAGTCACTTACAATGTAGGCGCGATTCTTTTAGCGACGCCTAATGCATGATTGACATGTCTTGGTGACTAAGTTGTAGGTGCCTAGAAATGTAGGTGTCATTAACAGAATCTGGTCCTTAGCACTCATTTTTTACAATGACATATGTAGAATTTTGTCCTTAATGACGACAGTATTGTCCTTCATAAATATATACTGCAGACGCTTGTTTTTATGTTTGAGCTCATTTTATTTTCAGTTGTTTCACCTGTGACCTTCTTAGCTGTCTTGTGCTGTACTGTTGTCTTGGTTTAGCGTTAATGTTACAACAGACAATTATATGTTACTACCCACAAGAACTTTCAGATCCTGGAAAGAACCAAATGATTCCAGTCAAAACATTCTGGCTCTTAGGCAAGTAAAAGCAAAGTTTCTTGTAATATATGAAATGCATTTCTGACATTTAATTTTTTTAACTCTATAGTTCAATTATTAAGCACACATTTACAGGTATAGATTTAATTTGAAAGTCAAGGATAAACAGAGACAAAGCGCAGCAGCCTATCGTTACAGAGGAACAGTATTTATCATATTGAGGAATAACAGAAATATTATAAACTAATACTGGCTAGTAAAAATGTTGCCACTCTATATTTCTGTTCAAACCATTAGGGCTCAACGTATCTAAAAGGTTGATCCAGCGTTGTTCCCGTTGAGCAAGATACCATCTGAAGTCACCCCCCACCCCTCTTTCCTGGCTGCATCACCTCTATAATCACCGCTTTAAGTGACTCAAATGTATGGTTATTTTCAATACAGTGTTTCGCTAGGGGTGCCCCAACAATCTTATTTTGAATATTGCTCTTATGTTCAGTGAGCCGGATATTAAATTTCCTAGATGTTTGCCCTACATAGAGCAGTCCTGTGGTTGAAAGACACTGTTTGCACTTTTTCTAAATTAGTGGTGTATTATATATTGTGTGACTTTGGTTATTTAAACCACTTGGGTTAGTCATTTTAGGTTTGATAAAAAGAGGGCCAAAATTGGGAGCACATTGATAATCATGGCTGTGGCTAACTCCTGACCTACTCTGCACTTAATATGGACACTTGCCTAAAAACTTTGAACCCAGGAGAAGGGAATCAGTTAACTTGTGCTATTTTTTTTTTTAACTGTAAACAATTTTTATTGATAACATCAGCATTCTACAAAAAACATAAGCACAACATCCAATATATAATATTGACAGACTTCAGTAACATAGCAAAGAATTTGGAATCTCCAGTCATCAAATAGTTTTAACATTATAGTGTTCCAACTCTCCATCTCCCCATCCCCCTTCCCCCATGCCCACGTATGTGAAAATTGGTTTATTAAAGAACACTCAAAATCCAATTACATCTGTCATATGCACCAAATCAGTATCTACTATACAAATGCATCCCCATATCTACTCTCTCCCCCCCCCCTACCTATCAAGAAACCAGTCTGGTATAACTACAAAAAGTAAACTAGATTCAGACAATGAGAAATATTCAAACATCCTAGATACAAGTGAATCAAGAACCCAACTCACTTAAAATGACAGCAATAAACAAACAAGAAACAACCAGGCCCTAAGCAAAAGAAAGAAATATAATAAACTTCAAGTTAGCTAGGTCTAATATGGGTCCTGATAGCCAGGAACAATGCATATCAAATAACCACCCACCCAGGGCAGGATTAACCAATAGGTCAAGTAGGCACGTGCCTAGGGCCCGAAATGGTCAGGGGGGGCCCGATGAAGGAGGGCATCAACATTGTTTTTTCCAAACGGCGATGGGCTCCTCCAGCATCGATCGGCAACGCGGGGGCCCCCCCCCCGATCGGCAACGCGGTCCCCAATTCAATTGGCAACGCAGCCTCCCCCCCCATCGACGGAAAGTAAGACAAGCAAGCAACGCGGGTAAGAAAGGCAACAGGAACTGTAATTGTGCAAGCGGTACTACTTACTCAAAGCTTCCCTCTGACGCAGCTTCCTGTTTCCGCCTGGGTGCATGGTGGGGTGGGGTGGGGTGGAGCGGGGCAGGGGGCCCAGTGTACTTGTGTGCCTAGGGGCCCTCGATGAATTAATCCTGCCCTGCACCCACCCAAAATCCACCCCAACACGATATAACTCTAAGAAAGTAACTCCATGTATTGGACAACGGATAAGAAGAAAAATATATATATAATAGGTGAAGCATGAGTGAAGCATAGTTCAAGTGAAACAGCTACAAAAGCTAAGCATACCAAAATCTTTAAGATACAGAAAGTGCAGTATACCCAATCTGGTTCAGAGCGTACCCCTATATCCTAGGGTGCAAAGAGTTTATGTACTCCCCCTAAATAGAGAGAAACCTCTTTTTATGTTTAAAAATCTAGCTGAAATCTTTTAGTTACATCGGCATAAATTCATGGAATATATTTCTCCAATGCCAATACGAAGGGGCTGCAGTTTGTGTCCAATACTGGAGGATACACTTTTTGCCCACTATGAGACCTTTCGTTACTCAAAGTTTTAGACCTTTGCCCCGTAACCCAAAGTGGATACTTGTCCTAATAATATCCCACCAGGGCGAAATTGAATAGTTTGTTGTAGTATATGATTTAAATATCTAATGACCATTTTCCAAAAGATCTTAATATTACTACAGCCCCAGAAAGCATGAAAAAATGTATTAGAGACTGCATGACATTTCAAATCAGATTCAAAATGGCCCATATAATACAGTGTTGCCTGGGATGTATAAGGCCCAATAAATCAGTCCTATATCAGGGATCTCAAAGTCCCTCCTTGAGGGCCGCAATCCAGTTGGGTTTTCAGGATTTACCCATGAATATGCATTGAAAGCAGTGCATGCACATAGATCTCATGCATATTCATTGGGGAAATCCTGAAAACCCGACTGGATTGCGGCCCTCAAGGATGGGACTTTGGAGACCCCTGGTCTATATTGACATTCCCTCAGCTCAGGTGAACTCACCCAATATGGCATAGAGTGTATCAACTTCAAATGATCATTAGAGGTGACTCAACTGTCAACAGGCTGTATGGCAATCAATCAATTAAAGTTCCAATAAGACTCTCTTGCCATATAAAATCAAGTTTGCAAAGAACTAGTCAAGAATATTTAAACACTGGGGAATTCTCAGAACGCTACTCTGAAGATCTTCTATCAACGTAGCAGCACTCCTTACTGATTTCACCCTGTTTATATCGAGACTGTTGCAACTCTTTATTTTATATTAAATATTAATAAAAATGTTTCTTATCTATTCCATGCTTATATAGTATACTTCATCTTTAATTTCTTTCTTTTCTCTAATTTATTATATCTCCCAATCTCTTCATATTTTCAAATTCATTATTGGTTTTTAATTTATCCATTTTAACATGGCAATACTGTTAAAATGAATAGGAGGAAATATTTTTGCACTCAACAAATAGTTAAGCTTTGGAACTCATCACCAGAGGTTAGCATACATGGGTTTAAAACACGTTTGGACAAGTTCCTGAAGAAAAAGTCCATAGTCTGCTGTTGAGACAGAGATGAGGGAAGCTAATGCTTTCCCTGGGATTAGGACTTGTGACCTGGATTGGCCACTGCTGGAAACAGGATACAGGGCTAGATGGATTATTGGTCTGACCCAGTATGACTAACGTGACCATTTATTTTTTTCATCAAAACAGGACATCTATTAATTGTCAGTCCCCGCCCAAATCCTGCCCTAGCCCCGCCCCCAATTTCTTCCATTCATTTTTTCATGTACACATAAAATCTTATTAATTCGTGATGGTAACCATAAAATTAAAAAAAAACCCCCACAAGCACACTGTACGCAGAGAAAATGTGAATTATCATTTATATTTGAGGGGTTTTCAAAGATGTCAAGGCAGATGACTTTAAAATATGCAATGTAGATGACATTCTTTCTTTCTCATCCAACATTTCTTTCAGAATCCAGCCCCATCCCCTTTGGGTCCAGGTCTCTATCTCTTTTCCCTCTGTTACCCTCCCCAGATCCAGTGTCAGTTCTCCTTTGTACCTTTGATCCAGGTCTCCCTCTCTCTCCCTCCTCTGTTATGATCTTGCCTCTCTCTGCTCTTCCTCAGAGTCTCTCCCCTCTGTCTGCACCTCCCATAGTCCTGCATCTGCCTCCTGTCTTTCCCCTTTGGTCCAGGCCTTTCTCTCTCTAGTCTTTCTTTCTGCTTACACCCCCCTCCCTTTCTCTGCCTCTTTCTCTCGTTCCTTCCTCCCTCCCTCCTTCCTATTTCCCCCTCACTGCCTTCCAGCCTTTGTCCCACCCCCTCCCCCAAAGCCAGCCAGCCATCCTGCTTCCCTTCCTCCCTAAAGCCAGCCTGCCTGTCTGCCTCCCTCCCTCCAGCCAGCGCCAAAACCTAACAACCCCCCCACCCCCTCCCGGCCCTCCTCTGCTTCCGCCACTTGCCGCCCACTGCAACTGAAGAAAAGCAAGGTCCAGGTGCCGGCCCACAAGCCTTCTTCCCAACATCAATTCTGACGTTGTTGAGGAAGTTCTGGGCCAGCCAGGCAGCAATGGGCTGGCCCGGAACTTCCTTTCTGACATCAGAATTGACGTCAGGAAGAAGGCTTGTGGGCCAGCAGCTGGACTTTGCTTTTCTTCAGTTGCAGTGGGCAGCGGCAGACCAAGGGGGGGAGTTTGAATTGGTGGTAGGCCAGGCTTCAGGCGCTGGAGGGAGGGGGCAGACAGGCAGGCTGGCTTTGGCGCAGCAGGGAGGAAGCAATCGCCTGTCCCGTTGTCTCTACGCACAGCTTTGGGACACTGTCTCTGAAAACGGGACATTAAGGCATCCCGAAGCTGTACATGGGGACAACGGGACAGGGGATCTAAAAATGGGACGGTCCTGTTCAAAACAGGACGTATAGTCACATTAAGTATGACTCTTCTTATATTCTTATGGCACCCCTGTCACAGTTAGATACCCATATTTAAGCCAGATATATGGCTGGTGTAAGTGTGGGCGGGTAAATGTTATGCATGTTGAGACAGGGTAATAATAAGAGCTTGATTCTGTAAATGTTGCCTAACTTTTAGGCACCAATCTGCATGGTTGTCAATGAACCATTAGGTGTCCTTTATAGAATCATGCCTAACGGCGCCTAGGCATCGCTAGGCATTGTTGAGGTAGGCACTGGTGTATTTGGCCAGGTTTTATTTGACCTGATTTATTGGCACCTATCTCAGTGCTTAGAGATGCCTAAGTTTACCATGCATATACTCCACCCCTAACCATGCCTACTTCTCGAAAGGTGCCTGGACTTAGATGTCACTAGATGCCATGCAGATATCCGCGTGTAATTCCAATTATCAATTAAAATATATTTTAAATGGTGTGGTCAATTACCATGCCAATTAACAAATTTTAAAAAATAAGTTACGCACAGATTTAGGTTAGACGTTTGTGATTAGGGTGTCTAGAATCAGGCTCTAATATGCTATAACAGAATCAAAATGCCTATGCTCCATTATAGAATAGGCTCCTACTGCCTACCTAAATGAAGGTGTCAGTTTAAAGAGTTGCCTCTTGAATGTAAACAGGAAGAACAATGTCTATCTGCGTACTTCTAAGAAGGCAATCATCGTTTTGGTGCTTTGGGTCTGGGTTAGAGAGTTGCACGTGGACAGAAATGCCACCCATTCCCCACCCGTCCCCCGCCAGGATCCTCTCCGTCCCCACCCATCCCCGCAAGGAATTACCTCCATCCCCGCCCGTCCCCATAAAAAGCAGCAATTACTTCTGACAGGATCATTAATTCCACAGTTTCTTTTGTGTTTGCGCTGCTGTTTTCCTTGTGGAATCTCTTTGGTGGAACCCTTTTTTTGTTTTCTGTTCAGGTAATTAACTTATAAACCCTCTCTTTTACTAAGGCTGACGTGTCCATTATATTATATGGACAAACCCTGCTTCCAAAGCCTTCCATCCCCGTGGGAGTCCCGTCGGCTAGAGGGGGGTCCCTGTGGGAGTCCCGTGGGCCAGAGGGGGTCCCCGTGGGAGTCCCGTGGGTTAGGGAGGGATTCCCACGGGACCCCTGCGGGACCCGCGGCATTCCCGCAATCCCCGTTCCTGTGCAGACCTCTAGTCTGGGTTTTTTTGTCTTTATTTATTCATGGGCGTCGGAAGGGGATGGGCCACGGCCTCCCCCAAAATTGGTGGTCATTGGTCAATTATGGCTCTACTCCCCCGCCCACCTCCTTCTGGCACTGTACTTTTAAATGTTCAGGCAGCCACCAAGCAGTGTCAAAGAGCAGGCCTGCCCAGGAACCCTTCATTTCTTCAGCTATTCAGGAAACCTTAATTCATCTGTCTGACAATATTAAATCCTCGACTTTCTTGCACATTTCTGTTAAAATTGCTTCCACGGGCCATCCAGTGTGAAGGTCATTTTCAGAGGACTCTCTACCATACTTAAACTGCTTGCTCCAAAATTTTACTTTGTAGGATGATGTGGCAGGCTCACCATAAACTACAGTCATGAGTTCATGGATCTCCTTTGACTTCTTATCTTTTGTGAAAAAAATTTTGTCACTGAACAATGCTCCAAATCTAGCAATTTCTTACTTGATTTGCATGATTTGAATGTTAGACGTGTAACTGAGCCACAGCTGTGCATGAGTAAATTTGAGACGTGTCACAACATGTACAGACTTGTTTCAATACGCTTGTTACTTTCTTTCATACTCGGGTAGATAAATTATTGAACACCCTCAAAATAACATCAACCCCCTCTTTTACTAAGGCATGCTAGCCGATTTAGCGCGCGCTAATCAATTTAGCGCATGCTAAATGCTAACGTGCCCATTATATTCTATGAACACATTAGCGTTTAGCATGCACTAATCGTTAGCACACGCTAAATTGATTAGCGTGCGGTAAATCGGTTAGCGCGCCTTAGTAAAATGACCCCCTAGTTTTACAATTAGACATAATCTGGCTGATATTCAGCCAGCGGCAGACAGTGGGGTTTTTTGTCCGCCACCAGTTCTAAAACCAGAAATTCAATTATGAGCCATATGCAGGCTTCAACATCAAATTTCCAGATTTATTAAAGACAACTAGTGCATGCCTGGTTATATCAATATTCTGACTTAATGGCCATGGGCTAGTGCATAAAGATGGGACAGCTATTTATGAAATATTTTTAATGTGGTAAACATGGCTGTGTAGCTCAGAATATTGGCAGCTAACCAAACTCTGCCCGTGAAATGCTCCAAGAATGCCCTGTACGTAGCTGGCTTCCATTTTGGTGCTAACTAGTCACTTTCAGTGCCACTAACCTGTTAAGGATCCCTTTTAAGAAGTTGTGTTAGGAAACCTGTGTTGTTTTTTTTTGTTACACAGATCTTTTTGGACCCCAGTTGGTTTTCAGAAGTTAGATAGTTCTAAATCTAGTAGATGCTGGCACTGTCATCTTGAAATAGGGACACTGGATCATCTGTTGTTCTATTGTCGATACTCAATTTTTGGAAGTCGATATGGGGACATATCAATAACATACTGGAATCATTGATTCCATTAGCCTATGATGTAGTCATCTGTGGGACTCTATTGCATATTAAACCCCCATTGGTCCGGTATAAATAATCATGACTGGGATTGCCATGCAAAATGGTTACCACAAATTGGAAAAATTGGGATCGGCTTAGTTTTATCTTTTGGTGGGCGAATTTATGTTTGTGTTATAAGTATGAGAAAATGAACGCTGACATGTTTGGGCATAATTATTCAGATTAGTTTGGGGTCCATTAATGACTTTTGTTACTTCGGTATAGTTGTCTTTTACCTTTAATTTCCTTTAGATTTATACACATATCCAGGGAAAGGAGGGGTTATCTCCTTTGTTTTATTCCTTGATTGAATGTACTGGAAGGGAGGGAGGGGGTGTAATTCATTTTGTACTGTTACTGATGGATTGTAAGTGCTGATTCTGATTATTAATGTATGTATAATTTTATGCACTTTGTATTAGCCTTGAAAATTTAATAAAGATTAAAAAAAAAAGAAGTTGTGTTAGGCTTTATTTATCGCCAGCCATTGTAGTATTAGCTCTAACGCTCATAGGAATTCTACGAGTGTCGGAGCTTTATACTGTTGCGGCGGCCGGTGATAAAAAAGCCTAAAATAAAAGGGGGGGGGGGGGGGAGTAAGTGCTGCTGAAAATGAATGAATAGCCACACACAAGCAAGTTAACCAGTATGGCGGTCAATCCAGCCAGTTAATTCATATTGAATATTAGCTAGTTTGTGTTCACTATGGCAGATGGTGGTATGGAAATTAGCTCTTTAAATGACCAATTGATCTAATGGAAATGATGGAGATTTTAAATGCATATGCATACATTACCATTACAGTAATTAACATGCTCTAAATACTAAAAAAAAAACCGTGCTAGAAATACCAGCTGTACAATATGTATATTTTTTTTAGTTATTGAGCTTAAAGCAAGGAAACTATGACAACAATACAAGAACTTTCAGAATGACATAGCATTAAGGCAAAAGTGTGATTAATAACATTTTCTATAAAGTACAGCATAGCAGCATTGCATGATCCTGCTCTTCACTTTTTCCTCGTTATCATGCACGTACTCCAAAAGGAATTTTCTAGATGAATGATTTACGTGCAGTTTCATAGACACAATATGCCAATTCATTGCACTGTTTTCCTGTTTATTTCCAAAGCCTTATGTTTCTTTCAAAATTAACTGATACTAGCAAGAACCCGAAAAATGGGAGATGGAGCAACACTCAAAAAAGAATAATCTCCCAAAACCCAAGAAAAGGAACTAGAAATGAGGGGGAGAGACAACCTGTAGAGTTGTGTGAAACTGCTACCACTCAAAGAAATATAATAAATAATATCAAATATTTTAGTTTTTAGAGAGCCCTCAGTCACACAGCCTCCCTCCGGGAGCCCCAGAAGGTTTTTTGATTTAGTGTATTGCACCTATAGCACTTTTTTGTGTGTTATTTATCACTAAATTTCACAGAGAGCCCGGGGATGTTTCACAGAACACCCTGTTGGGTGTAAGCCAGTGACAGCCGTTACTTCTGGGGGCTCCCGGAGGGAGGCTGTGTGACTGAGGGCTAAAAACTAAAATATTTGATATTATTTATTATATTTCTTTGAGTGGTAGCAGTTCACCACTCTACAGGTTGTCTCTCCCCCTCATCTAGTTCCTTTTCTTGGGGTTTTGGGAGATTATTCTTTTTTCTCTTTTCAAAATTATACATAGTTCTATGAAGAAAAATGTTATTTTATGTTCTTCCAGATGTGAAGTCAAAACTGAAAATATCCATATGAATGACCTACTTCAATACAAGTAAATCTAACGATATAGCTTTTTTTTCCCCTAAACTGAACAAAACTACAAAAACTTTTTCCCTTCTGTGTTATATGATCACGGTACTACTAAATAATATTTTCCAAACAGAAAGGGAAGTAGTACTCTAGTTCTTAAGGTAAATGCTAAGGAAAGGTTTCAACTGCAGAAGATCAGCCCAACCATGAAGAGAATGACGTGAATATGGTTCAATCAGTGATCTGAAACAGTCCAAAACATAGAATTCCGTTTCTGCAAATTGGTGCTTTAAGAAATATCACTTTTCAGCTACAATGGCAAAATAATGCTGAGAATTTAGAAAGTTGGTTGGGCTGAGAACTTTTCAGCACCCCTTCATATAATGGCAATAGACAGCATCCAGTATCACCTTCTTTATATAAATAGATCAGATCACAAACAGCAGGCTTTTAGGCGACACAATCATTTCCTCAAGATGCAATTTAGATAGTATTAGCTAAACAAATGTTTCTAGTCTGAACAGTGTGAATAAAGCAAATAGCATCTATTGAACTTTCTAAAGCAGCATCATTCACAGAAAATGATCATGAATTTGAAAAAGCTACACAAAGAGGAACAGCAACAGCCTAAATCACACTGATGTGTTTATGCTCAGCGTTTAGCTTCATTTTCATAAATAAAATTTCATGCCAGCATGGACAGATCACATCTCAAAGACGGCCCCAGAAAATGAGTGCTTGACAGCAGATAATCCATCCAAAGTTACACAAGTTGAAAATCACTGCGTAGATAAGACAATACATAGCTTAGAGTCCAATTTCCTTTTCCATCTCTCTCAGAGTTTAGGAAAATAAAGAATATAATTTCTGATATACTGGATTTTATTTTATTTTTTTTAAATGATAGCATGGTCAAACAATAGAAGCAGCAACAGCAAATTCAACTTGTAACCTCATTGTTACATGGGAAAACAAGCAAAACACCTGTATAAAGTATAATTGGATTATGCAGAATACACATCTGTGAGATGAGGATTGCATTCTTTTCATTGGGAATATTAATATTCTTTTAAAGTGCATATTCATACAACATAGGGCTTAAATGTTCTATCATTGTTTTTCCAACTCTTATTCTAAATCCTCTTCTAATTACAATTTGCAGTAAAATATGTCTATTTTAACTATCTTGAGGGCATTTTTAAGGTAGTAGAGGGGTGTTATCTGAAGCATTAATGTACTTTCCGGCAGTAAAGCATATTGCAGATGTGTCAGAAAAGGATGCAGATCTCACATGCTATTCAGAAAAATCTAACTACAATAAAAATGCCACCTTTAAAGTCGAGCATTAAAGACACCATTATGAGCAACAAAAGCATAACAGAATATACACGGAGTGTAAATCAATTCACAGAGCCTAATTTCCAGGTTTTTTTTTTTTGCATTCCCGTCCAATGTCACTGCAATAGAAATCACAGTAGAAGGACTTTAAAAGTCAGGAGAAAAAAATTCCACTCACTTACCTTCGAAGCCTGCTTCAATCAGCCCAAACTGTTCCAACACTTTAACAAACAGCACAATCACGACCAGAACTGCTATCATTTCAAGCCCTTCCAAATTCATGGTGAGCTAGGTCATGGTCTGACCACAGCTACTGAGGAAACAGCTCTCCTGCCTGACTCTCTTTCTTAAATCCATTAAACCTACATTAAGAAGGCTACAGCCAGGGAAGAAAGTGAGAGGAGAGAGAGCGAGAACGAGAGAGAGAGATGAGGGAGAAAATACATCCTGTCTACACTAGCAGAGGCCAGAAGTGGCAGAGGGATAAACTCAGGCCTGTCAGGATTATCCATTTGCTCACTGTTATCACTGTCACACAGAAAGACATCCAAGCATGAAGGAAAGCAGTGATCACCATAGGACCCAAAAGGCCATCCTGTAAGCATCCCCAGTAAAAATGACGTGCTTGGAGTATTAGCTAAACATTTGAGAATTTGCTTTTTCACACACTGTTGCTGCTAGCATTGTTGTTGATAGTTGCCTAGGTAACAAAAGCTAAACTAAAGGGTAGATTCATATTGGAGGGGGGATAATAAGGCCTTATATAATAATAAAAAATAATATGCTAATTGGGGAAAAATGAAAATTTTTGTCAGTGAATTGCTTTTCAACTCCTGATTTTCCCCCCCAAGATCCACATATAATACTATGGATCCACAAAAACAATAGATTTTTAGCAAACAAATCTTCTTCAAGAAGCAGCAGAAATATGCAGAAGTGAAAGTTAGCTTTTAGAAGATTTTCCTTCTGGTACAGACCCTTAACTTCCAAGGACTTTCCATTCATGCCCCCTCAAACACAGTTAATATATTTTAATTGTTATTTTTGTATCTTAACAGTTTGCAATTTCAGAAAATTGCACCATTTGTCAAGGGAAAAGTAGAGAAAAGGGGGGAAAGAAAGGGAGGAGAAGCAGTAAATGCCCCTTTTACAAAGCTGCAGTAGCAATTCTCTTGCGGCAAATGCACTGAAGCCCATAGGAACTGAATGTACTTCGATGCATTTGCCTCAGGGGAATTTTACCATGGCTTTGTAAAAGGAGCCCTAAGTTTGGAGTGAAAGTAATATTGACATCATACATCACCTACAGACAGGCTTTTAGGGGCCCTTTTAATAAACCTAGTGCATGTTAGCAAATATTAGCACTTGCTAAGGCTCTGATTGAATAAAAGATGCCTTTAGTTAGGGGCCTAAATTGGCATGCTTAGCCAATCTAGGTGCCTAATTTAATTTTCTTAATTGGCTAAATCGGCACTGTTAATTGAAAACACCATTAGAAATTATTAAAATCCATTAAAAAAAATTTAATATGCCAGTAGGTGCCTCGCAAACCGATCCAGGCAGGAGGGAGCCCCGATGCAGCCCCCAACCCCAAATCCGATCAGGCAGGAGGGAGCCCAACCCCTCCTGCCCCGGCAAAACCTCCACCCTCAATACCATCTGGCCAGGAGGGAGCCCAACCCCTCCTACCCCAGCGACCCCCTCCTACCCCCCACCCCCACTAAGATATGGACAGGAGGGATCCCAGGCCCTCCTGCCTGTGCCAGACTCCCCCACAACCTCCCCCTCGAATCCCCCCAACCACCGCCCCACGACACCCTCCGACTCTGTGACACCCCCTGACACCCCCTTACCTAAAAGAAGTTGGCTGGATGAAAGGGTACCACACTCATCCACCCAGCAGGCCCTACCACCTCACGGTAGACATCTACACCAAAGCACCTAGCATGGTTAAGGGTGGATTTGGGGCAGAGTTTGGGTGTGGAATGACTTAGGCTATGTTAAGCGCCTACCTTAGGCACACTCATTTAGGCCAAGAAAACCCTGGCTTAAATGGCAGTGTGCCTAAGGATTCAATGCCTAGCAGTGCCTAAGAATGGTTAGGTACTGCTAGGTGATATTCTATAAATGGCGCCTAGCGGTTGATTGGCAAGTGTGCTGAATGACACCTAGGACTTAGATGCTGTTTAAGCCCTAAATTCCATGTGGCCTATAGGTATAAAATAGGAAGTTCAGCATTTAGCATTCATTCATTCTGTTAGCGCACACTAAGCTTTAGTAAAAAGGCCTCACACTGATTGCTGGGGAGGCTGTCATAGCACATGTGGTCGCTTATCAAAATGAAAGTTTTCTCTCTCAGAAGGGCCATGATGCAGCAGGTGTTCTCACATGCTGCACGCAGTTGTCTCAAACTTCTCTTCTGACACAACATCCTGTTTCCACCTGGGTGGATCACATCATAGGAGAAGCATCAGGGCAGCCATGTGCAAATTGTGAGAATGGCTGCCACATCAGAGAAAGAAAACTTTGATTTTGAAAAGCTCCCACGAAGGTGAGGGGAAGAGAGGGAGTTGGCCTGACAAAGGGAAGAGGTTGAGTGATGCTTCAGGTTTATTGTTTGCCACTTCAGATTTATTGTGTGGCGAAAGAGGGGGGTAGATCCTGGATGGAAGTGGGGGGGGGGGAAGCGAGAGAGGTGAGCTGGATGGAAGCGGGGAGGAGAGATAGAGAGAAAAGCAGACGCAGAATGGGAGAGAGAGAGGTGAGCAGACACTGAATGGAAGTGTGGAAGAGAGAGAGGGGAGCAGAAGTTGGAAGGAAGAGGAGATGAGAGAGGGGGCACATACTAGATGGAAGGAGGGGATAAAGAAAAAAGGGCTCATGGTGGATTGAAGGAAGAGGATAGAGTTAGTGAGATGTTTTAAAAAACGCGTAAAAAAGACCAAATGACAGCTGGAGTGATTAACGAGTGAGGTGAAGGAAACTATTAGATCTAAAAGAGAATCCTTCAGAAAGTACAAGAAGGATCCAACTGAATTGTAAACAGCACAAGGAATATCAAGTCAAATGCAAGATGCTAATAAGGAAGATGACCTTGAAAATAAGATTGCACTGGAAGCAAAAACACACAGTAAAAACTTTTTTAGGTATATTAAAAGCAAGAAGTCGGGAAGAGAATTGGTTGAACCGCTAGATGACCGAAGGATGCCAGTATGCGATTCTCAGCTGCTTAGGTGACTGCCGAGACCGGCAACCTGTACAAAATCAGTCCATATTGCTTACATAATGAATGGTAGTAAGTGATCATGTAGTAATGGCAATACGCCAATGGCATAATTAATTCTACCGTCTGTATCCTGTACATATGAAAATGGATCAGAAACAAATAAGCACATTTTATACCACATTCTTATCAATTGAGTGCAGGTCTTTGGAGGGAGGTGGAGAGGAGTACATCTAATAGAGGAATTTAGCAAGTAAATGAATAATTACTGGATGACGAGTGTGAGACTCCTGGGCAGACTAGATGGCTCGCGCAGGTTTTTATCTGCCATCATTTACTATGTTACTATATATAATCATAAAAGGGAAGATAGAGCATCCCGATAATGAGATTGCAATACAGGCCACAGTAGACCAGGTTTCCTTAAATAATGAGCAAGCTGATTTTAAGGATTGCAAATTATCTATGCCAACTACTGAGCAAATTGTAAATAGATATGACAAACACTGTTTGAAATGTCTGTATGCAAATGTCAGAAGCCTAAGAAACAATATGGGAGAGTTAGAATATATTGCACTAAATGAAAAGATAGATATAATAGGCATCTCTGAAATCTGGTGGAAGGAAGATAGCCAATGGGACACTGTCATACCCGGGTATAAGTTATATCATAGTAATAAAGTGGATAAAATTGGTGGAGGCGTAGCATTATATGTTAAGGAGGGCTTGAATCAAATGGACTCAAAATTTTACAGGAGCAGAAACACACCATGGAATCCCTAAGGGTAGAAATTATGTGTTTAAGGGGGAAAAGGATAGTGATAGGAGTGCACTATCGTCCACCTTTCAGGATGAATGGATAGATACTAAAATATTATCAGAAATTAAGGAGATTAACAAACTGGGTAACACAATAATAATGGGTGATTTCAATTACCCTGATATTGACTGGGTAAATGTAACATCTGGACTACTTTATGAAGCAGCTGCTTCTGAAACCGACAAGAGGCAAAGCAATTCTAGATCTAGTTCTTAGTGGAGCACATGCTTTTGTTCTATCTAAATTGGATTATGGCAACTTGGTATATGTGGGAATAACAGTTGGGCAACTGAAAAGTTTACAAACAATACAAAATGTGGCAATTCGGTTGTTAGGTCGTGCACACATCTATGACCATGTAACTCCATTATATTTGAAATTCCATTGGTTACCAATGAAATTTAGAATTAAATTTAAAATCATGATGCTGGCACATAGGGCATTATTTGAGTTACAACCATTATATCTCTTTAATCTAGTGTTATGTTACACATCTAGTCACTCGTTGAGATCTTTAAATGACAATAGAGTAGCTGTTCCCCATATTTCAAAGGCTCACCTTGCCTCAACCAGAAATACCTTTCAAGTATTCAAATGTCTGTATCATATCTCCCCTGTCCCTCCTCTCCTCAATAGTATACATCAGGGCTGCCCAAGCCCGGTCCTCGAGATCTACTGGCAGGCCAGGTTTTCAGGATATCCACGGGAAACAAGGGTGCGGGCATAAAACTGGGGCTTTACTATCGACCACCTGGTACACCAGAGGGAGTCGGACACGACTTGGAAGCGGAACTGAAACAGGAGTGCAGGACTGGAAGTGTAACAGTGATGGGGGACTTCAACTACCCAGGGATAGACTGGAGTACGGGTCACTCCAACTGCACGAGGGAGACAGGATTTGTAGAAGCTGTGAAGGACTGCTTCATGGAGCAACTAGTCAAAGAACCGACGCGAGGGGGTACTACTCTTGACCTCATCCTAAACGGTTTAGGGGGGCCTGCAAGAGGGGTAGAAGTGGGAGGACCGCTAGGAAACAGTGATCACAACATGATCAGATTCACATTAGAAAGAGGGACACCCATAGTTAGGAGGACCGCAACAACTGCGCTGAACTTCAAGAAAGGGAACTATGTTGCTATGAGGGAAATGGTGGGGAGGAAGCTCAGAAACATCTTTAGGATGGAGACTGTGGGAAGCGCCTGGACCCTATTCAGGGACACCCTGCAGGAAGCGCAAAGAATGTACGTCCCCAGTTTCAGGAAAGGCTGCAAGAACAAGCGATCAAAGGACCCGGTTTGGATGTCAATAGAAGTAAAGAGGGCGATAAAAGACAAAAAAGTATCTTTCCAGAGTTGGAAAAAGGACCCAACAGAGGAAAACCGTCAGGCGCACAGGAAATGCCAAAAGGAATGCCACCGGGAGGTTAAAAAAGCAAAAGGGAAATACGAAGAGGGGCTGGCCAGGGAGGCGAAAAACTTCAAGGCATTCTTCAGTTACGTTAAGGGGAAGCGACCAGCGAGAGAGGAGGTGGGGCCGTTGGACGATGGGGACAGGAAGGGAGTGATTAAGGAGGATAAAGAGGTAGCTGAGAGGTTGAACACGTTCTTCTCGTCGGTTTTCACGAGCGAAGACACTTCTAATATACCGGACTCAGAGGACCTCATGAGTGGGGAACAGGCTGAGAAATTAGAACACATAGAGGTAAGTAAGGAGGATGTCCTCAAACAGATAGACAGGTTAAAATGCGGCAAATCACCGGGCCCGGACGGGATCCACCCAAGGGTTCTGAAGGAACTAAGACAGGAAATAACGGGCACAATCCAACATGTTTGCAACCTATCCTTGAAAACGGGTGAGGTACCAGAGGACTGGAAATTGGCAAATGTCACACCCATCTTCAAGAAGGGATCGAGGGGTGACCCCGGGAACTACAGGCCGGTGAGCCTGACTTCAATTATAGGGAAGATGGTGGAAGCTATGATCAAGGACGGCATTTGCGAGCACATTGAGAGGAATGGCCTACTGAGAACAAGCCAGCACGGATTCTGTAAGGGGAGGTCGTGCCTAACGAACCTGCTGTACTTCTTTGAGGGAATAAGCAGTCGCATGGACAAAGGGGAGCCCATAGACATCATTTACCTCGATTTTCAGAAGGCTTTCGACAAGGTGCCACATGAAAGGCTACTTAAGAAGCTTTGGAACCACGGGGTGGGAGGGGATGTGCACAGATGGATCGAGCACTGGTTGTCGGGTAGACTGCAGAGGGTTGGAGTAAAGGGTCAATACTCTGACTGGCGGGGAGTCACGAGCGGTGTGCCACAGGGATCGGTGCTGGGGCCGTTACTCTTTAACATATTCATCAATGACCTGGAAAAGGAGGCAAAGTGTGAGGTTATAAAATTCGCAGACGATACCAAACTGTGCGGCAGAGTTAGGACCAGGGAGGAGTGTGAGGACCTACAAAGAGACCTGGACAAGCTGGAAGACTGGGCAAACAAATGGCAAATGCGCTTCAACGTGGACAAATGCAAGGTCATGCATATAGGGAAAAAGAACCCGTTGTTCAGCTACAAATTAGGGGGGGTATTGATGGGAGACAGCAGACTCGAGAGAGACTTGGGTGTGCTGGTGGATGCATCACTGAAGCCATCTGCACAGTGCGCGGCAGCCTCGAAAAAAGCCAACAGGATGCTGGGCATCATAAAAAGGGCTAACACCCAGAACACGGGAAGTCATCATGCCATTGTATCGACGCGATGGTGCGTCCGCATCTGGAATACTGCGTTCATTACTGGTCGCCGCACTCAGAAGGACATGGCGGTACTTGAGAGAGTCCAAAGGCGAGCAACGAAAATGGTAAAAGGGCTGGAACACTGCTCATCCGCCGAGAGGTGGATAGGCTGGGGCTCTTCTCTCTGGAAAAAAGGAGGCTCAGGGGAGATATGATAGAGACCTTCAAGATCATGAGGGGCATAGAGAGGGTGGATAGGGACAGATTCTTCAGACTGAAGGGGACAGCAAATACAAGGGGGCATTCTGAGAAACTGAAGGGAGATAGGTTCAGAACAATGCAAGGAAGTTTCTTTTTCACCCAGAGGGTCGTGGACACTTGGAATGCGCTACGGAGGAAGTGATCAGGGCAGGGTACGGTCCAAGGATTCAAACAGGGATTGGACGGATTCCTGAGGGATAAAGGGATCATGGGATACTGAGGGAGGAGCTGGGATGTACAAAAGTATAGAAGTTTGTCAGGTAATGAGTATAACCAACCAGGTCGTGCATGTGCAGGACCGGAGGGCTGGGACTTCGATGGGAAGGCAGGACCAAATTGGGAGGCCAATGGTGGCAGGGGAGCCTTCAGATGATTCAGACAGGTTGTGATCTGTTTGGGCCGCCGCGGGAGCGGACTGCTGGGCAGGATGGACCTATGGTCTGACCCGGCAGAGGCACTGCTTATGTTCTTATGTTCTTATGAGAGAAATTTGCATACCAAGAAGGCAGTGCAGGCAAATCTCTCTCATGCATATTCATTGTGGATAGCCTGAAAACCTGGCCTTCCAGTAGATCTTGAGGACCAGACTTGGGCAGCCCTGGTATACATATTCAGGTCTTCCAATCTCTTTTTGTATGTCTTTTGGCGCAAGCCCCATACCTTTTTTGTTGCTTTTCTCTGGACCGCTTCAAGACTTTTTATATTCTTAGACAGATATGGCCTCCAAAACTGAACACAGTATACCAGGTGAGGCCTCACTAACGACCTGTACAGGTGCATCAACACCTCCTTTCTTCTACTGGGTATGCCTCTTTCTATACAGCCCCACATCCTTCTGGCTAGAGCCACTGCCTTGTCACACTGTTTTGTTGCCTTCTGATCCTCAGACACTGTCACCCCAAGGTCCCTCTACCCACCCGTACATATCAGCCTTTTTACCCCACCGGTAAAAATGGCCTTAGGGTGCAGGAATGACCCATGTATGGACATACTAAGGCCACTTTTAACTGGAGTTTGGTTAATGGGCCCCTATATTCCTTATATATATATATATATATATGTGTGTGTGACCCTAACCCTAACCCTTATATAACCCTAAATTGGTTACATTACATTACATTACATTACATTAGGGACTTCTATTCCGCCTATACCTTGCAGTTCAAGGCGGATTACAAGAGCTAACTGGACATTTCCAGTGAAGTTACAACAGTATGCCTTAATAATTCTACTCAGTTTGTAGCATCTTTTAATCATTGTAAACTGCATAGAACTTCACGGTCCTGCGGTATATAAACTGGTATTATTATTTATGTTTATTGTACAGTTTCCAATGCTGCTTAATTAAAACAATAGATAGCAGTTAATAGAACAGGTTCCTACCAGGTGCCTTGTTATAGAACTGCCTTGATAAAACGGTTGATACGGGAATACATTTCTAGATTAGACCTTGTACACATCCTGCTGAAATGCGAGATCATCATGTTCTCAAGATTGAGCCAGCTTATATTTACTTAGAGATTTATTGAGGCACACAATTTAACTAAGGCTGTCTAAACTTTTGTATCCTACTTTATGTACGAACGCTCTGTGTTATGTCTATAATTGTATCTTAGTGTATTATTATGATAAATTATAACTTAAAGATAAAATGAGTAAATTAAGGGATAATACCATCTCTTGAGTGTGCTGTAGATTGTTAATGAATAAGAAATACTCAGATGAGATCATTCCTCCTATAGAACACACAGCAGTGGTCAGAACATGTAGTGATGATGTACTGTTATGCACTTATTTGTTATTAGGACTGGTTTTGTGATGATGTTTTGAAAAATTATAATACTTTATTTAGCTGTTCTCTTCTTTAAACCCCTGGGGTGAAGGCAGGATATAAATGTCTGTTTAAATTAAATGCTATTAATTAGCATTCTGATGATGTAAATTTTCAGCTTCTTATTGCCCTCAAAACATCAGTTCTAAAAATGCTTTTAACAAAATCAGCACAGTCCCTGCACTTTTTAGGGGAATAATTCTAATAGGCTGAGTGATGCTTAAAGGAATGCTGGAGCTTGTCTTGGATCAGTGGCCTGGGGATTTGGGGTTCCACATCCCCATGGAGAGCTATTTGGTACCGAGGATTAGAACTGTACGCTGAACTTTGGTGATTGTGTCATATGTTTATGCTAGCATCATGCCTTCTATCCTGAATAGTTTACATGGGCCAGACAAAAAAGACCTATGGCCTGATATTCCAACCAAGGGAGTTAATCGGGCGGACTCCTGTGATCAGGGATGAGCCTGGATATTCAATAGTGGGCCATTTCTGGTCACAATGGTTTTAGTTGTACACATTTTTCTTGCTTTTGTAGCGTTCCTTCCTGAGGAAGCCTATCACTAGCGAAACTCGAGTCGAAGGGACGACTCGGTAATCAGTATGAGAAAATAAGAGTACAGGCATGTCAGTGAAGTAGGAACCGTGGATTCCACCAGTGATAACATCTTGAAGATAAGTGATTATTCTTTACAACTTTCAGGTTTTCGTTTATGTGGACTGGGAACTGTGAAGTGTAATGATGGTTCCTTTGGCAGCACTTTAGGTTGTGGGCTGAGCACTTCATCTCATACATTCAATAGTGAGCACTTCACTATTGAATGTATGATCAACAGGATATTTAAGTGATAATTTCATAGAAATACAACGTGTTTCTGGAGAATCCTGTGATTAAGAGAATATAATGTAAAAATTTAAGCCAGACATTTTGATATTCAGAGGGACACACTATTTAAGTGACCCAATTTGGCTGCTCGACTTAGCTTATAAAGCTGAAAAATCAACCAAAGTATTAGGGGTTATTTTGGACCCCTCCTTAACATACAAGGATCAAATCACAAATTTATGAAAGAAAACCATGTATATAACAAGACAGTTGAGATTGGTGAAATCTTACCCCCCTTTTCTATTAAACTGTTCTAACAGTTTTTAGCGCAGAGAGTGGCGCTGAATGGCCTGCGCTGCTCCCGATGCTCATAGGAACTCTATGAGCGTCAGGAGCAGCGCGGGCCATTCAGTGTGGCTCCCCTCGCTAGAAAACTGCTAGCGCAGTTTAATAGAAGAGGACCTTAGTTTTTTAACATCATTTTACATTGGTGGTTCAGATGCTGATATTGCCACAACTCAATTATTGTAATTCTTTGTATGTGAACTTAAACTCAAAAATGGTAAAAAAATAAAATAAAATTGCAGCTGATTCAAATACTGCAGTAATATTGATATATGGTCTGAAGAAACACGATAGCCTTTCTATATTTTATAAGAAACTTCATTGGCTGCCTATAGAGAAACATGCGAGTTTAAAACTGTTTGTCTGATTCATCTTATTATATAGGCAGAAGCTTCCGATCATCTCACGTTGGTCTTTACACGTTTGCATTATTCATCTAATATTCATTTTTATTGGAGTTCCCTCCTTTTAGAGGGGTTTAAACATCAATTTAATTCTTCTTTTACATATGCTGATATTGTTATTTGGAATGACCTTCCTATTCAAATAAGGGCAGACATTAGTTATTTGAAATTTCATAGGATGTTGAAGACATTTTTATATGGTAGATTCTAAAGTCAGCATTTTTAGTTAAAGAATTGTAAGGACATCTTTTCATCCAAGGAATTGTATTTTCCCATAGAATTATTATGGCTTTTTTATGTAAGTTGCCTTGAACTAAATGGTATTAAAGCAATTCAGAAACTTGTATTAGATTAGATTAGACCAGCGGTCTGAATTTCACAGATAGCCAGCTATTCATTAGCTATTAATATTCAGCAGCCATCTCACACTGAATATTAGCACATAAGCAAGCTAAATAGCTCTGAATATCAGACTGCTAGAGTATTTCTGCCCTGACTCTGGGCTTCTCTATTGCTAGTTCATTGTGCTGATCTTGTTCTAGTGTTATTGTTGTTTTTCTTGTTTATGAGCTCCTGGATTTCTGCTATGTTCATATTTTGCATATTGTTCCTGAGTTTCTCTGTTACAGCCTTACTTTGTTCTTATTTTGTATCTTATTCCTGAGTCTCTGAGATCAAAACCATATTTTTTTTCCCTGTTCTTATACTGCTAAGGTAAAGGGACATTACAGTTCCTTGTACTGCTCTATGGTCTCTACAGTATACTGTGTTTGCCACTGGTGAAGCATTTTTTTCAGTGGTTGCCTCCAAAAGGTCCCTGATCTCCTGAGACCTCTTCCAGGCTGGGCGCTTGACACAAAGAAGGAAGCATACTTTTCATTCCAGAGCCCAAAGGTAGCTGCCTATTTTGTCTACTGATAAATTCAGCAACAGAAACACAATTAGGAGGTTACAGAATTGAAAACATACTTCCACTTTCATCTATTAAAAGCTGGCACAAGGAAAAAAATGATAAAAACAAAGCAACAAGTGACTAAAACTAGGACATGGACTGAGCAATACTGCAAGTCGTGAGGTAATCTAGTTGATACCAACTGGGTACAGTTCTTCAGAAACCAACTAGATTGCTGCTAGTGAATTGGAAATAGCCAATTACTAGTCTGCAAGATCACATCATCCTTGAATGCTAATTGTATGACCAAAGCTTCCCTAGTTTGAAGTTCTGAAGATTTTGCCAATGGAAAATGGGATAAGATGGATAGTTATAGATATACAGTAATTGGGGAATTTTATAAGGTCTTCCACCAAGGATGGTAGATAATCAATGACTTGGATAAAGAGAAATGTGTACAGTAAGAACAAAAATTATATAACTGGTCACGCTTCTAAAGTTTGCAGCTGGGATATATTGTCACAGTGTAGATAAGAATATGTGAAACTTCATTTTGTATAGAAGCTCTATATGGGAAATGGGACATTGTCAAGATGTTCACCTTTCCCCTTGTATTTTACAAAAGTCTTTGCCAAACACAAAGGGGCTAATTCTGTCTAGAACACCGGTCTCAGCAGCCACTTAAGAAGCGGCTGAGAATCATGTGCTGGCATCCTATATAGAATTGCATCTGTCTTAATAAACTTACCTCCCAATTCTTTAATTGGTGCCCATGTCATTGGTGCCAAATACAGAATCATGCCTCAAATGTTAAAAGTAGACACAGCCTGCTAAGCTGATCGCGGCAAGAGAATCCCTCCTTCCTCATCCTTGGCTCACTCCCTCCTTCCGTCGACTCTCACAACCAGCTGACACTCCCCCCCCCCCCCCCGAAATCCAAAAATGGCAGGAGGGATACAAACTCCCCTTCGATCAGCCCCTTCGATCCCATGAACCTCACCCCCTCTCCAGTTGAAGAAAGGCAGGAGGGATGCTACTTCCTCCTGATGACACTCCCAGAACCCCCAACACCCCTCCAACCACTGATACCCCCAAACCTCCAGACCCCCCCATACCTTTGTCAAAGAAAGGCCAGCCAGAGGACGCTTACTCCCTCCAACTTTAGACACCTAAGTCAATCAGGGCCTTAGACCTCCTTCCCAGTGTAGCCTGGGATACAATGGGTGTGGCCTAAGACTCCGTGAGTGTCAGCCTCTATACAATTTTGAAACATGCAAGTATACTTTCTGGTGTTTACAGGCATAAGCGTTGAATTTCTAAAAGGTTATTTGTACAAAGGAAGTTAGTTAGGGAGAAAAGCAAAATGACCAGTTTTTTCCTGAATTTTTGAGGTGGTAATAGATACTATAGGCCAGGGTTAGCATAATTGCTGCAGTGGAGTATACCCCAGATCCAAACTATCAAGTAACTGCCACTTACACATGCCTCTGAACAGTTGCAAAACCTGTTGAAGAAATCTATTACAGTATACATGTATTTCCATTGTAAAATGGGAACTATACATATTTCCCTCATTCACCTCTAAATTAATAGAATAATAGCACTTATAACTAATCGCTATTCTATATTTTACATGCTCAACTCACTTAGGGTCTGACCAGCAGAGGCATTGCTTATGTTCTTATGTTATAATAAGCTGTGGTAACAAATGGCCCTTAACATGTTTTTTTTATGTGGAGTCATTTCCACAAGCTAAGGCCCGCACAGGTGTCAAAGTCGGTCCTCGAGGGCCGCAATCAGTCGGGTTTTCAGGATTTCCCCATGAATATGAATGAGATCTATTAGCATTACAATGAAAGCAGTGCTGCAGATAGATCTCCGTGCATAGTCATGGGGGAAATCCTGAAAACCTGACTGGATTGCGGTCCTCGAGGACCAACTTTGACACTCCTGAGCTAAGGCCATTATTACCATGGCCATATCTCCCATGTCCTGCCTTTACTCTAGGGTTATACATATTCAGGGCTTCCAGTCTTTCCTCTCATCTTTTAGTGCAAACATCCTATCATTTTTTGTCACCTTTCTCTGGATCACTTCAAGTCTTCTCCAAAATTGAACACAATATCCAAGTGGAGATATATTTTTTAAGAGCAATAGTTTTCAGTGGAGTCCTCAGAACATACCCAGTCAGTCTGATTTTCAGAATATCCACAATAAATAAGCATGGCAGAGATCTGCATATTATGAAGGCAAATTTCTCTCATGCTTATTCATTGTGGATATCCTGAAAACCCAACTAGCTTAGTGTGTCCTGAAGACTGGGTAGAGAACTCCTTGTTTATGAGGCTACCTAGTGAAATCACAGGTGAAGGCAGTCATGGACCAGCATGGTACTTACAGTAATGGTACTTGAGTCATTAATCACAGAAAAATGACAAATAGAGGCCATTTATAAACTGAATGACTCAGAAAGCAGCCCTATTAGCATATTGCTCATAGGAAAAATTTGTGGTCCATTAGCCTGATGTATCCCCAAAAAATCATTCACTAGCTTTGCATAAATCCATATTCTTGCAATTCGTTTACTTTTAGCCTTTTTCTGTTGTTTACATACTCGAGGGGAGTTGCTTAAATGTAGCAATCTGGTATCACACAAGGCAATTATAATACAATTATGACTTGTAGTTTTATGTCATGGGTTTATTCTCACCTTGAGTATATCAACTTTGCACCAACACCATTAGTCCAAAGAATATTTAAAGCCTGCTAGCCTGAGTTGGTTCTTGACATTTTCACAGAGTAGATTCAAAGCACAGCACAGTGTACCGTAGTTTAATCTCTTTTTTTTTGTAATTCTTTATTGATTTTCCAAATATTAACAGTGCAATAGACAAGTATATAAACATATAATAAATCAAAAAAAGCACATTCATCTAACAGACATACAAGAGCAACTATTTTATCCCACCCCAATGACAAATCAATAAAATACACAACACACTAGATTCTTTCAATAACCTTTCCCTATTTAAAATAGTAATGTAAACCCAACCCTCCTCCCCCACCCACCCTGGATCGTTTATACTCAAGGGCTCAGATTAAGATAGAAATAGCCCCCCTCCCACTTCACCACTTCCCTGGATGTGTGTGAAAATAAACAATAATTAAAGACAAAAGACAACCATAATGAAGTAATAAAAGACGTCAACAGGCCCCAACCAGTTTAAATAAATTACTATGCCTCAACGTGTCAGCATTCATTTTTTCTACCTATAGCTGGAGCATAAATTCGTCCACCAAAAAGGAAAATTGAGGCGATCATAATTTTTCCAATTACGATTTACCATCTGCATAATTAGGAAAAGCCGGCATTTCTATAGCGGTTCATGGGGAGGCTTAATATGCAATAAAGTTCCACATATGACTACCTCATTATGTCGATGGAATTGATGAAACCTTCCGTCCAATGTGCGGCGGCAGCCCAGAAAGCAACAGGATGTGGGAATGATTAAAAAGGGATGGTTAACAAGACTAAGAATGTCATAATGCCCCAGTATCGCTCCATGGTGTGATCCTCACCTGGAGTATTGCATTTAATTCTGGTCTCCTTATCTCAAGAAAGATATAGTGGCACTAGAAAAAGTTCAAAGAAGAGCGACCAAGATGGTAAAGGGGATGGAACTCCTCTCTATGAGGAAAGACTCAATGGTTAGCTGCTCTCTCAGCTTGGAAAGAGATGGATGAGGGGAGATGCGATATGATTGAAGTTACAAATCTTGAGTGGAGTAGAACAGGTACAAGTGGATCGATTTTTCACTCCATCAAAAATTACAACGACTAGGAGGGGGACACTCGATGACAGTTACAGGAAAATACTTTTAAAACCATTAGGAGGAAATTTTTTTTCACTTAGAGAATAGTTAAGCTCTGGATGCATTGCCAAAGGATGTGGTAAGAGCGGATAGTGTAGCTGGTTTTAAGAAAGATTTGGAAAGTTCCTGGAGAAAAGTCCCCAAAGTCTGTTATTGAGAAAGACATGGGAGAAGCCACTGCCTTGCACTGTATTGGTTGCATGGATATGCTGCTACTCCTTGGGTTTTTGGCCAGGTACTAGTGACCTGGATTGGCCACCGTGAAACGGGCTACTGGGCTTGATGGACCATTGTTCTGACCCAGTAAGGCTATTCTTATGTTCTTACCTGACTGGTATTTTTCAGTATTTTTTGCCATGGTGTTTATTGTTATGGCATTTGTTTTTGGTGTCATCAGAACCTATTGAGCGGGCCCTTCTTAACTGAAAACATGGCACACAACCAGCCAAGTCAGGTTTTCAGGATATACCACAATGAATATGCATGAGATAAATTTGCTATGCGCAACCTCTTTATATGCAAATCTATTTCATGCATTTTCATTTGTGGGCATCCTGGGTCAGGTAAATGTTTATAGACCCCCCTCTCAGCCCACCTTGACCCACTTCTTCTTTTACTCGTACCTTCTCCATACTGATCCCAGTCCCTTATCTAAGGATGTATACCAAGCACAACAATTTTTCTGTTCATTTGGATGCATTTGGATCCCCCCCCCTAATTGTTGGACTTGTTTTGTTTCTTTGTTTCACACATTCATTTCAATAACATGTTGTGAAAATGAAATTTTACAAACAAGTCTACATTGAAGAGGATTAAGAGAAAATTATAATGTAAAATCACAAAGGCAACAAGGATAAAATTCCAAAAACCTGGAAAATATTTAGACCTTTGTTTAAAACCCTTAACGTAACAACCAGACAAAACAAACATTTTTATTTCACTATTCTATCAAGTAATAAACGTTCAAGCTGAACTGAATCAAAGAATACATATTCCCCCCCCCCCTCTTTATGAAGTCTGCAATAAGCTTTTTTAATCTTATGAGCATCAGAGTTTTACCACCACGGCAGGTGATAAATGGCTAATACGGCTTCATAAAAGAGGGGGGATAATTAGCATCAGACATTTAGGGCCCATTTTACAAAGCCACGCTAGCGATTCCCCCATGACAAATACGATGCAGCCCATTCAGTTCCTAGGGCTGCATCACATTTGCAGCAGCGGGATCAATACTTTGGCTTTGTAATAGGAGCCCTTAATCAGGCACTCGCAGGGAATTTCAAAAAGAAACTAGCTACTAAAGATACTGCTGTCAATTCCAATTGAAGAAACTGTGGCATTAGAACTTATATTTTTAACATGGTTAATTCTATAGGTAAGGTACAAGGGCAGGGGCATTTTCAACATGATATCTGAATCCGATTTTGGAAGAAAAAGTATTCCGAAATCAAGCAGAGAAAATGACCATTTTCAAACCAGAAAAATGTCCATTTGGGCATTTGTTATATGTTTTTGAGTTCTGTGCATCTATCTTTTACAACCATTTTTGGAAGTAAAAAACCCCCAAACATCCAAGGGAAAAATGCACCAAAATTCCCATTAAGATGTATGGGGAGCTAGCATTCTTAGTAGACTGGCCACAGACATCTCAGCAGAGCAGTGGGGCACCCTAGGGGGAACTACAGTGGATTTCACATAAAAGGCCCCAGGTACACATCTTATCATTACCCCCTTACATTATAAGTGGAGCCTCCAAAACCTAACTATACACCACAACAATAACCCTTACACCTGCCTGTGCCACCTATATGTAGGTTTGGGGTGGGTTTTTGAGGGCTTACATGTTTCACCACAAGTGCTCTAGTTAGAGTGGGATATGGGCCTGGGTTCCCATCTCTATGGTCCACTGCACCAACCACTAAGCTATACCAGGGACCTGCTTGCTGTTCTAATAGGACTGGCCATAACATCTGAAGCTGTCATACAGACTGGTATGTACTATTTTAGTCACATCTTTGGGGAATGGGAGAGGGTCAGTGATCACTGGAGGAGTAAGGAGGAATCATACCTTAATCGCCCCAGTGGTCATCTGGTCACCTTTTTGAAACAGGTCTAGCCTCAAACATCCAATTTTGGCCCTGGATTTTCCTACAGTGTTCCATTATTGCAGAAAAATGTCCAATTCATAAACCTGTATTAAGTCCAGCCCAAAACATACCCCCAACATGCCCACTTGCGATTTGGATGCACTACATAGAAAGCCGTCTAAAAATGGGTTTAGAAAATAGCAATTTGGAAATTTTATCAACAAAAACGGCCCATCTTCTGCTCTGTGCCACTTTTTGCTCATTTTTCTCTTTCAATAATGAGCTCCTAAATCAATTTACCAGGCACTCATTTTTTTAAATTAACAGTACAAATCCCTATACAGTGTTCCCCCCCCATCATTTGCGGTTCACAAATCACGGACTCACTCATTCGCAGTCTGCTCTGACTGCCTCTTCCTGTAGTAAAGTTGGGCTACACCAATCAGGAACTGCATGTCAAAGCAGACCACAAGCGATTTTCTTCATCCGTCGGCTCTCCAGCTGCCCCTCCTGCCTCTCCAGCTGCCCTCTCCTGCCTCCCCTGCCTTTTGACAGGCAAAAAAACCGCATTTGTGTTTTTTTTTTAATTCACGGGGACAAAACCCCCGTGAATTTCAGGGAAGTACTGTACATTATATAATAGAGAGTCTGTCACTCTCATTGAATCATTTGATGCTTGCTAGAGACAGGCATGGGAAAAAGTGTGGCAAGTAGAGGAGGAAAGGTTGTTGATCCTTCTTAGATACTAGGTCCAACAGCAGCACTAGAGATGATGGTCAGGGACTTGGATATTAGAACCCATGTAGTCCACCAGCTAAGATAGAGAACAATTTATAATGAGGAGAGTACAAGCAACTGCAGATATATTTGCCAGTGAAAATTCAAAATATCAGTTAACTGCTCCCATCTCCATATTGGAACAAAAGAAAGCAGAGGCACCTCATGGTGTGTATATGTGTGTCTGTGTTGGGTCAGGATACTAGCAAGTAAAGCCAGCAGTATCATAGTAAGTGTATCCTGTTCCTTCCTGAGAAGTGCATGGAACAGATTTGGGAAGAACTAAACTGGGAGAATCATCAAGTGAGGGTTTCTCAAATTGAAGAGATTGAAAGTTTAGGACCGGATTATGTATAGGATGCCAGGTCTTAGAAGTCACCTAAGCGGCTTTTGAGAATTGCATAAGGGCATCCTATATAGAATCGCATCTATTCTCATGTACAGATGCCTAAGCCCGCCTAACACCATGATTCTCTGACCAGCGTCCATGTCACAGGTGCCAGTTAGAGAATCGGGTAGCTGCTGAGCTGATCGCGGCAAGGGAATCTCCCTGATGTGTTCAGTTTAGTGGCCAGGGCAGGAAACCTGTCCCCCCTACATCCAGCAGAGGGATGCCCAGTCCCTCCTTCTGGAACCCCCTCCCAATGTCCGTGGCAGGAGGCGTGCCCAACTCCTCCTGCCGCCACCCCCAAGTCATCCCCTGACAGGATAGATGCCTACAATCTCCTACCAGACAACCCCCCCTCCCCGAGACATCCCCGGCAGGAGGTATGCCCAGTCCCTCCTTCCAGAACCCCACCCCTCTAAGATCATCAGCAGGAGGAATGCCCAGTCCTTCCTGTCAGGAACCCCCCCCCCAAAAAAAAAAGTTCAGATCATGGGAGGGGCCTAAAGCACTGGGCCAATCAGGGCCTTAGGCCCCTACCTGGTGTATCCTACGATGCACCAGGAAGGTGGGGTAGGTCAATTAAAAAAAGGTACTATGGGGCTTGTGGGGGGGCTCAGGGGGCATGCCCTTCGGGGTAGGGGGTTCCGGAAGGAGGGACTGGGCATTCCTCCTGATGATGATCTTTGGGAGGGGGGTTCGGGCAGAAGGGATTGGGCATCCCTCCTGTCGATGATCTTAGGGGGGTGGAGGTTTCGGCAGGAGAGACTGGGCAACCTTCATGCTGGGGGATGTCTTGGGGGTGGTGGCAGGAGGGATTGGGCATACCTCCTGCCAGGGGATGTCTTGGGGGTGGCAGAAGGAATTGGGTACTCCTCCTGCAGCAGACATTTGGGGGTGGAGGTGGGGGCAGACATTAGGGGGCTCCAGCAGGAGGGATTGAGCATTCCTCCTCCCAGTAGTCTTTGCTGGGGGTACGGGTTCCCTGCCATGGCCGCTAAACTGATCACAGCAGGGAGATTCTCTGGTTGTGATCATTTCAGGGAGATACTTTGGGCCACCTAAGCTTACCTAAGGCCACTTCTGGGTGAAACCACACTGTCTAGCCTTGGGCAAGCTTAGGCAGCCATTCAAGCCTCCCTAGGCTTGCAAAGACACCTACAGACTGCTACAGGATTTTTTTTTTTAATGTGCGTCCCAATTGGCTGGTTAGACAGTGATAGGATGCCTACTGCCGCATATAGTTGGGACGCCGTTTATAGAATTTGCCCCTTAGTGTCTAAATAAGGTTTGAATAAACTGGTTGTTTGTATGATAGGTGGTGAACAGCCACATGAGGTAGGAAGTGATACTGTATGACCACGAACATTTCACAGGAAGAAAAAGTAGTGGAGAGTGTGAAGGATGTCTCTAACCTTTCATCCTCTGATGCAGACTCAGCATCAGTTCCAACAGCAGCAGCCCCCAAGGAAGCTAAGAGAGAATCCCAAAAAATAAATAAAAATAAAAAAAATTGGAGGTGTAGAGCCATTTTACAGCATTTGAGGATCAGAACTTTGCAGAATGCATTTAATGACAGAATGATTGACAGCAGAGGAAAGCTACTGCACCATCCTTCCAACAGGGGCATGCCGCATGCTCCATCATTTGCACAAACACACATTACAGCTTGTTTCAAGGAACGTTGCTGATAGTAGGTTTGAGACTCCAGCCCACATTCCAAGAAACAGCAGTAGGAAAGCTAAAGCAAAGAGGGAGTCCATTTTTTTTAGAAGTTAGAATCCTATTGTTCCAGAAGCTGAATTTGGGACTGGCTAATAATAGCTCCATTGTGATGGGGACAGTACAGATGAAATTTTAAGCTGCATTCTAATATTCACTTCAAAGAAGGGGTCCTAAAGTCCTTTCTTGTGGTCTTTTTGCCAGTGTGACAAAATTAATTTTTTCCTTGGCAAACAGCTTGCCTTATTGGGTATTTCTTGGTGCACTGATTGTGTGCAGTGGCAGAGACTAGCAGATATAAACAGTTAAGTTAAACAACAGTGCTGGGCCTCAGAGCAGATGTATGTTAGTAACAAAATTTAAAGTCAGAGGAGAGCCCAGGGAACATGAAAGGCCTTCAGCTCATGCATATGCTCTGTGGCATAGCATTCTGTACATTGTGTTGTTGCAGTAGGCCATCCCAGGATCTTAAAAGTACCATGACTGCTGAAAGTTCCATAACAGGCAGAAGAGACAGGAGAGAGCAGAGCCAATGCTGTTGTATATATATGGGGGGGGGAGGAAATAGCAGATGTTGGAGGTGAAGGAAAGTGGAAGAGAGAGAACAAATGCTTGCTGAGGGAGAACAGACAGTAAGAGGAAGGTAGATGCTGGGCAAAAGGTAGTGGGGGAGCCCTATATCAAAGAAAAAGAGCATAGGATCTGGATTTTTTTTTACTAGGAATGTGCAAGAATTAAGGTATTTAGAGAGGCTCTTGTGGAAGAAAATGGAGATTGGGACAGAAGAATAAGGGGAGGGGACAAGTTGAAAATTGACTGAGGAAGAGAAAGAGAGCAGGAACTTCACTGTTAGGTGCACAGGAAGAAAGGTGGGAAGGGAAGGGAAATTTAGGAACTCAGCAGTTAGATAGGACATACAAGAGCAGTGTCTCTATAACTGAGGTGGAAATGCGGAAAGTAGAGATGAGGGGAATTGGTCCGGTTGACTAATGCCCCTCCTTTGGGACAACCAGAATCTTAGGCGATTTTTTGGTCGGGAATGTTTTGTAAGGATAGATGTAGTGGATAAACCAGCATAGGACTGGAAGATTACAGATTGAAAGGGAAAATATAGCAAGGAGGCTAGGAGAAGAAGAGGTGGTATGGGGAAGAAATCAAAGATGGGAAGGGGTGATTCAAAGTGAAGAAAAACATGTGGATAAATGGACTGGAGGAAGAAGTAAATTGATATTGACCAAGGATGAAATGAAATAATTGGAAGTGAATGATAGCTCCTGGCCATTTCAACCACTTGTCCGGGGTGTGTGTATGGGGGGGCTATATGTGAGAAAACAACAAGATAATTGGTCAACTATAGAATCCAACACGGAACAGATGACAGCAGGAAGACTACATGGAGATAAAAACAAGGTTTAATCAAGATGCTTCCAGGAACAATGCCAAATGCATTTTGCCAACAAGGCTGCCTCAGGGGCTCTTATTGTAATAACCTGTTAAATGTGATTGTTCAAGCTCATCTTACATGAGTATTAGTTAACATAACTTGACCTTTGTTGCAAAATGTTACCATTATACCTTTTATCATGCATTAGTCCACCTAAATTTAATTCTGAAAACAAATTGCTACATGATCAAGACCTGCAAAAGTTGATTTATGGAATAGATTGCCTTTTTAGAACTACATTGTAAAACAAAGCCTTCATTAGCATACAAATATCTCATGGAAAAATAAGAAGTTATAAAACTACATTAACTGGTTGAACGATAATATTCATCTTATCCTGACTAGTGCTTCATAGACACCAGAGTTATACATAAATATATGAAGAGCTGGTATTTATCCTGTTTAAATGGAAAATGATCTTTATATTTGTTGTTTTGTGAATTATTCATATTGTGTTGTTGTATATACTTTTCTAAGCAGTAAATGTGTTTCATGAAATCATATATTCACTGCAGCTGGGCCCAGTGTGGAGAAATTTCATACGTGACAATCTTTCAACATGGTTGGCTCTTATGGAAGCATTAGAACATTCACAGTGACAAGTAGGAAAATGTCAGTCCTGTCTCTTGAGAGTCAAAAGAAATGTTTTCAGTACAAATCCATGGAATACATTCTTTAACCAAATTCTGGCCAGGGTTAGGGGGGTCATTCAGGGGTTCGGGGGGGGGTGATCGGGGGTTTGGGAGTGGTTGCGGGGGGGGGGGGGAGGTGCGCCCTGGGCAGGAGGGCTTGGGCTCCCTCCTGCTGGTACATCTAAAACTAGTTTTGATTATCGGTACTTGGATGATCTGGCTTTTGATCAGGCCACTTTTTGAATGTTTTGTGTTGTTGTTTTTTTATTTTGAGCCCCATACTGTCTGATTATGTACTTGTCATGCGATATTTATGAAATTTTTAAAATAAATCAAATTCCTTATTGCTCAGAGAGCATGTATTAAGGAGGAAAGGGAATAAGGACTTGTGTACTTCCTTTTTGTTGCTTTGGCATTTCAAAGCTGACATTCAAAGTGCTGGGCACTGGAGGGTTAAGTGACTTGCCCAGGGTCACAAGGAGTAGTGCTAGGCTTTGATCTCACAACTTCTGGGTGCAGAGGCAGCAGCTCGACTAGTGAGCCACAACCCTTCCTATAAGGAAGCCAATATTGAGGTGCTGGGAATAAGGGCCAGCTGAAGAAGCAACAAAAATCTTGGTCAATTGAAGAAAGCAAAGATCAAGTTTTCAAGTTTTCAAGTTTTAATAAAATTTTGATTAATCGCTTTATCTGGATTCAAAGCGATGTACATCATGATAAAATTACATTATTAAAATTATTACTACAATAGATAAAACAAACTCAACTTTAGACAGATGCAACGAACTGGAAACATAAGGAATTAAGGGGAGAATTTACATTGTATTAAAAGTCTGGAGAGACATATAGGGAATGGACATGAGGAAGGGTAGGGTGATTGAAGAAAGAAAAAAAAATGATTTCTGATTTTTTTTTTAAAAATTAATTTATAAATGCATCATTGAAAAGAAAAGTTTTCAATTTACTTTTGAATTTTTCTATATTAGTTTCTTCTCTTAGATAAATAGGGAAGGAATTCCAATTTTGGGGAGCAGTAACGGAGAACATAAACTGGCGGCGCGTATTTATTATTTTTAAAGATGGGATAGATAATAAATGTTGTTCTGCAGATCTTAAAGTTCTGTTGGTAGTGTAAGGTATTAATAATTTGTGAATGAAAGCTGGTGTTTTAAAAAAAAGGGATTTGAAAGTAAGCAGACCAAGTTTGTATATTATTCTATGGGCAACTGGTAGCCAATGAGCTTCTTTAAGAAGGGGCGTTACATGGTCGAATTTTTTAGCTTTACAAATAAGTTTTATGGATGTGTTTTGTATCATTTGTAATCGTTTAATTTCTTTTTGTGCTGTTCCTATCAGCAACGCATTACAATAGTCTATTTTTGAAATGACAAGAGAATGAATAAGAATGTTAAGAGATTTAATACTAAGAAATTGTGACACAGAACGTATTTGGCGGAGCCTGAAAAATGAAGACTTGATAACACTACTTATGTGTTCATGATAAGTAAGTTTTTGATCAAATATAACGCCTAGTATTTTTATGTTGTAAACCTCTTGTAATGGTTGACCCTTAATGGAAATAGGGAACTGTAGATTAAAGTTCTCCTTTAAAGGGAAGAGTAATACGTTGGATTTCTTAATATTTAATGCAAGTCTATTTTCATTTAACCAGTTATGAATTTTCTCTAATTTAATATTAATTGATGCTGAATCGGATGGATTATTAGTATCTATGGGATGTAAGAGTTGAATGTCATCGGCATATGCAAATACATTGAAGCCTATGGATTGGCATAAGGTCAGCAAAGGAGAAAGAAATATATTAAACAGAAGTGGAGACAATATAGAGCCTTGAGGGACACCGTAAGCTGTATTAAAAGTATCAGAGGTTGTGTTATTAAAAGAAACAGAAGAGGAACGATTAGAAAAGTAGGATTGAAACCAAGATAGGACTTGGTCTGTAATACCAATTGATTGAAGTCTGTTTAATAGTAAATTGTGATCGATTGTGTCGAAGGCTGCCGAAAGATCTAATGAGATTAGGAGAACTGATTGGTGGTGATCTAAGTAATAATGGATAGTGGTAGTCATACCAATTAACGAGTGTTCTGTGGAGTGATGTTGCCTAAAACCTGTTTGGTTGGGGTGGAGAATGTTAGTTTTTTCAATGAAATCTGAAATCTGATTGAACACGACTTTCTCAGTTATTTTAGATAAAAAAGGGAGATTAGTGATGGGTCTATAATTTGATGGATCTTCAGCATTGATTTTGGAATTTTTAATGACTGGGTGAATGAGTGAATGTTTCCAGACGACGGGAACGGTACTTTGTTTTAAACTTTCACTTATTAGAGTATGAATTGCTGGACCAAAAATAGTGAAGAAGCGTTTGAGTAAGAATGGAGGAATTGAATCTAATTGAGAACCTTTGATGTTCATGGATTTTATGGCAGATTCTATTTCAAGTAGATTTGGAATTTTGAAGTAGGAACATTTTGAAGAGAGCGAGCTAACCTCAATAGATACTTGGTCATGTTTAGTAGGTGAGTTAACGGTGAATGTGGATCTAATCTTGTCAATTTTGTCAATGAAGTATGATGCAAGATCTTGAGATGTGAGATTAAGTAAGTTATCTTGGTTTTTTCGTTTGGTGGAATGCGAAATTGAATTTAATATGCGATAAAGAGTGGAAGAATTTGGAGCTTTCTGAATTAAACCTGAATAATATTTTGTTTTGGAGGAATTAATTTTAGATTTGTAGTATTTGGAATGTTCTTTGTATGATTCAGTGTTAGAAAGGGATTTACATACCTGTGGGCTTACTAGAAGGGAGAACATGTATAAAGTGATGCCCTCAGGCAACTTGGATAGAGGATGCATCAAGTATCATGATATCCGCTGTAGAAATTGGGGACAAGAACTACGCAAGCTCTAGAATAAGGGAATCCATGATATAGCGTGCGCACTCATGCATACATGAAGGAGAGCCCCAAGGAGCACAACTTGCTCCTTGTGTGTGCTTCTTAGGAATGATCCTCATTTCTAGGGAATTTTATGCTTCACCATAATGATGTCATTTCCAGGCTTCAGAGGGCAGAAACAAAGACAAATAACAAAGACAGCAGTATCAAGTAAATACAATAACAGAGCAAACAGCATAGTCAAGTACATCAAGCGGTGTGTAACACAGTTCCAAGGGAATTTTTTGCTTCATTGTGATGATGTCACTTCCAGGCTTTGGAGGGTGGGAACAATGGCACCACATTTGCAGCTCAACTGCGACTAGAAATGAGTTAAATTTCTTGAATTAAAAGAAAAAAAAATATCATTAGTGAATAATTTCTGTAAAAGCAAAGTACTAGATCCCAGGCTTCAGTAATAGCAGATATTATTGCCTGTAATATTATGGATTTCTATAACCATGTACTTCAACTAAGTATTTGTTTTTCCTTCTGTTTAAATAGAGTTCATTGTGTCTAATCCTTTGTAATTAATTTCATAGTACTAACTGTAGCAAGGTAATATTAGACTTGCAGTGAATAAAATAATAGGGGCCAGATATTCATAATGATTTAACCAGGCAGAAGAGTTTCATACCAGATTAAATCATCTGAACATATCAGAAGGGTATTTTCAGTGGCACTATGAATTTTGCAAAAGAGGCAAAAACTCATAGTAACAACTTTTTCAGATATATCAAAAACAGAAATCCTATGAGGGAATCCGTAGGACCTTTGTATCATCAAACAGCAAAAGGGGCACTTAGGGAGGATAAGGCCATAGCAGAGAGACTAAGGCCCTCTTTTGCAAAGGCTCGCTAAGCATTTTAGCATGGATTTAGCGTGTGCTAAATCAATGCGTGCACTACCTGCTAACGCATCCATTGGATAACATGGATAGCATTTAGTGTGTGTTTAGCATGCACTAAAAAGCTTAGTGCACCTTTGTAAAAGAGGGGGTAAATGATTTTTTTTCTTTGATCTTTATGAAAGGAGATGTAAGAGATGTACCTGAACTGGAAATATTTTTCAAGCGTGACGATGTGGAGGAGCAACTGATATGTAACTCTATTGGCATGCCTTTGTGGCGAGTCCATTACAATGCTGGCCCCTTCCACATCCAAATGGTCTGCTTTGGATGCTTTGAACTTGGACAGTATTGTTGTCGAGAAGGGCAAACAATGTTGGACATCCTAAGGTTAGATGGGCTTCGGTGCAGGAATTGGATGGGCTGCAGTGCATTTACTGCGGCAGCATCGCTACTGTGGCTTTCTAAATGGGGCCCTCAGTTTAGTTTGTTTTTTCTCTTGTTATCTCTCTGCCCTACCACCCCCTGTATTTATTGTATTTATCATTTGTAGACCACCTTATGTTTTAATAAAGCAATCAGAATTATTTGCTTTTCCATTAGTATTAAATAACAGAAAACAGCTCAAACCATGTGGTAGCTGTTATTCAAGCAGATAAGAACATAATTGCCATACAGTCCATCAAATCTATCATCCTGATTCAAACAGTGGTCAACCCAGGTCCCAAGTACCTAGCTAGATTCCAAGTAGTAAAACAGATTTTATGCTGCTTATCCTAGGAATAAGCAGTAGATTTCCCCAACCCATCTCAATAATGGCCTTTGGACTTCTCTTTTAGGAAATTATCCAAACCTTTTTTTCAAACCCTGATTTCACCACATTCTCCAGCAACAAATTCCAGAGTTTGGTTGCACGTTGTGTGAAGAAATATTTTCTCTGGTCTGTTATAAATCTACTGCTTAGTACCTTCATTGCACGCCTCCTAGTCCTAGTATTTTTTTGAAAGAGTAAACAAGCAATTCATATCTACTATTTCCACTCCACTTAGTATTTTATAGACCTCTCTCATATCACCCCTGAGCCATCTTCAAGCTGAATAGCCCTAGCCTCTTTAGCCTTTCCTCATAGGGAAGTCATCCTATCATTTTTGTCACCCTTCTCTGTACCTTTTCTAATTCTGCTTTATCTTTTTTTTGAGATATGGGGACAAGAACTTCACAGTATTTGGGGTGTGGCCATACCATAGAGTGATACAAGGGCATTAAAATATGTTCATTTTTGTTTTCCATTCCTTTCCTGATAATTCCTAGCATTCTATTTGCTTTCTTATCTGCCGCTGCACAATGAGCCAAATGTTTCACCATATCCTCAATAATGACACCTAGATCCTTTTCCTGGGCAGTGACTCCTAACATAGAACCCTGTATCATGTAGCTATAGTTCAGGTTCCTCTTTCCCATATGCTTCACTTTGCACTTGATCACATTACATGTCATCTACCATTTTGGTACCCAGTATCCCAGTCTCCCAAGGTCCTCTTCCAATTTTTCACAATCCTCTTGCGATTTAACAACTTTGTGTCATCAACAAATTGAATTATATCACTAGTTATTCCCATCTCTAGATCATTGATAAATATGTTAAAAAAGCAGCGGTCCCAGCACAGACCCCTGGGAACACCACTATTTACCTTTCTCCATTTAGAATAGTGACAATTTAAACCTACTCTCTGTTTTCTCTCTTTCAACCATAATAGGACATTACTTCCTATCCCATGATTCTCTAATTTCTCCAGAAGTCTTTCATGAGGTACTTTGTCAAATGCCTTTTGAAAATTCAAATACAAGTTATGAACTGGCTCACCTTTATCCACATGTTCATTCACCCCTTCAAAGAAATACAGAAGATTGGTGAGCCAAGATTTCTCTTAACTAAATCTATGTTGGGTTTCTCTCAAGTTGGTCCATGCTTATGAGTATGTATATATTCTAAAATATCCAAAAAATCAAGAAAAGGATGCCCAAAATAAATCACAAAAAATTGCACCCTCCAAAATACAGGACAAAAAAGTCACCTTTCTTTACAAAAAGGGAGAAAAGACCTCAGTGTCTAATAGGGGCTCTTTAAGCTTCCCATATAGACAGGCTAGTTTTAAACAGAATTTAATCCTAGCAGACACATCCTTGGTCAGAAAAACTCCCAAACTCCCACTCCAAGTGGAAGCAGGTGTGTGATCGCTCAAATCCCTGACGAAGCATTTTGTTGCGAAACAGGGGCCCCTGTTGGATATTTTGGAAGAATGTTTTGACTGATAGCTTTTTTCCATAGAGCAGTTTTTCCTGCTTGCTTTACTCCAGGACTACACCTGAATATCGAAGTGCTCAGATAAGTGACTTCTATTTTTGACAATTGTTGTTTGAAGAAAAGTTTAAAAAAATATATAAAACTATAAGAAAATATATAAAACTATTAGAAAATTAGAATAGAGGTTCACTTACTAATTGGGAGTTTTTCTGACCAAGGATGTGTCTGCTAGGATTAAATTCTGTTTAAAACTAGCCTGTCTATATGGGAAGCTTAAAGAGCCCCTATTAGACACTGAGGTCTTTTCTCCCTTTTTGTAAAGAAAGGTGACTTTTTTGTCCTGTATTTTGGAGTATGTATATATTCTGTCATTTTGTTCTTTATAATAGTCTCTTTCATTTTGCCAGACACTGACATCAGACTCACCAGTCTATAATTTCCCAGATCACCTCTGGAACCCTGTTTAAAAATTGGCGTCACATTGGTCACCCTCCAGTCTTCCGGTTCTATGCTTGATTTTAGAGAAAAATTACTAACAATAGCTCTGCAAGTTCATTTTCAATTCTATCATCACTCTGTGATGCATACCATCTGGTCCAGGCAATTTGTTACTGTTCAATTTGTTAAATTAACCCATTACATTTTCCAGTGTTACAGAGATTTGTTTGAGTTTCTCTGATTCATCTGAACTGAATACCATTTCTGGCACCAGTAACTCCCCCACATCTTCCTCGACCGAAGGAAATAATTGATTTAATCTCTGTGCTTTGGCCTTGTCTTCCCTGAGAGCCCCTTTTATCTCTCGGTCATCTAGCGGTTCAATTGATTTTCTTCCTAGCTTCTTGCTTTTAATATACCTAAAAAAAAGTTTTTACGGTGTGTTTTTGCTTCCGGCGCAATTTTTTCAATGTCTCTTTGCCTTCCTTATTATTGCCTTGCATTTGACGCCATTTCTTGGGCTGTTTACAATTATTTTCAGTTGGATCCTTCTTCCACTTTCTGAAGGATTCTCTTTTGGCTCTAATAGCTTCCTTCACCTCACTCATTTATCACACCGGTTGCCATTTTGTCTTCCTTCCTCCTTTTTTAATACATGGAATATATCTAGTCTGGGCTTCCAGGATGGTATTATTGAATAACATCCACACCTGGTGTAAATTGTTGTCCTTTACAGCTGCTCCTCTAAATTTCTTTTTTCCATTCTTCTTATGTTGTAGTTAAATGCTGTTGTATTGGATTTCCTGTATGAAATTATTCCAGAGATTATATTAAATCTGATCATGTCATGATCATTGTTATCAAGCAGCCCCAGAACCATTATCTCCCAGACCAATTCAAGTGCTTCTAGCATTAGAGATAAGTAGTAGACCTCGGCAGCTACATCTGCATTAAGATAAATCTTATATCCAGGGGTCACTCCTTGAAACAGCGTAGCAAAATGTGGATCACCGTTCAGCTATTTATTTAAGATAAGTTAATGAACTAAATATAAATGGAATTAAATTATAAACAAAAAAATATACTTAAAAAGAGAAAATATAATAAAAAACTGGAGGTGGTTGGAGTCTGACCGATGAAGAAGCTAGCTACATAATAGTCTGTATCATATAAGATTTATCTTGATGCAGATGTAGCCACTGAGGTCTACTCCTACTTATCTCTAATGCTAGCAGATGAGTATTATTATTCTATTTGAAATTACTTTAGTCTATTAAAGCAACAATGTTGGAGAAAATGAAGACATTTGAATGTTACATTACATTAGTGATTTCTATTCCGCCATTACCTTGTGGTTCAAGGAGTTATTTGGACATTTAGGAATATATAAGGAGTTATCTGGACATTTCCCGTGGTATTATGTAGTGGAGCGGGTTGCTATTGGGGAATGAGATGGTTCTTGCTGTGTTAGTTTGTCTTTTTTTATCTTTATTTTTATTAATTTGAAAAAAAATATCACAAGTAATACACTTGTTTCAGAAATACAGAAAGTAAAAAGCACTAAAAAGAAACAACAATGTAAATGTGGCATTCCAATTATCTTTCTTAGACCACAAATTTAGGGAAAGGAGAGATCCATTAATTCCATGGAGAGAAATAAAACAAGAAATCTGATTATTAGGAAAGCTGACTTTGCTTAACAACCCCACTTATCTTTTAAATCCAGCTGATCATATACGTTACAAATCTCCAGAGATCTTTTTAAGGTCTAGAAAGGCTCTCAGCTGTGATGGTAAAAAGAAAGTGTACTTAATCCCCAGGTAACAAATCAAACATTTACAGGGATATGCCAAAAGATAGGAAGCCCCCAAACTTTTTGTTTCATCACACATAGAAAGGAATTCTTTTCTTCGATCTTGTGTTATTTTAGATACATCCGGATAAATCCAAATTCTTTGTCCATAAAAATCTTGGTGTGAATTCCGAAAATAAAGTTTCATTATAAGGTTTAAATTTTGTTCAAATACGAAGGAGACTAAAAGCGTCCCCATTTCCTTAACATCTGAGAGAGATTCCTCCAACATTGCAGTCAAGTTTTTTCCACTACCAAATTTCCTCCTTCAGCAGCCTTAGTCGTAGCACTAGGAATATAATATATTTTGTTAATAGGAGGAATAGCTTGTTGAGGAATTTAGAGGATTTCCATTAAGTATTTTTTAAAGTAGTCAAGAGGATTTAGAGCTGGTGATTTTGGAAAATTTAGTATCCGTAAATTTAGCCTCCTATGAAAATTCTCGAATTGTTCCAATTTAGAATGAACATAACTTTTATCTAATCTAATCTAATCTAATCCTTAGGTTTGTATACCGAATCATCTCCATGTTCGTAGAGCTCGACACGGTTTACAGTAGGAGAAATAGGAAGGAACTACAACAGAAGGTTAGAGGTAGAAGTGGGAAGAAAATTTACAGGACTTGGGATGGCAAGATATAAGAGTTTCCTTGATTTCTAAGTTGTAGGGAGACTTACATTTTTTGAGAAAAGCCAGGTTTTCAGATGTTTGCGGAAAACTTGGAGAGAGCTCAAGTTCTGAAGAGGGGAGGTAAGGTTGTTCCAGAGCTCAGTGATTTTGAAGTGGAGGGAGGTCCCTAGCTTTCCTGTGTGGGAAATGCCTTTTAGCGAGGGGAAGGATAGTTTTAATTTCTGGGAGGATCTGGTGGTATTATGGTTTGAGGAATTCCAAGAAAGAGGGATAAAGGGAGGGAGGATACCATATAGGATTTTGAAAGTTAAACAGGCGCATTTATAGTGGACCCTGGCGATTATCGGAAGCCAGTGGAGCTTGGCCAGGAGCGGGGAGACATGGTCAAATTTACTTTTAGCGAAGATGAGCTTGGCCGCGGCATTCTGAATCTGTTGGAGTCTGTGGAGGTTTTTCTTAGTTAGGCTTAAGTAGATAGAGTTGCAATAATCCAATCTGGAGAGGATGATGGATTGGACAAGGAGGGTAAAATGTTTTTGATGGAAGCAGGATCTTACTTTCCTCAGCATGTGAAGGCTGAAAAAGCATTTTTTTACCAAGGATTGGAGGTGGTCATTGAAGGACAATGTGGAATCAATGATGATGCCCAAGACCTTGCTCGAGAACTCAAGCTGCAGAGAGGAGCCAGAGGGTAGTGGGATGGAGGTGGGTAGGTGATCTAGTTTTGGACCGAGCCAAAGAAGTCTTGTTTTGGACTCATTCAATTTCATTTGCACAGTGTGGGCCCAGGATTGTAGGTTCATTATACAAGAGGATATGTTCTTAGACAGGTCGGTGAGGTTCGAATCCAAAGTTGATGTTATTTCCTTTAAGTCTTTAACTTCAGTTTTAACACAAGTTATTTGTTCAGCAGAATCATGTTTGGTCTGTTCAATAATTTTAGACAAATTGTCCACCTTCCCTGTTGATTCCATCAGCTTGCTATCGAGCCTCTGCAAGGCCTGCCAAATGATCTCCAGTGTTTCCACCGGGGGAGTCAGAAGCAGTGGTAAACTCACCGACGCTCCCAAAGTCGATTGCTCGGCTGTCTTTCTCACGGGTGCTCCTCTCTCCAGACTCATGTCCAGGTCCGCGACTTCCGCCCCTGGAATCCTTGCCGGGGCAACCCGTGCTGATGTCAGACATGGCGCTGGATACTGGAGGGGACAGCAATACTTCATGCCCCAAACTTGCAGCAGGGCCCTCTTCTCCCGGTAACAGGGTTGTGAGCTGGCTCAGAAACCTCTCCAGGATTTGTTGCTGTAATGGCGTGGAGGTTCTGAGCTGAGAGGGAGCCGTTCTCAGAACCCCCTTCCTTTTAGTATGTGGCATTAGAGAAGGAAAGCACCATGAAAAAATTGCAATGTTGAAGAGTGCTAAGGAATTAGCCGGCTCCATGGGAGAGGTAAGAGACGTCAGCACTAATTTGCAGCCATCTTGGATCGGGCGCCGTCTAGTTTGTCTTTAAGGATTCTTGAATAGCGGGGTTTCCATTTCTTTTCTGAAGGTTTTGCAGTCTGGGGTTGTGATCAATAAATTGGAGAATTGGTAGTCTAGTTTTGCTGCTTGAGTGGCCAGGAGGCCACCGTACATTTTTTTCATTTGACGTTTCTGATTGGAGGGTGCGTGAATGGAGTATGGGTTCGCCTATGTCTGGTTGTGGTTGTTTGGATTAGTCAGTTGTTCAAGTAGGCTGGGCAGTCTCCGTTTATTGTCTTAAACAGTAGACAGTAGAATATGAATAGTATTCTTGCTTGTATTAGGAGCCAGTGTGAATCGAGGTAAGCCGCTGTGATGTGGTCGTGTTTCCTCAGTGAGTAGGTAAGTCTCAGAGCTGTGTTTTGTACTGTTTGTAGTTGTTTTATCATGGTTGCAGGGCAGGGGAAATAGAGGATGTTGCAGTAGTCTAGACCATATTATTTACATAATAATATGTCCATGCAGAATGTGGTACGTGGGAATGTCCACTAGAGCTTTTAAAACAAGACTTTCGGAACATAAATCCAATCTGAAACATAAAAGATTATCTGCACCCCTCGTTGAACACTGCACACAAGCAGGACACGTTTTTGAAGATTTAAAAAGTTTTTGTATTGACAAAATTGACTATCTTTCACGAGGGGGTAACAGACAAAAATTACTCCATCAAAAAGAATGTAAATGGATTTTTAATCTTAAAACTTTGAAACCAGCTGGTTTAAACAGTTCTATAGATTGGCATGCTTTTTTCTGAACATCTTAATTCACTGACAATTTTTATTTAGTCTATTTAGCTTGTTGAACTGGGTTACAATATGACATCACAGTATGACATAGACATACTTTGCTTATTTAACTCATGCGCAGAAACGGCAGTGTGCCGACGCCATTTTTAAATCTGCAAAGGCGGATTATGCTATACACGGTGAGTACCGCTGAGAATTTCTAATGCTTAGTCTTTTAAAATACTCGTATTTATAACTTTTAATAAGACACTTTTTTATTTTGCTAGCTTGACGACATTTGACCCCTGAAGAAGCCATACTAGGCGAAACGGGTCCCGTTGGGCCATTAGCTCAAGCTGAAGCCACCATCGCTCAGCAAACAGCCATTCAAACTTTAAAAGATAAGTGTCACGATTTTTTCACTTTTTGGTTTCTGTTTGCTATCACTAGAAGTTGAGCATAAAACGTATAATATAAAATTTATAAAAAGTGCAGTTAAAAAAACACTATCAAAACACACTGTTAGCCCGATGAAAGAAAACGTGCCAACCTGACAAAAACTGCTTTCCGGTGTGTTCTTTCGGACCACTGTGCAGCACAGGTATCTGAGGGCTACAGTGTTCATACTAAGTGATTTCAAGTCCTTTCTCATTCTGTTATTGCATTTTTCTGGGACTTGACACCATTGTTTTGTGAGTAGTCTAGAAGACCCAGGACTAGGGACTGGATCACGAGCTGGAATTGTTTTCTGTCGAAGAATTTTCAAACTTGCCTTAGGTTTCTCATTAGAGAATGACACGGGGGAAAAATCTGTCCCTGTCACCGCCCCGTCCCCGTCCCACCATCCTCTGCACCGCCCCATCACCGCCGTTCCCTTCACCGCCCCGTCACCGTCACCGCCATCCTTTTCACCGCCCCGTCACTGCCACTGCCATCCCATTCACCGCCCCGTCACCGTCACCATCACCGCAGCATGCATAAAAGCCTCAAACAGGTATGATTTTATATACTTATCTTTATTAACGTATTCCCATAGGCTACATACTGAACATGTGCTGGATTCCTCCATTCTTGCAGCACATGTTCAGGAATAGGATTCAGTAATCCATGGGAATGGACACAGCACACTACTACACTAGTACTCAGATTAAAAAAAAAAAAGAACCAGCTCCCAGCTCAGCCAGACTCCCGTCTCCAACCGGTCAAAGAATCCCCCCACCCCTGCCGCCACCGCCACCAACCCTGGGCAGGCAAGTAGTAGGAAAGTGTGCACCTTACCTCTACTTGTAGCGCTGAAGTTTTCAATAAAATTTCAGCTCCTCCAAGTCTGCAGCAGTGACTCCTCTCCAATCCAGGCAGCGACTCCCAAAAAAATCCTGGGCTTGCCTCTCAGCTCTGAAATCCCCCGATTTCCAATCGCTACTGCAACCCATTAAATATCATGTGTGGCAGTAGCGATTGGTCCCCTTCTTGAGCAGGAAAGAACTGACTAGTGAGGAGCCAGAATATTGAAGGGGGCAGAGTCAGGCAACGTGCAAGTCGGGTGGAGAGAGACGAGTTGGAGGAGACCATATGGCCGACAAGCATGGCCGCCAGAAAAAATCAGACACCTGTCCCGAAGTGAACCGAACACACGGTGAAGACCTGGTAAATCGCGGTATGTAGAAGGGGATACATTTGCCTGCGGGGACAAATCTTTTCACCGTTTTTGCGGGCGGTGAAAACTTTTGTCTCCGTGTCTGCAGTGATTTGGCTATGGAGTCTCCATAGCCCGCAGCCAAACCGCAGCCACGCTGCAGTTCCCTGCGGGGATCGCTCCCCATGTCATTCTCTATTTCTCATGACTGCGAATGATTTCTGTATTGTTTTGTTGATTTGCGTCTGTCTATCAGCATTCCCAGAAGTATTATAGTGGGTTGAATGGGGATTGTGATTGAGTTTATTACTAGGTTTGTTATGTTTGGGGTTTTGTTATGTTTGGTATGAACTAAAGCTAACTAAGAAGATAAAGGAATGCAGAAGTAAGGATTGTATGCTGAATATTGGACATTTCAAACAATGGCAGTGTGCAGTAATATTATGCCTTTTCCATTTTTAATTCCTTGGGAAACAAAATGCAACCTAGGGAATCTTATGATTCACTGAGGATGGTTCCATTCCTAAAAAAAGAAGAAGTCATTTTTATGTTTCCTCGCCTGTTATAGTTCTTTGAATGTAGCATCATTTATTTTTCTTATAGCAGCTGAGGCCCTTTCTATAAATAGCTAGATGAAATGATGGGCAGTTTTCATGGTTTGTTGGCATGGAATTGAGAAATGACAGAAGGGGCCATGTGAATTAATTACACTATCACTTCCAGGGTTAAAAGGAAAGTTTCAGAACTCACTGTGCTTTAGCTTGCCCATGTAGCATAACTTGCCTTGATCACATCCTTTTTTGCTCAGCACAAGCTTAAGTGAGACTTCTTGCAATGTATTCAGACCTTATGCGCCACTGCTATGTAAGCTTGTCAGCCAAAATTCACAAATCATGAATATTCATAGAATGCAAATGTGTTTGTCATATCACTTGCTTTTCTTTTAAAGCCTTTCGTTCTAGTGTTAACTGATTGCTGCTGCCTTCTTAAGATTAAAATAATTATAAGTTGAGGCAATTGTAATAAATTAGTTAAGGGCTCCTTTTACAAAGGTGCATTAGGGGTTTAACGTGCAGAATAGCGCGCGCTAGACCTTAACACCAGCACTGAGCTGGCGTTAGTTCTAGAAGCGTAGCACGAGTTTAGCGCGCGCTAAAATCCTGCATGCGCTAAAAACGCTAGCGCACCTTAGTAAAAGGAGCCCTAAATAACTGGGGATGACTGCAACCAATCTGGCCTCACCCTTTGCTTCCATTACAGTGACCCAATTGATATGCAGACCCTGCACTGATTAATAAATAAGTAAAGATGTGGCTTTATTATGACCTTACAAAGGAATCTAGAATATATACCCAAGTTCTCCTGTATTTAGGGCTCTTTTTACAAAGCTGCGGTAGCAGCTTTAACGCACACGACTTTTCATCACGCGCTAACCCCACGCTAGCCGGAAAACTACCGCCTGCTCAAGAGGTGGCGGTAGCGGCTATCGTGTGTGGAATTTTAGCGTGTGCGCTAAAACCGCTAGTGCACCTTTGTAAAAAGAGCCTATTTTTATTGTATGGCCCTTCAGAATACAATCAGGTACAGATTTCGTCTGATTGTTTCTATCTCCACCGGTCCACCTTTTATTGAATATTTCTAACATTCATTATATATATTTTTTTATAAGTATATATTTTTTCATTGAATCATAATTTGATAAATTCAATAGCCATCACTTAGCTTTTAAAATATTTCTTCATTATCTTTCACTAGCACCTTGGCACCTTTCTCCGACTCCTTTCTACCCTGTTATATCACTGAATTACCTGTTGTATCTCTGACATATTTCCGGTTATACCTGACCTCTCTCGGCTTACTAATGTAATTGAAATCTGTTACCAATGTACTCAACAATATTTTCTGTAACATCGCTGTATATGTACAGTCTCTTCCTCTGTAAACCGCTCTGAACTGCTTGTGGTACTGCGGTATACAAAATAAAGTTGTTATTATTATTATTATTTCCACCTCCCATGCCACGCTCACACCCTCCCTTCCCCACCCCACCCCCATTCCTCTTTAAAATCTTTGCTAGCGTGAGCAACTACTCTAGCCTGCTGCTCACGCCAGCCTGGCTCCCTCTGAAATCACTTCCAGGTCACAGGGCCAGGAAGTGACATCCGAGGGAAAGCCAGAGCGAGCAGCAGGCCAGAGAAGCTGCTTGCACTGGCAAAAATCTAAAGATGGGTTGGGATGGGAGGGGCAGGGGGATGGAGAGGGAGGCATGGGGGGTGCCACTGACCCTCGGTACACCATTGCTTGGTGTGCATGACAAAATTTATTCTGGATCCAGGCTATACTTATGACTGCATGTGAAAAATAACTGGTCAAATCAGATATTTCCAGTGTTTAAATGCCCTTTGTGCAGGGAATGTGCTCCAGCTTCAAAGGACTGTATCCAAGAGCTTCAAAGGACTATATCCAAGAGCTCAACAAGTCTTTGACTGATTCAAGGTCATATTAAGATGTGAACTAGGCAATGAAATTGAGGGCTGCCAAGGGTGTAGCTCTATAATTTCATCCAACCAGCCATTTAGCCCCTGAATATCCCACATGTCCTTCTCTCAGAGAAGTGAATGTCAGAATATAATAGTCTGCCTTTGACTGAAAGGGTAGTTTCTTGATGTTGTTACAGGATTCAGTCAAACAAAAATAATGCTAATGTCAGCTTGCATGAATAATTTACCAGCCAAATTATTTCAGAATTAGATATTAGAAGTACCAGATTGTAAGAATGAGAAAGATTTATGACTTCAATCAGAGGGGATTGAAGGTGTCTGGCTTGATCAGTTTGATTTAGTTCTTACTGGTACAGGTCCAGATCTAATTTTCCACAGCAGAAACTCAATCTGTCTTTAAGTTTATATATTTGTGATAATGTTACGAGGGTGGACAAATAAAAACAAAATACTAAACTTGGGGCACATCACTTTCAATTCAATATTGAAATAGTTTTCATAGGGCTGTACATCGATTAAATCACACAATTGTGGTTAAAATTTTTAATTGCATAAAGCACCCTCACATTTTCTCCTGTACAGTGCAATACATACATAGCAGACAAAAAATTCTCAAAACTTACACATGTCCCATAGACATGTGTCAGTTTTGACATATTACCCCATTACAGCCCTTACTAAAATAAAAATAAAACCCTTTAAAACCAATATCCAGTCACCCTTTCCCCCTCTAGCCTAACTCGTTAAATTTAAAATAAAATAAAATAAGCCCCTCAAGGACATTCCCTCCTTTTTGTCTCTTACACTGGCTTTTATCATTCAATTCATATGAGTGTCGGAGCATTTACCTCGTCAGACCATGGTAAAACTTTCTACCATTGCTTAATAAAAGGAGCCCTTAATTTCCTATATAAAATAAGATATGCCCTATGATGGTGCACCAGTCCTCCTCCCATTCTGTTTTCTTATTGCTTTAAAGGACCGTTCCATAGCACCATACAGATCCAAGCTCACATCCACAGGCCAATTGATGCAAGCCGTGCAGATGAAAATGCTAAGAGAAAATTACATAGAAAGCATGGTGACCACCTAAAGAGACACATGGGACAGAAAAATTACCTGCCAGGCTACAAAAATTCAATGAAGTAAGGGAGAAAGAGATGAGTAACTGCCAGCGAGGACAATTGAGAAAAGAAAACAAAATGGGACAATAAGAACTGACTGGAAAAAGGAGAAAAAAGGGAAGAACTAGGTCAAAGATACTGTAGATGCTGACAGGGCTAGTGCAAGGATATTAGGAACTTTAGGTATAACCTCATTCTTATGTACCACACCTCTCAATGTTTAGGCCTCTTGACACCCCCCTCCCATCATAGGCAGCAGAATGCTGTTTTGGTTGGGGGGACACAGGGGCTCCGGCCTAGGCCCCAGTGGAGTCCTGCAGCACGACCTCTCACCAGCTCCCGACTCCCCCACCCCTCTCCTCCCAGCGATGTACACTTCTCCCTCCGTATTCGCGGTTTCAATTATTCATGGTTTTTAGCTTGCTGGCTCCTCCCCCAAAATTACATCAGCTTGCATGGAGAAATCACTGATTCCAAGCATTTCCAGAGAAAATCTCTGATTCCCAGCACTTTCTTCACTGTGTTTTGCCTCTTCTTCAGGAACAGGCCAGGTCTCCCACCATGTTATTCACGGTTTCACCATATTTACGATGGTTTTTAATAGAAAACAGCGAATAATATAAGAAAAAGTTATTTGCGGTTTTTCTGTATTTGCGGTTCTGTTAATCCCCCTATCACAGCGAATACAGAGGGAGAAGTGTACTTTGAAATCTTCGGGTAGCGCCCCACAGCGTCAATGAGCAGGCCTGCCCCCGGAAGTAGAATGAAGAGTTCCGGAGCAGGCCTGTTCATTCACACTGCGTGGTGGCTGCCCGAAGATTAAAAGTACAGCGCCGGGAGGAGGTGGGTGGGGGAGCAGAGCCATAACTGAGCGGCGACCGCCAATCTTTGGTGAGGTTGTGGCCCCTGTGGCTTCCCCTATTCCGTCGCCCATGCCCCCCATGTCATGATCACCCAAATGTTACCCTTCCCAGTATAATCTGGGTAAATATGCTATTTGAAAGCTACTCACCCTATTTGCATATAAAAATACCTCTACTACTACTAGAAACATAGAAACATGATTACATTACATTACATTACATTAATGGCTTCAATTCCGCCCTATTGCAGTTCTGGGCGGATTACAAAAGAAACAGCTGGACATTTCCAGGAGAATTGCAAGAAGATTGGAGAATTACAATTTAGTGAGTAGGATACAGAAAAGATGACTGGGCTATTCCAGTAGCTTTACAATTTGGGGAGCTGTACAATTAGGAGATTAGTGCAATTCCTTGATGGCAGATAAAGGCCAAATGGCCCATCTAGGTTGCCCATCAGCAGTAACCAATATCACTTTCTCTCTCTGAAAGATCTCACGTGCCTATCCCAGGCTTTCTTGAATTCAGACACAGTCTCTGTTTCCACCACCTCTTCTGGGAGACTGTTCCACACATCTACTACCCTTTCTATAAAAAAAAAAAGTATTTCCTTAGATTACTCCTGAGCCTATCGCCTCTTAACTTCATCCTATGCCCTCTCATTCCAGAGCTTCCTTTCAAATGAAAGAGACTCGACTCATGTGCCTTTCCTCCAAAGCATACAGATTGAGATCTTTAAGTCTATCCCCATCTTTAAGTCTGTCCCCATATGCCTACTACTTATCATTTCCTTAGCGCTATTAGACTTAATGCAGCACTGTACAAATTACATTTAGGTCACAGTAAAAAAAAAAAAAAGACAGGCAATAACCAATTGCAACATGAATGCAGAGAACAAAAGGAGCAGTATGAGACTTTAAAAAGCAGAAAAGAGTCAAATAAGCAAGTGCTCTCTTGGATTTCACTTATTTTATAATATCATTATCTCTTGGCATACAGTATTTGCATGATAAATTCAGTTTTGCAGTTTCCTAATCATTTTACGAGCAAGTGCTGAAAAGTTCTCAGCCCAACCAAGAAGAAAATGACACTTTTCATTTCATATCACTGAAACAAAAAATGTCAAAAGTGTGGAATAACTTGCAAGTTTCATGGCTCCACATCATTTTCTTCTTGGTTGGGCTGAGAACTTTTCAGCCGCGCCTCGTATTATATGTATATTGCATATCTCAAAGTTTCTTCAGAATATTAATATCTGAGGGATACTCCTGATGTCTTTTTTCTGTTTTTATATTATTTTCTAGTTCAAGTAAATCCTTATTTTCTTTTTTGTTATAAGCACTGAAGGAAATGCCACCCCTAATGTACAAATGAAATCAAAAGAACACCAGGGACCATTCAGAGTGGGAAGATCAAGTTCTATTTATTCTAGGACCCAATTAAGTGTGAAATAAAAAGGTGGTTCCTTCCCCAACTTCCCCAACTTTCCCAACTTGTAACAATGTGCCCAAGAGAATTCAGTGACTCAGAGCAAGAGTTATTTAGTATGCAATGTGTTTTTTGTGTATTTGATATATTTTATGTGTGTTTTTATGCTGTTATCTTTTGTCTAATAAAAAAAAACTTGCTTCTTTTCCAATACACTTATTAAAAGCAGAAAATATAATGGATACAGTGAAAAACAACATAAAAGGTTTATAACATCAGATCAAAAAGATTACTCACTACTGAGATCAGAATAATCAGCCTGTTACTCCCAACCTCCTCCTTACTTCCGCTCTTCTCCAGTCCTCCGGGACAATACCGGACTCTAAGGAAGCATTAAAAATATGAGACAACGGAGCCGCCAGAACCTGAGCTCCTTGAGTACCCTCAGATGCATCCCGTCAGGCCCCATCACTTTGTCTATTTTTAATTTAGCTAGTGCCTCATAAACAGTCATCCATTCCCATTTGCATTCATTTTTTGCGGTCCTACCCCCTGGTCTTTCATCCGTGAACACAGAACATAAATAATTGTTAAGCGGTTCAGCCTTATCCTTATTGGTTTCTCAATATTTGTACCCCTCACTCTTGAGCCTCAATATGCCATTTTGACCCTTCTTCCTGTCACTTATATATCCTCCCCAAAATATCTTGTCCCTCAATTTCACCTTATCAGCTACCTTTTCTTCCATTTGCATCTTTGCTTTTCTGATAGCTTTTCCCACAACGTATTGTAATTTATGAAGCCTAACATTATTTCTCACCTTTTCAACTACTGTATGAGAACCAAAGTGGCTTTCTTTTTCTTTTATGTACATTCCTAACATAAAGATGTGTCACCTATAGGATAGCTTCTTTCAGTTTCTCCCACTGCTTTTCTGCTTCTTTCTGTTCCCATCCAAATAGCTCTCTTCCTTGAGGTATTCCCCCATAATTGGCAAATGTTAGTTCTTCTGAAGTCTAGAAACTTCAGTCTTGAGTAAATCCTCTCATCCTGCATTTTGATATTGAACCTCATCATTCTGTGATTATTAGATGATAAATGATCACCCACCGTAGCCTCAGGAACACTTCCCCTGTTTGTAAGCACCAAGTCCAAAATAGTTCTATCCCACGTGTCAGATCTCCTTGCTTCTATATGATCCTGCTGCCAGGATGGGCCAATCAATGTCCGGCGTATTAAAATCACCTACCAGTAGTAATTCCCCATTCCTAGCTATCTTGTGAATGTCTTCAATTAAATCTTTGTCCATTTCTTCTGCCTGTGAAGGAGGCCTGCAAAATCACAACAAAAAAAAAATACATTTTCCATTCCCTCTTTCCAGATTAACCCACAGTTCTGCTTCTTTATCCTTTATGTCTCGCAATTCTGCTGTCTGTCAGAAACTTCTTTGCAAAATAGCACCATCAAAGAACAACGTGCAGTAGTGCGCTTTCTTTGGGCAGAGGGAGTGAAACCTATGGAAATTCACTTTCGGATACTGACTCATAATAGGCATAGTGCTATGGAATCAACTAAGGGTTTATGAGTGGGTAAAAAGGCTTAACGCGAGAAGAACAGATGTAATTGACATCATGCACAAGAGCACATTGACAGCAGCAGTGACAGAAGAGACAATGAAAAGCTTGGGTTCAAATGTCTTCCACATCCTCCTTACGGCCTGAATCTGGTGCCAAGTGATTATCACATCTTCGATCCACTAAAGGAGATGATGCGAGGTCGTAGATTCACCTCTGATGATGAAATAAAGAAAGTGGTGCTCACCTGGCTTTGCGAGCAGCCAATAAAACTTCTCTGCAGGAATGCTGAAGCTAGTTGAATGATACAACAAATGGATCATCTTGCATGGGGACTATATGAAAAAGTGATATGTTCAATTGCTCACAATTACTTCTATTAAAGACATTAAATGTATTTTGCCTTTACTTTTTGATTTACCCTCATATTATTCATGGTATTGTTAATGCTTGCTGGCTCTCTTGGATTTCACTTATTTTATAATATCATTATCTCTTGGCATACAGTATTTGCATGATAAATTCAGTTTTGCAGTTTCCTAATCATTTTACGAGCAAGTGCTGAAAAGTTCTCAGCCCAACCAAGAAGAAAATGACACTTTTCATTTCATATCATTGAAACAAAAAATGTCAAAAGTGTGGAATAACTTGCAAGTTTCATGGCTCCACATCATTTTCTTCTTGGTTGGGCTGAGAACTTTTCAGCCGCGCCTCGTATTATATGTATATTGCATATCTCAAAGTTTCTTCAGAATATTAATATCTGAGGGATACTCCTGATGTCTTTTTTCTGTTTTTATATTATTTTCTAGTTCAAGTAAATCCTTATTTTCTTTTTTGTTATAAGCACTGAATGAAATGATGCCACCCCTAATGTACAAATGAAATCAAAAGAACACCAGGGACCATTCAGAGTGGGAAGATCAAGTTCTATTTATTCTAGGACCCAATTAAGTGTGAAACTTGGGTCTGAGTAGAAAAGCAGTTGTTTTATGCACATTTTATGAGCATGCACCAGTCACTTTAAAGCACCGCAGCAAAGTTATAAAAGAAAAAATTTCTGCCGGGCCGCTATTTGGTCATGATGAAGGAACAAGATCAGTTACTCCAAACATAAGATAAATGCTACTTTTTTTTTCAATTTTCATAGTATCTGTTGTAGTAACATTTTTGCATTGGGATGTAGTTTTTCGGCTAGCGCAGCTTCGTAAAAGGAGCCCTAAGTGCCAATTTGCAAGTATAAAATTCTATGTTATGACATTGTTTCAGATCATTGATTGAACCATATCCATGTCATTCTCTTCTTGGTTGGATAAAACAACAGCTATAAAACATGTATTAACCAGTTATTGTAAATACCAGTTGTAGCTGCCGTATCTATTTGTAAGTTACAGTGTAGCCCAGAAGAACTTATACTGCTTTTTGAACTGTCATTGATGAACTGTTTACAGCCAGATTTCTAGAAGGATTACAACCTTGCTTTTGACAGGTTTTCCAACCCACAATTTCCTGGTAAAACTTTGGGTCATATGTTTGCCACCCAAATTAATTACCTGCCATAAACTGTTACAGTGTACAGCAATTGGCAGCAGGAAGGCATCAATCTACTTTGAAATGCTTGAATGAAAATTATCCTCTCCATGCCAAGTCTAGAAGCTCTTAAACTGCCAAAATCAACATTGAGTACAGCAGGCTAGAACCCTGAAGCTAAAACAATGTGAAATGTTGCAGACAAATAGTTTTGAATTTGCTGACCTGATGTTAAGAAAGCTTGGAAAATGAGACTAGAGGATTCATAGTGTTTTTAAATTAAAATGATAAAATTAACAAAACCACTCCCCCCACCCCCATCCCTACCTCTTTGCTGGCAACAAGCAGGCTGCTGCCTCCTACTGCCTATGCACTGCTTGCACAAGCCTCATCCTGTTCACAGGACAAGAAAGTGAAGACAGTAGGAAGGCACAGTGAATGCAAGCAGGAGGAGGTGGTGGAAACGGAGACTGTGTCTGAATTCAAGAGGGCCTGGGATAGGCACGTGGGATCTCTCAGAGAGAGAGAAAGAGATAATGGTTACTGTGGATGGGCAGACTAGATGGGCCATTTGGCCTTTATCTGCCGTCATGTTTCTATGTAACCAGCTCACTGCCGGCAAAAATTTGAATAGGTGGAGGGGGTTTATGCGGTGCAGCAATAGGTATGCACCCACCCTCGATGCCAACCTCCCTTGCTATGCCACTGTTTCCTCTAAACCAGGGGTGCCCCCACTTTTTTGGCTTGCAAGCTGCTTGTAAAATGACCAAGTCAAAATGATCTACCAACAATAAAATTTTTAAAAACACAAAGCACACTATACGCAGAGAAAAGTGTCCGTTATAAGAATTTATATCTGTTGTCTATATTTTGCACTATGGCCCCCTTTACTAAACCGTAATAGTGGTTTTTAGCGCAGGGAGCCTATGAGCGTTGGGAGCTGTGAGGGGCATTCAGTGCAGCTCCCTGCGCTAAAAACTGCTATTGTGGTTTAGTAAAAGGGGAGGGGTATATTTGTCTATTTTTGTATAGTTGTTACTGAGGTGACATTGCATATTTTAAAGTCTCCGCCTTGACCTCTGAAAAAAAACCTGAATACAAATGATAATTAACAATTTTGATCACTAAATTGAAAATAAAATCATTTTTCCTACCTTTTTGTCTGGTGATTTCATGAGTCTCTGGTTGCACTTCATTCTTCTGTGAAGACGTGGAGGGGCATAATAGAAAGGGACGTCTAAGTCCATTTACGTCCATCTCGCAAGTCGTCCAAAGTTAAAAAGAGCCTAAGACATATTTTTTAAAGAGACGTCCAACTTTTGTTTACTTTTGAAAATCATCTAATTATACGTCCTGCCGATCAGATCATCCAAGCCGCTAAATCGTCCATCTTTATACCACATTTCCGTCCAACTTTCCGTCCAAGTCCAAAATGCCTAGAACAAGTCCTGTTGGATGTGGGAGGGGTCTGCAAAGTGATGGACTGAACACCCAGACATGCCACCTAAATAGTGGGGTACCTTACAGGGCACTGCTGTGAACTTCACAAAAAGGGTGCCATGGCTTCTCCTCACTACAGCTCCCTTATAGGTGACGGTGAGCCCCACAAACCACCTCCAGAATCCCCTAGACCCACTTATCTACCACCCCAATAGCCATTATGGTTTCAAGAGCCACTTATATGCCAGTACAAAAGGTTTTTGGGGGTGTATAGGGGAGTGCACATGTTTCAGTATCAATGCAGTGATTACAGGGGCTCATGGGCATGGGTCCTCCTCTCCATGGGTCCCTAACCCACCCCCAAGATGACTTAAGCCGCCTCTGGGCTGGACGACTAGGCTTTTCTATGTCAGGCGGCCAGGTGATGATGGTCTGGAGATTGAAATTTAAAGTTGTGAATATATTTTTTATGGGGGTGGGGGGGTTGGTGATCACTGGGGTAGTGTGGGAGGGTCTGTGTTATGTGTTTGAAGTGTTTATCTGGTGAGTTTAGATGGGTTTTTGTGACTTAGACCATGTTTTACATGGTCTAAGTCACAATGTCTAAGTTCCGTCTAGGCTCTGTTGTTAAACTTTCGGTTATACATGCTGTATGACTAAGTCTAAGCCGGCCCACGTCCCGCCCAACTCCCGCCCTCGACACGCCTCCCGAAACGCCCCGTTTAGCTGTGGACGTTGAGCGGCACTATGAAGGTCTAGGTCGTTTAGAAATACATCCAAAACCCGGTTTTATTATCGGCACTTGGACGTTTTTGAGAAATGTCCGTCCAAGTGCCGACTTAGGCCGATTTTTGGATGTTTTTCTCTTTCGATTATGAGCCCCATATTCTATAATTATGCTCATAACTGAAAGTTATGCCCCCAATCCACCCATGGCCCACCCATTCCCATGCCCCTTTTTTGACTCATGTGTAACTTGTAATTGATTTTAATTAGCACCAATAATTGCTTGGTAAGAAACCAATTATTACTGGTGTAGAATGGGTACAAGTGGATCGATTTTTTACTCCATCAAAAATTACAAAGACTAGGGGACACTCGATGAAGTTACAGAGTAATACTTTTAAAACCAATAGGAGGAAATTTTTTTTTTCACTCAGAGGATAGTTAAGCTCTGGAACGCATCGCTAGAAGTTGTGGTAAGAGTAGATAGCATAGCTGGTTTTAAGAAAGGTTCCAACAATTTCCTGGGGGAAAAGTCCATAGTCTGCTATTGAGACAGACAAGGGGGAAGCCACTTCTTGCCCTGGATTGTTAGCATGGAATGTTGCTACTATTTGGGTTTTTTGCCAGGTACATGTGACCTGGATTGGCCACTGTGAAGACATGATACTGGGCTAGATGGGCCCTTAAGGCTATTTTTATGCACTTTGTTGTTAAATTGTGCATGCAATTTGGGTACATAACCAAAATTACCATGTGCAATTTTTAGTACTTTTTATAGAATTTGGATGTTGATGTCACAGCTGCGTGCCCTAATCCAGGTTTCCTCATCTAGGTGATCCCAGAGCCAGTTCAGTTTTCAAGATGTCCATAATGAATATGCATGAGAAAATTTTGTTTATATTCTGCCTCCAGTTTATACAGTTATCTCATGAATATTAATTGTGGTTATTGTGAATGTAAGAGTAGCTGTGGGATCAACAGGACATATCTGAGAAGCCCTGATCTAATCAATGTACAAGTCTACAAGTCCATGAGTAGAATGTGCCTCAGGCAACTGAATCACTCAGGTTTGAACACCTGCCTAACCCCCTCTTTTATCAAACTACGCTATAAGTTTTTACTGCATGCCGGTGAGGTAAGGGCTCTGACTCATAGGAATTCTATGAACTTCAGAGCATTTACCGCGCCAGCTCATGCTATAAACCTCTAGCGCAGATTGATAAAAGCCGGCCTAAGATACCAAAGAAAAATTATAAAAAATTATGTTTTCTAAATAATAAATTTGACCATTTTCAGGGGAGAATTTGTGGAAAGAAGAGGTTTTTAAATATCTGCTCTAACTTCAATATTCAGTAGACTTCAACCAACCTGGCTATTTCCTGAGACCTTGCCAGACTGCTACTTTGTTCAAATCTATTTTATTAAGCAACAGTAAATACAACAGCAATAACAACCATGGTATGCATTTTCATTAAACACCCGCGGAGGACTGGACTCTTATGTCCTCCCCGGACCCACCATACCCCCCCCCCAACAAAGAAGCCCCTACCCCCCCACCCACCCCTCCCCATCCCCCCACAGATACAGAAAAACTCGTAAGCAGGGAACAGCAGAGACACCCATAAGCACAGTTTCAGAGGTGGAGTCTATTCAAGACCCGGCTACGACTCTCAGGAGTCAAAATGTTCAAATATGGAGTCCAAGTGTAAACAAAGTCTCTGCTCCGGCGTCGAGAAGAACGAGCCAAACGGGCCTCCCAACCCATAAGTTCATGGAGGCGATTCCTCCAGTACCAGAATGAAGGTGGTTCAGAAGACAGCCAGCAACACAAGATACATTTCTTCCCTAAAATAAAACATTTACTAAGAAATAATTTTGCATAAGAATTGTACATATGCAAGAATGAAAAATGGGCAAACAGCATAGACTGCACGGATACTGGCACAGGGGTCCGCAACAAGCCTTGTAAAAAGGAAGCCATCTCCGTCCAGAAGGTCTGAATCCCCTCACAACTCCAAAGACCATGAAAGTAAGAATTTACCTCCACCGAACAGCGGATACATAACTGAGTATCAATACAACCCATATGGTAAGCCTGACTCTGGGAAGCGTAGGCCCGCAGGACAGTTCGAAAGTGACATTCACGTAGCTCAGCCCGTGTACCAAGCCCGCAGTTCGATTCAGGGTTTGTAACAAGAAATTGTCCCCCAAGTCCCTATCCAAGTCCCGCTGCCATGCCTCCAAAATACTAGGGAAAACCCTAGGCGGGCAAAGAGCCAGAATCCGGCCATGCAAAGCAGATATAGAGACCCTAGTATCAGGATCCGCAGCCAAAAAAGTACAGAGCTGGGTCCCAAAATCCCCCTGCAGGAAAGTCCCCTGAAGGGAAGCCACATAGTGACTGAGTTGACAATAAGCAAATGGAAGGCCAATCTCAGGGACTCCCCTCCCCGCCAACTCAGCATAAGGTAAGAGAGACCCATCATCCCGCAGAACATGCCGCAACTGTTCCACCCCCCGCGCCCTCCAGCGACCGAACACAGAAGGTCCAACCCCCGGAGGGAAAGCTAAATTCCCTGCCAACGGTAGAAATACACTAGAATGAGAGTCCTGATTCCACAACCGAAGGATTTGGTGCCACACCGTCCACAAGGACCGAAACAAAATACTACGCTTACAGGGTCTCGGCAATTTAGACAACGGGGCATGGAGGAGATACAGGAGATGAAGAGGATAGAAATGATCCCGCTCCAGAGAGAGATCCGTATAAAAAGAGGTACCCAACACCCAATCACTAAGATGACGAAGCAAACAGGCCTGGTTATAAACCCTGATGTCAGGCACCCCCAAACCACCCCCGTGGGCAGGCCCCACCAACAGGGACCATTTCAGTTTAGGTCTACGTCCACCCCAACAAAACCGGATCAATAGGGAGGTAAGGGACCGAATATCCCTCTGCAACAAAGAAAGGGGAAGAGTCTGAAGAACGTAAAGCCACCTCGGGAATACAACCATATGAAATAAATGAATTCTCCCCAACAGAGACAGCGACAACGCCTGCCATTTGGCTAGCAACAGTTTAGTATCCGCCAGGAGTTTATCTATGTTAAGACGATACAGTTGGGCCACATCCATCGTCAGCTTAATCCCCAGATATCTAAAAGAGGTGTCAGCCCAGCGCAACGGGAAACTATCCCCCCACAACCGCTGAAGATGAACCGAGGAAGCCAGCGCCTCAGATTTCGCAAAATTCAAGGCGAAGCCAGAGAAATCTCCGTATTCCCGAAGACTTTCCAACAATACGGGCAAGGAATGCTGCGGGTCCGTTAAAAAGACCAAGAGATCATCCGCAAACGCCGCCAGTTTAAAATGTGAATCACCCAGGACCATAACGTGCAGAACTGTAGTGAACTATTTCTAGATGTAATCTACATAGGAAATTTAAAAGAGCAATAGCTGTTATCATATGAATGGAAGTTTCAAATTACATCCAGTAGCACTTCAAAAAATACTTACTTCTTTAAGTGATGCATTCATATTTTTTCACCTGCCTTAGTATAATTTTAAATACCGATGGTGCAAATATACCAGCATAATGGGGTTTATTTCCAATATTTCCTAATTTAATACTCCTTTTTGTCTTCCTGATACATATCCTTTAATTTTATTAAAGCTTGGATATCAGAAAGAAAAGAATGACCTGCTCAGTCTTTCAGATATCAAGTATACCAAAATTCATAGATGTTGAAGTTATGCTACGAAGGGCATTTTTGATATGACATTCAAATCCAAGTCTGGATGTTTGGCAGAACATAAACAAAAATCCAGTAGCGTACATGACCATTTTTAAAAGCAGAACCACCTCTATCTTTTTGTTTCAAAAATGGCCATTTCTCAGATGTGTTTGTTTTCAGTGTGTCTTTTGAAACCATTTTTGAAAACATGTCCAAAATAAAAATGCACAAAACAAGTCATAGAGATGTAAGAGGGACCGGTAATTGTAGTAGACCCTTACACTGTATGAGGAGACCTCCAAAACCAACCCCCAAACCTAGTATGTAGGTAGAGTGGGAATTGGATGGATTTTGGAAGGCTCACATATTCCACCATAAGTGTAGTAGTTAGAATGGGATATGGACCTGAGTCCCCATCTCTAATGTTGACTACACCACCCTGAAACCTTCTTGCTGCTCTGCTAGGACTGGACATAATGTCTGAAGCTATAATGCAGGCAAGTATATACTGTTTCATTCACATCTTTGGAGAGTAGAAGGGGGTCAGTGACACTTAGGGAATGTGTACGTGTGAGGGATCATACCTTCATCCTTCCAGGGGTTATTTGGTCAGTTTGGAAACCTTTTTGGCACATATTCATTGTGAAGACAGATCTAGCCCCAAACATCCAAATTGTGCCCTGGATTTTCTAAAATGTTTGATTATTGCAGAAAAACATCTAGATCATAAGCCCACCCTAGTTCCCACCCAAACCACACCTCTACTATACTCCCTTGAGATTGAAACGCATTAGAGACAAGCACCATAGAAATCCTTCTACAAAATTCATTTTGACTATAGTGAATCGGAAAGGTTTGGTGAGAAAAACATCCATCTGCCCCTTTATGCTAGGTTTTAGACTTTTTTTTAATGATCCCCTATGGATATCAAGCAACCAGAAATGAATTCTTAGCCTACTTTTCTGGACCATAGTTTCCTTCTTGATTTGTGCTGTATATCTTTGTAGAAAAAAAAAGACCAACTTGTTGTACTTCCCACTGGTGCTAGCCAATGAAGGAACACAGGCACTGAGTTCAAAATTTGTAGCAAAAAAGCTCTGTAGCACAGCAGATATGCATTCTAAATTGAGATTTAAATTAATGAGACACATTTTGACCTCAAGCAGGTGGCCTCATATATAGTATAATGAAGACAGCCGGTTCTTTCTAGCAAAATAAATGTGCAAAGGAGTTTCTTAAGTTGTTTTTTTTCTGAAGGATAGGCACATGATACCATTTACATAACCTTCGCTACTGTGATCGCTGCTTTCTTTCCCATGGTGGTACTAGATAGTTGAGTGTTTAGACATATTGGGCATACGTCAGTTTATACAGGCCTTTACTTGCATGTGGGAATAGTTTCATGTGCATAAATTAATCCACTGACACTTTCCCAATTTAGCTGGCTACTGTTCCAACAGTAGTCACATAAATTGGCAATGGTGAATAGGATGTACACAGCCATTGCCTTTTCCATTGCAGACATGTGTCTTATCCCTGCAAACTTCTGTTGAACTCACTGCTAATGAAAAGTTCAATTTTCCTTGCTATAATAGTGATACACAAAAATCTGTATATGCTACATTATATTGTGTATTGTGGATAATTTAACAGGGTGTCTTCAAAAAGAAAGTGCATAGGTTATGACTATTTTATCAAGGCATCAACTACACAGAACAAAAAATGCTCATATCAAAAACATCCAGCTGCTCATTATCTCTCTAGCTTTCCTAAAGTCTAAGATCTCAAACAACCGTCAACATATATTTTTTTTTTTTTATTGCAGAAATAGCAACTCTCATTACTTGATTCATTTGTCCACAAATTAGATCTTTAATCATTGCGGGTCCCTTTCAGTAAGCTGAAGCACAAAGTGTCATTAGAATGTGCTCACATAGGTCTTTCCCACGTGCTAAGGCCATTTTTACTTCAGCAGTAAAATGGCTGATTTTCCATTATTTGAATTAATGGCCATCCACTAATGTTGCCTTTATTGCTTGACCATAAAAAAAAAAAATTAAGTGTGTGAACACTTACCAAAACCTAATTTTTTTTTTTTTTTTTTATTATTTCTTTATTAATTTTCAATTTAAATCAAGCTAAACACTTGTACAGAAAGCAATAGTCATAATATCAAAATAATCATAAAGAAATTAACATCTAATAAGAAAAACATGTATTATTTAACTATTTAAGCTCAAGTCCTCCTAAAGGAACCAAGATTTTAAATTAGCGAAGCATTAAAATTATAGAAATTATTTTTGCAAGATATTCAAAGCAGAAGCACTGAGAAATAAAGTTTCTTAATTATATTAGGGTTTAGATGATTCTCCATCCAAACGAGACATAGCTACAAAAGTTGTCAATTGAGATGGTTCAAAGAATACATATTTAACAGAACGGTAACACACTATACATTTACATGGATGTCTCAAATAAAAGGTTGCCCCCAAAGAAGTAACCCCAGGTTTCAAAAGAAGAAATTCACGGCGACGTTTCTGTGTCTCCCTTGTAAGATCAGGAAACATCTGTACTTTACAACCAAGAAAAATTTTTTGTCTATTTTTAAAGTAAAGTCTTAATAACCATGTTTTATCTAACGGAAGCGCCACAGTTAGAATCAAAGTTGCTGGTGATGCCAAGTCTTTATCAGATGTCTCCAATAATTCTGAAACATTTAAAGTTTGTTGGGCCAATTCTTTTTGTTGATTTACAGAAACTTTCATTGGCAAATAATAGACACGTGAGAATGGTGGTAACATTTCTTCTGATACTTCTAAAATTTCCATCAAGTATCTCTTAAGCATTTCTCTTGGATTTACCATTTCTAATTTAGGAAAGTTAATTAACCTTAAATTATTACTACGAGAATTATTCTCAAGCATTTCAACTTTCCTTCTCAAGTAAGTATTGTCTTTAATCAAAGTCTCTTGAAGCTGTTTTGATGTAATTATTTCTTTTTCAATTTTCTGAATGGTTTTATTTGAGTCAGACAGTTCTTTTCTTAGATCTTTAAATTCTTTTGTATGTTCTGTAATTTTCCCTTCCAAGTATTGAAATTTAGGCTTAGTAAACTTAACAAAATCAGCCATTAAATCCCATAGTGAGTCTAAGGTTACAACTTCAGGTTTTACCAAAGAAATTGAACGTTGTAAATTAGTATAGTGCTCACCATTCTGTAAAGAATCTTCAGGGCCTATCTCTTGGATTTCACCCCCTTGTAATGCTGGATTCTCTTCAGGTAGATTGGTTAGGGCTCCTTGAACTTGAGCCCCAACCTCCAAACCTTCTCCCGGATTAACACTTGCCTCTGAGGGAGAGAAAACCTCCAGCTCCGGGGTTTCCCCACCCCTGGGAGAACTAGCAACCTGAAAGTGTGGGGGCGGCTCCCTTGCATCGGGGCTTCCGTGCCCTAGAGGATCAACTACGGGTTCGCCTCCCTGTGTCCTCAGCGGGCCGCCTTCCGACGCTCGCGAAACTTCCTGAACTCGCCTCAGAAGCCGCTCAATGTTGCCCAGAGAAGGAACCTCGGGACGCCGCGAGACAGCAGCAGCACTCCGTCCTCTTCTCCTGGGCATATTGTAAGTAACAGAGAACCCTCTCCAGAGTTCAATTTGAAGAAATTCAATTTATGAGCAAGCCCGATGCGAGCAGCTCAGCGCGTCTGACTCGACGCAGCCATCTTGGATCCCGTAAAATGTCACCAAAACCTAATTTATAGGCAATAAGGTAAGCCATCATCATTGGCTGCCTAAAAAACGGTCACTGATTGCATGTCAATCATGCAACTGCGCAGTTTCTAGAATTGCGGCTTTGTGAAAGGTAGGTGCCGGAAATGTAGGCTGGGGTTTTAAAGGTCTACATTTCTGGTGCCTACCTCAAGTGAATCACAGCTATGGAGATGCTTTACGCAGCCTAATGCCACTTCCGGAATTAGCCACACCTACAGTGGTGTTAGGCGTCGTACATCACCTCTGCAGATGGGAGAACAGCAACTATTTTGGAGGCACCCTATGGCGCCTCTTTTTAAAAAAAAAAAAAAAATTTAATTGGTTTTAAATAACACTGTCAATTACTGCGCCATTTATCACCAATTACAATTAAGTTAGGCGGCAGTAGAATGCATTCTACCACCTAACTTAGAGCGCCGTTCCTAGAATTAGAGCATGCTAATCCTGCACTAATCAGTGAGCAGACTATAATGTAGATGCACTAATTGATTAGTCCCAAAATTCCTAACCTCCACCTCCCAGACACATCCGCTCTACAAAAAAAAAAAAGAAAAAAAATTTAGCGGCTGTTTGTGCACGCAGATTGGGATCTTACTGCAGAACACGTCAATGCATCACAGGGCAAGTCTTTTCAAGCTGTAGTAAGCATGCCTAGTGCTTACGGTAGCTTAGTTATAAGACTGCTGAAACAGTCATCAAAATATAAAATGTCTCAAAACATATCGTAACCAGGCTAATCCAGTCTTCAATGCCCAAGTCAATTCAAACTCTCCCAAAGTTAGCCATGTGTATAAGGATATTAAAGCTGCCTTGGATCAGATTGAAACGTCAGGATGCAGTTTTTAAGTACAAGTGTATTGGCCATTGTAAAATCAACCACACATGCATAATTTTCTGGCATGACCAAAACACACTCACAATACAACCCCTTGCAGTAGCATAGATGGGTTGCCATTTGTAATGACTTAGGAAATGTCAAAATGGCATATCCAATGTCATTGTTTTCTGTTAACAAATGAAATGAGTAGGACTGAGGCCCCAGTGCTCTAAGCTTACCGTGCCTTTAACGATCGATGGTAAACCAGATCTAACGGGTTTATCATTGAAGTATTTCAGCTATTGATGTACAAAGTGGCTAAACGCAGTCTCTTCTGTACTTTGTAGCAGCCTCTGATAATTGTTTTGAAATGTATGGATTGAGGACTTATCCTGGTAGTGGTCTAGTTAGATTTCAGCAAAGCCTTTAATACTGTTCCTCATAGAAAATGAAAATATAAAAATAAATACAATATAAAAATGAGTGTCAGTTTTATAAATGGCACCCAAATAATTCAAAACTCAGTTACCAGATGCTAGGGTCTTCCTTAGGGGTCAGCACCCAAGAAAAAGATCAAGGTGTCATCGTAGACAATATGTTGAAACCATCCATCCAATGTGCAACGGCGGCCAACAAAGCAAACAGGAAGCTAGGGATTATTAGGAAAGGGATGGTAAATTAGCGCAAGAATATTTTAATGCCTCTGTATCATTCCAGGGCGTGATCTCTCCTTGAGTATTGCATTCAATTCTGGTTCTGCACCCCCCACCGCAACGATCAGAAAACACATCTGGGGCTAGAGCTGTTTTAACAACAAATAAGTGTCACAAAGGTGCCCAAACTGACCAGATGACTGCTGGAGGGATGAATGCATGATTTCCCCCATACTGACCCCTTCCCATCCCCAAATATATGAATGAAACAGTACATACCTGCCTGTATGATAGTTTGAGATATTATGGCCAGTCCTAGTGGAGCAGCAAACAGGTTTCTGGCATAGCCTGGTGGACAGTATAATGAACCACAGGGACTTGGGCCTGTATTCCACTCAAACACAGTACTTATGGTGGAATTTGTGAGCTTTCCAAACCCCATCCTAATCCCATTGTACCCACATATAGGTGTCATTTTTAGGCATAAGAGCTATTGGTGTAGTGTACAATGGGTTATGGGTGGGTTTTGTAGAGCTCACCATACAATATAAGGGTGCTATGGTGAAATGTGTACCTGGGACTTTTTATATGAGGTTCCCTACAGTGCCTTCCTAGGGTGCCCCATTTCTCTGCTGGAATGTCTGTGTGGCCAGTCTACTAAAAATGCTGGCCCCTTATACATCCCAATGGCTTGTTTTATGCATTTTTGTTTTGGACATTTTTTTTAATGGTTCAAAAAGACAGATGCACTGAGTACAACCATTTTTGAAAAAAACAAGCTAGACATGTTGGAATTTTGAAAATGGGCATGTTTGGCACCAGATTTTTGTGCATGTTCCATAAAATGTCTAAACTTGGATTTAGGCGTTATATTGAAAATGTCCGTCTGTGTTAGCTAGGCAGCAAGATCCCCTTGAAACTGTCCTTTTAAATTAAATGTACATATTTTTGCAAAATGATCATGCACAAACTATTTGAAAGTAACATTTCGCTACAGAGGCCAATAAGGTCGATTCTGTTGAAAGTGTTGTCATTATTAACAAATTTGCATACCTTTGTACAAAGATGGATGACTTCAAATGACTGCCACTAATTAAGAGATTGAAAGGAACAAAAGACTAATACAAAGTTATGTACAAAGATGGTTACATTAACATATTCTATCTTGGATCTTTGTTGGAATGTCACAAAGACAAATATTTCTGAAAATACCTGAAGCAAGTAAAGCAATAAATCACATCACAGAACTTTACAAGTTGCATATTGAACATTAGTGAGATACAAACTTTAAACACAGTGAAACTATAATAAATGTCTGGGTAGAAGGGTTCAAAAAGTGTCACACCTAATTCCTTGCAAAAGATTTCAATCAAAATGCAGTCATTCAGGTGAAGCCATGACCATTAAAAAGACATTTAAGATGATTAAAAGCACTAGCAAATATCCTATTACACTATTATCTATGTGGCTACTTTACATCTATAGTGAAATTGGCAACATATGTACAGGAAATATGGGTTTAAATAGAATTGTTAATTTCTTGTAAGTTTCCTGTTCATTCAAAAACACACACAATTCAGCTTTGCCACCATTGCATTACTCCCCAAATAACTGAGCCAGTATAATAATCTTATTTTATAGCAGTACTACACAGCAGTAACATGTTTGCAGGTAACATATGTCCCTGTCCTGAAGAGTTTACAATCTAAGCAGGTGCCTAAACCAATGAGAGATGCAAAAAAGCATTTTAGAAAAGATACCCAATGCAGAATATGGATATCCAGGTCTGTATGTTACACTTGAGTATCCATGTGCTGGTGATGTCCAGCATGAAAATCCATTTTAAAAACTGAAAAGTCCAAATTATAAATGGAGCAAAAGAAGGGGCATGGGCATCTCTTCAGCAACATAGTAACATCTATTTTGTAAACAGAACCATCTACCCAAAGAATTGGTAGCCTCTCTGATGCAACTTCCTGTTTCCACTTGGGCAAATCACAGCAGAGAGAAAGCTTTGGGACAGCTGCTGACAGATTGTGACAATGGTTACCATGCCGGGACCCCCTTGGAAAAGGAAAATTTTGATTTTTGAAAGAAGACCAGGAAGGTGAGGGGAAGCTAGGGAGATGGACAAGAAAGGGAAGAAATGCTTGGACTGCAGATCCCCTTGGAACTGTTTAAAGTCAGCCCTGGGGTAGGGGTGGATGAGAGACAGGGGGAAATGCAGTCCATAAGTGGGAGGAGGAATAGAAAAACAAAATTATGAAATTGAGGTGGGGAGAGAGGGTGGATAATGGGAGGGAGAGATTACAGGGGCTTAGGCAGCCCTCCAGTTTGGGGAGCAACATATTCCTCCTCCTCCCCCCTGTGGGTGGACATGCATTTTTTTCCTTCTCCCACCTCCTATGATCAGATGTCGCTCATTTATCTTCTCCCTGTGGACTGGCATCTTTTCTCCCTTCCCCCTATCCCACATATTGCCGCTGCAGTTCTCTAGCATAAGTTATTTCAAGGCAACCAGCTTCTGGGTTGGCAAGAGGTGAGGCTGACGTCAGAGAATTGCAATGGCAGCGTGTGGTATAGGGAAAAGGAAAAAGGGAAAGAGATGCCAGACCAAGGGAAAGGAGAAATATATTGGACTGCATAGGTCAAAGGGTGGGGGGAATGCCAGACGAATGCCAAACAGTATATGCACTGCCATTGGGGGAGCCCGAGCCAAGAATAGTAGGTCTGGAACCCCAAGGCCCCCTGCGGCTGTGCCCCTGGGAGGGAAGAGAATGGCAGAGATGTTGCAGGTAGCCAGGCCCAGGGAGAGAAAGATGCTGGATGGAAGGGCAGTAGGAAAGAACATGAAATGTGCTGGAGTATGGGATGAAAGGGAGAGAGAGAGAAAGAGAAATGTTGCACTGGGTGGGAGTGGATGGAAGAGATGCTGGATCATGGGGCGAGAGGAGGAAAGAGAGGGAGAACAATTTTAAACCATGAGGGGGAGGAGAGAGAGAATATGTGAGATGATGGACCATGGGGGGAGGGACATGAAAATGGTGGAGGATAAAGGACAAAGAAATGTAAGACCATGAAGCGGAGATGCTAGGTTACAAGACTAGAAGGAGGGAATATACTAGAAATTGCATGTTCATTTGAAATCATGTAGGAGAGCCTGGGGAGGAGGGGTGGCAAGCAGATGAATGAGAGGAGGATAGTGAATACAGAGGTAGAGATGTGGCATTGAGGAGTAGATGAAAGACAGAAGGGAATAGGAGGCTGGGGAAGGTGTGAGCAGTGGCATAGGAAGGGTAGGAAGCACCTGGAGTGGTGGCACCCCCTGCACCCCCTCCCCTCACAATCCTCCCATGCCCTTACTCCTTCCATACATACCCCACTCCATACTCGTGCTCTCCCTTCCCCCTCATATCTCTAAATGTTCACCAATGTGAGTGGCTTCTTCAGCATGCTCCTTGTGCCAGCGTTTGATTTCCCTCTGACATCATTTCCTGGCACTGTGACCCAGAAGTGATTCAGAAGGGAACCAGGATGGTGTGAGAAACAGGCAGGAGAAGTTGCTCACACTAGCAAAGATCTAGAGAATGACATGGGAACTCATTTTACTGTCCCAGCAAGTTCTTTTCCTGTCCCTGCCCCATTCCTGCAAGCTTTGTCTTCATCTGCACAAGCCTCAAACACTTTAAAATCATAAGTGTCTGAGGTTTGTCAGTTAAGGCAGAGCTTACAAGAATGGGGCAGGGACAAGGAGAGCGACAAAACTCATGGGGATGGGTTGGGGGAGAAATGGCGCAAGCAGCATGGAGGGGTGGAGAGGTGCCAGCGTCCCCAAGAACATAGTATCTGGGGTGGTCCCCCTCTACTACGCCATTGGGTGTGAGAAGGAAAATGGGAAAGCTAGAGCATGAGAAAGGGAGATGAAAAGTTGGTAGGGAGATGAAAAATAAAAAGAAGGAAAAGGGTGAAATTTGAGTGGACAGAGATGCAGAAAAGAAAAAGAGGACAAAGAAGAAAAAATGAAAGATCAGAATATCAAAGACAGGTGCAGAGAGGGAATGAAACAAAATGGAGGCAATGTATGCAAATGAATCTAATGCATATTCATTGTGGATATTCTGAAAGCCTGATTGGCAAGGGGGGTACTCCAGGACCAACTTGGGATACACTGCTCTATACCACTCACTCCCTTACAGCCTTTTAACAAAATAGCACTATTACTGTACATGCATAAGTATATAGTAGACTTACCCCCTCTTCTTTTTTTAACTTTATTTAGTTTTTAATGCCAACAAAAAGTGCAATACAATTTATATACAAATAATGATAATCAACCAGTATCTATACAAAAGATAAAAATTCCCTCCCCTATCCATCATTACCATCAGGAATAATACCAAAACAAAAGATAAACCCCCCTCCTGTCCCGTCATCCCCCCCCCCCCCCGGATATGTGGGTGAAAAAAAAATGGAAAATAAAGATAAAGATAAAGGACAACTATAGCAAATCTACAAAAGACGTCAATGGACCCCAAACTAATTTGAATATCTTATTATGCTCCAGCATGTCAGCATTCTTTTTCTCATATTTATAAGTTTAAACATAAGCTCGCCCACCAAAAAGGAAAAGTAAGGTGATCCCAATTCTTCCAATTGTGAGTAATCATTTGCATGGCTATCGCGGTCATAATAAGGAAAAGCCCCCTAATAGGAACTCAATGAGTGTCGGGAGCAGTGCGGGCCATTCAGCGCGGCTCTCTGCACTAAAAACCGCGAGCATGGTTTCATAGAAGAGGCACACAGATACAGAATTGCCCTTTATCTGTTGCCAGGGCTTTATCTGTTCCTTAAGGGCTGCTGTACAGTTTCCGGGTCTCTTCTAACAAACTTTCTGAAAATGAATTTCAACTGAAGGTAGATCATTGATAAACATCTAGAAACCGTTCTAAAAATAAATACAGTCCTTGCGTCTGCCGGCATGCCTCTTCATGACTTCTGAGTGATTATAGAGGCAGATGCTCAAGTACTCTTGTTTATGTTAGCCATGTTTATCCTTCATCTTCAAGCTAGGCAATTAAAGTCAATTAATTATTTGCTGTTAAATGTGAATAAGCATGCACAAACTGTTTTGAATTCATGCAGTCCCTTCACATCCTATTTGCATTTTGAAAGCCAAAACATTTCTACTAATATGTGATGTACTGAAATGATAAAGGTATAACACATAAGGGTTCAGCTCAACTAACTATATAGAAGGAGCACCTTATTATATTTAATTTTCCTTCATTCTGATCAGTATCATTTGAGTGATATTGGGAGGGGGGGGGGAAGAGGCTTCTTTGGGCATGCATAAACCCTGAACCTAATCAGCTAGAAAAAAATAAATGAAGAATGCCACAAAGTGCACTTTTTGAGGGTGAATATATTATTGGGAAAAAATCATGTAAAGTTTACAATTTATGTGCTTTCAATATGTGTAAATGAAATTCCTGCAATCAATTATCTGGAATTGAAAAGATCACTAATGAACACTGGTCTAAATACATGAATAAAAATGATACTTAGGGCTCCTTTTACTAAAGTACGATAGCGGTTTTAGCGTGCGCGCTAGACGCTAATGCCAGCATTGAGCTGGCGTTAGTTCTAGCCACGTAGCGCGGGTTTAGCGCGTACTAAAATTCTGCGCGCGCTAAAATTGCTATCGCAGCTTAGTAAAAAGAGCCCTTAGAAAGCTATGACTAAATTTTAGCACGTATCTACAAATAACTGTTACAGTTTGTACATGTTCAGGTATACATTAATACAAAAATTGTATCGATGGCACTAAATAGCATTCTTTGTCTCCTTTTCTTCATTGTTCCTTCTCCTTACTTAACATCCCCATCCCCCCACCCACCCCCACCCCATGATGCCACATTAGAGTTTTTTATCGCCGGCCATGGTGGTTAAAGCTCCAGTGCTCAAAGGAATTCTATGAGCATCAAAGCTTTTACCACCGCACCTAGTGATAAAAACCCCTAATGTGGCTTCATAAAAGATGGGGATAGTCTGGAGTTATATGACTTACAACAGTGGTCTCAAATTGAAACCCTTTGCAGGGCCACCTTTTGGGTTTGTAGGTACTTGGAGGGCCTCAGAAAAAATAGTTAATGTCTTATTAAAGAAATGACAATTTTGCATGAGGTAAAACTCTTTATAGTTTATAAATCTTTCCTTTTGGCTAAGTCTTAATAATAATATTGTAATTTATAGCTAAAGAGACATAATGATCAAGAAACTGTTTTATTTTACTTTTGTGATTATGATAAACATACCGAAGGCCTCAAAATAGTACCTGGCGGGCCGCAAGTTTGAGACCACTGCCTTACAACTATTACAAAATACCGCAGTCAAGCTTATCTACAGAGCTAAAAAAATTTGACCATGTGACTCCCCTCTTGCGCAAAGCTCACTAGTTACCCATTCCTCTCCGCATCACTTATAAAATACTTCTGCTAACATTTAAAACCAAGCAGTCAAATTCACCAGCATTCATCGATAGACTACTTATTCCGTATATCCCTTCCCGGAATCTGCGTTCCAATACTCAAAACCTATTCTCTGTTCTTCCTATTCGTGAACTATTCCTTGATTCTACCCACAAAATCATTTTCTCAGTCATTGCTCCCATGTTATGGAACAACCTTCCATCAGATCTCAGACAAGAAACTTCTCTTAAAAAAATTCAAATGTAATTTTAAAACATTTATTTTCAAAGACACTTTTTCAGTTTGACTCTTCTCTTCGAACCCTAACAGCATCCTTGTAATCGGCAGTACAGAATTAAAACGCTTCTTTCAAAGCAGCCCATAACCTAGAGTGCTAATGCCCTCCCATTTCTTCCCTCCCTTTTAACATTTTATTTTTGCTATTGTATTTAAGCTCTTACCATTTCCCATTTTTCCTTTTTATTCCAGTAAGTCTATTTGTTTTGTCGTCCCCCCCCCCCCACACACACACTTTTTTACTTTAAAGTTTATATTTTATTTTATTTTAACAATATTCTGATAATTGTAAACCATTTAGGTATGTTTTTGATAAATGGTATAACAAAGATTAAATAAACTTGAAACTTATTTCAAGGTTGTTCACCTTTGGTCCTCAAGGGCTACAATCCAATCGGGTTTTCAGGATTTCCCAAATGAATTTGCATGAGATTTATTTGCATGCATTGCTTCCATTGTATGTAGATAAATCTCATGCATATTCATTTGGGAAATCCTAAAAACCAAACCTGGTGAGGGCAGACACCCCTGCCTTATATGGTATCCTAAGCCTACCCAGTACATCCCAGGATGCATTGCAGAGGGCAGGGTGTGGCCAATTTGTGGATGATGTTTCCTGGAGGCAGGAGTGAGTGGACTTTGTTCCTACCTTATTATTTATTGAGATTTATTAACCACCTTTTCATGAAGAGATTCACCCAAAGTGGCTTGCAATACATTGAATAATAATCAGGTACTCTTATGTAAACTTAAGTACCTGTATGTAAACTGCTTTGAGTGTGGTTGTAAAACTACTAAAGGGCAGTATACAAGTTCCAATCCCTTTCCCTATTTGTCCTGGCAGGCTTACAATCTGTGGTATCTAGGACAATGGAGGGTTGGGTGAATTGCCCAGAGTTACAGGGTTCAAGCTAGAATCAAACTCACAACCTCAGAGTGCTGGGGCAACAGCTCTAACCACTAGGCCACTTCTCCTGTAAGGTATGGGGCTTTTTTTTTGGGGGGGGGGGGAGGACTTGGGTGAGAGTCAGGTGGGGACACAAGGGGCTTTTGTTTGTTTTGAGAAAATGGAGAGGTTGGGCAAGAACAAGAGCAAGTTGGCGGTGGGGGGCAGGAAGGATATCATTGGGAGGAGAGTGTGGTGCAGTGGTTTAAAGCTACAGCCTCAGCTCCCCGAGGTTGTGGGTTTCAACTCACACTGCTCCTTGCGACCCTGGGCAAGTCACCCAATGCCCCAGGTACATTAGACAGATTGTGAGCCAACCTAGAGACACGGAAAAATGCTTGTGTACCTGAATAAAATTCATGTAAACCGTTCTGAGCTCCCCTGGAGAACAGTATGGAAAATTGAATAAATAAATTAGCAACTGATATATTGTGGACTAACAATGCTTTGTATAGTTTGATTTTCTTTAAGAATTTTGGAATGTGATCTATTTCAAACTACAGTGTATGTTTGTTTATTGACTTGTAATTATTGTCAATTATTAAAAATCAATAAATATTAAATTAAAAAAAAATAATAATAAATTAGCAACTGTGTGGTAAAAACATTTTATCTATTTTGTGCATTGGCATGGCTACAGATGCATTCCTTTGAATACTGTGTGCTGTCATGTATGCCATGCCAAAGAAAACCTGCACTAAACCCACATCTTGCATTACTCTCTGGCATATACCACACAGTATCTTTGTGGATGAGCTTGTGGTAGCTTTCTGCATCTGCCCCTCTGAAAGAAAGCCTGGCACAAAGAAGTGGTTATCAGTGCTGATTGGAGGAGTGGGAGCACAGCTGAGCTCCTTCAGAACAGAGGGGCCAAGGAAAGGAATAAAAAAAAAAAAACATTGAAAAGGTTTGGTTTGCTCTCTGTACATCTTTATTATAACACACTAACGCTGGTAAAGGAACAATGAAGCTACTTTAAATGCCTTTTAACCTTGAGTAGTGCTCAGACTCCAAGATGGATCGTAAGAACTCAATATGGGGACAAGCCCCTGTAGAGATTCCTATGGTATCTATCATTGCACCATTGTACGGTTTAAGGTGATTCAAAGCGCTTGCTTAAGAAAATATTTGTATAGTTTACTAGTCCATATAAAGAAACACAATGTCCAACTGTGAAAAAATTTCAAAAATAATAACTTCAATATAAACTTAGCTTGAAAAATGCCAACCGCATGAGTTCAGCTGGGTTCTAACAGCGTGAGTTCAGCTGGGTTCTTTATTATAATACATACATAATGTAAGCCTGTGAGTGAACAAATGAGTGCAAATCAGTGTAAGTTTGGATCTTAGAAAAGCAGAGTGAAAAGAGTTACAGTAAAACTTTGTATGGCAAGTAACTTGGTTTGCAAGTGTTTTGCAAGACAAGCAAAACATTTTATCAAATTTTAACTTGATATATAAGCAAGGTCTTGCAATATAAGTGCATACAGCATACACGCGCCACATCATCACAACTGAGCCGATGGTTCTTGTCTCTCTGACGCTAAAGGAGTGTAGTGACTGTTCTAAATGAGCAAGATCTTGCAATACAAGTGCATATGGTATTTTGTATTAAAGTTTTTGGGTTGTGGAACAAATCGTCGCATGTCCATTATTTCCTATGGGGAAATTCGCTTTAATATACGAGTGCTTTGGATTACAAGCATGCTTCTGGAACGCATTATGCTCGTAAACCAAGGTTTTACTGCATTTGGGAAGCGAATGGAGTGCATAAAAGGTTCAGTGAAAGTGCATGTGCTTGGGCATGGACAAAATATGAGATGAATGCTAAAAAGTGGCCTTAGCGCAACCTTATGTAGGTCTTTCCCATGCACTAAGGCCACTTTTAGCGCTGCAGTAAAATTGTCAATTTTCTTTTTTCGTTATAAGTGCTCATGCATAAATGTTACCATTAGCATGTGGCCATTCTTTGGTAAACGGTCAGGGCTTATGGGCTAATCCTGCACTAATCAGTTAATGCGCAGCAATGCCGATGGACTAACTGATTATGATACACACTAGTGTTTAAGCCCGTTACATTAACGGGTGCTAGAATATATAGCTGTCTGTCTTTCTTTATTTATGTCTCTCTCCCTGCTCCTGTCTCTTTCTTCCTTTCTTTCTGTCTCTCTTCCTCCTGCAATTTTTCTCTCTCTCTCCCTGGCACCCTTTGTCTGTCTGTCTTTCTTTCTGTCTCTCTTTGGTCCCCTGTCTGTCTTTATTTCTGTCTGTCTCTCTCCCTAGCCTCCTTTGTCTGTCTGTATTTCTTTCTGTGTCTCCCCCCCCCCACCCCACTTTCCTTTGCAGAAGCAGCAGTGATATTTTCCTTCCCCTCCAGATCCCTGTGAAGTAGTAGCAGCATTTTCCTCCACCCACCCCCCATTCCCTTCTCTCCCCCACCACCACTTTCCTTTGCATAAGCAGCAGCAGTATTTCCCTTCCCCTCCAGGTCCCTGCTGAGTAGTAGAAGCATTTTCCCCCACCCCCCATTCCCTTCTCTTACCATGAGCTGCCCTGCTCCGTTCGGCCCCTCTCCCTTCCCTTCCCGCGTGCTGGCCTGCTGCTGCTGAAGGTTTTTTTCGGCGACTTCTCCTGTTAAAATTCTAATCTTGTTAAAACTCCCCCCCCTTCCCGCAACCGCTCCTGTTCAAAGCGGCCTGCTGAGGTTCGCGGCCGGCTGTAACGAACCTCGCAGGCCGCTCTCCAACTCAGTAGCATGTTCCCTCTGACGCGATCGCCTCAGAGGGAACGTGCTACCATGTGGAGAGCGGCCTGAGAGGTTCGCTACAGCCGGCCGTGAACCTCAGCAGGACGCTTTGAACAGGAGCGGTAGCGGCTGTTGCGGGAGGATGGGGGGGGAGTCATTGACGTGCAGGCTGCTGTGAACAGGAGCGGCGGCAGGACCATGAGGCGGGAGTGAGCTGTTCGGCTTCCCCTATCTGGGGAAACCGCCGTGCCGAGGAGAGCCGGGAGTGAGTTTTTCGACTTCCCCTATTTGGGAAAACCGCCATGCCAAACTCAGCTGCGCGGGGGCATGCTGCACTCTTGGCGGCCACGGACATACGGATCATGGAAGCATGCCGATAAGACTACGCATGCGCCGCCTACGGTTTTATTATATAGATAACGCCTTATTTCAAGGAGCTGCATTGGCTCCCTACGGAAGCTAGAGTGCAGTTTAAGTTTGGTTGCCCATGTTACAAAGTAATCTCTGATATGATGACTCCAGCCTATTTAGTTGATCAATTTATTTTTCCCCAGCGTAGACGCTCTACTCGGATAGCTTCCCTTTTTGATTTTCCATCGCCTAAAGGTTGCCGCTATAAAAGATATCACAATCGACTATGTTCTTATGGGAATTGACTTAGTAAAGAGAGATTGTTTAACCTCTCCAAGGTGAAGAGAACGAGAGGACACTCGCTAAAGTTAGAAGGGAAAAGATTCCGTACGCCTTTTAAATCTGTGGTAAGCACAAGTAAGTGCTTACCACAGCTTAGTAAAAGGACCTTAGGGAGGAGGGAGAAAGGCTGGGAGAATAAGCAGCAGGGATGTATATCTGCTAGCCCACATTCTGTTCATCTGGGAGCCATAAAACCTTTACAGCTCACAAAATCGATTGTATACATAAACCTGTGATTTGCATGCAATTCATCTCAACGTATTATAAAAGTTCAAACATGCATACAGAAAAGTTTTTAAAACAAATGAGTGAAATGAACACATGAAAACCCTGAAAAATGTGGAAATTTTTTTTTAAAAGTCAGAAAATGGACTGAAAATGTATATGCACATCTCTACTCAGGTAAAAGTTTTTGTTTCAGTGAAGAGGGAAGGTATGGGAGCTGGAATGGGGGGAAGGGGAGGGGAACAGGGGACAGAAAGGCCACAAAAACGAACAGCACATAATTTAGGTCAGACCCATTATATACCATGTGGAAGATAGTAGGACAGTAATGTAAAATGAAGGGATGAAAGAAAGGAAAGGGAATAAACATAATGAAAGCACACAGATGAGAAAGGGCATGATAAATAAGGAGGAGGAGGTAGAAGAGGGGAACTAGGCAATTGTACAAATTATATAGCAAGAGATGACAACATCAGTGGAAGTGCTGCTTCAGGAAAAAAATCAACCATCTTTTAGTTTATCTGGTTAGTGGTCTCAATATGGCTGCTACTCAGATAACCTCCAGCGTCATCCAAGGTCCACCCATAGACCACCCTGACCAGGGCACACAAGTCCACTGGGCCCCTCCAACACTGCATGCCGGCTTCCCTGCTCCTCCGAAACAGGAATTTCAGAGGAGCAGGGAAGCCGGCGCATGCAGTGTTAGAGCCCCGCGGCCTGGGTTCAGTTTGCTTGCGGGCGAGAGGGCAGCGAGGGAGTGGAAGGGAGGGAAGCTGACCTCACCAGGTAGTCGAGGCCTCCTGCCCTGTTTGATCCCCCCCTAACGCCGGCCCTGGGGCCCCCTCTGATATTTTTGGGCCATAGCCACGTGCCTACTGGGCCTACCCTTTAATTCAGCCCTGATCCTTACCTTGTCTGGATAGTGCCCCTGAATATCCCTCTTTCTGGCACTTATTGGGTTAGCAGTGCCTTTGAATATTGGCCTCTAAAAAGCCTAAGAAAGGTGCCTAGAGAGATCATTTCAGAAGTCTTTTGCTGCATTTGCACATGAAAATAGCAACATTTCCATATTTACACTGTAAATGCCCCACACACGAAAAGCAATTTTATAAAGCCATTACTTAAACATGCAAGTACTTGCAGTTTTGAAGGAGCATGCTGCGGGCATGATTTATAGGACAAAATATGTATGAATGTATTTCCAGTTTTGCAATGGCTATTTATTTATTTTATTTATGCTATTTTATTTATAAGTGCTCGCTATGTCACAAGCGCTCAGTCTACAAATTGAAATAAAGAAAGGTGAAAAAAACACAATATCTTTGTATAAATAGAATAATATAGAGAAAGAGGAACAATTCAAGATAGGGCTGGAGATGAGGAGAGAAAAACAAAAAAGGAAAAAGAGTGGGTACAGGAAAAGAAGAGAGGGAATGTAAGATGAGAGAAAATACCTAAAATGTATTTAAATGCTAACTCAAAGAGCCATGATTTTATTGCTTTTTAACGCCAGAGGTTGCCATATCAAGAGGGGAAGCAAATTCCAGACAGCCGGACCTATATCTATATATATAAAATCGGAGGTGTGTATGTGTGTGTGTGTGTATGTGCAGCGATCACGCAAAAACGGCTTGACCGATTTGAACGAAACTTGGTATGCAGATCCCTCACTACCTGGGATGATATGTTCTGGGGGTCTCGCGGCCCACCTGCACACGTGGGCGGAGCTACAAACATAAAATCAGATTTCACCCATTCATGTCAATGGAAAAAATGTAAAAAGCTGCCATTCTCACAGTAATTCAAAAACGGCTTGACCGATTTGAACGAAACTTGGTATGCAGATCCATCACTACCTGGGGTGATATGTTCTGGGGGTCTCGCGGCCCACCTGCACACGTGGGCGGAGCTACAAACAGAAAATCAGATTTCACCCATTCATGTCAATGGAAAAAATGTAAAAAGCTGCCATTCTCACAGTTATTCCAACTACCTGGGGTGATATGTTCTGGGGGTCTCGCAGCCCACCTGCACACGTGGGCGGAACTACAAACATAACATCTGATTTCACCCATTAATGTCAATGGAAAAAATGTAAAAAGCTGCCATTCTCACAGTATTTAAAAAACTGCTTGACCGATTTGAACGAAACTTGGTATGCAGATCCATCACTACCTGGGGTGATATGTTCTGGGGGTCTCGCGGCCCACCTGCACACGTGGGTGGAGCTACAAACAGAAAATCATATTTCACCCATTCATGTCAATGGAAAAAATGTAAAAAGCTGCCATTCTCACAGTAATTCAACAACGGCTTGACCGATTTGAACGATACTTGGTATGCAGATCTCTCACTACCTGGTGTGATAAGTTCTGGGGGTCTCGCGGCCCACCTGCACGCGTGGGCGGAGCTACAAACAGAAAATCATATTTCACCCATTCATGTCAATGGAAAAAATGTAAAAAGCTGCCATTCTCACAGTTATTCCTACTACCTGGGGTGATATGTTCTGGGGGTCTCGCGGCCCACCTGCACACGTGGGCGGAGCTACAAACATAACGTCTGATTTCACCCATTCATGTCAATGGAAAAAATGTAAAAAGCTGCCATTCTCATAGTATTTAAAAAACTGCTTGACCGATTTGAACGAAACTTGGTATGCAGATCCCTCACTACCTGGGGTGATATGTTCTGGGGGTCTCGCGTCCCACCTGCACACATGGGCGGAGCTACAAACAGAAAATCAGATTTCACCCATTCATGTCAGTGGAAAAAATGTAAAAAGCTGCCATTCTCACAGTAATTCAAAAACGGCTTGACCGATTTGAACGAAACTTGGTATGCAGATCCATCACTACCTGGGGTGATATGTTCTGGGGGTCTCGCGGCCCACCTGCACACGTGGGCGGAGCTACAAACAGAAAATCAGATTTCACCCATTCATGTCAATGGAAAAAATGTAAAAAGCTGCCATTCTCACAGTTATTCCAACTATCTGGGGTGATATGTTCTGGGGGTCTCGCGGCCCACCTGCACACGTGGGCGGAGCTACAAACATAACATCTGATTTCACCCATTCATATCAATGGAAAAAATGTAAAAAGCTGCCATTCTCACAGTAATTCAACAACGGCTTGACCGATTTGAACGATACTTGGTATGCAGATCTCTCACTACCTGGTGTGATAAGTTCTGGGGGTCTCGCGGCCCACCTGCACGCGTGGGCGGAGCTACAAACAGAAAATCATATTTCACCCATTCATGTCAATGGAAAAAATGTAAAAAGCTGCCATTCTCACAGTTATTCCAACTACCTGGGGTGATATGTTCTGGGGGTCTCGCGGCCCACCTGCACACGTGGGCGGAGCTACAAACATAACGTCTGATTTCACCCATTCATGTCAATGGAAAAAATGTAAAAAGCTGCCATTCTCATAGTATTTAAAAAACTGCTTGACCGATTTGAACGAAACTTGGTATGCAGATCCCTCACTACCTGGGGTGATATGTTCTGGGGGTCTCGCGGCCCACCTACACACGTGGGCGGAGCTACAAACAGAAAATCAGATTTCACCCAGTCATGTCAATGGAAAAAATGTAAACAGCTGCCATTCTCACAGTAAATCAAAACCGGCTTGACCGATTTGAACGAAACTTGGTATGCAGATCCCTCACTACCTGGGGTGATATGTTATGGGGGTCTCGCGGCCCTCCTGCACACGTGGGCGGAGCTACAAACATAAAATCAGATTTCACCCATTTATGTCAATGGAAAAAATGTAAAAAGCTGCCATTCTCACAGTAATTCCAACTACCTGGGGTGATATGTTCTGGGGGTCTCGCAGCCCACCTGCACACGTGGGCGGAGCTACAAACAGAAAATCATATTTCACCCATTCATGTCAATGGAAAAAATGTAAAAATCTGCCATTCTCACTGTAATTCAAAAACGGCTTGACCGATTTGAACAAAACTTTGTATGCAGGTCCCTCACTACCTGGGCTGATATGTTCTGGGGGTCTCGTGGCCCACCTGCACACGTGGGCGGAGCTACAAACAGAATATCAGATATCACCCATTCATGTCAATGGAAAAAATGTAAAAAGCTGCCATTCTCACAGTAATTCAAAAACGGCTTGACCGATTTGAACGAAACTTTGTATGCAGATCCCTCACTACCTGGGCTGATATGTTCTGTGGGTCTCGCGGCCCACCTGCACACGTGGGCGGAGCTACAAACAGAAAATCAGATATCACCCATTCATGTCAATGGAAAAAATGTAAAAAGCTACCATTCTCACAGTAATTCAAAAACGGCTTGACCGATTTGAACGAAACTTGGTATGCTGATCCCTCACTACTTGGGGTGATATGTTCTGGGGGTCTCGCAGCCCACCTGCACACGTGGACGGAGCTACAAACAGAAAATCAGATTTCACCCATTCATGTCAATGGAAATAATGTAAAAAGCTGCCATTCTCACTGTAATTCAAAAACAGCTTGACCGATTTGAACGAAGCTTTGTATGCAGATCCCTCACTGCATGGGCTGATATGTTCTGGGGGTCTCACGGCCCACCTGCACACGTGGGCGGAGCTACAAACAGAAAATCAGATATCACCCATTCATGTCAATGGAAAAAATGTAAAAAGCTGCCATTCTCACAGTAATTCAAAAACGGCTTGACCGATTTGAACGAAACTTGGTATGCAGATCCTTCACTACCTGGGGTGATATGTTCTGGGGGTCTCTCGGCCCACAACTCTATGTTGCTTGCTCAAGGGTGGGTTCACCCAACAATTTATATGTTCTTGCTCCTGGAGGTGAAACTAAAAATGTTGTTTATAATCACGTTTTGCGTTAGTTGTATTGTATTCATTTTGTCAAATATTTCACATTATAATTTGAATATTGTACTTTTTATTAAGCTGTAAAAAAATAATTTCATTCACCACTATAAAGTATCTTTATTTGAATCCATTTACAGTGTTATTGCTATAATTAAATACCCGTGCAACGCCGGGGCATCAGCTAGTATTGTATAATATGTGAATGCAGTGTCTCAGGGTTCATCCAGGTATAAACAGGATATTTTATTTTTTGGGTGAGCACAGACAAAAGTATCTTGTTTGGAAAAAGGTAGAGATTAGGAGGACTGAAAAAAGTAGGAGTATTTGGGGAAAAACCTTTATGAACTAATCAAAGTATTTTAAAATTTAACTCTCATGGAAACTGGCAAATAATGTTTTAATTGCAATAGAGGGGAGACAACGAACATTGTAGGGAAGCTTTATTGCAGCTAATTGAATAAGTGGAAGACTTTTCAATGTGCTTTGTGGGAGACCATTATACAGGGAACTGCGGTAGTCTTTACAGTACACATGATAACCAAGGTAGTCTATACACAAAATAACCAAGGCCAGAATAAGAATGTTTAACTGGTTTATTGACAATCAAAGAGCAAATGCAATAAATTGCTTAAAAACAGAATGAAACCACCGAATTGACGAGCTTTAAAGGACAATTTTAATCAGAGAAAAAAACTATTCCTACTTTTTTTTAAGTTCTTAAGAAATTTATTGAATTTCTAAAACAAATAGAAAAAGTATACACGAGATGCAAACAGCTAGTAAAACAATATCAACAACAGAGTAGTGACCTATATCTAATAAATGACATTGTACAACTGAAAAATAAAGCAATACATAAAATAATATATAAGAAAAGAAAACATTAAAGATAATGTAAGACAACACATGTGTGAAATGAAAAAAAAAAAAATTTTTCCTACTAAGAGGAGGAATGGCCGTGAGTTGCCTTAGACAACCGAGAAAAAGGGGGAAGGGGCTTCAGGCTCCATGGGTTAGGGAAAAAGATGGCTTTGCATTTTGAGGAGTTAAGGAAAATACAGTTTTCTTGCAGCCATTTAGAGTCTGATTCTGTATAGGATGCCCGGTCTCGGCAGCCGTCTAAGCGGCATTTGAGAATCACACACAGGCATGCTATATAGAATCACATCTGTCTTGATGGACAGATGCCTAACCCCATATAACTACCCCAATTCTCTAACCGGTGTCCATGTCACAGGCGCTGGTTAAAGAACTGCATTGCAAGGAAATCTCCCTGCTGTGATCAGTTTAGGAGGGGTCTTAAGCTCCTGGGCCAACCAGATGCACTAGGAGTGGCCTCAACAGCGAAATAAGGTGTAGGCAACCTTCGTTGGAGTGGTTATTGTTTTTTTTTTCTTCTTTATATGTGTGTCCCAATTGTCTGGTTAGACAGTGGTAGGACGCCTTCTGCCACCTACAATTGGGATGCCGTTTATAGAATTTGGCCCTCAGAATCCATTTGAAAGCAGATATTAAGAGGAGAAATATCTATGGAAGAGAACTGAAGTTTGAACAAAATGTGAATGTCATCAGAATAATACAGTGTATGTACTGCCATATTCTAGCCAGAGTTATCAGATTAAACAGATCATTCTCAGGCACTGGTCAATGTTACAGGTACATGAGGGCATATGGGAAGCCCCATGGTTTGCTTTCACGCGTGGGCAGAATTTGGCTGAGATCCTTAAATATAGAGAGAATACACGACATTCCACACTGGGTTCCCACACAGGTTGTGGGCAATGCGTGTATTGCCAGCATGTTCTGGACACTGACCATTTGCGCATTCCTAGATCAGGGGGAAGAAATTTTATTTGCAAACTGGGACTAATTACCTTGCTCGAGCAGTAGTATATTGCATAGTGTGTCTGTGTGGTCTGTACTACATAGGACACACGAGGCGAGTGGTGAAAGTCCGTATAGCCGACATTTGAGTAATATCCGTTGTAAATGGGATTTGGCTCCCCTTGTTAGTCATTGGTTAGAGAGGAATCATATGGCTGAAGATGTTAAGTACACGGTGTTATTTCATGCCAACAAGGATACAGGGAATGTATCCCAGTACTTGCTATATCAAGAACATAAGTTTATATTTCAGTGGCACACTTTGGCCCCGGTAGGGTTGAATAATGAGATTGACTGGTTTCAGATTTAGTTTACTGAGGATGTAGTTCTCTGTGGTTGACGTCATTTATGATATCAGCAATGGGGGGAGTATTTTAGGGGGCATGGCCTGCTGGTGTGTAACGCAACGCCAGTAGTATGAGTATGATAATTGTTATTATAAGTGTATGAGTTTGTGCGTTGGTGAACAAAGTATGTTGTGGGTTGTATTGAGTTTATGATTAGGATCACTTTGTGTTTGTAGCACCCCTCCTGAAGAAGCCAACCGGTGAAACCTAGGTTGGGGGGTCGGTGAAATGCATCAGTTCAGTTGAAGTGATTAAGGAAGTGCCCGGAGTAGCTGTAATGGCCATATTCCACAATTTACCAAGATAAGTTGTTTTTGTTTCTCATTGAGAAGTTACTGGTGTTGTTAGAACTGTGGTTCTATGGTACTGGTGGGAGAGACTGTGAACAAGCTATGATGGTCTCTATACATAGTTATTCCATGATTTTTCACTGGGTCATAGTTGTGGGTCTGAGCGTTCACTATTAAGCACTTATCAGATTGTGAAGTTATTATTTATATATTATGATATTTTAAGGTGATTAATAAAAGTGAAGATATTATACATCACCTTTGCTTATTAAAGTTCCCCTGTTTAGTGAGATCAGAATAATATAACCAGGGCACACCATCCCCTTTCTCCAGGCAGTGGGATTTGTGTGTGTGCACATAAAGCAGTTGCAGGACTGAAAGCTGCATGCACATAGCCATCAGCTCTGCCAGTCCCCTGCCCCGGAATAGGAAGTTGACATTGGAGGGGGCAGGATCTGGCAGAGCTGATGACTCCATGCATATGGACTGTTGCCCCACAATACAACCCCCCCCCCCAAACCCAGGGCAGACTGCTCCCACCGCTCCACCCTTGTTACACTAGAGATTGTACAAGTAGAAGGGGAGAGAGGAACAGACTAAATAGCATAAGGTCTATTTGTCCCGTTTGTCTGTTTTGATTAAATTGTAAGCTGTACCGAACAGGGATTGTCTCTTAAATGTTTAATGTACAGCACTGAGTAGTAGAGAGAGTAGGGATCCCTGGAGACTCATGCAACTGACAGGTTGTACTGAGGAGTTAGGTGCCATCGACTCATGTTCAAGTCCTAGTGATATGATGAATTACAGATCTAAAAAGAAATCTGTTTTGTGTTAGTCTGGTAAAGTCCACCAATGTCATCCCCATGGTTGTTTTCAACGTGTCCAGTCATCTGATTGCAGGTCACCCTCTTCGCCTGGGTCCTTTGATCTTCCCAAACATGATATCCTTCTCCAATGATCTTCCTCTTCTGACGGTGTGACTAAATATAGACAATCATAATTTCATCATTTGGGCTTTGAGTGACATAGCTGGTTTGATCTCTTCCAGAATCAATTTGTTAGTTCTTCTGGTAGTCCATCTCTTTTTAATGCTTTCTGGATTATTCAATATCATTTCATTGGCGTGCTTAAGCATCCCCAATCAAGGCTAGAATTTCTGCTTCAATCTCTTAACGTCCTGACATGCTAATCTGTTCTTTTTTTTCAGTTTACATGTTCCAATTCAATTTTCTGACAAATCTGACAAATTCACCTGTCCCCTTTTTATGAAGCTCTGACGCACATAGAATTCTTGTGAGTGTCGGAGCTAATACCACCGCGGCCAGCAATAAAAAAGCTTAATGCGATTTCGTAAAAGGGGAGGGGTCAATGTGCTGACAATTCCAATTCAATTTTCAGCCTCCTCTGTACATTTGTTAAAAAATGTAATCCAAACATGTACAGGGGAGTAGGAATCATTAATTATGGCCTGATGGTTCCTATTTGAAAGATATGATTGAAATCACCTACTTGTAATTCCTAGATTGGTCAACTTATATAGTAAAACTGCGTGATCAATATAAGTCAAAAGCAAACAAAAGATCTAATGAAACTAGAATCACAGAGGGGCCTTTTTAGTAAGATGTGGTAAAAAGAGGTCTTCGCACCTGGGAATGACCCATGTAAGCATGTGTAAAGGACATTTTTATTGCATAGGTAAAATAACTGATTTTCCTATTTCAAGCATTAAAGGCCACATGCTAATTTTCCCATGTGTTCAGCCATTAGTGTGTGAACCCTTAACTACACCTATTTTGTAGGCGGTAAAGGCTCAAACACTCGCCACGTGCTAATCAGCACATGGCAATGTAGCTGCACTAATCAACTAGCTTAGAACATGCCAACCCGCCCCCCCCCCCAAACACTAAAAAAATATAACCTTATTTGCATGCACATCCAAAAGTTGCTTACAGGATACCTCAACGCACTCTGCAAATGTTATTTAGTTCTGCTGTAGTTTAGTAAAAGGGCCCCAAAATGACACTGATCCAGAGATAGACATTTTATCACTAAAAGTTTTTTTCTTCTATTTTTAAAAGGTTCTTTTTTTATGATACTTTTTTTTTATATGTTATACAGCATAGAAGACATTTGGGGGCTCATTTTCAAAAGAGAAAAATGTCCCCAAAAATAGCATAAAGGGGCAGATGGATGTTTTTCTCGCTAACCTCCACCTTTACAAAGCCACGCTAACATTTTTAGCACCGGCCCCTGCAGTTTCTCAATATGGCGGGACAACCTCATTAACATACACCAAACAATGGACGACAACAGACCCTAAAGGAAAATGGGGGAAGAAATACAATATATGACAGTAAAGGAAGACGAATAAGGGAAAAATGATAGGGAGGGAAATGACAACACTAACGGTCTGGCAGAAAATAAAATAGTGATAAAGTTCTAAAAAAGTTAGCAGTTAAAAGCATCTTTAAAAAGAAAGCATTTCAACTTGCTTTTAAATCTGTCAATAAGACGATCTTCCCTTATATATATATTGGTAAGGAATTTAACAGTTGGGGAGCAACAACAGAGAAAATGTATTGCCTCCGGGTGTTAATAGATTTCAGAGAAGGGATGACCAGCAAGTGTTGGTTGTTAGATCTAAGTGATTAGGTGGGAGTATTAAGACACGCTCAATAAAGGCTGGGGTATTATGGAGTATTGATTTAAATTTTAATAGGCAGATCTTATAAGTTATTTGGTGTACTACCAGAAGCCAATGAGATTTCTCAAGAAGTGGTCAAATTTCTTTGCATTCCATATAAGTTTGATAGAAGCATTTTGAATAAACTGTACGGTAACCGTCTGATTTCTTTCTGAGGGATACCTATTAATAAGGCATTGCAGTAGTCAATTCTAGATATGACCAGCGAGTGGATCAAGATATTAATTGATTTGGGTTCTAACCATTTAGATACCGAACAGATTTCTCTTAATCTAAAGAATGTAGATTTGACGACACTGCTGATGTGTTCGTGAAAAGATAGTTTCTGATCGAAAATAACCCCCAGTATCTTGATGAAGTAACTGTTTGAAGAGTAATACCCTCTAATGTAATAGGATCGATGAGAATGATTCGTTCTTTCCAAGGAAAGAACATTACGTTAGTTTTTTTGACGTTGAGCGCCAACCTATTTATATTGAGCCGGTGATGAATTTGATGGAGTTTTTCATTGATAGAATGAATTTTTGCAGGGTTATCGGGATCAAGAGGGTGAATAAGTTGTATGTCATCTGCATAGGCAAACTCTTTGAATCCTATAGACTGGCAAAGAGGCATCAGAGGGACAAGGAAAATATTAACAGCTCTGACGCTCATAGAATTCCTTTGAGCATCTGAGCTGTTACCACCGTGGCCAGTGCTAAAAACGCTTGTGCAGCTTTGTAAAGGAGGGGGCTATCCCTTTCAATTAGCTATTTTTGAAACCTATATTCTAGATGGATATCTATGCTGTTGATCAGTAGTTTGGCTAAATCTCAAGAGGTGTGGTTTGGGTGGGACTAGAGAGAGCTTATGACTTTTTTCTGCCATAATCGGACATTTAAGAATACATTCAGGGCACAAGTTAGACGTTTGGGGTTAGATCTGTTTTAATAACAAATAAGTGCCAAAAAGGTGCCCAAACTAGGGTTACCAGATTACCTCTTTTAAAAAACAAGGACACTTGGCCCCACCCTGTTCCACCCCCCAGCCATGCCCCATTCTGCCCCCAGCCTGCCCCATTCCACCCCAGCGCTACCCTGTTATGCCCCCAGCCTTGCCCCCACATGAACATCATGTTTCCTTCCCCGAGTTCTGCGCATGCATGGATGTCCATTTGATGTCATCATGCTGACATCCGCACATGCAAAGAGGCCTTCCAGATGTGACCCTGAGCTCAGGGCCTTCCAAAACCTGGACAAACTGCAAACAAATATCTTCCTACTTGGGATCATGACACCAATAATCAATAACGCTTCACAACATTCATTCCTACCAGAACACCTGGACCACAAACTAAAAGTCCTAATATACACAAACGAAACCCTAAGATGCCAGGCTCTGTATACAACACCAGAGAAATAGAAAGAAATACATTTCTTCCTGAACAGTGCACAATATAGACAGCAGATGTAAATTCTGAAACTAAAACATTTCAATCACTAAATTGAAAATAAAATCACTTTTCCTACTTTTGTTATCTGGTGATTTTATTGTTTGAAGAAAAGCCAAAGAAAATCACCAAAAAGATCCACAAGAAAACAGGGAAAGCCAAGCAAAAAGAAAAACTGTAGAATCGATGATCTTGATATAAACATTTATTGAAAAATCTCAATTAAAAGTGATGCAGTTTGATTGGCAAATCCAATGAAAATTGTGCATTATATGGATTTACCAATCGAACTGCATCACTTTTAATTGAGAAGATTTTTTCAATAAACTTTTATATCAAGATCATCGACTCCACAGTTTAGCTTTTTTGCTTGATTTTATTTTTCTATTCATCTTTTCCCAGTCTCTGGCTGCACTTCCTTCTGTCTGAGCTCTTAACTGTGTTTCCAGGGCCTTCTTATCAAATTGCTGTTTTTCTCTCCTTTTTCATTTTCTGTCCTATATCCATTTTTGGCATTAACTTTTAACATTCAACTTGCTTCCATTTTTCTGCTTCCTCCTCAAATCTATTTCTTTTTCATGTCTTGGCTTCACATCTATCCATATGTACCAACTTCTCCCTCTTTCTTCTCCCCTATTCCCATCTATCCATAAACAGCATTTCTTCCATTTTCTTACCTTCCCCATTCCTACCATCCCTATACACCATCTCCTCTCTCGCTCTCTCCTTCTCCTTCCTCACCCCTCCCATCGCTGTGCACAATGTCCTCCTGCTCTTTCCCTTTCCCCTTCATTCCTGTGTACCATCTCCTCCCTCCCCTATGGTCTGACATCTGTCTCCCCCTTTCTCCTCCCTATGGTCTGGGATTTCTCCTTTACTTTCCACAGTCTAACATCTCTCTCCCCTCCTTCCTGTCCCTTCCCTTCCCCCTGCCTTAGTCAGGAATCCCTCCCTCCTTTCCCTGGTCTGACATCTGTCTCTTCTCCCCCCCACCCCACTCCCTATCCAGTAATCTGACATCTCTCTCCTTCCCTTCCCCTCTTCCTATGGTCTGTTATCTCAACTCCCTTTCTTCCCCTGCAGATCTACAGCATCTTTTCTTCCCTTTCCTCCCCATCTCCAGCATTTTTCTTACCACCCCGGGATCCAATGCTTGTTTATCCGGTGCTGCTGTAAACTCTTTATGCCATCAGCAGCGTGAGTGAACTAAACACACTGCCTTTGGTGACCCAGAAGCTTTTCCTCTGCAGAGAGAAAGCTTCTGGGTCACCGAAGGTAGTGTGTTTAGTTCAGTCATGCTCCTGACAGCACGAAGAGTTAAAAGCAGCGCCGGGTGAACATGCACAGGATCCCGCAAGGGGCGAGTTAGGAAGAGGACTCTGGATAGGTATGTGAGGGGGGTGGGGGTGGAGAGGCAGGAGGACTCCAGATAGGTGCACATCTGCAGAGAGACAAATCTTACCTGACAGCCCTTCAGCAATATCGCTTATAAAAATGTTAAAAAGAACAGGTCCAAGAACAGGCACACCACTTTTTACATTGCTTTCCTCAGAGCAATCTCCATTGACCACTACCCTCTGTTGTCTTCCACTCAACCAGGTCTTGACCCAGCCTATCACCTGACAATGACAGTGTCAGGTCTTTTCTTCTAAAATAAAGAAATATATGTCCCAACTCTACAGGCATCTATGCCCTTTAAAACTCTGGCCTCCATTTCAGGCGCCTAAGTTTTTACATAGGCGCCGCTAGCTATGATTCTGTAAATGGTGCCTAAGTGTGATTGATACATGACTGGTGCTATTTTTCTAGGCAACGGCCAATTTAGGCACCATTTAAAGAATCAGCTCCTAAGTGTATAGCCCTTAATGGAGACTGCCCCAACTTTGTTGGTTGTGATGAGAACTTTTCAGCAGCCCCTCATGCATTCATTTACCTTTGTGGTGGATCAATATGACCACCCTATATGGCAGGGGTAGGGAACTCCGGTCCTCTAGAGCCGGATTCCAGTCGGGTTCCCCAATGAATATGCATTGAAAGCAGTGCATGCAAATAGATCTCATCCTCCCCCTGGAAACCGAATTGTGGAGTCCCGCAAGGCTCTCCACTATCCCCTATCCTTTTCAACATCTATATGTCCTCCCTAAAACTCCTCCACCTATCCCCCCTTGAAACAATTTACACTTATGCAGACGACACCCTCGTCCTCCTCGAGACCGATTCGAACCTCACCGACCTGTCTAAGAACATATCCTCTTGTATAATGAACCTACAATCTTGGGCCCACACTGTGTAAATGAAATTGAATGAGTCCAAAACAAGACTTCTTTGGTTCGGTCCAAAACTAGATCACCTACCCACCTCCATCCCACTACCCTCTGGCTCCTCTCTGCAGCTTGAGTTTTCGAGCAAGGTCTTGGGCATCATCATTGATTCCACATTGTCCTTCAATGACCACCTCCAATCCTTGGTAAAAAAATGCTTTTTCAGCCTTCACATGCTGAGGAAAGTTAGATCCTGCTTCCATCAAAAACATTTTACCCTCCTTGTCCAATCCATCATCCTCTCCAGATTGGATTATTGCAACTCTATCTACTTAAGCCTAACTAAGAAAAACCTCTACAGACTCCAACGGATTCAGAATGCCGCGGCCAAGCTCATCTTCGCTAAAAGTAAATTTGACCATGTCTCCCCGCTCCTGGCCAAGCTCCACTGGCTTCCGATAATTGCCAGGGTCCACTATAAATGTGCCTGTTTAACTTTCAAAATCCTATATGGTATCCTCCCTCCCTTTATCCCTCTTTCTTGGAATTCCTCAAACCCTAATACCACCAAATCCTCCCACAAATTAAAACTATCCTTCCCCTCACTAAAAGGCATTTCCCACACAGGAAAGCTAGGGACCTCCCTCCACTTCAAAATCACTGAGCTCTGGAACAACCTTACCTCCCCTCTTCGGAACTTGAGCTCTCTCCAAGTTTTCCGCAAACATCTGAAAACCTGGCTTTTCTCAAAAAATGTAAGTCTCCCTCCAACTTAGGAATCAAGGAAACTCTTATATCTTGGCATCCCAAGTCCTCTAAATTTTCTTCACACTTCTACCTCTAACCCTCTGTTGTAGTTCCTTCCTATTTCTCCTACTGTAAACCGCGTCGAGCTCTACGAACGTGGAGATGATGCGGTATACAAACCTAAGGATTAGATTAGATTAGATCTCATGCATATTCATTGGGGAAATCCTGAAAACCTGACTGGAATACGGCTCTCGAGGACCGGAGTTCCCTACCCCTGCTATATGTGTATAGCATGCAAAAAAAAAACTTATACTAGGAAACAGGGCAATATAATCCAAATCAATAAACCACCCAGACTGTATAAAAAAACCAGGAAAACTCCACCTGCTTGATATCAGCTGATTAAAGATCTTAGTGACAAATATTTTTTTTTAAAGGGGAACTTACCCCCTCTTTTACTAAGGTGCACTAACCGATTAGCGCGCACTCAACACTAACGCATCCATAGAATATAATGGACGCATTAGCGCTTAGTGCGCGTTAAATCAGTTTGCACATACTAATCGGTTAGCGCACCTTAGTTAAAAGAGGGCGTTAGACTTTGAAAGATCACCATGATAGATGTACGTTCCCCTGTTTTCTCTGTATTTGACACTGAGGTCTTTTCTCCAGTGATATCGAGCAGGTAGAGTTCTTCTTTTTCACCCTACATATAGCAACTAGATCATACAGTTATTTTCCTTATGAGAATCTTTTATGCATTATAGGACAAATATAGATCCTGTAGAAGGCAATTTTCAAAACTCTTTGTTTTGGTGCAAAATCTGCACTCAAAATATCAGCAAGAGTAGAGCCAGATGAGGGAAACAAATCAATTATTATCATCAAAATCTGAACTGTGCCTTCAAAGATAGATTACTATAAAATAATTTGGTATGTCTATAAAAAAATATTCAGATAATGGCATGAATATATAAGCAATCTGCCATGCACCACCTTGGGTTAATCTCTGCATAAAGACAGTTAATAAATCCCAGTTGAATAAATACATACATACATACTGTACATGCATATTTCAACCCATTTCATCCCATTCAAATATGGGAAGTGGTAATGATTTGCTGAGGCTTTGATGCCCTCTAAAGCTATTACTGTGAACTAGCAAAACCACATAAATATCATTGCAAACAATTCCCCCCCTCCCTTTTATGAAGCTAAGTTAGCGTTATTTATTGTCGGCCATGGCAGTAAAAGCTCTGACACTCATAGAATAGGTAGTCTGATATCTTCTGCTGAATATCCAGCTCACTGGACTGGCCAGTGATTGGGGTCAACGCCAGTAGTCAGTGGCTAGCTGGCTAAGGCTAGCAGCTAGATAGACCCACTTAAAAGCAGGTTTGTCTTTTATCTAGTTGCCTTAGCCATCCAGCCACTGAATTTCAGCATGGCCAGATAAGTCCAAGGCAGCGAACTTTGACCTGAATATTCAGTGTCAGTGGGGATATGGCCCTGGCATTGAATATTCAGGATCACCATGAGCCACTGGAGGGAGAAAGGATGCTTCCCGTGGTCTGAATATCGGGTCCAATGTGCCAAAGTGTGAGGTCTTTGCTTATTTTTCACCTGCAGGCTTCACATTTTCTAAAGGCAAACTTCCCCTTTGAAAACTGACTCAGGAAATTTGTACCAGCTATGCAGGTTCTTTTTCCATGGAAAAATTATGCACACAATTTTTGGAACTTAGAAAGAATGCAGGCAAGTGCACTCTCTAGCCCCAACCCTGGAACTCTGACAGAGTGGACAATTTTCAAATACTGCACTTCTACACATAGAAATGGCTTTGGAAATCATCCTGAAAGAACTCTCTTTCCTTAGAAAATTATTACTACTAATTAAAAGTTCCATAGACATATACAGTAAAACTAGATATAGAGGTGATCCCTGTTCCATGGAGCAAACTCATAAGCTAACTCAAACATACAGACAATATAAAATTTCTAGTAATCACCTATGTTTTCACATCTGTACTGTGAGAAGGTTAGGATCTGGATGTGTCAAAGAAATTTTGAATTTAAAAGCAATTTCAGAGATGAGCTTTTAAGGATATTAATATGGACAGAGACAGCAGACCAACTCAAGGAGGTCTATACAGGCATGGAGTACCATAAAGCAGAAACTAGAGAATCTGGAGTTAGCAATGGAAAAGAAGGATACATATAGGAGTATCTATCTGATGCGTATATCTAGTAGCATCATAGAAATTAGTAGTAGTAGTAGTAAGTCATGAGTGTCAGCATTACACAGTGCTGTTCAGTACCCATAATTCAACTAAGTTAGTTTGACCAAGGTCTCTGGGCCTACACGCACAGTTAATTTATTGGGCCACAGATGGAGTAACAAGGTGGAGCCAATAATCAGAGGAAGCAATTTTTTTGAAGGACCCAACATTGCTCGTGTCAGAGGGCAGAATGAAGTAACAGCACAATGTGTCTCCTTGTGATAATCCACACTTACAGCATCAAATTAAAACATACAAAAACCAGGTTCACACCAATTACTTACTCCGATTATTGGCTCTACTTCATTGCTCCATCTGTGGCCCAATAAACAATGACTGTTCCACATTTGTAACATTTGTAACATAGTGAATAACAGCAAATAAAGACCTGAATGGTCCATTCAGTCTGTCCATTAGTTACATGCATTATAAATTCATAATTAAATTGTCTCTTTTCTTTGATATTTCTGGGCAATAGATTGTAAAGTTGACATCGTACAGTCCAACTATTGAAGTTGCTGTTCCAACTACTGTAGTTGCTGTCAAAGCTAATTCCAGTCTATCCGTCCATCTTGTCGTTTGAGGGATACAGACCATGAAATATGTCTAGCAATCTCTTCATTTTCCAAGTTACTGGAGTTCCGATCGATGCTCTCCCCAGCCTATCCTAAACTGAACCACCATATATGGGACACACACTCTGCAAGTCTGCCTTGTACTACCTTAGTTCTTCAATTTATGCCATTCATTTTCTAATTAGAGATCCTTTGTGTTTATTCCGTGTTTTTTTTTAAATTAAATCATTGTTTTCCTCTCCACCCCCTTGGGAGGGCACTCCAGGCATCAACCACCCTCTCTATGAAAAATAATTTCCTAACATTATTCCTAAGTCTATTTATGCTCTCTAGTTTTACCGTTTTTCTTTCTATGGAAAAGATTTGGTTTTATATTAATATCTTTCAAGTACTATATCCCCCATCCCTCCTCTCCTCCAGAGTATACATATTCACGTCTTCTAGTCTCTTCTTGTATGTCTTTTAGCGCAAACCCCCTATTATTTTCATCGCCTTCCTCTGGACCACTTCAAGTCTCCTATATCCTTCACTAGATACAGTCTTCAAAATTGAACAAGTGGCCTTACTGATGACCTGTACAGGAGAATCAACACCTCCTTTCTTCTGCTGGTAACGCCTCTTTCAATACAACCTAAAATCGTTCTGGCTACAGCCATCGCTTTGTCACATTTTCATCACCTTTAGATCCTCAGACACTATCACCTCAAGGTCCCTCTCCCTGTCTATACAAATCACCCTCTCACCTCCCAGCACATATGGCTATCTTGGATTTCTACTCCCCAAATTCATCACTCTGCACTTCTTTGCACTGAATTTTAGTTGCCAGATTCTTCTAACTTTTGTGTATCTTTTTTCACATTTTCCACTCCCTCCAGGGTGTCCACTCTGTTACAAATCTTGGTATCATCCACAAAAAGGCAAACTTTATGGAAAAATGCTTAAGTATTCTACTGGGTTAGAAGACTTAAACCCTACCTTACCCATCAAGCAATGTCTGATAAAATAATTACCTTGGTACTTTCAATCTTTGACTACTGCAATGCAATCCTGTTGGATATTCTGAAATACATGATCAAGCAGATCCAAATGGTACAAAACTCAGCAGCAAGATTTCTGCTGGGAAAATTGAGGCAGACGAGTGCCACCCTACTACTGAAAGAGTTACACTGGCTCCCAATTGAAAGCATGGTGCAATTCAAGGTCTTGTTGCTGACACACAAAACCATTCATCACCCATAAGCACAATATCTAGCAGCCAGACCACACCACCACAGACCAGCATGTGCACTGCACTCTAGCCAAGAATACCTGCTGGAAATAACCTCCTTCAGAGACATCAAATACAAAAGTGTCCAGACAAGAATATTCTTAGGGATGGCTCCAAGGTGGTGGAACTGCTTTCTGAAGGAATTAAAACCTGAAGAAAACACCAGATGTGGCATAAAACTAGAAAAGGACACCGGAAAGTTAAAGAAAAGGGTAAAGACCATCCTTTTCACAGACTACTATAACAAATAAGGCAACATAGAACAGATAGTTGACTACTCCCCACTAGGAAAATGACAAATATCTAGAATTATCAGGATGGATGTAAATCTAGGATGAACATAGAACATAATACTAGTATTATGCCTGTAAATAAGGTTTTAATGTACATAGCACATGATACTAGTATTGTGTGTGTATATATATATATTTATATTTATATTTATAGGAGGAGTGTATTAACATAGAAATATGAAGGCCTATAGAGGCCTAATGGTACATCCAGTCTGCCCATCCATAGTAACCATTATCTCTTCCTCTATGAAGATATAGCTATGTTTGAATACTCAGAAACACACTAAGGGGCTCATAATCAAAACAGAAATAGTATAAAAACCGGCCTAAATCCACACTTGGACGATCAGTAACACAAGTCGTCCAAGTGCCGATAATCAAACCGGGTTTTAGACGTATCTAAAAATGATTTAGGCCTTTATAGTGCTGCTGAATGACCAGAGCTAAAAGGGGCATTTCAGGAGGAGTGTCGATAGCGGGATTTGGGCGGGACGTGGGCCGTCCTAGACTTAGTCGTACTGCATGTATAACTGAAAGTTTTACAACAGTGCCTAGACAGAACTTGGACGTTGTGACTTAGGCCATCTAAAACCAGGTCTAAGTCCACAGAAGGTATCCAAAGTGACAAGATAAGCACTGCAGACACAAAGTACAGACCTCCACACACTGCCTCAGTGATCACTGACCCCCCCCCCCCTAACAATATAGCAACTTTACATATCTGCCTCCAGAGCATCAGCACCTGGCAGCCTGGCATAGGAAAGCCTAGTAGAGCTGCACAGAGGTGGCCTAAGTGGTCTTGGGGGTGGGTTAGTGAACCATGGAGAGGAGGACCCAGGCCCATAAGCCACTCTAATCACTGCATTCATGGTAAAACATGTGCACCCCCAAAAAAAAACCCCAAACCCTTTTGAACTGCCATATAAGTGGCACCTGCAGCCATAAGGGCTATTGGGGTAGTAGACAGGTGGGTCTAGTAGGTTCTGGGGATGTTTGTGGGGGCTCATCATGACCTATAAGGGAGCTGTAATGAGATGTTTATGTGGCACCCTTTTTGTGAAGTTCACAGTAGTGCCCTGTAAGGTACCCCACTACTCTGGTGCTTTGTCTGGGTGTCCAGTCCATCAATTTTCTGGCCCCTCTCGTACCCAAAATGTCTTTTTCTAGGCGTTTGTGACTTGGACGAATTTTTGGATGAAAATGTGGTATAAAGATGGATGACTTAGCAGTCTGGATGATCAGACTGCTGGACGTACAATTGGACGATTTTCAAAAAAAAAAATATGTTGGACGTATTTTTCGAAAATGGACCTTTTCCCATGTCCGACTTTGGGCAACTTACGACTTAGGCCCAAAACAGACTAAGACGTTTCTTTTGATTATGCCCCTCTGACTCTATTGTAACACCATTACATAAGCTCATGTATTGTGACACCGTTACAGAAGTTCATGTATACTGCTCTGAATTGACTCCCCCAGTCATTAGTAGCGATATAGAAGCTTTAAAAAAATAAATAAACCTTACTTTCTAATGTTGCTTACAACCATATTGAACAGAATCGATCCAGGCACCGATCTTATGAGACACTCTACTACTCATCTTTCTTTCTTCCGACTGAATTCCATTAACCACCACCCTCTGATGTCTATCAATAAGTTTCTAATCCAGTTCACCATTTTGGGTCCTAACATCTGCCCATCAAGTTTATTCAAGAGCTTCCTATGTGGAACCATGTTAAAGGCTTTGCTGAAATCTAAGTAAATTACATCTAGCGCACATCCTCGATCTAATTCTCTGGTCACCCAGTCAAATAATTCAACCTGATTCATTTGGTACAATTTACCTTTAATAAAGCTATGGATCTTGTAATCCATTAGATTCTAATAAATTCACTATACTTTCCTTTAGCAATGCTTCCATTATTTTTTCAATAACTGAAGTTAGGTTTACCAAACTGTAGTTTCCTGCATCACCTCTGTAACCACTTTTCTGAAAAGGGGCCACTTCCGCTCGTCTCCAATCCCACAGAACCTCTCCCGTCTCTAAGGATTTATTGAACAAATCTTTAAGAGGACCCACCAGAACCTCTCTGAATCCCCTCAATATCCTGGGATGGATGCCATCCAGTCCCATGGCTTTGTCCAACTTCAATTTTTTCAAAATATTCATATATACTTTCTTCCGTGAACGGCACAGTATCCACTCCTTTCTCACACGTAACTGACAAACAATTAGTCCTTCTCCAGGATTTTCTTCCATGAACACAGAACAGAAGTATTTGTTTAGTAAGTTTGCTTTTTCCTCATCGCTGTCCACATATCAGTTCATAGCTTCTTTCAGTCTAGCAATTCTATTTTTTGTCTCCCTTTTTTACATTTCTAGCCATTTGCTCTTCCGGCTTGCGCTTTCATCAGATGTATCTCTTTCTTGGCTTCTTTCAATTTTATCCAATATTCCTTTCTGTGCTCTTCTTGAGGTTTTAAAAAAAATATTTCTCAAACGTCAACAAAAGTATTTGTTTAGCATGTTTGCTTTTTCCTCAAAACTCTCCACAGTGGTTTATAGCTTCTTTCAATTTCACAATTCAATTTTTCATCTTTCTTTCACTAATTTACCTGAGAAAAAACTGTCTCCCTTTTTTACTTTTCTAGCCATTTGCACTTCTGCTTGCACTTTCGCCAGATGTATCTCTCTCTTGGCTTCTTTCAGTTTAATCTAGTATTCCTTTCTATGCACCTCTTCTTGAACTTATTTTATATATAGACGCTTGCAAAATGGGCGCCTACCATGTGCCAATCACTGGTAGGTGCCGCATCCAGAATTGCAACTATTTTCTTCTACAAATGCCTTAAATATAAATATACATTTAAGGCATAGACTTGCGGCAACAAGAAGCACTAGGCATGCCTATGGATGTTTTTGGCTTAAACCATGCCTATGCCAGCCTTAGATGTCTGTAGGCATGCCTAGATGCTTCCGTACACATGCAAACAACACCTACAACAGCGGTTTATAAGAAATAAAAAAAATTATTATTAATCTATTTTTTTAAGACCATAGGAACATAAGAATGATCCATCAAGCCCAGTATCCTGTTTCCAATAGTAGCCAACCCAAGTCCCAAGTACTTAGCTAGATCCCAAGTAGCAAAACAGATTCTATGATAAATGTGTGTGCTGATTGTTGTTAGACTGTGGTAAGATGCCTACTGCTACCTATAATCAGGATGCTGTTTATAGAATCAGATCCTAGTGGGCTCACAATCTGTTTTTGTACCTGAGGCAATGAAGGGTTAAATGACTTACCCAGGGCCACAAGGAGCTGCATTGGGTATTGAGTCCAGTTCTCTTGGATCAAAGTCTGTGGCACTAACCATTAGGCTGCTCCTCCACTCCTATGGTAAGATAATACATAATTTTTGCCATTTGAGAGGGCCCAACTCGCATGTGCAATGTTTTTCATTGCTATGATAGAGACTCTTTGCTTTTATGCTCTTGAGCCTTGACAATGTTTTTTCAACAATTTAAAAGGATAGGCTGCATTTCTCTTACATTTGGAATGATGATACTAACAGTTGACACAGAAAGAACAGAGGTTACCACCCAGACCATGTTACTGATGTTGATGACCCCTAATACAGATATTCCACTGAAACAAGACCTGTGTCGGATTCCTCATTAAACTTTGGCTGAAACCCATTCTTGGAGACAAACTATTCTTTGTTTTTTGGCTTTAGGATCTGTGCTTTGGATTTCCTCTCCTTTTTTGCTCTGGGTATAAACAAAAATATCTTTATAAAACACAGTCTTAAATTTGGGAAGACAGAATAAATGAAAGAATGTTATAATGACTCTATATTACCCAATGGTGAGACCACACAATCTCAGAAAAAGATAGCAAAGTTAGAGCAGGGCAATTAAAATGATTCAGGAATATAATTTTCATATGAGGAAAAGCTAAAGATGGTAGGGCTCTTGAGTTTGGAGAAGAGATAGCTGAGGACAGAAATGATAGACATCTATAAAATCTCAAGTACAATGGAATGTGTAAATGCAAATCAACTGTTTACTTTTTGAAAAAGTACGAACACTAGGGGACATGTTATGATGATATTATAGAGCACATTTAAACAAGTTAGAAATATATTTTTTCACTCAATGCATAGTTAAGATTTATGTTTGATAGAGGAGGTGGTAAAGGCAGTCAGCATAAATGGGCTGAAAATATGTTTGGAGAAAATCCTGGAAGAGTCCATAAAGTGCTAATAAACAGTCATGGGGAAAATCACAGCTTATACCTGGGGTCAACAGCATAGAATCTTGCTACATTTTGGGATCCTGTCAGGTACTCTTACTTGTGACCTGGATTGGCCACTGTTGAAAACAAGATGCTGGGCTAGACAAAACTTTTCATCTTGCCCAGTATGGCAATTCTTATGTTTTTAACTTTCAGGGTCAAACAATATAACATTAAAAAAAAAAACATTTGCACTCCCAACACCTTTTACCAAAACATACTCCACTACAGTGAGCTGAGAACCTTTGGAACTTGGTTTGATTCCACCCCCCGACCTCCATCACACACACACACTAGTGCTGCCTGATTCAGGGAAAAATATTTTGATTCAATTTGGCCTATTGAATTGATTTTTCAATTCGATTCACTTTTCCTGCCCAATCGGGTGGTTTTTCTTTTTTAACAGTCTGGCGGGTTTATTTTTGTAGCCTCTTCACCCACTCCACCCCCCCTTTTCCCTCTCCAACCCCACACTGGTGCTGTGGTGTAAACAAAACAAAAAGACTATTCCTCTCTGTGTTACTTCCTAGCTCACGCTCGTTAACACCAGCTCTAGCAGGATACACATTTCAAATCTGACAAATTTATTTTCTGTTTTGTGATTACTATTTCTATTTTGTCGTATACTTTTTCAGCCTGAAGTACTGGTTTAGTAAGGGGGAAGGGGGCTGAAGCACCCCAGGTACTGACTTGGCGGGAACGCCAGCATCTCACTCCCCCTGGCATAAAGGTCTCTTATAAAATGCATTCTTATGCCCCCTCCATATCTCTTGTAGTTGTTATTGGCAGTGAGGAGGGTTTCCCCCTCCCCCCTGCTCACCCAGCCTCAGCCCTTCCTCTGACATCACTTCTTGTTTGCAGAACCAAGAAGTTACATCAGAGGGCAGAATCAGCTGGCACGAGCAGGGAGCTGGAATCCCTGCTTGTGTCTGGCAGCAACTTCAAGAGGTATGCGAAGTACAGGAAAAATTAATTTTTAAGAGACAGCCACTCCCCCCCCCCACACACACACACACACAGGAGGATGCCAAATGCCTCATTCCCATACACTACCGCCTCTTGGTATGCCATTGGTCTGGAGCAAGCATAGTGAATAAAGGTTTTATTCTTCTAATCAGCTTACTGTAGTTTTCTTCTGTGTTCTTCTGTGGATTTTGTTAGTTGCTGCCTTGTTTTTTGGGAGTCCCAGCAAATATATGTATTTCCTAGCATCCTCATATGAAGTTTAGAAAAAGACATCATATTTGCCCAAGCCTTTTGCTAAAAACCAGGGAAATATGAACATTCTAATCAGGTCATTCCATTGTCATGTGGAGTTCTTTTGCAAAATGGGCTTCACATAGCTTTTTGGCTACCATATCATTATGTTTCTGTTTTTATATATTTTAGGGCCTCTTCTATTAAACTGCGCTAGCAGTTTCTAGCGCGGGGAGCCGTGCTGAATGGCCCACGCTTCTCCCGACGCCCCTAGAGTTCCTATAAGCGTCGGGAGCAGCGCGGGCCATTCAGCGTGGCTCTCTGCGCTAAAAACTGCTAGCGCAGTTTAATAGAAGAGGGGGTTAATGTGCACACTTTTTGAAACTCGCAGGGCTGGTCCAACCCATTAGGCAAGACTAGGCTATTACCTAGGCATCAGCTTCTGAGGGATGTCAAAGAACAGCTACAGTCAAAGCAAAATAGATCCTGGCAATCACAAAAATTCAAAAAGGATAACAAGATGGAAGGTGGACAGATTTCAAATAGTTCATTCACCCAGATTATCTAGGAGGGGTAGTGTTGGGGTGATCATAATTTCTGGGAGGCCAAGAAGCCTAAAACTTAACTGGAGGAGGCAAAAAGTTGAAGGCACTCAAATCACAAGGTATATATTGAGTTTTAGATATGCCTACTGTATCCTCTGGGCTGTACATTGTCTTTTTTGTTCTGATATCCTCAGTTTTCCCATGTCTTAAAGTCTCAAGCACCAACTAATTTAACCATTAGCAGAGACAGTAAGAAATGATCAGATATTTTTTATTTTCTGTGACAATACTAAATGGACAGTGCTCCCAGTGTCAAAGTTAATGATATTTAATATGTACTGGGGGTGGGGAGAGAGCATTATTTTTACATAAATCCATGGATTGATCTTTTAGGAAACCAAAAAAGGTGAAGGATGTTTTTTGGAGACAAAGTTAAAGTACTCAGTTATATCCACAGTGTGGCAGCAGAGACTTCAGAAAGAAGAGATTCTTGCATAAAGGACTCAGTGGCTTAGCAATGCCAAAAATCACAGGTTCTCTTTTTATTCCATGCCATAATTTTATTCTGCTACTTGTGATTTCTCTAAATATAAGTAAAATGCATGCCTATAACAGCTTTCAGGATGAAGCTTTCTGTACTATCTGCAAAATAATATGAGGTTTACCTGGCAATGTCACATATTCAGCTTAAAAGAAAACATAAAGAAGCAAACAAGTGACAAAGTTGCATCAAGAAAATTAAAAGATAAGAAAAGCGACAGAGCTCATGAAGTGGGATAGCGCAAACTCTACCCAAACTGTGTGTAAAAATCATGACTGCTCACACTCTACCGAAACGCCTCCCCTGACTGTTTATTTCACAAGTCAATGCTTACCTGCATCAAGCATACTTTTAAGTATGACCTAATTCCCCCTCTCCTTTTAGAAAACTACGTAAGAGATTTTTAGCGCCGGCCAACGCACTGAATGCTCTGCACTGCGCTGGTGCTAATAGGAACTCTATGACCGTCGGTGCAGTGCAGTGCAGAGCATTCAGCGTGCCAACCAACTCTAAAAACCTCTTGTGCGGTTTTGTAAAGTGGGGGGGAGGGTTAATTAGGCTTTTTAATATTAATTTTAAAATACAATACAAGTAAAATAAATTACAACTTTGAAAATTATATATATTTTCATATTAAACACACACACACTTTTAATCAAACTGTGCTAGAGGCTTTTAGCATGGGTCAGCGAGGTAAGTGCTCTGACACTCATAGGAATTCTGTGAGCGTCAGAGAATTTACCACACCAGCATGCACTAAAAAAAACCTCTAGCACAGCTTGATAATAGGGGCCCTGTGTCAAGTTTAAAGGTACTAATGAGGGTTTTTTTCATGTTTAAATTAGTGTTTTACAGTACATGGAAAAAATATTTATATCATTATCTTCATAATGCAAAAAAAAAAAAAAAAATTGATTTGGCGCACATTAACTTCCGGATTATATACATCGTGTCCAAAAATTGGGAGCTCATATTTGGGCGCCAATTCAGGATGTTCACCCAAATAAATTGGCTGACAAACCAATTAGTGCCAATAATCAGGTGCTAATCAACATGAATTAGCACTAATTTGAATATGTGCACACATCTTGCTATGAGTTAGTCTATAACAATGTGCGCCCAAATCCCATGGCGCACAACTCAAAAGGGAATGGATCAGTATTCCTAGCATTTGGATGGCATGTCATAGAATACTGGGAACGTTTACTTAAATTGGGCACTGGGAATTACACCAGATTTTAGTAGGTGCAAGTTTTGGCGCCCAAATTTCGGCAGCAAAACAACAAAAAAGATTGCAAACAGAAGATTGGATGTACCAGTAGTTTAGTAAATATCCAAATAATTTAAAAACAATAATCTTAAAGACAATCCACAAAAGGTGTATACTGTCACAAGTGGCCCACAAGATAAAAACCCAAATAAAGTATAAACTACAAATGACCCAACATAGGTGTGTTTTGGCAAAATAAAAATGCCTTCCTCAGGGGTCTTATGGGGTCCTTGGCTGTCTTAGATATAAAACAAATAAAAGAAACCCCAATCCTCTACTTGAAAAGGAGAACCACAAAGCAAGCCTTTACTACAGTATAGGACAGGGGTAGGCAATTCCAGTCCTCGAGAGCCATAGCCAGGTCAGGTTTTCAGGATATCCACAATAAATATGCATGAGATAGATTTGCATCTCAAGGAGGCAGTGCATGCAAATCCATCTCATACATATTCATTGTGGATATTCTGAAAACCTGACCTGGCTCCGGCCCTCGAGGACTGCAATTGCCTACCCCTGGTATAGGATAAAGTGGAGTAGATGAGCTGGATGTATATCAGGTTTTATTGGAACAGATAATAAAATCATATGAACCACAACGCACAATAGCTACATATAAATTTCCAAAGAGTCTCTGGTTGGCTGCTGGTCAAAAAAACCAATATCCCTTATGTCTCTCAACCAATTTGGGAATACAATAGGCCCAAACCTACGTATTTGTGGATGTGATATAGATCCAGAGAATGGATTGGACCAACACGGTCCATATTTTGGCTTGTGATAGTGCCTTCTTCAGGGGGTCCATGATTGCAATGGTTACAATGAACCAAGCCATATGCAGTGAAAAACAAATACATAGTAACATAGTAACATAGTAGATGACGGCAGATAAAGACCCGAATGGTCCATCCAGTCTGTCCAACCTGATTCAATTTAAAATTTTTTTTTTTTTTTTCTTCTTAGCTATTTCTGGGCGAGAATCCAAAGCTTTACCCGGTACTGTGCTTGGGTTCCAACTGCCGAAATCTCTGTTAAGACTTACTCCAGCCCATCTACACCCTCCCAGCCATTGAAAAGACAAGGAATGATGCACGTGATATACAAGCACAACAAATACGCACTGATAAACGCTGAAGCAAATGCCTCGGACGACATCGTTGAGCCAAACAAACTGTGTGTGTGTATTTATTGTGCTCGTATATTACTATTCTATAATGGGCACCAAATTTTGACTGCTGTTAACTGAATCTAGCTGTAACTGCATTGCTAATATTTTGGATGGACATAGGGGGTAATTCTATAAAATAGGTGCTAATATTTATGTAATCCACAAACAAAACACAGCAACCTGCTGTATTGGGTCATTTCCACAATAAAGTTATCCTCAGTGACATTTTGTTTTTTTCTTCCCTCACTTCTCGTGATCACTTCTATTTCTGTGCTTTGCTTGTGGTTTACCTACTACAGAGATACAAGGAGATGCTGAAAAGTTCCCAGCCCAAACAAGAAGGGAATGATGTGCAGCCATGAAACTTATAAGTTACTCCATATATTCATCCCATCCCTAAGTTCAACACACTTGGCACATCATATCTGAAGTTTCTGTAATCTTTACCACGTAATGCTCTGATATCTGATCACTAAAATACTGCTCCAGTGCTGCAATCACCTTTGAATCACTTGAAAATTGTTGTCCTTTCAAACTTTTTTTTAAGGTCTGGAAACAGAAAATAGTCAGGATCTGGTGAGTAAGGTGAATGGTCTATGCAAAGAAACCCCAACTGCACCAAAACATCCATCGTTTTTCCAGCCTTTCTGCAGCTTCCCTCTCCTTCATTCTTTTAATGCCTCCTTTAATCAGTACAAGTTACAGTAGTATTCTGCTTGACCCCTTGGAAGATAATCAGTCATTACAACACCTTCATGCTCCCAAAACACTGTGGCCATGACTTTTCCTGTTGACTTTGGTGTTTTGAATTTCCTTGGCCTTGGAGAGCCTGTGTGCCACCACTGCATGGATTGTTGTTTTGTCTCGGGATCATAAAAGTGTAACCATGTTTCATCAACAGTAACTAGTCATTCCAAAAAGTTGGCAACAGTTCACTGAAAATGCTGCAAAATCAACTTGGAAGTGTCCACTCAATGTCAATTCTCATCAGCATTCAAACATTTGGGCACCGACTTGGGCTGACAGATTCTGCATACCCAGCTGCTTGTGGATTCTACACTCAACACTTTCCATGGATATCTGTAGTGTTTTAGCAATTGTTTTAGTCAATATTCGCCAATCTGCCAAAATCGAGTCACTGACATGGTCAACAATTTTCAGAGTTAACACTATTTGAGGTCTCCCAGACCTTGCTGCATCTTTGGTCTCAAAATCTCTATGTTGAAAGTTTGCACACCACTTCTTTACTGTGGAATATTACATTACATTACAATAGAGATTTCTATTCCGCCAATACTTTGCGGTTCAAGGCGGATTACAAAAGAGTTATAGAAGGTGGGTTACAAAAGAAGATCATTGGTCATTTCTAATGAAGATAAAGAGTAGATCAGGTAGTATCGGTGAGTCAGGAAGAAGATGGGAAGAAGAAGGGTATTCATGGTGTTAAGACTTTTTCAGGGATTTTTTATTTCTTTTCTGAACATCTTGTAGTCTGGGGTTGTTATCAATAGATTGGAGATTTGGTATTTTTTTTTGTTTTTTTGTTTTCTTTATTTATAATTTTGAATACTTTACAATATCCAAAAATACAGAAGGAAAAAGGAAAATCACATAAAACAATACATAATCAAATCAAACATACAAAGCTCCTTTCAAGCCCACATTAATGGGGAGTTATCTTGCTATTTTCTAATAAAATAAATTCAAGAAATATAGAGGATAATGATTCTTGGTTCATGTTAATGAACCCGGAGTCATTCCCCAAAACTGGAATACTATTTATATTTATTCTCCTCATTTTCCTCAGTAAGGTGAAACAAATCTCATTTCTATTTCTTTTCTCTTGCAATTAAGAATTGTTGTAGTTGTATTGGATCCCAAAAAGAATATTCGATATCTTGTAGTTTAATCATACATTTACAAGGAAATTTCAGGTAAAAGAATGCATCCAGTGCCAACACTCTGTCCTTCAATTTCAAAAACTCTTTCCTCCTCAGCTGTGTGGTTCTGGATATATCCGGAAAAATCCTGACCAAATCCCCACAAAATTTCATTATTCTATTTTTAAAATAAAGTCTCATTATCAACATTTTATCCATCTCGCTTATGCATGTTAATACCAGGGTGGACCGAGTCTGAATCACATCCTGTGTGTCCTCTAGAAATTCAGTCAAATTTACCTCTGGTGTGGTCAGATGGTCCTCCCCTGGGCAGATTCAAGTTTTTTTTGAGGAATATAATAATAATTATTTATTGGAAAATTATCTGCATTGGTCATTCTCAGTACTTCTTTAAAGAATTTCCTTAATAAAATCTCAGGTGACAATAAATGAGTCACTGGAAAATTGACCAAGCGTAGATTTTTCACTCTATTCATGTTCTCCATAGATTCAATTTTTTAGTGTATTACTGTTGAATCTTTAACAGCTGATACAGAGACAGCTAGCAAATTATTACATTGATTTTCTACCACATTTAGTCGTTTATCCAAACAACCTAAATTAGCATCCACATTTTCTAATTTAGAAGAAACTGACTGAGAATAATCTCCCATTTGCTAGATCAGGTAGTATCGGTGAGTCAGGAAGAAGATGGGAAGAAGAAGGGTATTCATGGTGTTAAGACTTTTTCAGGGATTTTTTATTTCTTTTCTGAACATCTTGTAGTCTGGGGTTGTTATCAATAGATTGGAGATTTGGTTATCTAGTTTTGCTGCTTGGGTGTCTAGGAGGATATTTGTCACTCAATGTTTGTATCTTACATTCATAGATTTCCTTTGGAGTTTTCTTCTGCAGGAACAGCAACTTCATGATGGCTCGGAGTTTCACACTTGAAATTCCATATTTTTCATTGACTTGGTTCAATCAATGATCTGAAACAATGTCAAAACATACCATTACGAGTCTGCAAACTGGCACTTTGCAAAATAAAATAATGCTCAGAATTTAGGAAGTTGGTTGGATTGAGAACTTTTCATCACCCCCTCATATCTTTCATTAACAGTTACAACCTAGATATGTATAAAATTATTCAAAATACTAGCATATACTATGCTCACACACATGCATATATGGCTGATATGCAGCTATATGCTATTCTGGTAATATGCATGTATCTGCAATAATATGTATTTTTCTGGTGGATGGGCACTATGGTACTTAAATGGTACCTTATAGTATAGCACCTAGTGCACATGAGTACCTACAGTAACTATTTATTAACGGTGTCTTTGATGCCCATAAGAGGCATGCATCTCTAGGTGCCAATTTATAGAACTTCCCAGTATAATTCTAAATTTTTGCTTTCTCTCTGGAGCTGTTCACCAGAAAACTGAGAAAAGTAAGCATCAAAAACAATTTCACAAGATGCATCCAATAGCGAGGATAGAACCTCAAATACCCGCACACCCGCAAAACGCTGGTGTTTTTGCTGGGGTAATGAATATCATCACTGGCTCAACAATCTCCCACTGGAACTGTGCTGGAACTTTTAACTATATGAACAGTAAGAACGGATAGCATAGCTGGTTTTAAGAAAGGTTTGGACAAGTTCCTGAAGAAAAAGTTCATAGTCTGTTATTGAGAAAGACACGGGGGAAGTCACTGCTTGCCCTGTATCGGTAGCATGGAATATTGCTACTCCTTGGGTTTTGGCCAGGTACTAGTGACCTAGATTGGCCACCGTGAGAACGGGCTACTGGGCTTGATGGACTATTGGTCTGACCCAGTAAGGCTATTCTTATGTTCTTATGAAGCCAATACTTAGCTTTTACCCTATGGGAGCTCTTGTCGTTTCACTTTTTAAAGCTTCATCCGGGGTTTAATGTTTTTAAACCTTCATCTTATTGTTCACAGCACATTAGCGTAAGTACAACCGCACATACAACTTGGCATAATAGCCTGCTTCAATCAATGTCGGTTTTCCTGATGCCTTTATTACATTACATTACATTGATGTCTTCTATCCCACCAATACTTTTCAGTTCTAAGCAGTTTACAACAAGAAATTAGCCTGGGCATTCCCATGGAGATTACAAGATTGATAGTTACAATATTCATCGGGATCTGGGAATGGTCAATACTGTTTGGTTGGATCATTTGACAAATTTCTTGAATAGTATGGTTTTCAGTTCTTATTATGCTATCGATTGAAGGCTCAAACACTTTAAAACCTGGACAAAGTTTTAAAAAGCGAAACGTCAAGAGCTCCCCTCAGAAATTGTTGAGCCAGTAATGATATTCATTACCCCAGCAAAAACACCAAAGTGTTGCGGGTGTTTGAGGTTCTACCCCACTACTTGAAGTATCTTGTATAAATGTTTTTGATACTTATTTGTCTCAGTTTTCTGCTGACTATTATGTGGAATTGAACAAATTGTGTTCCACAATCTATGAATTTCTCTATGGAGCTTACTTTCCTTAATTTCAAAGAAGAGAATTATTCTTAGTATTTTTAAAAATAAATCAGCAAAGTCAGGAAACACCAAAGCACCTAGGAATTTTATACTTATTTCTGTGGGTCAGCTCAATGGGGAAAGTCTTGAAAGTCAAATACTCTCACATACATTCTCCCATAACCTTCCTCTACCCTTTGAAATGACCCTCCCACCATGAGCAAAAATACATGCTTTATGAAAAAGTAAATTTCCTATCACCAACATAGAAGACCTGCCAATTTTCAGAAGCTCATTTTAATATGCAAGCACTTGTCAAAGCATGTTGAAAAATGTGCCGTTACAATATTATAATGTAATTCACCTATTATAATATAAAACTAAAAATGTACATTAAACCCAAAGAGACCCGACACTGGCCATGTTTTGGCATTAAATACTGCTTGAATTCCTGGTGGCAGATGTTGAATCATGCTTGATCTTTTACTGAATGATAACACTTTTCTAATGCTGTTGTATATGTATATCAGTTGACAAAGTCACTTCATACATGTACATTTCAGATTTTATTGGATCCCTCTGATGCAGGCAGATACGCCAAAACACAGTCTGTGTGTCGGGTCCCTTTGGGTGTAATGTACATTTTTACTTTTAATGAATATATTTGCTATATTGATGTCATTACAGTAGTTTGTTTCCGGTCATCTCTGCTCTCTTTTTCTTGTGTTATTTTGTGCGGAGTCCTTTTCTCCTTTTTGTTCGTGTGTAGTGTTATTATTCACTTTATAGAATTACCCTTAGGCACCACATTCAGGAGCTAAGAAGATGCATAAATGACCAGAAAAGCAGCATAAGCACGCATAAGAAGAAGTTGCCTCCGCTGAGGCAGACCAGAGGTCCATCTCGCCCAGCGTCCCTCCCTTCCCCTAGATTCTATATATGGAACTGCAATATTGGCAAGCACAACTATATTAGGGGTCCTTTTATTAAGGTATGCTAATCAATTTAGCGCATGCTAAAGATTAGTGCGCTATATGCTAAGGTGCCCATAGAAAGTAATGGATGCCTTAGCATTTAGCATGCCTTAATATAAGGACCCCTAAGTTAATAAACTATGAGGTCTGAATTAATGAGCTTTGAGATTCAAAAATTGTACTTAATTGGCATTAATTTATATTTGTGCGTGCATCTGCTTGCACACTATTCTATAACCCCGAGCAACTAACTCCCATAGTATGCAGATAAGCCGCTCTTAGCTTTACCCTTCTCCTCCACTGCCAATTCCAGACTTTGTTCCTTTCATCTAGTTGTCCCATATGCTTGGAATAAATTACCTGAGTTTGTCCGTCAAGCCTCTTCCCTCACCTTGCTTAAAAGCAGACTGACAACCCACCTTTTTCATATAGCCTTCATTCCTTATCCCTATTCTTCTGTCCTCCTACCCAGCCAGCTGATTAACAGTTCCCCTTAACTGTATTCATGATATCCTGTTTGTCTGTCTTGGCTATTTAGATTGTAAGCTCTTTTGAGCAGTGACTGTTTTCTTATTCTTTGTGACTCTGTACAGTGCTGCGTATGTCTGGTAGTGCTTTAGAAATAATTCATAGAAGTAGTAGTAGTAGTAACTCAAAAGGGGGTATGGCCAGGGATGGGGCATAGTTGGGTCAGGGGCATTCAGAAAATTTTCAGTTTTATAAAATTGCACTATTTATATGCTGAAATGCCATAAGTTGAGCAAAATAACTGCCGGTTGCATTAACTCAATCACTACAGCTTCAAGTTTATTTCGTATTTGATAAAATTACTTTTTTCATAGATTACAAAGCAATGGACAATAAATAATTTTCAAATAAGGGGGACATCCAATATAGGGATAGACAGACGTGCACTTCATAGGGAAATCAGGGCAGAACTACAATTTTATATAGAAAAGAGAACAAATAAGGATAAAACAATAGGAGTTATGTTATATTAGATCAGTACTTGCCTACTTCAATTGGGAATAGTAACTCGGTTTAAGAGGCTAACTAATTAATTAAAAGAATCTCTATACAAGAAACTTTTTAGTTTTGATTTAAATTTTTTGAGGTTCTTTTCTTCTCTTACCTGAGCGGGTAGTAAGTTTCACATATGGGGAGCGGTGACAAAGAAGAGTGTGGTAAGTCTAGTATTCATGATTCGTAGGGATGGAACAGTAAATAGATTTTTATCCTCAGATCATAAGGAGTGAAAAGGAGAATATGGAATAACTCGCTGAATGACCATAGCTAAACAGGGCGTTTCAGGAGGAGTGTCGAGGACGGGATTTGGGAGGGACATGGGCAGGCTTAGACTTAGTCGTACTACATGTATAACCGAAAGTTATACAGCACAGCATAGACGTAACTTGGACGTTGTGACTTAGACCATTTAAAACATGGTCTAAGTCACAAAAACCCACCTAAAGTCACCAGATAAGCACTACAGACACAAACTACAGATCCCAACACACTACCCCAGTGATCGCCGACACCCCCCCCAACCCCATAAAAATCGTAATCACACCTTTAAAATTGAGCCTCCAGACCATCATCACCTGGCAGCCTGGAATAGGAAAGCCTAGTCAACCTGCACAGAGGCGGCTTAAGTCGTCTTGTGGGTGGGTTAGGGACCCATGGAGAGGAGGACCCATGCCCATAAGCCACTGTAATCACTGCATTGCTGATTAAACATGTGCACTCCCCTAAAAAAAAAACAACAACTGCCCTATAAGTGGCTTCTGCAGCCATAAGGGCTATTGGGGTGGTAGATAGGTGGGTCCAGGGGATTTTGGAGGTGGTTTGGGAGGCTCACCATTATCTATAAGGGAGCTGTAGTGAGATGAAGACATAGCACCCTTTTTCTGAAGTTCATACCAGTGCCCTGTAAGTTCACAGCAGTGCCCCACAATTTAGGTGCCATGTCTGGTTGTCCAGTCCGTCACTTTGTAGACCCCTCCCATGTCCAAAAGGTCTGTTTCTAGGCATGTTTGCCTTGGACAAAAAGTTGGATGAAAATGTGGTATAAAGATGGACGATTTAGCAGCTTGGACAATCAGATCAGCAGGATGTATAGTTAGATGATTTTCGAAACGGAAAATAATTTGGACGTATTTTACAAAAATGTGTCCTAAGCTGTATTTTTACTTTGGACGACTTGTGACTTGGATGAAAACGGACTTAGATGTCCCTTTCGATTATGCCCCTCCACGTTTCTTCTTTTTTTTAACCTATGTTTATTGAAAGTGGCAAGATGCACATGCAAACAGTGTGCAGTATATTATACATACAAAAATAAATTGCACTCATCTAGAAACATGCAAGAGCAACCAACCCCTCAACGGGAAACCAGACCGGGAAAATGCAGAACATCATCAGGAGACAGAACATAACAGCCCCAGCGATGCCCCCAACATGATATCTCTGTGGAAGAGACTGTGTGACCTTGTGTCTCTCTGAGAGGGACAAAGTTCTCTCCCTTTTTACTATTTTACCATTTTTCTACTATTTCTTTCCAGATGCTATTTCTGCTTGCTTTGCTGCTTTCTGGTACCTCGCAGTAAGGATGGGAGAGGGAGGGGGGGTTCGGTGTGTTCACTTTGTTTCTAATAGTCTTTCTTCTAAGAAACCTCCTTTTTCTTCTCATCTAAGAATGGTTCTTTTGTCTCACTGCTGTACTTCCTGGTCACTTCTAAGACCTTTGCTGTGATGGGTCTGCAAATATACAACCTCTCTCTGTTACCCGTTGCCAAACTATGTCCCTATTGGTCTCTTCTCTTCCCTCCCCTGCTTTCTGAGAATCCTTTGTCTCATAATCTAGAACTTTTCTGCTTCCATTTTATCCACATGTAGTCCCAAAACAAATGCCAGTTTCTTTTACCTGGGGCCTGGAACTTGGAATACTTTACTATCTAACTATTTCTCACCTCTGCCACAAAGCTCCTATTCTTCAAATCTTCTCCTCCAGCTGCAACATTCAAAAATCTACCAACTGTGAGTACATCTACTACATTCATTTTTTAAATAAAGTATATTTCAGAAAATTATAAGGACTGCCTGTGTGTGAATTGGTGTGCTAAAGTTTAGCTTTCTGTTGAATACACCACATGTCTGCTGAGAGAGTCTTCGACTGAAGCAGCATGTATATGGATACAGATTACCACAGGCACCAATGTTACCTTTATAAAACAGGCTAACCTCTTTAAAGGCTGACCTGCTGCTGATAGTTTACCTACCTAATTTCTTTTTTTTTATTTATCAATTTTACATTTTAGCAAGATCAAACATTTTGTACAGAAAGATTGAGTGTTAATACTACAATTGAAGGACACAAAAAGTTTTACAGTAACTTTACTATATTCAATCTCAAGTCCTCATTTATTGATCCAAGAGTCTTTATGAGTGAATATAAAAGAAAATTGAAAAAGTATACTCAAAGCAAAAAATGGTGACTGTTGACTGGTTCAAGGAGCTTAGTTCCTATTAACTACTGCAATGTTCCTTCCTTTTCCAAGTGTTTCAGCGTCAGGAAAGTAGTAAGTTGGGTCAGTTCAAAAAACACATATTTATTATCTCAATATCTTACAATACATTTACATGGAAAATGTAAGAAGAAAATACTGAGTAACACCTGGTTTCAATAAAAGAAACTGTCGTCTACGATTTTGAGTTTCCTTACTAACATCTGGGAAAACTTGAATTTTCAAACCTAGAAACTCCTTATACAGTGGTACCTTGGATTACGAGCATACTCCATTCCAGCAGCATGCTCGTAATCCAAAATGCTCATATATCAAAGCAAGTTTCCCCATAGGAAGTAAGGGAAACTTGCTTTGATATGTTCCCACCCCCCACCTTCCCCCCCCCCGAGACCAGCAGCGCTGCTCCCCCCCCACGAGAACCGGCATTGCTCCCCCCGAAGGCCCCCCTTGAACCGGCACCCTCCCCCCCGCAATCCGGCACCCCCCCCCGCCATTGGGCACCCTCCCACCACCATCGGGCACCCCCCCGCCGCTCAAGGCCCGGCACAGGAAGCAGATTTTCAGGCATCGGCACCAACGCACAGGACATGCTGGTGTCGATGCCGATGAGGAGGCCACACCGGAAGTAAGAAGAGGGTTCGGGTGGGTTGGGGGATCTCAGGTTGTGGCAGGGGGTGCCCGATGGCGGCGGAGGGGTGCCGGATCTCGGGGGGGAAGTGCCGGTTCGCGGGAGGGGGACGCTCGAGGCAAGCTCGGTTTACGAGGCACCAAGTTTGCGAATGTTTTGCTTGTCTTGCAAAACACTCGCAAATCGGTGCACTCGTAAACCGAGGTACCACTGTATTTATTTTTAAAGAACATTTTTAATATCCATTCTTTATCTGGTAATAATGCCACAGATAATAGAATTTGGTTTAGCCAAATCTTTATCAGAAGCTTCCAAGATTGCTGTCAAATCTAATTGTGGTTCCTGCTGAACCTGGTTCTGATCATCCGCTTGCTGCTCCATTACTTTACCAGGCAAATAATACATCCGGGTTAAGGGATTTATTGAGTCCTCGGGTATATTCAAAATCTCTGTCAAGTACTTTTTTATCCTTTCTCTTGGGCTTATAGAAGGAACTTTTGGAAAACTCAGCAAGCGTAGATTATTGGCTCGATAACTATTTTCCATTGTCTCCAATTTTCTTCTAATAATCTGATTATCTTTTACTATTGTTGATTGAACTTGTTTAATCACAGTCAGTTCTTTTTCTATATCTCCTACTTTAACTTTTACATTGGAAATGTCTTGTTTGTTTTCTTCTATTTCTTGTTTCTGAATTTTTGAATTCTTTTCAACATCTTTAATCTGTTTAGTTAAAGAGTCTTCTAGTTTGGTAACCAAGTCCCAAATTGAATCCAGGGTAACTTCAGCCGGCTTCTCAGAGTGAAAGGAAGTTTCATGTAAAATTTGTCTTGGCTTACCTTGTCCACTTTCTGTCTGTCGATTCTGGGTTTTTCCTCCCAAAGATATTCTAGCCACTGGTGTAGTCTCTGGGCTTGAAAAGTCCATCGAGACATCTGTAAGCTGGCTCCCAGATGATTCAGCCTCTCTATCAGGGAGTGCTGCCGCTTCTGATTCACTCTCTTTGCGTGATGAGCTATCATGCAGCGGCGGGGGAGGTGGATTCCTTAGGTCAGGGCTCGGAGTAGTTTCTAGCCCAAGGACTTCTGGGTCAGCGTCACTCCGTGCCGATAGATCCAGCGGGTGTCTCTCCGACATAGCTGGCTCTCTCTGAAGATGATGGAGAAATTGCTCAATAGTAGTGAAAGGGGGATTTTCGGGGCGCCGCAAGGCAGCAGCAGTACTCCTACCCCTTCTCTTCGGCATCGTAGAAGCAGTAAACAAGAAAACACGCTTGAAAGAGCAGTGATTCTCACAGCATCTCTCCAGTCAGCAGGTACCAAACGCCATCTTGGATGATCCCCCTTACCTACCTAATTACATATATAAATCATTGCTAACTACTAAAGTATAAAGTAACTCAAAGAAATAAAAATAGAAAAATTCTCTAGAAAAAAAAATGAATGTATGCAAATATCTGTGACAGCAAATGACTGTTATTAAGTCAGGCACCTGCTTGAATATGCTGTTCCTGGCCAAAGAACACTTCACAGCTGGGAACATTTTAGAAATGAGATCTTTCCTCTTAAATAATGAGGCTATCAGCTCCAAGGTTCTTTTTATGTCACTTTTTTAAAAATTGTGATTACATGTAACATTATTTTATCTCAGAATGGCATTATTCTTCCCTTTTAAAACGGTCTGATATTCCAGAACAACTCAAGCTAAACATCAACTTGATGCTTGGGTGACTTAATACAGCTTTAATTTTAACTGTATGGTTTTGTTTTTTGTTTTTTTTTGGGGGGGGGTTATGTTACAATTTTTTCCTACTGTATAGTATGGGGCTCATAATAAAAAAAAGTCTAAAAACCTGCCTAAATCGGTACTTGGAATGGGGAACATTGGTGGGGGGGTAGGGGGTGTCGGCAGGAGGGATTGGGCATCCATCCTACCGCCGATCATTGCGGGAGGGTGCAGGGTATCGTGGTAGGAGAAATTGGGCATCTCTCCTGCTAGGGAAAATTCAGGGGGAGGGGGGCACAGCAGTTTCAGGCAGGAGAGGGAAGTTCCACAGTTCTCTAACCAGTGCTTATAAAAGACGCCAGTTAGAGAATCATACTTGACCATTTTGTTCCTGGACCTGTACTGGAAACGCCGGATTGTCAGGGCCCTGTTATTAAGAGATGCGAGGGTGAGCCACTGTTTCTTTGGGGCTTGAAGTTACGCTGTCCATGCCAACTTCTGTTAACCCACCATGCCTAGAAAATCTAAAGAGTCAATCTGCATAAAACACAGAGGTGAGTGTAGCCAGCATGGTCATCGGTCAAAAGGAGGGAAGACCCTACGAATCGATTGTTGGCGGTTCGAATAAAGAGGCACCGAGTTTTTCTAATGCTCCCCTGGAGGTTTTCCTGGAAGGTATCTGGACGGTTTTGAAGAAAATGGATGGTTTAGTAGAGAAATCTTCACAGGAGAACCCAGATGGCGGGTAAGGTCAAAACTTTATCTCAAAATATGGATTTGGTATAAACAATGTTTGGGCCATGTAAAACAAGTTCAAAATGATGTTAAAGAACTTAAGAAAATAGGCATTAAAGGCAAGATTGTGATTCATCAAAAGATAGAACAGATAGAAAATTATAATAGAAGGCTTAATCTTATGAATTTTACCAGGTCTGTTCTTTTTACCCCCTAAGGATCTCTTTAAGAAATACCTGATTGAAATTATTTTAATGCCTTTACAGGCTATTCTGCCAGTTAATAAAATATATTATTTACCTCAATGGTTACTGAATCAGGGAACAGATTTGAGTAATGTTCAAGTTCAATCTCAGGACCAAGCTCAAGGAGAATTTAATGCATTAGAAAATATTTCAAATTTGCTGGAGTATTCTTTAATGGAAGTGAGAGAACAGCCCAGAATGTCTCATTAGTTTTTGAACAAGATTTAAATTCAATAATGAAACAATACTTTCACATTTGCCAATTGTGGACAGAAGATTTGGACTCAAGAGAGAAAAAGAAAATTTTTGGTAATGAAATAAGAAATAAAGAGACTGGGGGGGGGGCTTTTTTGTTAACCTATCCATGCTATCTTGGTAATAAGCATATTTTCTTCATTCCAGCTCAATTGAGATCCTTTATAGACCTTAAAAATTCTTCAGAGGGTAATGAAGTTAGATAATTAGAAATTGGGTCCATGTTTGTCAAGTTATGGTCTTTTCTTTAAATTGTTACCTTGTTTCCTCTCCTAAGAGGCCTTTCTATCTTGAGAAAGGTGGTTTAAGAGTCTGTTTATTTCTTTAGAAATATTTTCTTTAACTTATAATTCATGTTTAGACTCTGTTTTTCTAAAAGACAAGTGTGTTGATTATGTTGTTTCAAATTGCAAATAAAAATATAAAAAAACAATTACAAATATCTCAAATTTCAGTGTTGCAAGCATAAAAATGTATAAAATATCAACACAAATTATTAGATTTTTCTATTTAGCAGGTACTTCTCTGCTCATGTCAATCCCAATGTGGCCCTTTTCACCACTCTGTTGGCTTCATCATGGGATGATGTGCATTCTATCAGGGTCTTAAGGGTCATGGGCTTCTAACTATCCATTCAACATATATTATTGGCTATTACTAGTTAGGAGATAGTGAGCCCCTACTGCTGTGAATGCGTAGGCAATGCTCTACTCCAGTGGCGTACCTAGGGTATGTGGCACCCGGGGCCCATCATTTTTTGACACCCCCCCCCTATGTAAAAAAATATTTTTTGTAATGACCATGAAACAGAATAAATGGTCAGAATAGAAACAGGCAGTGAAAATTTTCTTATATTCAAACATAACATAACATAAATTATGTCTGAATTGTCATGACATCAGAAGTACATATGGAGTAGTTGCAGGTGATGCTTGGGACAGTTCTGATTGTGTTAGTTCGGTTTTATGTGTTTTTTGAATAGAAGGGTTTTTATTTCTTTTTGAAGGTTTTGCAGTCTGTGGTCGATGTCAATTGGTTGTAGAGTTGGGGGTCGAGTGTTGCAGCTTGAATGGCTAGTTGGTTGTCAAACAGTTTTTTTCTTTTGACGTTTTTGGTTGGAGGGTGTGTGAATGGTGCGTGAGTTCTCCTATGTCTGTTTGAAGTGGATTGAATTATTTAGCTGAAGAAATTAGTTACCCCCCCATTCTGCACACATTAATTCTCTTCCATTTTTGTTCCCATTATAAAAAAAACACTGATAAGTTCCCAGAAAAAAAATACATTAAAATAAAAAGTGAAAACAAAGGCCCCTACAGATGAGAACATAACATAAGAATAGCCTAACTGGGTCAGACCAATGGTCCATCATGCCCAGTAGCCCATTCTCAGGGTAGCCAATCCAGGACACTAATACCTGGTCAAAACCCAAAGAGTAGCAACATTCCATGCTACCGATCCAGGGCAAGCAGACACTTCCCCCATGTCTTAATAACAGATTATGGACTTTTCCTCCAGGAATTTGTCCAAATCTTTCTTAAAACCAGCTACACTATCTGCTTTTACCATAACTTCTGGCCACTTCATTTTTAAGTTTAGATCTTTCCTTTCAAACAGAGACCTTGCTAGATGTCAAATACAGCACAAGGTAACTTCACATGGACTTAGCTGTGCAGGAAATGTGAATCTCCTCATACACCCACCATATAGTGCAAAAATGTGCAAAGGTCTGTTTTTTTTCTCTCGATCACTACATAGCCTAATGCCACACAAGCAGCGCTGTTACAAACATATTCTGTAGGTCAATGCTAAGGATAACAAAGTTTCCTTCCTTGGACCAGAAGGAGATAAACCACTGGAAGAGATCCCAAAACAATACCCAAAGACCCACTCAGTGTGTGAACCAGTTGAGTGGAGTGGATTAACTGGGGGATGGAAATGGGCCCGGAGTTTGCTTAGCAGAATTTCCCAGACCACCTCTTCCTCTCAACACATTGACACGCTGCCACCATCACCACTAGGAACACCTCACTGGGTAGGCCAGCTATGCTATAAACTTTATAAAACACATTATTATATTTTCTTATAAAGCACATATTTTAACTGAACTCTCTGACATCCTCAGCCTTTCCATTCACAAAAATAGAAGGAAGAAAAGTTCCCATTTCCTGCTGTCTCATGTCCCCGGCCTATACAATATTTTTTTTCTGCAGACCCTTCAAAAGTCTGACCAAATCTTCGTTTCACTTGCATTATAAAGTACTGAGGATGCCATCTCTCCCCAATCCCAGGTCCTAAAGTCTAAGACAGTAGCGCAAACTAATGCTGCCAGATACAGGAAAAAAATTTTTGATTCGATTCAGCCCTATTGAATTGGTTTTTCAATTCGATTTTCCTGCCCAGTTGGGTGATTTTTTTCAAAACTCCTGGTGGGTTTTATAGCTTTTTCACCCCCTTTGGCTTCTCCTAACCACACTGGCGCTGTGGTGTAAATAAAATAAAGAAACAAAAATGACTTTTCCTCTCTCTGTTAAATCCTAGCTCACGTTTGCAGTCCAACACCAGCTCTGGCAGGATACACATTTCAAATCTGACATATTATAATCACAAAACAGAAAATAAAATTAATTTTTCTACCTTTTGTTGTCTGGTTATATTTTAAATCTTGTTGGTCCAAGGCTCTGGTTTTCTTCTGAAAACTTGCTTGCCAGGGTCTCCTTCTTTCTACATGCTAACCATCCATCTGCCAACTCTGTCCTCCCTTTCCATTTCCCTTCCCTTCCCAGGAAGTCTGGTATCTTTCCTTTTTTTCATCTCCCTCCACAGATCCACCTTTTCTTAAATTCCCTTTCATCCGGCATCTCTCCCTCCTTCCCCACCATCCCAGAGTCCACCATCTCTCCCTTTCTTTTCCTAATTACCCTCCTATCCAGTATCTCTATCCCTCCCCCACACCATCCCTTGTGTCCAATTTCTCTCCCTTTCTGTTCCTTCCCTCCCTAAATCACATGGTCCATCATCTCTATCCCTCTCCTCTATTTTCAGACCCATTATTTCTTCCTCCCCCCCCAAAGTTTGGCATATGCACGTCTCTTTGAACACCCCCTTCCCTCCGTGTACTTCTAAATCATGGTCCCCCCAAAGGCTTGTCCCCCCTTAAAGGTCTGCCTGTTCCCCCTTGAAGGCCTGCACCCCCCTTGAAGGCCTGTCCCATCCCCTTGTAGGCCTGATCCCCCTTGAAGGCCTGCCTGCCTGTCCCCCCCTTGAAGGTCTGCACCCTCCGAAGGCCTGCACCTCCCCCGAAGGCCTGTCCCCCACTTGAAGGCCTGTCCCACCCCCTTGTAGCTTCTCCCCCCCCTTGTAGGCCTGTCCCCCCCTTGAAGGCCTGCCTGCCTGCCCCCCCCTTGAAGGCCTGTCCCCCCTTGAAGGCCTGCACCCCCTTGAAGGCCTGCACCCCCCCTCGAAGGCCTGCACTCCCTTGAAGGTCTGCACCCCCCCGAAGGCCTGTCCCCCACTTGAAGGCCTGTCCCACCCCCTTGTAGCTTCTCCCCCCTTGTAGGCCTGTCCCCCCCTTGAAGGCCTGCACTCCCTTGAAGGCCTGCACCCCCCCCCGAAGGCCTGCACTCCCTTGAAGGTCTGCACTCCCCCCAAAGGCCTGTCCCCCCTTGAAGGCCTGCCTGCCTGCCTTTCCCCCCCTTGAAGGCCTGCACCCCCTTGAAGGCCTGCCCCCCCCCCCCCTCGAAGGCCTGCACTCCCTTGAAGGTCTGCACCCCCCCGAAGGCCTGTCCCCCACTTGAAGGCCTGTCCCACCCCCTTGTAGCTTCTCCCCCCCTTGTAGGCCTGTCCCCCCCTTGAAGGCCTGCCTGCCTGCCTTTCCCCCCCTTGAAGGCCTGCACCCCCCCCCGAAGGCCTGCACTCCCTTGAAGGTCTGCACCCCCCCCCGAAGGCCTGTCCCCCCTTGAAGGCCTGCCTGCCTCCCTTTCCCCCCTGAAGGCCTGTCCCCCCTTGAGGGCCTGCCCCCCCCCCCCGAAGGCCTGCACTCCCTTGAAGGTCTGCACCCCCCCCCGAAGGCCTGTCCCCCCACTTGAAGGCCTGTCCCACCCCCTTGTAGCTTCTCCCCCCCTTGTAGGCCTGTCCCCCCCCTTGAAGGCCTGCCTGCCTGCCTTTCCCCCCCTTGAAGGCCTGCACCCCCTTGAAGGCCTGCACCCCCCCCCCCGAAGGCCTGCACTCCCTTGAAGGTCTGCACCCCCCCCGAAGGCCTGTCCCCCCCTTGAAGGCCTGCCTGCCTGCCTTTCCCCCCCTTGAAGGCCTGCACCCCCCCCCGAAGGCCTGCACTCCCTTGAAGGTCTGCACCCCCCCCCGAAGGCCTGTCCCCCCCTTGAAGGCCTGCCTGCCTCCCTTTCCCCCCTGAAGGCCTGTCCCCCCTTGAAGGCCTGCACCCCCCCCTCGAAGGCCTGCACTCCCTTGAAGGTCTGCACCCCCCCCCGAAGGCCTGTCCCCCCACTTGAAGGCCTGTCCCACCCCCTTGTAGCTTCTCCCCCCCTTGTAGGCCTGTCCCCCCCTTGAAGGCCTGCCTGCCTGCCTTTCCCCCCCTTGAAGGCCTGCACCCCCTTGAAGGCCTGCACCCCCCCCCCCCCGAAGGCCTGCACTCCCTTGAAGGTCTGCACCCCCCCCGAAGGCCTGTCCCCCCCTTGAAGGCCTGTCCCCCCCCCTTGTAGGCCTGTCCCCCCCTTGTAGGCCTGTCCCCCCTTTAAGGCCTGCCTGCCTGCCTTTCCCCCCCTTGAAGGCCTGTCTCCCCCTTGAAGGCCTGCACCCCTCCTTGTAGGCCTGTCCCCCCCTTGAAGACCTGCCTGCCTTTCCCCCCTTGAAGGCCTGTTCCCCCCCCCTTGAAGGTCTGCACCCCCCCAAAGGCCTACACCCCCCCTGAAGGCCTGCCTGCCCCCCTTGAAGGCCTGCTCGCCCTTGAAAGCCTGCTTGCCTGCCCACCCGCCCCACCCTGAAGGCCTGATGCCCCGACCCACCCCGAAGGACCGCTCGCCCCCCTGGCCTCCCGCACCACCTATGAAGCAGCCGCAGCAGGATCGCGAAGTCAGCGTCAGCGATCCCTGCGCTGCTTCCTGCGCCACGGTCCCGCCCCTCCTCTGACGTCAGAGGAGGGGCGGGATCGCGGCGCAGGAAGCAGCGCAGGGATCGCTCACGCTGACTTCGCGATCCTGCTGCGGGCTGCTTCACAGGTGGTGCAGGAAGGTCAGTGGGGCGAGCGGTCCTTCGGGGGTGGCGGGGGACTGAACGGCAAGGCCGGGAACACCCCCTTAGGGCTGGCACCCGGGGCGCACCGCCCCCCCCCCCCGCCCCCCCCTTGGTACGCCACTGCTCTACTCACAGACTGGTCAGTCCATCCCTGACCTGAGGCAATGGAGATTTAATTTGTTACACCGTTTCCTATACAGTCAAGGAATGCGTAGTAATTTCAATCAAGATGGGAAGTGCATTTCCCATAATATTTCATTTAGATGCCATTTTACCAAACTGAGGTAAAAAGTGTCCTTAGTACATCCTTACAATTACAGGGGTCATTCTAGCATGCTAAGGCTATTTTTATCATCATGGTAAAAATAGCTGAATTTTGTGTTTCCTTGTTAATGGTCATGTGCTAATTTTCCCATAAGTGCATGGCTATTAGTACATGAGGCCCTATGTCCACCCATTATGTAGGTGGTAAGAGCTCATATATTAATCAGTTAGCACAATGTATCTCAAACTGTGTGCCGAGGTACAATAGTGTGCCTCCTGAGAGTCCAAATGTGCCGCGGCATACTGAGAAGGAAGAGAGAGAGCGAGACGGATAGATATCCCAGGCATGGGGTGTCTCACACGTGTTGAGTTATATATAAAAGATGAAGCTAAATGATATAGAAATGCTTTAGAATTACTGTAAAAAGAATATTGCTTGGTTAGCATTACTGGCAAGTATTACTTAAAGTTTTTAAATTGATGTTTGTCCGAGCTGCTACTTCCTATAAGATTAGGAAATAGATGGGTCCTAGAAAAAGGGAATAGGTTACTCTGCCCTAAGCTAACACATTGTTACAAGATGTCCAATGCACTTCAATAAATAATGACCTCAACTAGTCTAAATGTAAATGCAGACAAGAGCAAAACAATAGCATGCAATTTATAAGTCATGGAATTGTTAATGTTAGGGAAAATTACTAACGACAAGAAATCATGTGATTGGAACTAACAAAAAGTACATTGCTGAAGTATGCAGTTTGTAATTGCATGATATTTTGGAGCTTGAGACTTGATTGGAAATTGTACTAACTAAGTAAGTTTAATAATTAATTAGATAATGTCATGAAGTCAATAAAATAGGTTACCACCCGGGGCTCTGAGAGATTATTGATTGGAATTCTGAAAGTTAGCAGATGACTAAGATCTTCCATAACGTTTATTGTTTAAACCTGAATTTGTCTGGTTGTCATTCTTTGGTCTCCCTCAGAGATGGAAGAAAGGGCTGGGGTGTAGGAAGTTTGTCACTGTAGTTTTTCCAAGCAATCAGCAGAATATACTATTTATCAGTTCACGATCATGTAATAATAATACTGCAACAGTGTGCAATATTTTACGATATTTGAGCAACAAAAAGAACTATTGATAACATTACCTTTCAAATGATAATCCTTTAAGTGACATGGGCAACAAAACAAAATGAAAATTTTTGGCCTTGATAATTCTCCAACAAAAACTTGATATTCATTGAGTTGCTAGGACTCGAACACAAGTCGATAGCACTTAGCAGCTTTTGAACTATAAGCAAGAGGCAAATGTGGGTTATTATTATTGGGGTTGATATTCAAAGCTATTTAACTGGCCAGAAATGGCTCTTGACTGGTTACATTTCTTATATGCTGCTATTCATATTCAGTGGTACTTAACTGGATATTGCCACTGAAAATGTCCAGTTAGCGCCCAACACAAAACTGTTTATTTTGGGAGCATTCCAGAGGCAATCAGCACTCACAGGGTTAAGTACCCATGTATTTAACCAGAAACATAACCACATAAATAAGACCACAAACAAGTCAGTTCTATCTTTATGCAGTTGCCATAGCCGGTTAAGTGTTGAAAACCACACCTAAACGGTTATGATTTTGCTGGCTTTGAATACCAGGAAATTCAATATTGAAGACCAGACATGGCCCAGCATTGAATTTGTAGGATTTCACTGGTTAAACAAAAACAAAAACGCAATCCAACTAATCTGCAGTGAAGCATGAACAGCACAAAACAAGAAAAAGCTGCAGACGAGTATACAAGATGCAGGCTAAGTTTATTAAAACAAATATTTATTGCAGTTAATATCACCACCTTTTTACAAACCAGGGGACCCGATATGGTCTGTGTTTCGGTTAACACGCCTTTGTCAGGGGTCCCTAATCCGTAAAGGTATCAGGTTAAACCGCAAATGAAAATAAACATCATAGGAAGAGCCGCTTCTAGTGCAACAGGAGGTTGGGGGTTGCTGCTCGTGCCAGGAACATTACAGAGGTATGGGGGAAGGGATGTGGCATGCACATGTGGCAGTGGGGGTGGGTGGGGAAAGAGCGGGGAGTGGAGAGGAGGACGGGTGCCTGCGCCCTCACCAAGATGGCGCCCGGGGACAGACCACCCCCCCCCTTACTACACTACTGCTAATTACCATGCTACGGTGATGCGTCAAAACCGCGCGAAACAATCGCGCACAGACAAAGCCGGGAGGGCAATCGTGTGCAGGACATCTGCGCGCCAGATTTAAACTCAATTTTAAAGTGCTCCAAGGGTGCTCCAAGGGGGTGGGGGGGAATCTCCCCCCACCCCACTTAACTTAGTACTGTTGGCGCTGCCGTTGAGGGGTGTGGGGGAGGAAAAAAACCTGTTTCCTCTATAATGGGGGGGTTCCCCTCACAACACCCCCTCCAACAGCAGTGCCAACACTACTATGTTAAGTGCGGTGGTTCCCCCCAAACCCCTCCCCCCCTCATAGTGCTTTCAAATTGAGTTTAAATCCAGTGCGCTGATGTCCTGCTTGTGATTGTCTGCCTGGCTATGTCTGCGCGCGATTGTCTCACGCAGTTTTAATTATGAACCCTATGCTATAGCTCCTAAAGTTGCAGACTTAACCGAGAATCAGCTCAGATTATTTCCTATTCTCTTAAATCTGTCAAGCCAGCCAAATACTAGTTACTCTACAAACATGACTTGTGCAAAAACCTGGATTTCAATGAAATCTGGACAGCTGGAAAATGATGCATCCTGAGATGAGGCTCAAAGATGAACACAGCTGAACCACCCGCCGCTAGTGGAAATCTATCATGCCCCATTCCGTAGGCACTTCACTTTAAAGCTGGAAGTTTGATTAAGACACCAGTCATCACTGCAAGCGTTGTGAACTGCTGATAAAGCAGACAAAGATTGCAATATCATCAGTTACTAACCCAGCATTTGTAAACACAGTAGGCTGTATAGATTTAAAATCATTAACAAATGGTCAGGCGGCAGAATTAAAAAATCTAAAGACAAGACGAAAAAAGTAATTAGAGAAGATGCCTGAATATCAGAAAATTGACAACCGAGGCTGAAAATATAATCTATACAGCAGCATACCCTATGAATAAACTTGGTTTGGGGCAACTGAGAGAAAAGAATGTCAAGAAAGAAATGGATTAGGTGAGGAATAAAGAATAATGACATTAAAATCAAGTGACAAAGAAGAGAGCCAGTTCTATAGAAGGAAAAGAAAGCATAATCTTTCAGACTAATAAACTGTTTCATATTTTACTTTTAGCAGCAAAACTTTTCCCTTTGGCACTGTCATTTGTAGGCATGAAAATGGTAATAATATAACCTAGACACTCACATTTATGTGCTTGTTAAGTTCATAAATGTTTAGAAAAATGGCATACGAAGGCAAGTGTGTGTACATACATAATTACAACAATTCTACTTAAGTAATATTCTGAAAGCATTCATTTAACAAACATAGCTTGTATTTTCAGGAAAGCATCCATTTGGCATTTCTTCTCTCTCCATGTCCATCATCCATCGTCCCTCTGTTGCTGCCCACCCTATCCAGTATATTTCCTGTGTCCCTGCTCCTATCCTCTCACCATGGTGAGAAACCTCCTTCTCTATGCCTTTATTCTTGCTTGTCTAGTATCACCCTTCTGTGCCTCCTTCCTCCCTCATAGGTCTAACATTATTCCTCTATGTCCCAATCCACCACCACCTGTTTGGCATCCCCCCTCATGTGTTTGGCACAACACTCCCCAAGTCCTCTCCCTTCCCATGAATAGAATCTCTTCCTCTCTTTCATTCCACCTGCTGTCCTCCACAGCAATTCAGAAAATATCCCTCCCTCTCTCTCTCCTGTCTTTTCCCTCCCCCACCTATGTACAGGTCTTACACACCCTCTTCCTCCTTCCCCCACAGCTCAAAACATCATTTCCTCCCTCCCATCCCTAGGTTCCAGTATCTCTCCCTCTTACCCTGAAGGTCCTGCATCATTTAGCTCCTACCCCTTTGTGATAGTGCATCTCTCACTTGCTTACCTCCCCTCCCCCATTCTATTATCTCACCCTCTTCCTCCACAGGTCCCATATCATTTAGCTCCCCTCAAGGTATTGCATCTGGCTAACTTCCATCCTTCTTCCCCACCTCCCTAGTATGGCATCTCTGATCCATTTCCCTCCTTCCCCCTCCAGTTCGGCATCTGTCATTAGCTTCCTTCCTTCCCCCAGGTCTCCTTTAAACCTTCTCTTGACCCTTGCCAGCACCTGCGGCAGCAGCCACCACAGCCAAAGTACGGAAAATAGGCTGTCTGTGGGCAATTCAAAGGGCCTTCCCTCTGCTGGTCCCACCCCTTCAGAAACAGGAAGTAGAGTCAGAGGAGGTAAGACCAGCAGAGGGAAGTTTCTGTGAACCTACCACAGGCACCTTGTTTTCAGTGCTGATGCTGATGCTTGTGCTGATGAGGATCAAGAGCAAGTTTAAATGAACCTGAGGGGAGGAGGTTGCCAGTTTTCTTTCCGGGGTCCTTTTATAAAAAATTAAATAGTATTTTTACAAAATTTGTTTGGCTAGGCAAAATTCCAAGAATTGCTCTAGTATCTCTACAAAAGCCAATTACAGAGGGTGGGGTAAATTTTCCTAACTTTTATAGGTACCATCAATCCTATATTATGCGTCAGGGTATGTATTGGATCCTCCCGGAGCTCATGGAACATCTCCCAGATTGGCTAAGTTTGGAATGGCAATCATGTCACCATTGAGGTTGAGTCATGTGTTAAGAATTAAGATGCCTAGCTTATATAAGGAGAATAGAATTCTAGTAGATACATGGAAAACCTTAAAATGTGTGAATAATTTAGCACCTATTTTGGTTCATAAATCAACTCATCAGTCCCTATGGCTGAACTCCAAGATTCAAATTGGCGGATTTAAGATCATCTGGAAGTATTGGATGAAGGCTGGTATACGTACTTTGGATGATGGTATTTCTGATGGTAAGCTGCTTGATTTTTCACAATTGCAACACAAATTTGGTCTTTATAAATCACAAAATTATAGATGGTTGCAGTTGAAGCAGGCTATTTAGGTGGGGTTTCCTGAATGGAAAAATCTTAGTAATCAGTATAGTATGCCGCTCTTATTTTTTCAGGCGGACTTCCTGGGACACCAGGCCACTCAGTGGTATAAATTAATATCTGGATTTTTGAATAAGAAACCAAAAAACTGGTCTTTGGGACATTTGGAGCATTGAAATCAAGCATAAAATTACTGCATCTCAATGGCCACGTATTTGGGCTTGGAGGATGAGATGAACAGTATCTGCATGTATGAGACAAACTTGTTTTTTTCAGTTACATAGAGCATTCTGGACCCCGATTCGTTTATAGAAGTTAGATAGCTCTAAGTCTAATAGATGTTGGCGCTGTCATCTTGAAGCTGGGACATTAGATCATTTGTTATTCTATTGTCCATTGATTCATGCTTTTTGGAAATCAATATGGGGTCAAATAAATAATTTATTAGATAATCCAGTGGCATTATCTTATGATACCGTTTTGTTGGCATGTCAATGAGGGCTAAGAGCCAAATTTCCTCTAATAATTATAAGCTTCTACTTATTATGACAGGGGTTGCCATACAAAAAATTATGAATAATTGGAAAAATTGGGATAGGCTAAATTATAGCTTTTGGTGGAATTCATTGTGTCATATTTAAAATGGAGAGAGTAATAGCCATACAGCAAGGACATTTTAATAAATTTAGGGATGTTTCGGAGCCATTAACAAGATACTGTAAAGATAGAAAATCATTTTTCCCCCTTAAATATGCATATTCAAGGTGGAGGGAGAAGGGTGGGGAGGGATAGTGTGGTTTTCTTGTGACTGCAATTATTGTGTTATATTTAATTATCTATATATTTGAAATCAATATGTACTTCTTCTTGTATTAGATATGGGGGGAGGGAGGAGAAAATTATTGTATTCTGAACTGTTTGTGTATTTAAAGTGCGTTTTCTCTAGTGTTTATATTTAAATTATTTGTATTGCACTATTAATGTTTGAAAATCAATAAAGAATTATTTAAAAAAAAATTGAGGGGGGCTTGGGAAGAGAAGACCAAATGATGGAGGAAAAGGATCTTTGGTTTATACGTTGGAGAACAGCAAAAAATATGGGTCACATACCTATGTACTGGCTTGGATCTGTCTGTGTTGGCTCCTGAAGTGTTCTGGGCTAGGCTTGTGAAACTTGATGCTTCATTACTAAAAGGTTCTTTGGATTTCAAAGCTTTGGCAAGCAGGAAAAATGTAAAGCTTTGGAGTAAAAAGTTAAGCAATCTTAAGATGGTTAATGCAGTAGTGAAAAATAAAATTAGCATAAATAGGAAACTTGAACAGATGGACAATAATTGCAAACTATCAGGCTTTGCATAGAGGAGGGCTTCTGCTGATAGGGCTTGGGGACCCCCACCAACCATAGTGACAGACATCACATCAATTATGGAAGGACCCAGGTCTCCAAATCCCTCCCCCTCCCACCCCGTAGCTACAACGCTCCTTCGATTAATGCTCCATTCTTACTTTCTTCTTCTCTCCCTTCTTGATTATAGTCTAAAGTAAGTTGGGTTGTTTATTTGTCTCATGTTAAACTTTCTCTCTATTTTTTACTTATGTCATCTTCTTTTATTTCTTGCACAAGTGAATACTTGTACAATTTTCTAAAATCTTGAAATAAAACACCAAAAATTACTATTTGAACTACATTTTATATCATATACAAACACAGTGCTAAGTATGTCCTTTTGGGTATGAATAACAGATTCCAAGATAAACAATACAGCACAGCACAGCCCAATTCCAACAAAATTATATGTGAAATCCAAACAATTAATTGTAATGTTTCAGTGCTTTAGATAAGTAATTAGATAATAAAATATATCTAAGCCCATCTCTGTCTTTAAATAAAATGCTGGGAATGGAGGTGATGTGTTCTAGCCAAACATATTCCCAAATAATAACAGCAGCTGTCTCTTAAGATAAATACCTTTAAAAGAGCAATCCACATGTAATTTATGATCAATAAATCACTGTACTTCTTGTAATATATCATGGAGGCTTTCATTAAGTTAGTTTTTTAAATCTGCTCACCTACTACAACAAAATCAAAAAGTAGAATATTTTTTCTCTGTAAAAATGAATAAGAACAAGAACTGTACAGAAGTGTAAGTATGGACTACATCAATATAAACATATGCAAATAGTCTTTATAGATGATGAGAGGAAGACTTAGGAGTAATGTTAGGAAATTCTTTTTGACGGAGAGGGTGGTGGATGCCTGGAATGTCCTCCAGAGGGAGGTGGTAGAGAGGAAAACAATGATGGAATTCAAAAAAAGCGTGGGATAAACACAGAGGATCTCTAATTAGAAAACAAATGATCTAAATTAAAGAACTAAGGTACTGGACAGAGTTGTATGGTTTGTGTCCCATATATGGTGAGTCAGTGGGGAGGGCATCAATGGGGACTCCACTAACTTGGAACATGAAGAAGTTACTGGCCAGACTTTACAGTAGATATCCTGCAAACAATGCGATGGTTAGATAGGCTGGAGTGAGCTTAGATGGCAACTTCAGCAGTTGCGAACCTAGGACAATACCAGGTGGACTTTAGTCTAATACCCAGAAATATAAAAGAAGAGACAAGTTAATTTAATCATGTATTTTTAATAAGAATAACTAATGGGCAGACTGAATGGACCATTCAGGTCTTTATCTGCCATCATTTACTATGTTACTATGGGCACCAGGAACTGTGCCTAACTTTAGGTGCATCACAACAATAACCCTGTGCATGGCTCACAAGATCTAAGTTTTTCTTACACCTAGTCTATGTAATCATGTGAAGCATCTACTAATTATTTTGGCATGCAAACGGGTAAGGATTGTCATTCTGTCAATAGTTTCTAATCAGTGGTGTAGCGAGAGTGGGAGGCATCTGGGAAGATGGAATCCCCCCTCACCGTCTTTTCCATCCCCCCCCCCCGCTGTGTGCGCTCTCCTTCTTTTCCCCTGTACCTATTTAGCTTCCCTGGTGTGAGAAGCATCTCTAACTTGCTGCCCGCTCTGGCGTCAGCTCTCCTGTTGATGTCACCTCCTAGTCACAAGACCCGGAAATGACATCAGAAGGGAGCACTGAGGTCTTCGCAAGGAGCAGATGGGAGCTAGAGGTACAGTGGGAGTGAATTGAAGGAACAGGGGCAGAGAGAGGGAGAGGTTCCACTGTGTCTAATAGATCTGTTCTTTCCCCAACTTTGGGCATAAGCCATCAATTAAAAAAAAAAATCCTATTTAGGGACTGATTCTGTAAGTGGCGCCTGCTGCGGCAGGCACCTACAAAACTGGAGCCTGTCGTGTGTCAATCATGAACAGGCGCCACTTCCAGAACCGGGAATACCAGTGCTTAGCAAGGACCCTAGGTGCCGGAAATGTAGGCCAGGGTTTTACAGGCCAGGGTTTTACTGGCCTTTGTTGAATTATGGCCACCCCTAAACAAGTCCACTTACGGGCTTCGACATCACTAGGGGCTCCTTTTACGAAGCTGCGCTAGCGGCTTTATCACACACACCTTTTTAACGTGCGCTAACCCCCGCGCTAGCCGAAAAACTACTGCCTGCTCGAGAGGAGGCGGTAGCGGCTAGCGCGGCCAAGGTGCTGGTCCCAGAGAGCACCTAGTGACGTCTAATTTTTTCAGTGAGTTTTTAATTGGTTTTTAATGGTGCAACCAATTATCGCATTACTTTAATCAATTATAACCCTTAAGCTTGGCACCTGTCAGCGCCTAAATTTCTGCAACTTTTTTCAGAAGCCAGCCCTTATTGTCTTTTAAGGAAAGACTGTCCTCTGTTTAAATTGAGCACTAATAGGGGTTTTGTTTCGTTTTCAGTTGTAAACCATTATCAGACCCAATATTTATTTGCCTTACAAAAGAGGTACATTTTGGCTTTCCATTTTTCATTGTTCCTTAATTCCAATAGTGTTCCCAAGATCGTTACCTTTTTTAAGTTCTGTTTATTAATTTATTCATTGATTTTGTACAACACTGCTGTTTTAAGTTTTTAAAAAATAATCTCTTAATTTTTGTACAAATGTGTAATGTGTTATTATTGTTTTTATTATGTTTCAATTAATGTATATTTTCCAATGGAAATTTACTATACTTAATGTTTTTTATATGTAAGATATTTATTTTTGTGTAGAGATATTTGTGGTTTTTATTTGTTTTACTTGTAAATCTTTATTGATTTTTAAACTTTGATAGTGCAATACAAATGGTAAATCATACAAACTGCATAAAAACACACTAACTATACAATTATTACATTAAACAATTATTTTCTCCCCTTATCTTAATTATAAAAAAAAATAATACATATGATATGATTTCAATATTATAATTAAATAATTTAACTCCTCAAAATACGTTTCCCTCCCCCCACTCCTCCACCCTCCCTGGATGTGCAAGGACTCTAATGGAAAAAGAAAGAAACATAACCCTAATTATAATGCAATAAAATTAGTTAATAGACTCCATACATCATTAAAGGACTTATTAGTCCCCAAACGTTCTGCCATCATCCTTTCATACTTATACATAGTACACACAGTTACCCACCAAAAAGTAAAATTAATCCTATCATGGTTTTTCCAATTATGAGTAATCAGTTGAACCCCTATTCAAGATCATGAAAAGGCGACTTTTATATTTATTTAAAGTAGGTTTAACATGAAGTAGTGTACCACATATTATCACCTCATATGACAAGGGGATAGATGATTCAAGAATGAGCTTAATTTGTCCCCCAAATTGACTTCCAGAAACCAAGTATCAATGGACAAAAATATAACAGTTGATCCAAAGTCCCTATATTAATACGACAATGCCAGCATCTATTAGATTTAGAATTGCCTATTTTTTGTAAACGAACTGGGGTCCAAAAAATCCTTTGCAATAAAAATAACCATGTTTGTCTCATAGATGCTGACGCTGTACACGTTTTATTTGTTTTTAGTGTGGTTGCAAAGGTTTTAAAGACTCCTGATGTAGGCAGACCAACCAAAACATGGCTATGTTAAGTCTTGTACAAACTGCATCTTAAGCTGTTGCAATTAAACTTTGTGTGAAACCTGAGGATTCATGTGCTCCACTTCTTTGTTGTTCTTAACTTTATGTGTGGCCATTTATACCATCTGAAACGTGATGTAAATCTTCATGCATATATTAAGTGCAGATCCATACCCCCTTATTCTATAACTGCATGGGTAAATTAATGGAATGCCCCTAAACCACACATGACCTTCCCATTTCCATACCCCTTTTTTGAACCTATGCCTACATTTACACATGTAAATTTTAATTAAAACCAATTACCATTAGTAATTGTTCATGAAGGTCACCAATTATCAGCATTAATTGGCTTGTTCAATTAAAGTACATGCACAATGTTGGCACATGCAATTTTTAGCACTTTTTTTTACATTTGTAAGGACTAGAGAGTTGCGCGGGGACAGAAATCCCACCCGTCCCCGCCAAAATCCCACCCATCCCCGTGAGGAATCCCTCCGTCCCCACCCGTCCCCGCGAGGAATCCCCTCCGTCCCCACCCGTCCCCGCGAGGAATCCCCTCCGTCCCCACCCGTCCCCGCGAGGAATCCCCTCCGTCCCCACCCGTCCCCGCGAGGAATCCCCTCCGTCACCATCCTTCCCTATAAACTTCAGAAATAGTTATTTTATTTAATTATGCTACTGAATTAAAGGCTCTGGTAGAGACCCATTTACAAATAAGCAAAGAGACTATTAATTTGGAAATATTAATTGGGAAGAATACATACTTTGTAAATGGGTTTCTACCAGAACCTCTAATGTAAATATAAAATATAAATACTCAGCTGATGAGAACCCACAAACTGTCAGCTGAGGACTTCCTTTGCAGTTGGGCTGGGGTCCCTTTTGCCAAGCTTGGCAGGCAGCAGTAGCGTCCCTGAGTCACAGATGCTGGCACCTCAGTGGCTCATGGATGCTGCCAGCGACTGCTGCGCTTGGTGGAGGGGAGTTCTGACCATCTCTAGAGGAGGTCCTCTGCTGGCGGTGCTTGGGGATCCCCACCAGTCACAGCAAGGGCCAACAAGTACTTCAACACTGTAGAAATAAAACCAGAAATGCATTTCCTTTTCTTTTGAACACAAAACAAAGATATCTGCCATATACATTTCCCAAGGCAGATGACTCTATGCAATGTCACCTCGGTAACAAAATACAAAAATAGACAAATACACCCCCTCCCTTTTTACTAAACCACAATAGTAGGTTTTAGCACAGGGAGTTACGCTGAATGCCTCGCGCTGCTCTCAATGCTCATAGGCTCCCTGCGCTAAAAAACAATATTGCGGTTTAGTAAAAGGGAGCCATAGTGCAAAATATAGACAGCAGATATAAATTCTCAAAACAGACACATTTTGATCACTAAATTGAAAATAAAATCATTTTTCCTATCTTTGCTGTTTGGTGATTTCATGAGTCTCTGGTTGCACTTTCTTCTTCTGACTGTGCATCCAATCTTTCTTCCTTTCTTTCAGCCTCCTGTATGTTTCCTCTCCTCCAGACCTCATTCTCTCCCCCAACTTTTTCTTTCTGTCTCCCTGTTCCCCCTTCTTTCTGTCTCTCTGTCTGCCCCCTTTCTTTCTTTCTCCGTGCCCTCCCCCAAGCCACTCGGTTTGCTGCCACCGCCATCGGGGAATAGTCCCCAAGCCACCGCTGTCCCAAGCTTTCCCTGCAGAAGCATCGCGCTGACCAGCATTCCGCTCCCTGACGTCAATTCTGACGTAGGAGAGGAAGTTCCGGGCCAACAAGGCATTTCTCCTCATTCCATCCAGCCTGAGCCCCATCTCTCCTTGATCCAGCATTTCCCTTCTGTGTCTGTCAGAATTACCATTCCACCTATTTTCCAGCATCACCCTTCTTTGTGTCCATCTCACCTATATCCCTATCTCACCACTTTTTCAGAATCTTCATTTGTCTCTGTCCTTGTCTTTACCCCATATTCACCATTTGCCCTTTCAATGTCTTTATCTCCCCCCCCCACACACACTTTTTCAGCATTACTTCTATGTCTCTATTTCACCTCCTCTTCATGTCCCCTCTGTATCTCTATCCTTATTCAGAAGGTCCTGCTTACCCTTTCTCTTCTTTGTGTCACTATCTCCATTTTCAGCTTTCCCCCCTTTTCCTTTGTTACTGCACCCTGTAGCCAGAATCTTTCCACCCTCTCTCCACTCCGGCCCAGCCCAGTATGAAATATTTCCTTTTGTTTCTCTCCCCTCTCTCTTCTCCTCCCTCACCCACGAGTCCTGCATCTGGCCCTCTCCCTTCTACCTGCACCTGGCAACACCCCCCTGCTCCGCGGCTCTCTTAAGCAACTCGTCAGCAGCGGTGATCAAGACAAGCTGCCGACATCGAGGCCTTCCCTCTACGAGTCCCACCTTTGTGGAAAAAGGAAGTTGAAACAAGCGGGACTCGCAGAGGGTAGGCCCTGACACCAGAAGCTTGTGTTGATCGTTGCTGCTGAGTTGCCGAAGAGAGCCGCAGGTAGAAGGGAGAGGGAGATAGGAAGGCTGTAGAAGCTCCGGAGCATGACACCGAACCCGGCCAGGATGATTTCTTTTTCAGGCTGCTGCTGCCGCTGCCATCCCCCACCCGAAATGACAAAAAACAGCCTAATGCCCGCGTCGGGAAATAGCCATGCTGAGCAGTGAGCTCAGCACGTACACAGATGAAAGCCTTGCTTGCTGATTGGTCCGGCGGCACGGTGGGGCGGGGCCGCCGGACCAATCAGCAAGCAAGGCTTTCATCTGTGTACGTGCTGAGCTCACTGCTCAACATGGCTATTTCCCGACGCGACGCCAGACTTGTAAGCTGCATGCTTGCATCGCCAGAATTTAGGTAGGTTGTTTTCATCCCCGTGGGAGTCCCGTGGGCAAGGGGGCGTCCCCGTGGGAGTCCCGTGGGTCAGGGGGGCATCCCCGTGGGAGTCCCGTGGGCCAGGGGGCGTCCCCGTGGGAGTCCCGTGGGCCAGGGGGGGAACCCCGCGATCCCCGTTCCCGTGCAGACCTCTAGTAAGGACTCCAAGCCCTGACTACAATATTAGTTTGTATCACAGCTAAATTTGAATGAGTGGCTGTGACTATGAAAAGATTTGGAGACCTTTGCAATAAGCTAACTGCTTATCTTATAAACTGACATGTATATTGAACATGTCAGTCCTACACAATAATATACATTAGTATAGTTCAATAACCATCTAGTACATTACATTTGTGATTTCTATTCCGCCTGTGCCTTGCGGTTCTAAGCGGATTACAGTTAAAAGAGATCAGGACATTACCGAGAGAATTACATTACGATTTAAGTAAATGACATGTTGTGGTATAGAAATACAAGTATAAGATATCTGGATTTATCGATAGAATAACTTGACAGGGTTCAAGTAGTTACAAGGTTCAGTGGGGAAAACAATATAGGCAACTGAAGAAAGATACTTAACTTTGAAGGAATCAGTTAAGTGGATACCTAAGGGAGATGCTTATTTAGGAGAAGGTTAAATGGATACCTAAGGGAGATGCTTATTTAGGAGTTTGGATATTTTTCGTAAATGAGGTTCAAGGGGATGACTAGTGTGTTATTTGCTGGGGAGAGTGCATGTGCGATTGGGGAGGGGAATATTAAGTAAGGACGTGTTTTTTGAAAAGAAATGTTTTGATTTCTTTCCGAAACACTTTGATGTCTGTTGTTTTGATCATCAGTTTGGTGATGGTGGGGTCAATTTTCGCTGCCTGAGTTGCTAGAAGGCTGTCGTAAAGTTTCTTACATCAGGTACCATTATGAGAGGGGAAGGTGAAAAGATTCTGAGTTCTTCTTGATCTGGGTAGTCGGTAGCGGCAAAGACGGTTGTTCAGGTAATTGGGGCCCATACCATGGGTTACTTTGAAAAGTAAGCAGTAGAGTTTGAATTGAGTTCTTGCTTTTATCGGAAGCCAGTGAGAGTCTACATAGGCTGGTGTGACGTGGTCGAATTTGCTGAGCGAGTAGATGAGTCTGATAGCTGTGTTCTGAACGGTCTGTAGTTGTTTTATCATAGTATTTGGGCAAGGTAGGTAGAGGCTATTGAAGTAATCTAAGGAGCTGAGTATGAGGGATTGTACAATGATCTTGAAGTGTTCTTTGGAAAATAATTTTCTTATTTCTCTTAGGTTTCGCATGGTGAAGAATGCTTTTTTTATGGTTTTGTGTATTTGTGTTTGCATTGTGCAGCCTCTGTCTAGGTGTGTTCCCAGAATTTTGAGAGTATTCTGTATTGGATATTTGATTGTGTTTACATCTAGTTCTGTTAGGGATGGTTTTTGCTCCTTCTCTAGTAGTAGGAATTTGGTTTTCTCCGCATTTAGTTTTAACATAGTAACATAGTAACATAGTAGATGACGGCAGATAAAGACCCGAATGGTCTATCCAGTCTGCCCAACCTGATTCAATTTAAATTTTTTTTTTTTTTTTTTTCTTCTTAGCTATTTCTGGGCAAGAATCCAAAGCTTTACCCGGTACTATGCTTGGGTTCCACCTGCCTAAATCTCTGTTAAGACTTACTCCAGCCCTTCTACACCCTCCCAGCCACTGAAGCCCTCCCCTGCCCATCCTCCACCAAACGGCCATACACAGACACAGACCGTGCAAGTCTGCCCAGTAACTGGCCTTAGTTCAATATTTAATATTATTTTCTGATTCTAAATCTTCTGTGTTCATCCCACGCTTCTTTGAACTCAGTCACAGTTTTACTCTCCACCACCTCTCTCGGGAGCGCATTCCAGGCATCCACCACCCTCTCCGTAAAGTAGAATTTCCTAACATTGCCCCTGAATCTACCACCCCTCAACCTCAAATTATGTCCTCTGGTTTTACCATTTTCCTTTCTCTGGAAAAGATTTTGTTCTACGTTAATACCCTTTAAGTATTTGAACGTCTGAATCATATCTCCCCTGTCTCTCCTTTCCTCTAGGGTATACATATTCAGGGCTTCCAGTTAGAGAATGACACGGTGGCGGTTTACCCGCGGCCACCGCATTTTAGCCGCGGGTCACCGCCGAAAACGGGGAAGAAAACTAGCAGTCGCTGCGGCGACGGGGACAAGGCCATTCACCGCCCGCGGGGCGGTGAATGGGTCTTGTCCCCGCAGTGAGGCATGAAGGATCGCGCGGTCCCCGCAGCTCACACCCGCCTGCCCAATCGATTCTAGTGTTTAGCCAGCTCTCTCCCTTCTCCTCACCTTAGTTTGTAGATTTTCTTTTTCGGCGACCCGCACGCTATCAAAGAGCCGCTGCTGCTCAGTTTCAATCTTCTGCTCTGACGCAACCGGAAACAGGAAGTTGCAGCAGAGCAGAAGATTGAACACTGAGCAGCCGCGCGTGTGCGGCTCTTTGGGAAAGCGTGCCGGTCGCTGAAAAAGAAAGCCTGCAAATTAAGGTGAGGAGAAGGGAGAGAGCTGGCTAAACACTAGGATCGATTGGGCAGGCGGGTGGGGGCTGCGAGGACCGTGCGATCACCCGTGTTCCCGGCTCAGACTGTAAGGAGGGAGTGAAAGGGAAAAGGATTCTGGGCCAAGGTGATGAAAACGGAAAGAAAAACCCACAGCAGGAAAGAAAGGGAAGGACAGGCAGGTGAGCCAGATGCTAGAAGCAGGGGGGGGGGAAGAAAGAGGGAAAAAAGCTAGATGGGGTTGAAAAGAAGAGACACACTGGTATGGAAGAGGAAGATAGGGGAAATCTGGACACAGGAAGGTAACAGAAAGAGGGGAAATTATGTGCATGGGGCATAGGGACAGAGACAAAAAGGGGACATGCCATGGGGATGGTATATGGACACAGGGGGGGGCAATGGCAGATACATAGGGGAGATATTAGAAAAGTATATAAAATCGTACCCGTTTGAAGCTTTTATGTATGCAGCGGTGACGGTGACGGGGCGGTGAATGGGGTTGCAGTGGCGGTGACGGGGCGGTGAATGGGGTGGCAGTGGCGGTGACGGGGCGGTGAAGGGAATGGCGGTGACGGGGCGGTGTAGAGGATGGTGAGACGGGGACGGGGCGGTGACGGGGACCAATTTTTTCACCGTGTCATTCTCTACTTCCAGTCTCTCCTCATACGTCTTCTGGCGCAAGCCTCCTATCATTTTCGTCGCCCTCCTCTGGACCGCCTCAAGTCTTCTTACGTCTTTCGCCAGATACAGTCTCCAAAACTGAACACAATTTTTTAACTTGTGGTTCGTCATCCATTTTTCTACAGTTTCCAATGTTATTTTCAGGCGTCCGTTGGAAGTGGGGTCTTGGATGTCGAAGGGGAGGAGGATGGTTATATCATCCGCGTAGCTGAAGGATGTAATGTTTAGGGCATCTAGATCCGTGCCTAGGGATGCTATGAAGAGGTTGAAAAGTATGGGCGATAGAGGGGATCCTTGTGGAACTCCGCAGGGGTTTGACCATGAGTCGGATAGAAGATCATTTGACTTGACTCTGTATGATCTTGTTTTGAGGAATCCTTGGAACCTTGTTTTGAGGAATCCTGGCCCGGAACTTCCTCCCCGACGTTAGAATTGATGTCGGGTGGCGAGAATTGGTCGGCTCTGAGCTGGGGAAGATATGCAGGGAGAGCTAAGACCTCGGGCGCTGGCGTTCCCTGATTGGGGGAGGGCAGTGGGAAGGGAAGCAGATTAGGGACCCCTGCTTTAGACAAGGACAGATCGCGGGCCGCAAAATAGTCCCTGAGGGGCCGCGTGTTTGAGACCGCTGATCTATATTGACCACTGTTACCACATCCTCTGGCAACTCATTCCAGAGTTTAACTATTCTTTAAATGAAAAAATAGTTCCTCCTCTTGATTTTGAAATTATTTCCCTGTAACTTTGTTGAGTGTCCCTAGTCTTTGTAATTTTTGATAGAGTAAAAATTTGATTCACTTGTACCCATTTTATATTACTCAGGATTTTCTAGACTTCAATCATACGAAGGGGTGCTGAAAGGTTCTCAGCCCAACCAACCAACTTACTAAATTCTAAATGTTATTTTGCTACTTTTGCTGAAAAGAGTGTTTTCTTATCTTGTTAAGTGTAGATTTGCAGAAACAAGATTCTAAGTTTTGACATTGTTTCAGATCATTGAACCATTCTCTTCTTGGATGGGCCGAGAACTTTTCAGCACCCCTCGCATTTTCTCTCAGTCATTTTGTTAACAGGCTAATGTGTGTTGTTATACTTTGCAACCTTTTATGATTTAAAACTAACAAAAATTGATTGAATTGAAAAAAAGAATTAAATGCATTAGTCTAGTGGAGGAGTGGCCTAGTGACGAATGGAGGAGTGGCCTAGTGTCAACTACGCAAAGAGTGGTTGACCCCTAGAATGCTCTCCCAAAGGAGGTTATAGCGGAATCGACCATCCTATGATTTAAAAGCAAACTAGATGCACATCTCCTTACAAGAGGCATAGAGGGATATGGGTGACTAAAAATTATGCCAAGTGTACCCCTGGCTGGGCCTCCATGTGTGCGGATCGCCGGACTTGATAGACCGAAGGTCTGATCTGGATATGGCGCTTCTTATGTTCTTATGCACAAAGGAAAGCCAGAAGAGAGAAAAAAAAAAGGGTGCTTAGGGAGCTGAGTGATGTCTTGGCGGAGCCACTGTCCGCGCTCTTCAACCTCTCCCTTAGTACAGGCAGCGTCCCGTTGGACTGGAGGACGGCTAACGTCATTCCACTCCACAAGAAAGGCTCAAAGATGGAGACAGCAAACTACAGACCAGTGAGTCTAACATCGATAGTGAGCAAACTAATGGAAACTCTAATCAAACACCAATTAGATAAGATCCTGGATGAGGAGAATCTACGGGATCCCCGACAACATGGATTTACTAAGGGGAGATCCTGCCAATCCAACCTGATCAGCTTCTTTGACTGGGTGACAGGGAAGCTGGATATTGGGGAGTCCCTGGACATCGTGTACCTGGACTTTAGCAAAGCATTTGATAGCGTACCACACCGCAGGTTACTGAGCAAGATGAGTTCTATAGGATTAGGTAACACATTGACGAAATGGGTTGGGAGCTGGCTTGGAGGTAGGCTCCAAAAGGTGGTGGTGAACGGCACCCCCTCCGAAATGACGGATGTGATTAGTGGAGTACCACAGGGCTCAGTCTTGGGCCCAATCCTATTCAACATCTTTATAAGAGACTTGGCAGAAGGGCTTCGAGGTAAAATAACATTATTCGCCGATGACGCCAAACTGAGTAATGTAGTGGGCAAATGCACAACAGACGAAGATTCAGTGCCCGACAACATGATGCACGACCTACTCCTACTGGAGCGATGGTCTAGGACATGGCAACTCAACTTCAATGCCAAAAAATGCAAAGTTATGCACCTGGGCAGCCAGAATCCATGCAAGTCTTATACCCTTAATGGCGAGATCCTAGCAAAAACGGTAGCAGAACGAGACTTGGGGGTAATCGTCAGTGAGGACATGAAGTCTGCCAATCAAGTGGATCAGGCTTCGTCCATGGCAAGACAAATCATGGGCTGCATACGAAGGGGTTTCGTCAGTCGTAAGGCGGAAGTCATTATGCCATTGTATAGATCCATGGTGAGGCCCCACCTGGAATACTGTGTGCAATTCTGGAGGCCGCATTATCGCAAGGATGTGCTGAGACTGGAGTCGGTGCAAAGAATGGCCACCCGGATGGTCTCGGGACTCAAGGATCTACCATACAAAAAACGGCTTGACAAATTACAGCTATACTAGCTCGAGGAGCACAGAGAGAGGGGGGACATGATCGAGACGTTCAAGTATCTTACGGGCCGCATCGAGGCGGAGGAAGATATCTTCTTTTTCAAGGGTCCCACGACAACAAGAGGGCATCCGTTGAAAATCAGGGGCGGGAAACTACGAGGTGACACCAGGAAATTCTTTTTCACTGAAAGAGTGGTTGATCGCTGGAATAGTCTTCCACTACAGGTGATTGAGGCCAGCAGCGTGCCTGATTTTAAGGCCAAATGGGATCGGAACATGGGATCTCTTCACAGGGCAAAGGTAGGGGAGGGACATTAAGGTGGGCAGACTAGATGGGCCGTGGGCCCTTATCTGCCGTCTATTTCTATGTTTCTATGTTTCTATGTAGTGGTTAGAGCAGCGACCTCAGCAACATGAGGTTGTGAGTTTGATTCCCACTGCAGTTCCTTGTGACTCTGGGCAAGTCACTTAACACGTCATTGCCCCAGGGACAAAATAAGTACCTGTCTAAAATACGTAAACCGCTTTGATTGTAACCACACAGAAAAAGTATAATCAAGTCCCATCTCCATCTTCTTACACTAAAGAAAATTCAAAAATAAAAACACAATTTAATATTAAAACTGAAGGTCAGCTGTGTACTATGGAGGGGGGTGGGGTGGTAGCAAAGAAAGATTAAAGCTTGAATCTATAAAATGGAGGAACGTTCTGGGAATTGTTAATATAAACTATATAAGGTATGTTACAGGAAAAAAGACAGAAAAGTAACAAATTAACACCAACCATCAAGGCTGCAACCTTGACTACTGCTAATTGGCGCCACTGTGTACATTTCACAGCTGAGATCATTTTACTTATTTTTGTGTCTGCTATTATGTCTCCAATATAGGTACATCTATTTGTTCAGAAAAATAAAAGGAAAACTAGCATTATTGTGTGCAAGAAATTATTTAGTGTGAGACAAAATTACACAATTGTGCATGAATGACTTATAAAACTAATATTCAAAACATTGTTTAAATAACTATGAATGAAAATGATGATAAAGTAACCCCAAAAGACTCAGATATTTTATTCATGTTACCAGGATCAGTAACTCAATGGGACCTTTCACAGTGTAAGTAAGGAATGGAATGGGAAGCCAATTCTCTCATGTAATATTTATACATCAAAGACATTGTAGGAGGGAATTACTTTAGAGGACATGGATTAAGAAAGATACACAGATTGTCATCCTATGAATAGTTTGATTTTACTGGGATAATACATTTATTTTTGTTTTACTTGGATAATACCTTTTTTGTTCTAGGGATCCTTTCCAATTCTCTGTGCTAGGAGTAAAGACAGAGGAAAAATTTGCACAGAAAAATATTAATTTAGCAGGTTCAAAGGACTGTCAAGAAATGGCTATCATGTATAACTACAGAACTCAAGTTCCATAGTGAATATGCATCAGAAAGGGTGGGTAATTTTTCAAGAGCATTTCTGTAGGAAAATTGTATTTACCTGTCAAAGGAGGTGTTTAGAAATTTGCCCAATGAATATGTGGGTAAACCTATGGAGCCTGAAAGGAGAGTTGATTTGCATAAGAGCTGCTAGTGCTGCTGGAGGCTGTCCACTCACCCTGAGTGGATTGTGGTGCTGAAAAGAACAGCTCCCAGCACAGAGGAGGTTGTGGGTTCATTTCCCACACTGCTCCTTGAGACCCTGGGCAAGTCACTTAATCCCCATTGCCCCAGGTACATTAGTTAGAGTGGGAGCCCATGGGGACAATTAGGAAATAATGCTTGAGAACCTGAATAATTTGTAATCCACATAGAATTGTAGGATATGCGGAATATAAATTATTAAATTCAGAATTCAGAGACCTCTTTCGGGAACTGGGCGATTATTGGGAGGAAGAATGCTGGCTTCGGCCTAATTCCCGGTAAGCCTTGAAGGCCACTGCTGACTGGTGCTGATAAGGGGCCTGATGCAGTAGAGTGGCCAGGCTGACCAGTCCTGACAGGGGGACTGGCACTGGCAGGAAAGAGCTGAGAAGTAGCCGGGGCCCAGTAGAGCCTGGAGTTGAGGGGCTTAGGCTTGACAACGGAGGTGGGTCCAGTGAAGAAGGATCCAGGTGATTCCTCAGTGGGTGAATCTGCGAGAAGACAACTGAGGGGCTGGGAGAGCCCTCAGTGCATGTGAGCTGGATAAGGCAACAGGATGATGGAGCAGCTAGAAGTCCTCAGTGCATGTGTTGGCGAGATGACTGAGGGGCTGGGAGAACCCTCAGTACGTGTGTGCCAAATAAGATGACCAAGCGATAGAGAATCTGAGAGAATACAAGGGAGCATTGGCCAAAGAACTGAGGAGCGGTCCAGTGGAGGGATTGGCTAGGATGGTGGCTACTGGTGGAGGGACAGGTATTGGCACCAGATGCTGCCAATGACCTGGAGGGCTAATGGAGAGTCAGAAGAGACTCAGGAGAAGCCTGGAGAGATGGAGTCCAGCGAGAACTTGGGTTTTAAGAGAATGAATATAAAATGTATGTGTAACACTGTATTTATGTGTTTTACAGAGAACCAAGGTGCTTGGAGGTGTGGATATGTGATGGGAATATCATTTGGCCCTGTCACGTGATGACGGGGTAAAGAATGTTTGTGCATGAAAGAAGAGCGGGATTTGAGTGTGACAGTATTTGATAATCTTAAAGTGACAAAACAAGTGGAAAAGGCAAAAGCTAGAAGAATGCCAGGACACATAGAGAGAAGTATGGCCAGAAGGAAAAAGGAGCTATTGATGTCTCTGTATAAGACTCTGGTGAGACCTCATTGTGTAAAGTTCAGGAGATCGCACCTTCAAAAAGCTATAAACAGGATGGAGTCAGTCCAGAGGAAGGCTACTAAAATGATTGGTGGTCTATGTCATAAGGTGTATGGGGACAGAGTCAAAAATCTCAATATATATACTTTGGAGGAAAGGTGGGAGAGAGGAGATTTGGTAGAAATGCTTAAATAACTATATGGCATAAATATGGCCTATCTTTTTCACCTGAAAGGAAACTCCAGAGTGAGAGGGCATGGGATGAAGTGAAGAGGTAATAGGATCAGGAGTAATCTAAGGAAATACTTTTTTACAGAAAAGGTGTTAGTTGCATGGAATAGTCTCCCAGTAGAGGTGGTGGAGACAAAGACTGTCTGAATTCAAGAAAATGTGGGACAGGTATATGGGATCTCTCAGGGACAAGAGGAGATAGTGAATGCTGTTAATGGGCAGACTGGATGTGCCACTTGGCCTTTATCTGCCATCATGTTTCTTTCTTGAAATGTGCAATTCTATAAAAAGTATGTGCCAGTTACAGTGCGCAAATTTGAAAAGGGGGCATGGCCAGGGTAGATCATGGGCGGTTCAGGGGTGTTCCAAAAATTTATGTGCAATTAAGCGCAGTCATTTAGGCCTATTTTATCTGGCCTAAATGGGTTTGCCTAAGTTATGCTTCACACACCGGGGTGAAGCAAGATTCTATAAAAGGTAATGTGCACCTTGTGGAATTATGCTAAGTGCTATTCTAGTCAATGCTAATTTTTAAGCTCCATATATAGGATATGGCTCTAAACCTCCAAATTAATGCAAGATGATTTATATCCACTGCAAGTGTTTACATGTGTTAATCAAATTTCAAATTAATTTATGGGCCAAAATATCTATAAATGATCTAAAAAAATGTACAGAATGATTTCTGTGTGCTCTAATTTGGCAGCTGTCCGACATGGATTTAGGCACATTATCAGTACTGCTGGGACTTATTAAAATGAAGTAAAACACCTTTTTTTTTTTTTCAGAAAGCACTTTTGGGATCACATGATATCTTAGAAACTGATTAAAAATCATGAGTTCTTGTTACATTGACAAGAAAATCCATGAGTGACTGATGGTCCCACAGTTTGAAGTCAATCTGTAATTTGTTAAATTAGTTCTTGTTTGTATGATTGTATTAAAAATCTAATAAAGAGATTTTTTAAATGAAATGAAATAAATTAAAGAAACATTTATTCATATAGAATACTGGCAGTTCTGTATTGATGGTATAGTTTACTTAGCACAATTTTTTTGTTTTTAGAGGGCGAGGGAGGGGTATTTTGTTGTGAGTGGTGTTTCTGTATAAACCAGGTGTGTCCAACCTGCAGCCCAGTGAAGTATTTTGTGCGGCCCCGATCGAGGGCGTTGCAGTGTTTTCCTCTGCTGACCCCAGGTGTTTACCATCTTGCCGGCTCCCTCCTCTGTCGTGCTGCAGTATTTGCACATTTGTGCGACCCCAGAAACATTTTTATCGGCCAATGTGGCCCAGGGAAGCCAAAAGGTTGGACACCCCTGGTATAAACCCTAGCTTCTGCCCATCTTATACAATACATAATCTAAACAGAAATAAGTCTAAAAACCTGCCCAGGTCAGCACTCGGATGACCATTCAAGTGCCAATAATCAAAATGGCTTTTTAGACATATCCAGGGACATTTTAGGCCTCTGAATGCCGCTATGCGCCCAGATCTGAAAGGGACGTTTTTGGAGGAGTGGTGAGGACAGGATTTGGGCGGGACATTAGCCGATCTAGACTTAGTCGTCCTGCAAGGATAATGAAAAGTTTTATGAGGCTGCCTGAACTTTACAGTCTATGACCCTGAAATATCAAAGAAGAGAAGTTAATGTAATCTTTTGTCTTTATTTAAGTTTTTTGATTAAACGCTTATCCAGGAATACAAAGCGTTGTACAAAATATTTAAAAATAGCTGGAAGATAAACATTTCAACTTATTAGACATACATAAACTAATTATTGGCCATACATGAACAATGGGAAAAGGGGGGGGGGGGAGAACCACAATTTTTATAGAAAGAATACATAGAAGGAAAATACAATAGGAGATGGGGAAAAGTTAAAATTGCTGGAGTAGATACGTGTATAGTTATCATGTATTTGGAATGGGTATAACTAATGGGCAGACTGGATGGACCTTTCAGGTCTTTTTATCTGTCGTCATATACTTTCCCCCCTCTTTTACTAAGGTGCATTAGCCGTTTTAGTGCGCACTAAATGCTAACACAGCCATAGAATATAATGGACATGTTAACATTTAGCGCACACTAAAACGGCTAGCGCGTCTTAGTTAAAGGACTCCTATGTTACTATGTTTAACTTCTACATTGTGACTTAGGCAATCTAAAACCAGGTTTAAGTGACCAGATAACCACTGCAGACACAAAGTACAGACCCCCACACACTCCCCCAGGTATCTCTGATCCCTCACACCGCCATAAAAATTGGAATAAAAATGTACATATCTGTCTCCAGAACATTAGAAACATAGAAACATAGAAAATGACGGCAGAAAAGGGCTATAGCCCACCAAGTCTGCCCATTGCAATTTGCCTCCCCCCAGAGTTCATTCCCTTAGAGATCCCACATGAGTATCCCATTTCTTCTTAAAATCAGTCACGCTGCTGGCCTCAATCACCTGCAGTGGGAGTCCATTCCAACGCTCCACCACTCTCTCGGTGAAAAAGTACTTCCTGGAGTCGCCATGAAATTTCCCTCCTCTGATTTTCAGCGGATGCCCTCTGGTTGTTGAGGGTCCCATGAGACAGAAGATATTATCTTCTGACTCGATACGTCCCGTGATGTATTTGTACGTTTCAATCATGTCTCCCCGTTCTCTTCTTTCTTCAAGTGAGTACAGCCGCAATTTTTTTAGTCTTTCTTCGTACGTGAGATCCTTGAGCCCCAGGACCATCCTGGTCGCCATTCACTGAACTGACTCGATCCTCAGTATGTCTTTACGGTAGTGTGGTCTCCAGAACTGAACACAGTACTCCAAGTGAGGCCTCACCATGGATCTGTACAACGGCATCATGACTTCAGGTCTCCTGTTGACAAATCCTCTACGGATACAACCTATCATCTGTCTTGCCCTGGAGAAAGCCTTCTCCACTTGATTGGCAGCCTTCATGTCCTCACTAATAATCACCCCTAGATCGCGTTCTGTCTTGGTCTCAACTAAGGTTTCACCATTCAGTACATAATTTTTGTGCGGATTTTTCTTTCCCAGGTGCATCACCTTGCATTTTTTAGCATTGAAGCTTAGCTGCCAAGTAGTTGACCATCTTTCCAGCAGTCGTAGATCGTGTGTCATATTATCAGGTAATAAGCTTTTGCCTATTATGTTGCAAAGTTTGGCGTCGTCAGCGAATAGTGCTACCCTTCCTTTAAGTCCTTGTGTCATATCTCTTATGAATAAATTGAATAGTATTGGGCCCAGAACCGAGCCCTGCGGCACCCCACTGGCCACTCTTGACGCCTTGGATGGGGTACCGTTCACCACCACCCTCTGAAGTCTACCGCTTAGCCAATCTCCAACCCATGCAGTTAGAGTGCTTCCTAATCCTATCGCTTTCAATTTGTTCAATAGCCTTCTGTGTGGGACGCTATCAAATGCTTTACTGAAGTCCAAATATACCACGTCCAGTGACTCTCCTGCATCCAGTTGTCTAGTAACCCAGTCGAAAAAGCTAATCAGATTAGATTGGCAGGATCTACCCTGGGTGAACCCGTGTTGGTGGGGGTCTCGTAAGTTTTCTTCGTCCAGGATTATGTCAAGGTTCCGTTTGATCAGTGTTTCCATGAGTTTACACACTATAGACGTGAGACTCACCGGTCTGTAGTTTGCCGTCTCTGTCCTGCAGCCCTTTTTGTGGAGTGGGATTACGTTGGCGGTTTTCCAGTCCAAGGGGACTCTTCCTGTGCGTAGGGAGAGATTGAAAAGCTCAGATAATGGTTCGGCCAGGACTCCACATAGCTCCCTGAGCACCCTGGGGTGCAGGTTGTCCGGTCCCATGGCTTTGTTTACTTTGAGTTTTGATAGTTCGTTGTAGACGTTACTGGGCGTAAACTCGAAGTCTTGAAACGGGTCTTTCTGGGTATCTCCCGTCTGAAGCTGCGGACCAGCTCCCGGTGATTCGCAGGTGAAGACTGAACAGAAGTATTCGTTCAGTAGTTCTGCCTTGGCAGAATCTGATTCTGCAAAATTACCATCTGATTGCTTCAGCCGTTCTATACCATCTTTGTTTCTTTTCCTGTCACTAATATAGCTAAAGAAAGATTTATCCCCTTTCTTGATATTCCGTGCTAGTTTTTCCTCCATTCGGAGTTTGGCCTCTCTGACTTTCTTTTTAACGGTTTTAGCTCCGTCTAGATAGTCTTCTTTCGCCCCCTGGTTTCCTAAATGTTTGTAGGTGATGAATGCCTCTTTTTTCTTTTTAACTAGGTCTGAAATTTCTTTAGTGAACCATTGGGGTCTTTTGGTTCTCCTGCATTTACTTACTGTTCTTATGTATCGGTTTGTTGCTTCATGTAGGATGGACTTCAGAGACAACCACATATCCTCTAAATTTTCAGATTTTGTTTGTTTATATAGCTCCTGATGGACAAAATCTCTCATGCGGTTGAATTCTGTGCCTTTAAAGTTGAGAACCCTTGTTGCTGTGCTTGACTTAGAGAAGCCTTTCTTAAGGTTGAGCCATACCATATTATGGTCGCTGGAGGCCAGTGTATCGCCTACTGAGACGTCCGAGACGCTATCTCCGTTGGTGAGTACCAGGTCTAGAATCGCCTTGTCCCTGGTGGGTTCCAGTACCATTTGTTTGAGACGTGCGCCTTTTATGGAGGTTAATATTCTTTTACTGCTACCTGTAGTCGCTGAGAGTGTGTTCCAATCTGCGTCTGGCATGTTGAAGTCTCCTAGCATTACTGTGTCACCACGTAGTGTGATGTTCTCTATGTCCTCAATTAATTCCATATCTTTGTTTTCCTGTTGTCTGGGTGGTCTGTATATCACACCAAGGTATAGGCATTTTTCATTCCCTCTGGCCAGGTTAACCCAAAGGGATTCCCCGGTGTATCTTACATCTGTAATTCTGGTAGTTTTGATGCTTTCCTTAGTGTACAGCGCTACACCCCCACCTGCTATAGGAAAACTTAGTATAGCTGCACAGAGGTCTCTTAAGTAACATGTGTTATTTATTTTATTTGGATTTTGTTCACACCTTTTTCAGTGGTAACTCAAGATGAGTTGCAGTCAGGTACACTAGTTATTTAGCTTAATTGAACCTGCATTGGTAACTTGGGTGAAGGGTTTTAAACAGAAATGCAATAGAAAACTTCAGCTAAATTTAAATGATCTGCACTTAAACTCTATGCAGCTTAATGTATTAAAGATCAAATTTGGCTTGTCTATGCATGATAGCTACTCCATCAAAAAGTCACATTAGCTATGCTATTAAATCCAAGCTGTCATTAAATATGTATTCTTTATGACAAAGAATAAAATAGGATATATTTAATCATTTCTAAGTGAATATTTCTGCATAATACTGGTCTCTTTCAGGCTGATGTACTAACCCGCAAGGTTTCCCATGAATAAAAAAAAATTACATTTCAATACAAATGTAATTTTTTAAAACTAACCCTCCCTAGTGGCATAACAAGGGTGGGCAGAGGGTGCAGTCTGCTCTGGGTACAGGTAGTAAGGGGGATTCACGGAGAAGCTGCAGAGTCGTAATCTGCATGCTCTGCTGGCCCCAGGCCCTATGACATCAGCTTTCTGTTCTGGGGCAGGGAACCAGTAGAACTGGCAGCCGTGCACACACAGACAGTAATCCTGTGAATGCTCCACACATGCACATACATACACACACTGCCTGGAAGAGGGGGTGCTCCGCCCTAGGTGGCAATCAAGCCAGGTATCACCAAGGAGTCCAACAGGATGGGAACCCACAGGCCCAATGCAGCAAAAAAGAAAGTGGGAATGGACAATGAACAATCCACCAGAACCAGGAGGATAAAATCAAGCCTTCTTTATTTCAATCCAGGACGTATATACGTAAGTACTATGTTTCAGCGAACACAAGCACCTGCATCAGGGGTCACTGTATCTCAAGCTTTGCGTAGAAAGACTGGTCCACTCACCACAGGCCATGCCAAGAGGACCAGCAGAGAGAACTTCAGATATGAACAGATGCCTCAACTGCCAAGTTCCATCCCTGGAACTAACCACAGCTGAACCTTCACAGTGAGTAAAAGCCCCTATCATTAACATAGCACAAGGGTCCTAGGAGGCCAGCCTGAGGAGACCCAACCATAGCAACCACTCTCAGATTTATTATATAGCTATCATAGGCCTACTTTTATTCAACATAGGTAGCACTGAGGGAACACCAGGATTACCAGGGACCTGAGGGATTACCAGAAACACCTTACCCCATGGAGCGACACCGCTCCCCCACCCCATCAGCAGAACTCGAAGACCCAAGAACAAAGGAGACTTAAGAGAAGATTTTTTACATGAGCACTTACCCATTTGAGACAGAGGAGAAGGATCATAGGTATTCCATAAGATTATTCTGCTAAATAGTCTGGTAAATCCTCTTCTGAATGGTTAGAGATATCTGAATTAGACTTCTTAAAATATTCTTTTCTAGGTGAATCAGGGAGAGTGTGTTGAGAGGAGCATCAACTATTCATCTAGGAGCATTGAGGCAGAAGACAAATCCTTTGCTGATGAGGATGCATGGGTGAAATGGGTCTGTGCCAACCAAACTGCTCAACATCGGGCAGGGGTGTGTGACCTCATCATCAACTGATGCTTTAGCATATACTTGGGCTGGGTTGAGCAGGCATGGATGTCTTTAAAGCCTGTGAAGACTGCATCTTGATTGACCTTAGTCCAGATCTCCTCAGGGAGACATCGGCATGGAAGCAGTCTGAGGTGCACAGTTAATGCGAAGTCAAAAGGGTTGATGGCCCAGGGAGCTTCAGTGAAAAGTATGCCAAAAACCAGCGACACTCCCTGGGTTGAAAAAAAAAAGGCCTCGAAGTGGCCTGAAGGTCAAAAAAATCAAAAAAATGAACAGAATTTTACCAAATTTGAGGGACTGACTAAAAATGATAAAATGAAGAATTATAAAGAAAAAAAACAGGAAGGCACAAAAATATTTCTACGTCTGACACACTGACGAGAATACGAAGACACAACTTCTCAGCTTTGCAGAAAACTAAGAACTGATGGTACCATGAGCAGATGTCGGGCAGGAAGGCATGGGCATGCACGCAGTATGGGCACTACCTAAAGATTTAATGTGACAATGCATCTGGCAGTGTCCATACCAGATTCCATGGGTGCCATCACTTACATGTGAGAATACTATGCCTACTTGACCTTGGAAAAATATTAGCGCTAACTAGCTACGTTGCACAACTTAGTCAGTGACCGGGATAGCAGCTAAGCACTAATATTCAGCAGCCATCTCAGGTGGAATGATTGTAATCAATAATTATTGAGCAGAATGAGTTTTGAAAGCAGATTTTCTCTTGTCTGTATTAAACTGAGAAAATACTGTAAGAGTTTTCTGTTATTTTGCCTGGCAGTCAACCTGCAATAGAAATGTATCAATTTGATGATAAGGTACATGGCTGAGCTAAGCACCTTATGTTAATCATTCACTGAAGCAAAGATATGCAGAGTGATCAAACCACATTTATACACTTATGGGGGATATTATACATTAAAGGGGATAAAAGTAAAATGGGTTTAACAATGTAAGAACATAAGAATTGCCGCTGCTGGGTCAGACCAATGGTCTATCCTGCCCAGCAGTCCGCTCACGCAGCGGCCCCAAGGTCAAGACCAGTGCTCCAAATGAGTCCAGTCTCACCAGTTTAGCATGAACTTGTCCAACTTTGTCTTGAAACCCTGGAGGGTGTTTTCCCCTATAACAGACTCCGGAAGAGTGTCCCAGTTTTCTACCACTCTCTGGGTGAAGAAGAATTTCCTTACGTTTGTACGGAATCTATCCCCTTTCAACTTTAGAGAGTGTCCTCTTGTTCTCCCTACCTTGGAGAGGGTGAACAGCCTGTCTTTCTCTACTAAGTATATTCCCTTCAGTATTTTGAAAGTTTCGATCATGTCCCCTCGCAGTCTCCTCTTTTCAAGGGAGAAGAGGCCCAGTTTCTCTAGTCTCTCGCTGTACGGCACACAGAAGAAGGATAGCTAATGGTGACCATTTGACTGGGAGCTGTAGTCCCAGTCAGAAGGTACTCATAGATTCTGTGATTGGCCTTTTAGTTGAGCTGGGAAATTGCAGTACTGGTTGCAGAGCTCTGTTAAGAGCTGGTACTCTGGGCTGCAGCAGAGAAAAGTACTCTTATCAGTTTCTCCTGAAGATTGGCATAGGGAAGGTTGCCCTTTATTGGAGAAATGCTGATACTGCTAGTTGCAGAGCTCTGTTGTGAGTTGGTATTCTGGGTCACAGCAGGAAAAAGAATGCTTTGGGCACCTCCTGAAGACTAGTGAAGAAGAGATCATTTTCTGTGGGGGAACCTAGAGACTATTGGTTAAGAGCTCTTCTAATAGCTGGTATTCTGGACCATAGCAGGAACTTTGGAGGCACCTCAGGAAAATGGAAGACCAGTGACCTTTGGCAGGCACTCAGGGCAATCAGTCTTTGGGAGCAGCTGAGGTGACGCAAAAGATCTTGGAACCCAACTGAGCCCCAGGTCCAGTGGCAGAGGAAGTCCTTGGGAGTGAGCCCCTGGGAGCCAACTCAGGGCAAGACTCTTAGAGGCAATTGAGAATGCCCAAGGCCCAGTGGCAGAAATGAAGCATTGGCTCAAGGAGTATGGATTGGTATCAGGAGCTCAGTTGAGGAGACAGCCTCAGGGAGAGCAATTGGAGCTTGGCCACAGGGGAAGACCAAGTCAATTTGACTTGGTTGGACATTTAGCAACCACTAGCAGGAGGGTGAGACTTGGGTACTTGGTGGGGGAGGACCAGGGAAGGACACAAGGAAGGAGTAAGGTATAGGACACAGGCCATACTGACACGCTCACACGACTCAGCCTAGAGTAAAAGAGGGGAATCAGAAGTTGCTATTTAGTCAAAAGGTTTAGTGGATCAAAAGAATGCTGAAATAATTGCTTAAAACAGTACTGGCTATAACAGTAATTGGTTAAATGTTTTGTTTTAGACTGTGGGGTATATGTTTTGCAGTCTTCTATGCATTTCAGAGGTTATCTCAAAACAAATCTTTAAACATTGCTAATCTTTCAATCCCTTTATACAAGTATATATCTGTTTGCCCTCTTTCCCCCTCCCATCCACTGTCTACACTCTCTCTTCCTTCCATCCTGTGTCTATCCTCTCTCTCCTTTCCATATGGCAACTTCCCTCTTTTTATGTCCCCTCCATAAACTGTCTACCCACTTCCCCTTCCATCTAGCCTGTACCCTTTCTCTCCTTTATACATGATTCATTTCAGCTCCACTCCGTCACCATTTTTCTCTCTCCTTTCTCTGTCTCTGGCATCTTTCTCTTCTCTTCTTTCCTTCCCCCTGGCATCTGTCTCTTTCTCTTCCCTTCCCCCGGCATCTCTGTCTCTTTCTCTTCCCTTCCCTCCCCCCTGGCATCTCTCTCTTTGCCCCCTCCCCCCCCCTTCCATTCCATGTTCTGGCTTGCTAGCAGGCTGGCTGGTTGGTTGGCTGGCATCCCTCCTTCCATCTCTGATCTGTCCTCCCTCATTCCCTCCTACTCTTCCATATATTCCTCCCTGCTCTTCCTGCCATCCATCCCCCATCCCTCACTCCTCCCCCCCTGTGGTGCAATCCTAATATAGATGCTGACCCTAACTACCCCCTCCCCCACACACACACACACCCTCCTTATCATCCCTGGTGGTCTAGTGGCTTCTTTGGGGGCAGAAAATAAATAAACTTTTTCCTGCCCTTACTACCCTATAGTCATTGCTGCCAGTCCAAATATTTTCAAGATGGCTGCCAAGACTTCATGCAGCAACTAACTTGAAAATTTTCATACCAGCAGCGGTGGCAGCAGGAGCAAGAAAGAGTTGGGTTCTTTCCTGCCACTGAAGAGGTCACTAGACCACCAGGGATGCTGAAAGGTAGGCTTGAGAAGGGTGCCCTATGTCCCCATTGCCGCGGTATTACCAAGGTAGCAGTTCCGGTTCCCACAGCACTACCATGGAACAGTCTACCGCTAATGTGGGGGGAGGGCATTTGGAAAAATTGAAAGGGGACAGATTCAGAACCAATGCTAGGAAGTTCTTCTTCACCCAAAGGGTGGTAGACACCTGGAATGCGCTTCCAGAGGGTGTGATAGGACAGAGTACGGTATTTGGGTTCAAGAAGGGATTAGATAATTTCCTGAAGGAAAAGGGGATAGAAGGGTATAGATAGAGGATCACTATACAAGTCCTGGAACTGATGGGCTGCCGCGTGAGCGGACTGCTGGGCATGATGGACCTCTGGTCTGACCCAGTAGAGGCACTGCTTATGTTCTTATGTTATGTTCTAATGTGGTAATATCGGGCAAACTGTTTTATTTCCCCCTGCATCATTCTCTACCCAAAACTCCTCCAGTGACCCCAGACTGTTCTTTATAACCACAGCCCTGATAAATGCCAGATCAACTGGCAAAATGGCTTTAGTAGGTAGGAAAGACCCACATAAGGATGTGCTAAGGCCACTTTATAGCACTGCTTTGTAAAAGGGCCCCTTTATTTTTAATGGGTTTTGTTTGTTTGTTTGTTTGTTATGCCTTAATTTATATTTCACTCTTTTTCTCATCCTGGTGTCTACAGTTTATGGATTGTAAAATAACCAATAATTAAATAATTACCTAAGAATAGTAATTACTTCTTATCTGATATCACATAGAAATCTGCAAAACAGACATACGTTTATGGTTTGGGCTCTACCAGCTGAGAGATGCAATGAGGTTTGTCTGAAATGTATTATGAGACATATTTTGGGATACAAAGAAATGTATATTCATATCAGCTCACTAGAAATGCAATTCCCAACTATGTGACCCTGGGGAATTCAGAAAACAGCTCAGTAGATAAAAAAGTAGAAAGATTTGAATTAATCAGCAAAGTATAGTTTATCATCAGAAACCGTGTTTTCGGTTTATTGCTGAGTTTGCATAACAGTCGTGCACAAGAGGACTTCTGTTTCCAATTAGCATTCTCTTCCAATCTGATACGTTCTTGTTTCCCTTTTCTTTACACATAGCAGGTTTTTTCATATTTCACCATAAAGAGGATAAATATTTCCCTCTATTAAATATAACACAGTACAAGAAGCTACAGGAAAAAATATATACAGTATATATATATGTTATGAATATGTATTAATGTTTGCAACTCAGTAAATTAAAGGAACATAAGCATTCGTCATGTCAAAGGATGGGGAGAGTTATAGCCTCAGTCTGGCTGCCTCACTGTACTTCTTGTAACAGGAACTGATTTGTCAGTTCATTCACACATTTCTTTAAATATAGTGCAGGCAAAATCAATTTAACACACATAAATCTATGAATTGTCACACATAAAGCTGATTTCCATACATTAAAATGTTCTACAGTAAGTTAAAAATATTTTATTAACCAAAATATGGGAAATGTGCTGAGGAGAAAGATATCTGTATATTTTTAAGGAGAAAACATTGGGTAATAGTGAGTAAAAAGCACAAATTTTATGTTATCATGGAATCTTCTGGTTTTGATGTTCAAGACAAGTATCTACTATGCCACAATAAAATTTGTACTATGCCACAATAAAATTTGGTTAAATTTCTTTGCTGCTTAACCCACTTAGGCCCAGATTCAATTGCTGTTGGCCGATTCTGAAACAGCGATTGATTCACTATCTTTTTTCACTATCTTTTTTTCCCTAAGGAAGTCCCTGATTGCCTCAGGTGCCTCAGGCCCCTCCCAAGGGAGGAGCCCGAGGCGCCTGAGCCAATTAGGGACTTAGGCCCCTCCCCGTATATCAAATGATACACCAGGAGACGTGTCACTGGAGGCATATAGAGCAGGAGGGACTGAGCACTAGTGCTGCCTGATTCACGATTCGAATTGATTCACCGATTCTCTTTGGTTGAATTAATTGAAATCGATTAGATTTTTTTAAAAATTGGCCTGGCCAATTCAGTGACCAACCCTCCTTCCAGTGCCTTCCTAAAGCAGGAGAAGCAGTGCTACCTCTTGCTGGTCTGCCGCTGCTACTCCTGCTTTAGGGGGCAAGGGGGGAAGGTCGTCAGGAAGAGCTACAAAAATGCTGGTTCTACCTTGTTCCATGCTTTGGCTGCTTTGGCGCTCTTTCCTGCATCCTCCGGCTCCCCCCCCCTCCCAGGCCTCCCTATCTTACACAGCCTGCAGAGAGGATCACCGTGTAGGCTTGTAGGCTGCCAGTCTTGTAGGCTGCCACAGTCCTCAGAAGCACGTTCCTTCTGATGCGATCCTGCCCTTGATGTCAGAGGAGGGGCGGGACCACAACAGAGGGAACGTGCTTCTGAGGACTGTAGCAGCTTACAAGGATCGCGTAGAGCACTGGCCATCCTCTCTGCAGGCTGCCGTAAGAGTGGGAGGCCTGGGGGGAAGCCGGAGGACCTGCAAAAAAGGGGGGCCTGCCAGGCCTTCGGGGGGGGGGGAGGCCTTCGGTGAGCGGGCCCTGGTCTAGAAGTACATGGAGGGAGGGAAGGGAGAAGGGGTACTGCTGGACAGGGGGAGGTAAAAGGAAAGGAGAAGAGGTACTGCTGGACCTCGCAGAAATGGAGGGAAAGGAAAGCTGCTACACCCTGGAGGGAAGAGTGAGATGGTGCATAGGGAGAGAGCTTGTTGGGATGGGGGGTGGGAAGGAGAGTTGCTACTTGAGGGACGAGGCAAGGACAGAGAGAGAAAGCATGCAGGAGGCAGAAAGTACTGGACTCAAGGATGGATGGAGAGGCAGAAAAGAGGGATGAAAAATGTTACACTGGGGAAGGAGGGAGAGATGCTGGATAAAAGGATAGTTGTGAAAAGGAGAGATTGTGGATCTGGGGATGGTGGGATCCATTGCTGCAGCTGAGATGGAGATGAAAAAAGAGAAGATGCCAGACCTCTGGGGGGGAGGGGAGGGAGATGTTGGATGGTTAGTACGGAGAAATAAGAAAGAAGGAGACCCTGGCAAGTGAGTTATCAGAAGACAACCAGAGCCTGGGACCAACAAGATTTGAATAATGACCAGACAACAAAAGATAGAAAAAATAATTTTATTTTCTGTTTTGTGATTAAAATATGTCAGATTTGAAATGTGTATCCTGCCAGAGCTGGTGTTAGACCGCAAACGTGAGCTAGGATTTAACAGAGAGAAGAAAAGTCTTTTTTGCCTGTTTATTTTGTTTACACCACAGTGTCAAGGTGGGTAGGAGATGGCAAAGGGGGTGAAGAGGCTATAAAAGGGGTGAAGAGGCTGTAAAATAAACCCACCAAGATGTTTGAAAAAAAAAAAACAAAAAAAAAAACACCACCCACTTGGGCAGGAAAATTGATTCGAATTGAAAAATCGATTCAATAGGTTGAAACAAATTGAAATTTTTTTCCCTGAATCGGGCAGCACTACTAAGCATCCCTCCTGCTCCCAACTTTTAAAGGTATAGGGAGGGGGAGGGGGTATCTAGTGGCAGGAGGGAGTCAGCATCCCTCCTGCTGTTTGTTTGTTTTTTGTGGGGTGGGGGGAGTCGGGAGTTGGCCCGATGGCAGGAGGGAGTGGGAATCTCGCCTGCCATAATTTTGAAGCGGTGGTGGCGGGGGGCTGCAAGAGCATTTTTTTTTTTTTTTGGTTCAGGGAGTGGACACTTTGTCAGGAAGAAGAAGAGGGGCTTTTTAAAAAAAGTTTAAATTGGGCTGATATTTTACATGTGTAATACGTACAAAATATCAGTGTCATTTAAAAAACCCATATAAACTGTCTATCTAAACTGACCAATGCATAAAACATTTCTTTTATTTCTTTTAGGGCTTCAGATATGCCAATCGTTGTTCGCTATTATTTTTGCGATACAACCAAACATTTTTTAATATTTGGCTATGGCTGTGGCTTCTTCATTTGCCCATATATTCTATAAATAACACTGCACAACAAAGTTTTTGCTTCCTGAACACTGCTGGGTGTTTCTTATAGAATTTTGGGTGCTGATCATGAATATTACATCAAAAATTACCCATCACGTACCATTTCAGAGAAATCTTCAATTTTGTCGTGATTTTTTCTTATATTTGGATGCAAACAATTTTTTCTCCCATAAGTGTCTTATCAACAACGGTTTGTGCCGCCTGGGTATGTCCATGCATAAAATCTAGCCAGGTTGGAAGCTGTTTTATGGAAGATGACATCCTGGGCATGTCTGGGCAGGTCTGAACGAGCTTGCGCTGTCTCACCATGCTATAATGGTGGCTTCCATACACCGATCCTGCTCATTTGGTTAATATAGATAGTCCGTGTGTGTATATAGTATCAGTATAGTAAAGTATAGTAGTATAGTAGCTGTAGCAATATAACAGTAAGTAAGCTTGATGCTATAGACGTTTTGGTGTCGGGCAATATGTCTCGTCGGTGTCGTAACAGCCGCGACACATTCTGCTATATCTGTGGGGAATATACACTTACGCCTCAGAGACGTTCGATGACTGCCCTTGTAAAGAAAGCCTATCATCTGTATTTTGGCTGCAAAATAGGTGATCAAGACAAGCAATGGGCGCCTCACATTTGCTGTGCGACATGTGCTGTTAGTCTGAGAGACTGGCTCAGAGGTACTCGAAAGACGATGCCATTTGCTGTTCCGATGATATGGCGAGAACAGAAAGACCATGTGACGGACTGTTATTTCTGTTTGACTAATGTGTCTGGTTTCTCTGCCAAAAACAAGAAGTCAATTGAATATCCTAATCTGCCTTCAGCAATGAGACCCATGCCACATGATGACAGTCTTCCAGTTCCGAAACCACCAGAGGATTGGACCTTAGACGAACCAGATGAAGAAACTGCAGTGCAGGGTTCTAACAGTGACATTGACCCGGATTTTGAACCATCCTCATCAGGCGATCCACATCTGATAACACAGTCCGAATTGAACGATTTGGTCAGAGATTTGGGTCTGTCAAAAGCAAAAGCTGAGCTGCTAGGTTCGAGACTGCAGGAATGGTGTTTGCTATCACCAGGTACGAAAATTTCTGTGTTTCGAGACCGGCATCATGATATAACCAAATTTTTTGCACAAGTCGACAGTCTCTGTTTCTGTTGTGACATTGAAGGATTGTTCTCGGTCTTTGGTTGTGATCACAACCCGGAAGAGTGGCGTCTTTTCATTGATTCGTCAATGTTAAGCCTGAAAGCTGTTCTGTTGCACAATGGCAACGTTTATCCTTCAGTACCTGTTGGCTATGCAGCACATATGAAAGAAACATATGAGAATATGGAAATGTTACTAAAGTATGTCCAGTATACCAGGTATAACTGGAATATCTGTGGAGACCTCAAAGTCGTTGCTCTGTTACTAGGACTGCAGCTTGGCTATACAAAGTACTGCTGTTTCATCTGCGAATGGGACAGCCGAGACAGAGAGTCGCACTATTCTAGAAAGAACTGGCCACTCCGTAAAAAGTTAGTTCCAGGACAGAAAAATGTAGCACATGAATCGCTTGTTGACCCGACAAAGATATTTTTGCCTCCTCTTCACATTAAACTGGGACTCATGAAGAATTTTGTGAAAGCAATGAACAAGGAAGGGGAAGGTTTTCGTTATTTAAGACAGATGTTCCCAAGAATAACTGATGCCAAGATCAAAGAGGGTATTTTTGTTGGCCCCCAGATCAGACATGTTATGAGTGACAAGCGATTTGAAGATCTGTTAGTTGGGCCGGAAAAAATTGGCTGGAAAGCCTTGAAAGACGTTGTTGACAATTTTCTGGGCAATTACAGAGCCCCAAACTACATTCAGCTGGTAGACAAACTTCTCAAAGCATACAAGAGAATGAAGTGCAATATGTCACTCAAGATTCATTTCCTCCATTCACACTTGGACTTCTTCCCCGCAAATCTCGGTGCTGTGAGTGACGAGCACGGTGAAAGGTTTCATCAAGACATAGCTACGATGGAGAAACGATACCAGGGCAATTGGAATCCGTCAATGCTTGCCGACTATTGTTGGATGCTACAACGTGATGCACCAGACACTGAATATAAAAGAAACTCGGGAGCAAAACACTTTTAATTCTGTTTCATTTAGTCGCTTGTGCGAAACGTAAACTTGACTATATATTTTATTGTCAGTAAACATAAAAATGTCTATTTCTCATAGTTCTTACGTGATGCAGTAAAACCAAAACCATATTTGAGCATACCAAGTTGGTACCTGTCATAATCACCAAAAACTTTTCAGGAATCAAGACTTAACCAAAAAATTGTTGTGCAGTGTAATTTTTGTATTATTTTAAATATTTTTTAAACCTTTTTTTTAATAAATATATAGATTTGTAAAAAAGTTCACTTAGCTTTTCCTTAATAGGATCAAATCGGGGTTTGTCACATCGACATGTTTCGCCTGAACGGCTTTTTCAAGATATCAACCCCTATTGAAAGTAAAAGCAGATATTACCACATCTTTCCATTTTAAATTATTAATATCCCTTAAGGGGACCACACAGCATAAACTTCATAGCTAAATGCTCACCCTTCGTTTTACTACCAGACCATCCCGATGTTCAATGCTCTTTTGATCTTTCCAAGATGGCCGCGGCGTCTTTTTTCTCCCTTTAAGTACCACCCTCATTTGATGACCTCATTTCCCAACTGACGAATCAGGAACATCCCATTAGATTAAAGTGTTCCACTCAATTTCTTGGTTTAAACCCCCCGGCGTCACTGTATTTAATTTGAAAATCCATTTCTGTTCCAACCAATTCAGTCTGCGTTTGTAATTTCCACCCTCCCACCCTTCCTTTATATGAGATATAATACGCCATTTTATATCCGTGGAAGCCCCTTTAGTGGAACATTGGGAGACCATGGGGCATGAGAGCACGGATATAAAATGGCGTATTATATCTCATATAAAGGAAGGGTGGGAGGGTGGAAATTACAAACGCAGACTGAATTGGTTGGAACAGAAATGGATTTTCAAATTAAATACAGTGACGCCGGGGGGTTTAAACCAAGAAATTGAGTGGAACACTTTAATCTAATGGGATGTTCCTGATTCGTCAGTTGGGAAATGAGGTCATCAAATGAGGGTGGTACTAAAAGGGAGAAAAAAGACGCCGCGGCCATCTTGGAAAGATCAAAAGAGCATTGAACATCGGGATGGTCTGGTAGTAAAACGAAGGGTGAGCATTTAGCTATGAAGTTTATGCTGTGTGGTCCCCTTAAGGGATATTAATCATTTAAAATGGAAAGATGTGGTAATATCTGCTTTTACTTTCAATAGGGGTTGATATCTTGAAAAAGCCGTTCAGGCGAAACATGTCGATGTGACAAACCCCGATTTGATCCTATTAAGGAAAAGCTAAGTGAACTTTTTTACAAATCTATATATTTATTAAAAAAAAGGTTTAAAAAATATTTAAAATAATACAAAAATTATTTATAGAATATATGGGCAAATGAAGAAGCCACAGCCATAGCCAAATATTAAAAAATGTTTGGTTGTATCGCAAAAATAATAGCGAACAACGATTGGCATATCTGAAGCCCTAAAAGAAATAAAAGAAATGTTTTATGCATTGGTCAGTTTAGATAGACAGTTTATATGGAATTAGACTGATGTGAAGGAGGTGACTTAAACATTTATTTAAAAAACCCAGGCAGACCTGGCGGTAACACAGTTACCTAAGATACAATAAGCGACTCTTCCTAAATAAAATCCAGCCCAATAAATGAAATATAACAAGCTCATAGGGTTCCTGGGTTCATAGGGTTTATAATAAACTAATCTATTCATACAATTAAAATTGGCTTCCTCATGCCTAACAATTCATAAGAAAATTTAATTGTCCCACTAATAATTTTATCTTACCCTAAATATAGCACAGATCCTATCTTAATAACTTAGGTGAAAAAACTAGGAGGAGGGTATATCATATATTGTTGATAACTCTCAGTGCATAGGACCTCCCATAACCTATGTTATCTCAGGTCCACATTCTGCTCTCACGGTATAATCATCTATACCATCTCCTCCTTCCCTTCCCTTAATGTTCAAAAACTCAGGGCTCCTTTTATGAAGCCGCGCTAGCGGGTTTAACACGCGCGACTTTTCATTACGCGCTAACCCCCGCGCTGGCCAAAAAACTACCACCTGTTCAAGAGGAGGCAGTAGCGGCTAGCATGTCCGGCAGTTTAGCGTGCACTATTACGTGCGTTAAACCACTAATGCGCCTTCGTAAAAGGAGCCCTCACTGTTTAATATTACTAATTTTTCATAGGCAAATTTTATTATTATTCCTAATAGTACTCAATTTTATTAATAAAACACTACTACTATTACTGCTTCGTCATGTTAAAAAAAACTCCTAGACCAACGTTAGATTAGCAGCAGGCTATATAAGATAAGTGTTGTTGTCGTACTGATTGAACTAGAAGGCCCTTTATAAGGCAGTTCTTCAATGAATTAGGAGTTTTTTTTAACATGAATAGACTTTCTGTCTGTCTGCACCAATGGACCACCAGGGCAGTACCTCAGGTCCACGATGGGTCTGGGAGGGGAGGCCATTCCGGGAAGGAGGACAGATTGGCTGGCTGTTTGACTGCAGAGCTGGCAGACAGAACACCAGGGAAGAGAGGAAGGGTTGCTTCTGCCCTGTACCAGTACTTGAAAATAAGCCACCAGTTTATAGTCAAGTCAATCTGTTTTCCTCCTTTTTTGAGGGGAAAAAATTACCTCAGTGTTTGAATCGGTTTATATTTGAGAATATACGGCACAGTACTTATCTTTAGAAACTCATTCTGAGATTCTCCTTCAGATAACCTCCCAACATGCTCATGTTTCATACAGCTGACACCAGACATCCAATAATATTGCCATTATGCATCATAGTTAACTCTGTTAAATCAGGAAAACTGTACTTGAGACCAAAACAAAGAGGATGAAGTTAAATATAATTTAGTAGTGAGAAAAGAGAAAAGAGAATATTATATAATATTCCTGTACTCCTCTTTTGACATGTCTAGTAGAACAGTATAGTAGTGTAGAAATAGTTAACTATACTATCAATACACCACACGGCTGATACAAATCAGGTTTCATAGCCAGCCAATATTATATTATATTATGTACTGCAGGCAACAAATATGGTAAATGATGCCTATATTAATCACAATAAAAGTCAGTCACATCTCTTATTTATACTTGCTAAACAGGACATGACACAGACCAATACCGTAAATTCCGCATCCTAGAAATAGGTGGGTAGGATCACTGCTCGCACTCGCAAGAAACAGTTAAGCAAATTAAAGTAAAATTCCCCACCCCCACTGTCCAATCACAACTACTAATCATTTAAAAAAAACAAAAACATGACAGTCGTAATCTAACCGAGCAATCAGACCACATAGCGCTCATTGATTGATAGTTAGTCATTGTCTTTCCGCTGCACGCACACAAGCAATCGCCATCACGATCAGTGGGTAATCAAATCAAACTATCAGCCATATCCTGCCATCGTGACTGGCTCTTATTGATCTCATAACCATTCGCCACAGACACATCAGTCATCAAGATAAAACTCCTCATTCCACCCCATACAAGTTGTACCGCATACTTGAAAGTGTCATAAAAGCAGCATTGATTGCCATTCACCCATATCATTTACAACCGCCATTCATACATATCATTATTCACTATGCTATATATTATAATGAAACTATGCTGTATCTTTTATTACTATCCACATCCGGAACCAAAAGGAAATAGATTAGTAAGATCACTGCTCGCGCTCGCAAATAATAAATAAACAAATTAAAACAATGTTTCACACCCACATTATCAAATCACAGCAACAGTTCACACACAACTACTAATCGTTCAACTCCCCAACCCCCCATAACAGTTGCAATCTAACCGAGCAATCAGACCACATGGCGCTAGTCAGTCATTTCCGTTACAATTCAAATGCACCACCGCACTCACACACAGCAACTGCCATCACAATCAATAGGTTAATGGAGTCAAATCAAACTATCAGCTATATTGTGTCATCATGACCAGTTCTTATTGATCTCATAACCACCACCATTGCCATTTGCCACAAACCCTTCATTCCACCCCATACAAGTTGTTCCGCATATAGAAGTGTCATAAAAACTGCCGTTCACCTGTACCATTCACAACCGCCATTCATACACCTATCATTACTATTCACATCTGAAACCACTAAGTCAGCTGATATCACCTGGTCACAAATAGGAGGGGCCTTAGGCGCCTGGGTCAATCAGGACTTAAGCCCCTCTCTGGTGCATCCCACAACGGATTTCAACAAAGGTGGGAAGACCCGTCCGGCCATCATTAAAGGTTAGGAGGGGTTCAGGGAGGGGGGTCATTGGGGGGTCCACACATGGTGGGGGTATCATCTGGTTATCTACAGTGGGGAGTTTCTGGAAGGAAGGATTGGGCACCCTCCTACCAGCGATCTTCAGTGGGGGGGGAGGGGTGTTCCAGTAGGAGGGATTGGGCACCCTCCTGCCGCATTCATTTGAGGGGGTGGGGAACTGGTGGCCACAGTTGTGGCCGCTAAATTTATCGTAGCAGGAAGATCCCTTGCCACGATAAGTTTAGCGGCCATGTCTATAATAACCCGATTCTCTAACCGGTGTCTGTAATATGGACATCGATTAGAGAATTGGGTTTACCTTAGGCCCGATTCTATATAGGACACCAGTTGGCTTCTGAGACCGGGCGTCTTATACAGAATCCAGGCCTAAATGCAAGCCACCATACATCTAGAATTTTTTTTTTAATCTTCTATCTGGATGTCCAGGCCATTGGGACGCCCAGATTGCCAGGATGTCTATCTTTATACCACATTTTCAACCAAATTTTCATTCAAGTCCTAAACACCCAGAACAAGACCTGTAATGGACTGGCTACCCAAACATGGCAATAAAGCAGTATGGCGCCTTACAGGGCACTGCTGTGAACTTCCCATAAAGGGTGCCACAAACATCTCACCACAACTCCTTTATAAGTTATGGTGAGCCCCCCAAAACCCACTATACCCACCTGTCTACAACCCCAATAGCCCTTATGGCTGTAGGTGGCACCTAAAGTATATGGCAGTAGAGTAGGGTTTTGGGAAGTTTTGATGGGCTCACATTTTCCACCACGAAAGTAGTCTCTATGGTTCACTAGACCACACACCAGGCTAGTTAAGACATCTGTGTGCAGCTCTACTAGGCTTTCCTATACCAGGTGTCGATGCTCTGGGAGACAGGTATGTACTTTTTTGTTCTGATATTTGTGGGTGTGTGAGGGGGGTCAGTGAACACTGGGGGAGTGTGTGGGGGTCTTTACTTTGTTTCTGAAGTGGTTATCTGGTCACTTTGGATACCTTTTTGGGACTTATATCTGTTTTCACATCGTCTAATTCACAACGTCTAAGTTTCATTCAGGATGTCTAGTAAAACATTTGATTATCCCTGCAGGTTGTCTAAGTCTAAGTTGGCCCACATCCCGCCCACATACTGCCCAAACCACTCCTCCAGATTTGCCCCTTTCAGCTCTGGGTGCACAGAGGCATTGAGAGGTGTAAGAAGTCCTGCTACACATCCAGAAAGTTGTTTGGTTATCAACACTTGGACGTCCCATTAGGATGTCAAATCGCTGATTTAGATGGGTTTTTAGGCGTTTTAAAGTTTTGATTATGAGCCCGCTACTGTACCAGAATGTAACTTGCAGTTATTTCTGAGAAAGGTGTGATATTAATCCAAATCCAAAATCCAATTCCAGGCATATTATTAATGAATACAAAATGCCACTCATGGCCAACAGAGCAATAACATCCGCCCCTCTCTCTCCTTTCCATGCAGCATCTGCCCTTTCTCTATTTCCCTTCTAGTGTATGCCCTCTTTCTCTGCCCTTCTCGTCCACTCAATGTCTGTCCCTCCCTCTACTTTCTATGCAGTATCTGAAGCACCATTAGCCTAGAATAAATTTCTTGAATCAAGCTCCATCTCTTGCCATATTCAAATCTAGGCTAAAAGCCCACCTTTTTGAGGCTTCTTTTAACTCCTATTCACTTGTTTAGTATCCATGTGTTTCAATCATTTCCACCATAAGTAATTCCCTAATTCTTTATTATATTGAGCAGGGACTGTCTCATATGTAATTAGCGTACAGCACCGTTTATGTCTAGTAGCGCTATAGACATGATAAGTAGTAGCAATAGAAAGCAATTATAAAAGAACATTTCACAGCCAACATTTGTTTAAAATTTTTGTTGATTTTTCTTGTTGCAACTTTACCTTTGTGGAAAGGCTTTATTCATTACCTGCAAGGTCTATTTGAAATTCTAAGCTGTTGACTAAATTGCAAATCATGATCGATTTACCATTAACTTATTGGTACAGATTTGAAGGTGTGCTTATCTACTTAATTAAGCCAGTTGTGTTGAGGCCATTGAGTGATTAGGATTGCCAGCTGGATAATTTAAGAGCACAAAGGTTATTTCTCTGCAGGAAAACTAAATCTGTGAAAAGAAGGCAGGCCTAAAGAAGTGAAATGTTGGTTGAACATTTTAATGAGCCTTTTTCTATTTCTATACATTTGCCTTGGTTTCTTCTCTTGGAAGAAAGTTCAAGACTACAAAAGGAACAAGTTTGAAAGCGAGTATTCACAGAGTGACAAAATGGTACAATATTGCCTCTCCCTTTGTTAGGAAAATCAGGTATGCCTGTGTAGGGAACAGGGTGGAGAGAGGAATGATGAAATGTCTTGTTGGAGCAGTAGTTCTCAAATGGGAGATAATATTTAAAATCTTATTTCTCTCTCTTAAAACAAGACTGGAACAATCTCCAGCTTTTATTGACAAAATATTTATTCCATATACTACATCAAGAACATTACGATCCAATCACCAAAATCTCCTATCAATCCCCTCAATACATAAAATTGTTTACCACACAACACGTTCAAAGTTGTTAAAACGCATGCGGATTGTGAAAAATTGTGGATTATGATTGTGAAAATTGCAGGTTGGACCTTAGGAAATTGAAAGACTGGGCATCTAAATGGCAGATTAAATTTAATGTGGACAAATGCAAAGTAATGCACATTGGGAAGAATAACCTGAATCATAGTTACCGGATGCTAGGGTCCACCTTGGGGGTTAGCGCCCAAGAAAAGGATCTGGGTGTCACCGTAGACAATACGATGAAATTTTCCACCCAATGTGCGGCGGTGGCCAAAAAAACAAATAGGATACTAGGAATTATTTAAAAAGGGATGGTTAACAAGACTAAGAATGTTATAATTCACCTGTGTCACTCCATGGTGCAACCTCATCTGGAGTATTGCATTCAATTCTGGTCTCCTTATCTCAAGAAAGAAATAGTGGCGCTAGAAAAGGTTCAAAGAAGAGCAGCCAAGATGGTAAAGGGGATGGAACTCCTCTTGTATGAGGAAAGACTAAAATGGTTAGGGCTCTTCAGCTTGGAAAAGAGACAGCTGAGGTGAGATATCCCCTGGGGGGATAGGGGGAAGTCTACAAAAGCCTGAGTGGAGTAGAACAGGTACAAGTGGATCGATTTTTCACTCCGACAAAAATTACAAAGACTAGAGGACACTTGATGAAGTTACAGGGAAATACCCTTAAAACCATAGGGGGAAATATTTTTTCACTGAGAGAATAGTTAAGCTCTGGAACACGTTGCCAGAGGATATGGTAAGAGCAGATAGCGTAGCTGGTTTTAAGAAAGGTTTGGACAAGTTCCTGGAGGAAAAGTCCATAGTCTTTTATTGAGCAAGACATGGTGGAAGCCACTGGTTGCTCTATATCGGTAGCATGGAATATTGCTACACCTTGGGTTTTGGCCAGATACTAGTGACCTGGATTGGCCATCGTAAGAATGGGCTGCAGGGCTTGATGGACCATTGGTCTGACCCAGTATGGCTATTCTTATGTTCTGTTATTGCATCTTCCTTATGGAACGTCATGCCTCAACAACTTAGACAGGAAACCTGTATAACAAAATTCAAGTCAAATCTTAAATCTTATTTAAAGATGCATTAATATATGAAAATAAATGTTTCAAACTGAATAAAACATTCACTGTCCCTCCTTTGTACTTTTCCATTTTCCTTCATTCTTTATACATACATACATACATACGTGGAGGGGCATAATCGAAAGGAATGTCTAAGTCTGTTTTCATCTAAGTCGCAAGTCATCCAAAGTAAAAAACCAGCGTAGAACATACTTTTGAAAAATACGTCCAAAAAATATTTGTTTTCGAAAATCGTCTATGTATATGTCCAGCTGCCTGATCGCTAAATTGTCCATCTTTATACCACATTGTCGTCCAACTTTTCGTCCAAGTCCAAAACGCCTAGAAACAGACCTATTGGATGTGGGATGGGTCTGCAAACTGATGGATAGGACACCCACACAGGGCACCTAAACAGTGGGCTATCTTACAGGGCATTGCTGTGAACTTCACAAAAAGGGTGCCACATAATCATCTAACTACAACTCCCTTATAGGTAATGGTGAGCCCCCCCAAAACCATCTCCAGAATCCCTAGACCCACCTATCTACCACCCCAATAGCTGTTATGGCTGCAGGAGCCACTTATAGGGCAGTACAAAATGGTTTGGATTTTGTTTTTTTTTAGGGGAGTGCACATGTTTCACCTTCAATGCAGTCATTACAGTAGCTTATGGGCATGGGTCCTCCTCTCCATTGGTCCCTAGCCCACCCCCAAGACCACTTAAGATGCCTCTGTGCAGCGTGACTAGGCTTTCTTATAATAATAATAATAATTTTATTCTTATATACCGCCATGCCCATCGAGTTCTAGGCGGTTCACAACAATTACATTAGGATCCGCATTGACATGCCGATTTACAAACAATGTATTGGATTTACAGCATCTTCAGCCGAACATGACTGAAGAAGTGGAGGTGGGAAGGAGAGAAGGAGGAAAGTGGTCAATAGAGCGGGGGGGGTGCAAGGGCCGGAAGGGCCGATTTACCACAATTTATTGGATTTACAACAACTTTAGCCGAACTTGGCTGATGAAAAAGGAGGGTAGCAGGAAGACAGCGATCAATAAAGGGGGGAAAGGGTCAAGCGGGTGGCCAGGTAATTCCGGAGAGGAGGTGTTACGGGGCTTGTTTGTTGAATAGATAAGTTTTGAGTGTTTTTCTGAAGTCGAGGTAAGTGGGAGCCTCGAGGATCATTTGGGCGATCCATGGGTTCATCTTGGCTGCTTGGAAGGCAAAGGTTTTGTCTAGGAATCTTTTAAGATGACAGAGCTTTAGCGAGGGGTAGGCAAACAGTTGGATTCTGCGGGATTTCTTGTTGGTGCAGTAAAGGTTAAAGAGGGGATTAATGTATCTTGGCGAGAGGCCGTTTACAGATTTGTAGCAGAAGCATGCGAATTTGAAGAGTACTCTGGATTCGAAAGGTAGCCAGTGAAGTTGGTGGTAGAAAGGGGTGATATGTTCCCATTTCTTTAGGCCATAGATGAGGCGAACGGCAGTGTTTTGGATCACTTTTAGTCTCCTGGTAGTTTTCTTCGTGGCGTTCAGGTAGATAATATTACAGTAGTCTAGAATGCTGAGAATGGCAGATTGCACTAGAAGGCGGAACGAGGAGTCATTGAAGTATTTTTTTATGGTGCAGTTTCCAGAGTATCAAACAGAAGTAATGAAAGATGTATATCAACACTAATAACAAGAACTACAACAAGTTGATATATATAGAAATTTTACCTATTAGGAGGAAAAGATCTCAGATTTTACCACATAGGGAACATATATGTTTTCTCCCTATATCGTTGTGGCATATGTTCTCTTTCATAGATCAAAAACCTCCTATGTATTTTTAATTAAATATACTTTCATCTTTTTATCTTTTTATCTTTTTGTATTCAAACAATTTATAAAGTGCAGAAAATTTTTTTTTTTTTTTTTTTTTTTTTTTTTTTTTACTTATCTGCTTCTTCTGAAATGTAGAGACCTTAAGTGAAAGTGCAGAGTGCAATGCTGAAAGTGCTTCAGTGAAGGATGCTTCAAAATAAAGTGCTAGTAGCCTACAAGAAAAAATTGCACATAAGAATAAAGTGCAAATGCTTAAGGCTGCCACTAAAAATCCAGCTTAAAATTAACAAGAAAACAGCACTTATCTCAAAAAGCTGCTGCTCTAGAAGCTGATGAAATTCACCAAGAATGAAGTCACACCAACAGGAATAAGTTGGAAAAAGCACTCGCAAATAACTTATCACTAATCATTCATTCTACGGGCCCCGTTTCACCCCAAACGGGCTTCATCAGGAAATTTGTGTCTGCAAAGAATTGAGGTCGGTGTGAGTTTCTAAGGATAAATGTCTGTCCAGCGTAACACCCAGGATTTTTATGGTGTTTTCAAGGGGGAAAGGCCTTCCTTTCAGTTGGATTGTGGTGTCCTTGATTTTGTCGTTGGGGGAGGCCAGAAAAAATTTTGTTTTGTCGGAATTTAGTTTCAGCCTGAATGCTAGCATCCAGAGCTCAATCTGGTTAAGGATATTTGTAATGTAATCGAGTGTTTCAGGAGAGAAACTGGTAAAAGGGATGACTAATGTGATATCATCTGCATAGATGAAAAATTTGAGCTTGAGGGTATGTAGTAGGTTACCTAGGGAGGCTAGGTAGATATTGAATAGGGTGCGGGATAGAGGGAAGCCCTGTTTTCCCAGCTGTATGAGAAAGCGTTGTTCTGGTGTACTTTGTAAGATCTATTTATGCCAGCAACCCCTCCCCCCAAACAGCTGATAGGCAAGAGGGATTCCAAGCCCTCCTGCCGGCAACCCCCCCCAAACAAAACTCTGTTCATGGCAGGAGGGATACCAAGCCTCCCCCCTGACCAGCCCCCACTCCACCCTGGACCCCTCACTACCCCGGACTCCCCACTAACCTCAAACATTGGCCAGATGGATGGGTCCTCTCTCCGTCCGTCCAGCAGGCCCGCCATCCTCATAATGTCAGGCCTGTCCTTTCCCGTTGAAATGCATTGTGGGATGCACTGGGGAGGGGCCTAGGGCCTGATTGGCCCGGGTGCCTAAGGCCTGCCCATAAGAGGGGCCTTAGGTAACTGGGCCAACCGGAAGTGGGCTAGTTGTCCAAGGCCCCTCCTATGGGCAGAGCCTTAGGCACATGAGCCAAAGATTTGGCGGGGTGGGGGCTGGTCAGGAGGAGGTTTAGCATGCAGGAGGCTTAGGATCCCTCCTGCAGTTGATGAGTTTGTGGGGTGTAGGTTTGGCGGCAGGAGGGCTTGGGATCCTTCCTGCCGGTTCTGGGTTTTTTCAGGGGGGGTTGGCGGCAGGAGTACTTTGGATTCCTCCTATTGCTATCAGAGTTTTATCGGGGGGTGGGCTGCCAGCAGGAGGCTTGGGATCCCTCCTGCCGGTCAGCTGTTTGGGGGAGGGTTACTGGCAGGAGGGCTTGGGCTCCCTGCTGCCGGTCAGCTGTTTGGGGAAGGGTTATCGGTAGGAGGGCTTGGGCTTCCTCCTGCCGGTAATCTCAAGGTTCAGGGGAGATCATGGCAGGAGAGATTAGGCATCACTCCTGCTGCAATCGTGGGGGGAGGGGGCAGTTATAGGATTCTGTAACAGGCATTGTTTATGACAGACGCCGGTTACAGAATCCTGCTTTTAGGCGAAGGACTGCCCCCTCCTTCGCCTAAAAGGTCTGGTTTTGGGCATTTGAGACTTGGGCGATATTTTGGTCTGGAATGTGTTATAGGGATAGACGTAGTGGCGGTCTGGATGAGTAGATGCTGAACTTCGAGGTAGGCTATTCTCAAAATAAACCTCATTTTGGATTTTTTTTTGAGAATGGACATTTCTCTGTTGCCTACTTTCAGCGTCTAAGGACTTAGGCCAAAAGGGGACTTAGACATTTCTTTTGATTATGCCCCTCCACATCAAGAAATAAATAAACTTGAAACTTGAACTTGAAACTTGTCTAGGTATGCCACGAACTGTTGTGCGTATTCTAGAGGCGAGGCTTGGGGAAGGTGTGAAAGGTGTGGCGAGGCTTAGGAATGCATGAGTGAAAGAATGGTGAGGCTGGGGAGTACATGCAAGAGAGGCAGAGAGGCAATACAAGTGAAGTAAGGGTGCAGGGGTGAGGGGAGGGAACACATGAAAAGGCAAAAGGGAGGAGTGTGGGGCAACATGCACCTGAGCATAGCCAGTCAGTTCCAATTCACCTCTCTACCACGAGGCAGGACCCACGAGGGGACTGTGCAATGCACGGCAGTCACACCCAGGAGCAGGAAGCTCGGCCCACTTTCCCCAGTCTCTCATGGGATGGTCACTCTCAGGTGTACCCTTTGTCTGTTTCCTGACTTTGCATTTCTTCCAGTCACTGTTTTCATCTTAGTTTTCCCTGACATACCTGTGGGGTTTCTTTCTTTTCTGCAAATGTTGTGTCATGAATGACTAAACACAGCATTTTTTATTATTATTTTTTATGACATTGAGCACGGGAAATGGACGCTGGCGCACTCATAAGCTGCAGCTGTAAAGTAAGCTGCTAGCTTTCACTCAAGGTGTGAAAAATAATTTAAAAATGCAACATGGCGCTAACGTAAAGTTACCAAAATAATTTTATTGTTTTAATTTTTCCAATCATGACACCAAAAGAATAAAGCATAATTGCATTAGCAGTTACGTAAGCGGGAGATCGTTATAGTTGCCAAAATGCTGGCCTTCTGATAACGAGCTAGGTTCAATATTTTGAAACACTCCCATTATATACTTTTGGCTCAGTGTGACATCATCAGCTTGACAGCCAATAAAAATCAACAAAGGTGGTGTTTAAAGTTAGACAAAGAAAAAAGTTTCAGAAATTACATTTGTTGGTTTACATTCATTTCTGAATATACATTATCCTTTTCACAAAGGTATATTAAGATCATCATTTATTAAAAAGGTGCTGAAATGTTCTCAGCTTGCCTGTCAGCTGTTTCATGTTATCTACAAACAGTGCTGAAAATTAGTCAACCTGCTTGTCATTACAATAACGGAGAAGGAGGACGAAAAGGAGGGGCTGTTTTCTCCCTCTCCCTGCTAAAGACTGTTACAGAATCAGAATCAAATCTCTGATTCTAACTTAACCATTTCATTTTAAGTACTACAAATCCATTCATACCACACATTCAGCACTTGCTTGGGCCCAAGCATTCATAATTTTCATTCATATCTCGGCCATTCATATTTCATAAATGTTATATCTCAGTTTAGGATACGTAATCCAATATACTTTTCCTACCTAAGGCACATCTGGTATCAATTAACACCACGATGCTGAGAAGCCTAAACAAAGACTTGGAAAAAACTGAACACAAAATGGAGTCCAAAGCACAAAATGGAGTCCATGCACATCCCGATTTCCTCCATGATCTAGCCCAATAGCAAAGTACATAAAAAGAATATTATTATACTTTCCCTTATATTAATCTGTAGTGTGTTTTTCTGGCTTTGACTATGTCCATATTCAGATTTTTATTCACCAGTTTTTCGTATGCTTCTATTGGGCGTGGCCTTAACTAACACATATGGTTGTATCTAACTAGAGTTACCCAGAATCACACGAAAAACAGGCACCTGTGTAGAAAAACTCTACAGAAATACTGCACTATCATGTTCTGATATCCATTCCATTACCGTCTCATAAACATCACCCCCTACTGGCCACGAGCCACTACTGCTCAACATCTAGCACCTCAATATTGTACCTATGTGATGATGTCACAATGATGTCAAGATTGTGCATCAGACATGTCCACTTGCTCTGAACCACAGCCATTCTAAGTAGGGATTCTCTTCTTATTTTTTTAGCCTTTTAGGAATGAGATTTAGTATGCTCTATATTTTTCATGTGACCATTTATTTTTTTTCATCTAAAGGGGACATCTATTAATTTTCAGTCCTATCCCCAATCCTGCCCTAGCCCCGCCCCAATCCCACCCCCAATTTCTTCCATTCATTTATCATGTACACATAATATCTTATTAATTCATAATGGTAACCATAAAATTTTTTTAAAAACTACAAAGCACACTAAACACAGAGAAAATTTTAATTATCATTTATATTTGGGGGTTTCAAAGATGTCAAGGCAGATGACTTTAAAATATGCAATGTCACCTCAGTAACTATAGAAAAATAGACAAATATAGTGCAAAATTTAGACAGCAGATATAAATTCTCAAAACTGACACATTTTGATCACTAAATTAAAAATAAAATCATTTTTCCTACCTTTGCTGTCTGGTGTAGTCTCTCGAGAGACTACGGGAACTCCCCACAGCTATTTCCTAATGGCTATCTGCACAGGGCAGGAGCGCAGGAAGATCGCTCCTGCCCGAAAACCAGCTAGACCACCAGGTAAGGCCGGGATAAGACAAAAATATGGGGGGGTTTTTCCCTCCTCTCCCCAAAAAAAATCACAAGTAGGGAAACCGCGAATGGGGAGGGGGAAGTATACTTGTGAAAGGAAGCATGCAATGAGCACTTGCTACAAAAGCAATGCGTTACAATAGAATTTCTGACTGAAGGAGTCCCTCTAATTGAAAACTACCACTGCAAGCAGGTACGGTGATGGGACAGAAAATGTAAAGATTGTGGACCGGGGAAAGGCTGATTTATGTGATTAAAATGAAGTAGATGACCCATGAGAGCAGCAGGCGAGTCTCACAGAAGAAAAGGTTGATGAACTCATTTAGGCAACTGGAGGATCACAAAGCATTACACTACAACCTTGAACACTTTTGAAAGAATAATTGAAAAGAGTTCAGAAGCACAAGAAGGAAATTTGTAGTGCTGTAACAATGCTGGGCCTCGCAGAGCATTGCTGTCCTGGTTATGTGCAAAACTAACGCATTTGGTGAAATTGCTACTGAAACACTGTGGAGGCAACTCCAAATATAGGTCTCACAGTCTTATGTCATCCAAATACAGCCCAGACTTAGCGCTGTGCATTTTCCATCTTTTTCCCAAATTGCAGAAATACCTTCACAGCATCTGTTCAATTCAAATAAAGAGGTGGAAAGGACTGTAAGCAACTGGTTGATGAGACAAGATGTACAGTTCTTTCTCTACAGCATTCAAGAAGTTGTCCATTGTTGGCAGAAATGGGAGACAAAGAGAGGTGACCATGTAGAAAATAAATACTTGTTATAAAAGAGCAAGCTTCAAACATTATTTTTGTTTTTTTAGTGTTAAAACTTTTATTGAAAACTACCAAACTTCCAGAATAATCAAAAGTACAATCAAACTTCAAAACCAAGTATAATCCTCAACACCCTCCCTTCCCCCTACTAGCTGCACTCCCAAATGGTAGAACCATATACCATCAGGCCCAACTTAAACATAAAAGTCCAGGGATCTTGTTTCTGATAATCCCCGGAACCCCTATGAAGAAGACAGGACATGATTCTATCCTGTACCAAATATATACAACTTCAAAGCAAAGTAAAACACAATGGACAGCAAAATCGTCCCCTCCCCTCCCCCCTTTTTTCCAGGTTCCAAAACAAACTCTATAATATCCCATCCTCCAGCACCGACTAATCCCAATAAAAAGAAAAAAAAAAAGAAATAATAGCTCCGGTAGACACATTCCCTCCTTATACCAAACCCACTACCCCACCACAAAGACTGTACCAACCCAGTCTCCATACCCAACTATAGCCCCTTATTCGTTGCATCTTCATTAAGACAAAAGTTGGAGAGGTGGCAGCAATACTTTTCATTTAACCTCATACTTGTTTTTTTCTGGATTAAATTCATGGCAGCCTTCCCAAAATGTTGAGAATGCTCCCAAAAGTTAATCTGAAGGTTTTCCAGTTAGGATCAAAGCTGCTATATAACCCCCACCCCCTTTCTTCTTCTTCTTCTTTTTTTTTTAAATAAAACTGTAGCATAGCTTTTAGTGCTGGCCGTGGCAGTAACAACTTCAACGCTCATAGAATTCCTATGAGCGCTGGAGCTGTTACTGCTGTGGCCTGCGCTAAAAACCACACTATGGTTTTGTAAAAGAGAGGGGGTGTAAATGCAGGGGTTCCATTTTAGGAACCCCTGCAAATTTAAAAAAAACTTGCAAATGCGGTTTTCAACCTGTCAAAAGGCAGGGGAGGCAGGAGAGGGCAGCTGGATCACCGGCGGGTGAAGAAAATCACTCGCGGTCTGCTCCGACCGCTTCTTCCTATAGTAAAGTCAGGCTACACCAATCAGGAGCTGCTTTGACACGCAACTCGATTGGTGTAGCCCGACTTTACTACAGGAAGAGGCGGTCAGAGCGGACCGCGAATAAGCGAGTCCACGATTCGCGAAACGTGAATGAGCGGGGGAACACTGTACACAGTAAACCATTGCTCTCAATGGTGTGCATTCATTATTGAAGTAGAATGGTTGCAGATTTACATAAAAGAAAGAAAAATACAATCTAAAGGTCTAAATATTAACTAACCTATGTTATGTCAGCAAAACTCAGCATTGAATGGTTAAGATACATTAACTGGCAATAATATGTGCTATTGACTAATAATGCAGTTTAATGAAAATGTTCACCTCAGTGTGTATTACATTATAATGAGCCATGAAGCATGTAAATGCAGACAAAGCAGCTTGTTATTATGAAAAATGAATAGCACACCTTGCGTTACATTTTGCAAGCTACGTTGCACATAGAAAATAAAGCATGTCAAGAGGTGATGTTAACTTCACATGGAAGCATTTTCTTAAAACTTACTTTCAAGCATCAGAGAAGCAGGTTCCTTTCTGTCATTGGCAGCGTTTCGCACTGCTACTTCAGGGGGAGGAATAGATCCAATCTTGTTCCTCGTTTTTTGTTTTGTTTTTTTCTTCCATTGCCAATACTGGGAGAAGACATGTTTCTCTGATGTTTGACGTGAAAGATAAGTTTTTGAAAGGTTTTCTATTAAAATATTGATGTAGAAATAAAATTTCTGTTTGGAAGCTCACCTAATAGGTGGTTCTTTTATGCCAGCGATGGAAAATTGTATCTCTCCTGACTTGCACCACAATCAGTATAAGTTCCCAATACCTCACATATAGGGGTCCTTTTACAAAGGCGCGGTAGCGGTTTAACGAGCGGAATACCGCGCGTTAAACTGCCTGCCGCTCTAGAACCTAATGCCTCCATTGACGAGGCGTTAGGATTTTAGGCTGCCGCGGGGGTTAGCGCGTAATAAAATGTCCGACGCGATAACCCCCGTAACGCGCCTTGATAAAAGGAGCTCCTCAGAAGTACCACCTGGGCTCAAAAAGTTTTCATTGCCTTAGGTTTTATGTACTACCTCCTCACTGGAGCGGCTCACATTATTTATTTATTGTAAAACTTATAATTTTAATTTTCTTTTTAATGAACACCCCTTATAGCATATTTCATTCATGTTGGCTCCTATATCCCCGAAAGGAAGACCACTTCTAAAAAGCTAAGTACACTTAAGAATGAAATATGTTATAAGGGGTGTTAATTAAAATTATAAGTTTTACAATAAACAAATATTGTGAGCCGCTCCAGTGAGGAGGTAGTACAAAAAACCTAGGGCAATGAAAACTTTTTGAGCCCAGGTGGTACTTCTGAGGAGCCGAGGACTATACACTATCCCCCTCTTTTACTAAAGGTGCGCTAACCCATTACCACGCGCTAAACATTAACACGTCCATAGACTAACATGCATGAACTAGCGTTTAGCGTGCGCTAATCTGTTAACGCACCTTAGTAAAAGAGGGCCTATATGTGAGGTGTTGGGAATTTATACTGATTGTGGTGTAAGTCTGGAGAGATACAGGTTGGTGACCCTGACAAGAACATTTAAATAGAAGATTAAGTGCTATATGGTAAAGTGATGGAAAATTGAACATAACATTAAAATGCAGGACCAAAGAGAGGCTTTTTCCTGTTATCTATGTGCTCTTATTATTACAATACAACATACATACCCAGTAATTTGCTTAGCATAGACTTATGTTGATGAAGAACTGTGGCACTCTGATGTCGTATCTTCACACATCCTGGTTTCGGTAGTGCCGTTATGAAATAGGCTTGTAATAGGTGCCTGTTTGGAATTCTCACATAGATACTCGTTTATAAAATATCCCTCATGAGGCGTATGATTATTCTTTAAGGAATATGTGTGCCTAATTGTAAGCGCTCTCAGATAGGAGAGTCAAACATTAGAATAAAAAAATGAGCATTTTATTAAGGCACGCTGATATAGCACATGCTAAAAGCTAAGGCATCCATTATATTCTATGGGCGCCTTAGCATTTGGTTAGCGCGTGCTAAATCGGTTAGTGTGCCTTAATAAAAGGACCCCATAAATCAGCAGTGGCATATCTAGAATATTTGATACCCAGGGCAAATCATTTTTAACATCCCCTTGTCTATATATAAAAAATATTTTTTTTTTAGTAATAACCATAAAATGAAACAAATGGTCAGAAAAGAAACACAGGCAGTGGAAAAAGTGGAGACAGCAAAATACCTGTTGACTCAGAATGTAACCTGCATTGAATTATTACTGAGAAAGGTGCGATATTAATCCAAATTCAAAATCCAGTACCAGGCATATTGGAGTCCTTTTACTAAGGCCCGATATCCGTTTTAGCGCACGCTAAATATTAGTGCACGCTAAACGCTAATGCATCCATTATAGCCTATGGACGCGTTTAGCGTGCGCTAAAACAGTTAACGTGCATAAGTAAAAGGACCCCATTGTTAATTAGTACAAAACAGAGTGGATTTTATTTAAAACAAATTGATTTAAACCACAATTTAAAAGCGCTAGTCATAAAGACTTGATTTCAATCATGGTTTTCTACAGAAAGACATTCTAGTATAATCTTAATATTTACAACCAGATGAGGGTTTTATTTTTCTCAAAAATAACTTTACAGATTGGTTTTACAGTTATATATAAAAAAAAATTACTGATTTGGTTATACTAGTAGAAAAACATAGATAAATCATTATAAAATTAATGTGAGGTGAACTATCTCCAGTTTAATAGGTTAATCATTCATATTTGGACAACTTTTCTGCTGTACTTTATCAAAAGGAGAAAAATCATTACCTTAACAATTTAAATAGTTTTATTTAACTAAAACAATAACATTATAACATATGTATTCTTGTATTTGCTTAAACATCTGTGTTAACTGATGTAGTTATACAAAATATCTTTTTAAAAAAAACCAACTAAGGGCTCCTTTTATTAAGGTGCGCTAGCGTTTTTAGCACATGCTAAATGAAAAATACTAACGCAAGCTCTATGTAGGCGTTAGCGTTTAGCGCGAGCAGTATTATAGTGCGCACTAAAACTGCTAGCACACCTTAGTAAAAGGAGCCCTTAGACCAGAGGTCCCCAAAGTCCCTCCTTGAGGGCCGAATCCAGTCGGGTTTTCAGGATTTCCCCAATGAATATGCGTTGAAAGCAGTGCATGCACATAGATCTCATGCATATTCATTGGGGAAATCCTGAAAACCCGACTGGATTCAGCCCTCAAGGAGGGACTTTGGAGACCCCTGCCTTAGACTATCAGCTGGGTCTACACATGAAAAAATGATGTCTTCTGTAGCTCAATCATCTTCATCTTCTTGTTTGTTCATAATCTGGGAAAGAAAAACAAGTTTTCCTACTTTATCAGGTCCCAAACGATTTCTCAGTTTGGAATGAATGAGTCCAAAGGAAGAGAATATTCTTTCTATACCAGCAGAAGAAGCTACTGCTGTTCAAGTGAAATCTTTACTTCAACAGTCTCTAAATCCAAGGCTTAATAAGTGACCTCTTCCAGTTCACTGGTGTAACTTTCTTTGAAACATCATCAGAAAACATTTACAGTATTTCTTGAATAGTGGGCATTACAGATGGATGATTTCTGAATACCCATGCCATAGCTAGGTCCTCTTCTTCGTACTTAAGGTTTGACCCTGGTGCTGCATATCGACAATATTTGGAGGAAAACGAACTGGAAACAGTGCTTGTCCTATTCATTTTGATCATAACATTGCCATCTATTTTCTCTTCATTTTATTCACAAACTATCATCAGAATAGACCAGATCTTGATATGCTGCTTAAAACAATGCATTACAGCAGGAGTGTCCAAGCTTTTGGCTTCCCTGGGCCCCATTGGCCAAAAAAATATTTCTGGGGCCACTCAAACGCTGCTGCAAGACAGAGGAGGGAGCCGGCACGACGATAAACACCCGGGGGCAGCAGAGGAAAATACTGCATCGCCCTCGACCGGGGCCACACAAAATACTTCATGGGGCTTCAGGTTGGACACCCTTGCATTACAGAATTCCATCTAACATCTTGTGGAAGCATTAGCTTGGTTCTGGAAGGCAGCTGAGACCTTCCAATGGATTTCAATGACCTCACACCAACAACCCAATTGCTATATTATATATATACTAGTGTTTAAGCCCGTTACATTAACGGTTGCTAGAATAGATGTGTGGACTTTTAGCACAATGGGGCGCTGAGGCGTTTCTTTCTTTCTGTCTTTCTTTCTCCCTGCCCCCTTTCTTTTTTTCTGTCTGTCTCTCTCCCTGGCTCCCTGTCTGTCTGCCTTTCTTTCTGTTTCTTCTCCCTTCCTTTTACCTCCCATGTCTAGCAGTACCCCTTCCCTGCTCCCCCTGTCTTGCAGTAGCCCTTCTCCCTTCCTTTTACCTCCCCCCTCTCCAGTAGTACCCCTTCCCTGCTCCCCCTGTCCAGCAGTAACCCCTCTCCCTTCCTTTTACCTACCCATATTCAGGCTCCCATTTCCCCTTTTACCTTCCCTATTTCCACCTTTTTCTCCCCATCCAGCATCATTCCATCTTCTCTCTCTCTCTCTCTCTGCTATCCCATCAAGCATGCTGCTGTCTCTGTCTTCCCCTCCATCTTTCTCTATATATTTCTTCCCTCATCCATCACCAACTTATTTGTCAATCCCTTGTATCCCTTCTCCCTCATCCAACATGGCTCCCTTTGTCTCTGTTTCCCCTTTCCAACATCCAGTGTCATCCTTTTACAACATTTCAAGTTCAGTGACAGAGCAGCAGTAGTATCAGCTGTAAAAAGAAAGTCCACTTGCTGCAACTGGAAGTGCCCCTTTCCCCCTTCTCAGTTCCTTCAGCAGTACTGCTCCCAGCGATCATCTTTGCCGCTTCACTCGAGCCCGCTATCCCAGTGCAGCAGTAACTGCATCCTCTGCCCGGGTTTCTGCAATGCCTGCACCCGGGTGCCCACACCACCCTCCACTTTCTCTCCCCCTATCACCCAGATCCCTGGGCCCTCTCCTCCCCCTCCCATTTCCAGGGTGCCTGCAGCACCCCCTTCTGTCCAGCTCTCCCCAACGCTCGCACCCTTTCCTTTTATAAGGAGGTGAAGCATACAGACGTCGGCATGTACTCGGGCTCTGTGCGCCCCCACCCCTCCCTGCAGAGCTACCCCAGTTCCACCCAGTACCCTGACTACGGAGGCTACCACAGCCTAGACTGGGACCCCGCCTCGGTGTCCCCAGCCTGGCTCTCCCCCTATAGTGTTTCCCGGGAAGAGTGGGGTCACACGAACTATAGCGCGGGAGCGGCCGCTCTCAACCCATCCCCGGGCCCATCCTGGGTTACAGCCCGGTAGCCGAGTACCCGACCCTTTACCTGCTCTTCCTGGTCTGCCCTGAATAAAGAGAGAGAGAGAGCAATCTGCAATCAAAAAAGCTTACTGAGGATCGCAGCCGGCTGTAGCGAACCTCGCAGGCGCTAAGCACCTCGGTAGCACGTTCCCTCTGACGCGATCCGGGCGTCAGAGGGAACATGCTACTGAGGTGCAGAGTGGCCAGCGAGATTCACTACAGCCGGCCGCGATCCTCAGTAGGCTTTTGCAGACAGAAGAGCCCTTCAGTGGACTGGATTGAGGACTGCCGCTCGATGCCCGGAGGAGCTGGAGAGCAGGGAGGTCCGTGCTAGATGCCAGTAGCGCGCATGCGCACTCCTGCGGCCACAGACCTACAGATCATGGAAGCATGCAGTTCAAAGTGCGCATGCGCGGCTAGGGTTTTATTATTATTGATAGATAGATAGATATGTTCAATAGTAATAAATCAAGAATCAGCTTACAGCTTACATGATATAAGGAAACAGCAGTTGAGCCGAACAGAGGGAACAACCAGAGTGCTGGCAAGTCTGTGTAGTTCGATTCTGTTCCAACTCTTACATCATTATTCTTGACCTTTAATACACTAGCCCCTATCCTAAAAGGCTGGGGCATTACATAGCTACTGGTTACATTATTATTTCTGATTGGTTGTCATAACTTTCAGATTTAATAAATTGGTTGCTTTACAGGTAACTGAGTTATTTGAGTCAATACAAGATTTTGGGCGTTGACAGTGCAACTTCCCTAATTCCCATGACAATGTATTCTCAGTGCTAAGGTCAAGATCCCTCAAGGCATGAGCCCCTCCCGCCCCCATTGACCTTTCCTTCTTCTGCTTCTTTTTCTTTGGATATGCTTATCAGTGGTTCCAGGGTACAGTACATGTCATGTTAACCTGTTATTCTGGTTTTACTTGCGACCCATGTACTTCATGGAAATCATCTTAATAGATTGCTGGTAATAGTCAACATCAGCAGATAATTGGCAGCCTCAGCATCTGGATCAAAGATAAAGTATTTTTTTGCAGAAGTGTACAGTATGCAGAAACTGTACAAAAGTCATTTATATGTTAGCTTAGTCCATTTAGCACTGTATATCTGGGATCTCCATAAAGTCTCTTCTGAGGGTCTTCTCTCAGTTCCACCCATTCTTTTCAGAGCTGCAAAATTATTTCAATGACATTAGTCTTTATTTCTGGGCTAGGAAGTGTAGCAAATGAGTATTGCATCCATAAGCTATTAGTTTGGTATTCTCTTCATAATTTATTTTCATCTTGGACTGTCTGTGACTAAATTGCATACTAGACATTTAGGACATCTTTTATGAAGTGGTAAATGCTCCGACACCCATAGGGATTAAATGAGCAATGGAGTATTTGCTGCACAGCACTTGCTTGTCCCACTGGGGCCTTGAATTTTTGTTCACATTTTATTATAGACTTTGCTGCTACTTCCTGTAAGTATTCTGCTGTAAGTGCAATGCCCCAAAAAGTAATAGTTGCTTGTTTCAACTCTTTATTTCTTCATAACTGTATCAAAATGACAGTAACATGCAGTAATAATAAATCTATTTTTGCTCAAATATGACATTTCTTCAAGGTAGTCTTTAAGAAATATGATGAAGTAAAACATTTACTAATATGAAGATCCTGCCTGTTCAAACATGTTCCATTTGTCATCTTCAAAGCACTTCTCAAGATATTGTTTCATTTGGGCCACTAGGCCTTGCATTTCTTTATTTTGCACACATACCTGCCTTACCCATAGGTAGAGGAACTTCATTAAAATATTCCCATGCTGGGTCTCTTTTATGGTCTGCTGCCATTATAGCAAAGAGAGAATAATATGATAAACCTCAGACTTTACACATAAAAATCCCAAGACTTGTAAAATATTCTGCTCCAAAGGTTTCACTTTCATTTTTGCTGCTTGCCTCTCCCTCCTCATGCTTAGCTCCTTGTGCAGATATATAAACTTAGCACTTTAAAGATAAGGGGTTGATTCTGTGCACATCAATTTGCAAAGGAACAATGGGACTAAGGTCTTTTTCTCAACTCTTTATATTGTACATTTTTGCTGTGAAGAAGAAGCATATTTGTGGAAACGCTATAAACAGTGTCCCAATTGTAGGCGGCAATAGGTGTCCTACCACTGTCTAACCAGGCAATTGGGATGCACGTTAAAAAAAAAAAACCACCTGCACAAAGGCAGGCAGCCAACATTGTTGCCATTTTCGCATGCCTAGGGATATGGGTAGAGCTGCCTAAGCTCGCCCAAGGCTAAGCGTGGGTGTGGTTTTGCCCAGAAATGGATGCCTGAAATGTAGGGCATAAGAACATAATAGCCTTACTGGGTCAGACCAATGGTCCATCAAGCCCAGTAGCCCGTTCTCACAATGGCCAATCCAGGTCACTAGAACCTGGCTAAAACCCAAGGTGTAGCAATATTCCATGCTACCAATACAGGGCAAGAAGTGACTTCCCCCATGTCTTTCTCAATAACAGACTATGGACTTTTCCTCCAGGAACTTGTCCAAACCTTTCTTAAAACCAGCTATGCTATCCGCTCTTACCACATCCTCTGGCAACGCATTCCAGAGCTTAACTATTCTCTGAGTGAAAAAAAATTTCCTCCTATTGGTTTACAGAGTATTTCCCTGTAACTTCATCGAGTGTCAGAGGGACCTTAGTCTTCAGTTTTATGGCTTTGATATTGTGTCTATAAACAGTTCCATTGGTTGGACCTCCGACATTTCACTTATCTTTTTGTTTGTTTGACACTTAGGCACATCAACATATTGACCTGTAGCAAGTGAGCACAGCAATGTGGCTTTGTGCTAGCATTCTATAATGGCTCATGTGTAATAGAATTGGTTCAAAGAGTGCCCCCTTGCTGCGCCTATATCTCAGTGCCAAGTTTCAGCATTGCTCATGAGCCTTCTGTTGACAACCTGCCTACCCTGTGGCTTGTAATGCTGTCATGTCATGGTTCTTTTATGTTGTCCTTTGTTTCCATGTTATTTCCTGGATGTTATCCATTCATTGCTATCGAGCCTAAGCCTAACTTCTGGGGAATTATAAAACTGGCTACTCCTTGACCTGCATCATTTATCTTGTCAGTGTTTTATCACCTTCTCCTTATGTTATATCCTCCATGAAGCGAAGACTGGATTCTTTGATCCACTATATCCTCCAAGCCCTATTCCTACTGCTGATTACTATCTTGTTCTAAAGATGCTTAAGCTGTGTCAAGGTTTTGGTATCCATCATTCTGCTGGTAGGTTGTTTCAGGCATCCACCACACTCACAGGAAAAAAAAACAAAAATGCTAGCCTCTGGGAAATATGGCTGTCATAAAGAATACATTCAGAAAGTCTAATACCATATTTGAAACTTATTTTTACAAAGTTGGAAGTTGGCTACATAGGCTAATTCATAAAACCACAGGGGCTGGCAAATGTAACAGCATGTCATTTTTAGCCCTACTAAAAATAGTTATTCTTGGAAATAAGCAGGTTGAATAAATGTATAGTATCTTCAATCTTCCAAATTGCATAGGCAGTTTACCATTTAGATTTTCCAGAACCAATAAGGTAGTACAAATCTATACAAAGACTTGACCACTGGTTCCAAATCCCTATGCTGCAATGCCAATAGGAACACCTTACTCATTAAACTTGCAGTCATAAGGGGTAGAGGTCATAAGTGGAGGGTTCAATTGCCTGGAGCTTACAAAATAGGTTTAAAAAAAAACAAAAAAAAAAAAACAAAACACCTAGGATTAAAGAAATGAAGGAGTTTGCTTGAAATGATAGTGATCATACATTTGTCAGAGAGGAATAGGGAATTAAGGGGTTGCATGGGTGCCTAGACTAAAAAGGTAAGTAGTCACCTATTTCAAATATATTCTATAAAGAATATTAGGCGAGTACTTTTCTTATAGAACACCCGTACAACTGACAGAAAATTAGTCTATATATTGAGACCAGGCATGGCTGCACTGGAAGGGTCCAGGGTCCAGGGACCAAGGCCCAGGCCACATAACCCTAACCGAGCAAAGACAAGGTAGTTGGTAGTATGGGTTACACTGTAAAAAGGGTTAAGAAAAACAATTCAAATTCAAATAAATTGCCAAATCTTGCTTTTATTTGGTCCATCACTCAAGTGTGTGAAAAGGTTCAGGAAACATCATTCAGTAAGCAGTCAGAACAAAAACACAGGGACTTTCCCCTTAGGTAGTAAAGTAAATGCACTTCACTATAAATCAGTCTGAACTTTTCAGCAAATATTAAACACCACAAAAATATTCTTTTAACTCTGAGTGTCCTTCCTGCTTTCCTATAGGCTTCAGTCTGGCTTTAGTTAGCAGACCTGCACCACCACTCAGTACTTTGCAAACATGATAAGTCAATTCCCCAAACTTCTAGCACTGCTTTTAAATTCACAGTCTCTACAATATCACCACTGAAGAATTTTTTCCTGGGTTTACCTTTTCTGCCACAACCCAAGGCATGGGACCTATCCGCCCAGATGATCAGCTTTAAATCAGATCCCTCCCCAAATTTCCCAACTGGATTTTACTTTTCTCTATAGTGCAGGTTCAATTGCAGTGAATTTCCCATAACATGCTTGGCATGCAGGAATTTCTCAAAACAAGACCACAAAAATAATATTTTCTTTCCTGATAGAAAAATAAGGCTTAACTTCTAGCCTTCCTTTCTTGCAAAGCTGCTTTTCTTAACAGTTCTCCTCAAAACTTGTTTGCACATTACTTTCAATCTGATTCATAACATACAGCATTTTCCTTTTGTCAGCCACTTACTTTAACTGATTTCAACTCATGTCCATTTCCTCCCATCCTGGAGTCACTGGATAATCATTACTTTCACTACAGGTACTAAGGCTCTCTTCCATTTCCTGGACAGATATGGTATCTCCCAGAGCCACCCAATCTTGGTTTCCACCTGGACCTCATACTGTGATGTTCCATGTTGCTCACTTGAGCTTAGTTTTGAAGTTCTGGATTCTTCAGACTTGCTGAGAGTTTTCCAGTTCTGTGGCTATGTTCTGCTGCTAAGGGATCCACCCTTTTTTCTCCATGCAGCTGGGTAATTAGACTTGGGTGCAGATGTGTTTCTAATCCTGATTGCTTCTGTGTTCTGTGTTTGTTGGGCTGGTTTAAACTGGTCCTCAGTCTACTGCTAGCTGAAGCTGCTCCAGCCCTAGGTTTAGGTTTGACCTGCCCCTGCCTAGCTGTAACTTGTAGTTCTGCTTTTAACGTTTTAGCTTGTGGGCTAGGAAATAATAAATAGGTCTTTGGGGACTCGGACCCAGTCTGAGAACTGCTTTTAGAACATAATTTATTTCCCTGCAGTATCCTGTGCCAACTCATTTCCTTTTCAAATAAAAGAACTGTCTTCTCATTCAAATTGGTAACCAAACTTCAGGATTGCAACCGTCACGTTTGAAAGTCACTCAGAGGTATAGAGTTCTTCAAGAAGACAGTTTAAATTCACAGCACCGACAGCGTTCTTTTGACGATGTTACCACATCGCAAACTTGAAGCATTCTATCAGCATTGAAAAGGTTTTTCAATTTACATACAATAGGGTCTCCTGAAGAAGGAATCGAAACGGGGCCACGTAGAGACCCCGAACCTGTTATAAACTGAATTATCAAACTGCTCTCAATTTTCTCACAGAGTGATGTTCATTTGAAAAGATTTGTAAAGATAAGAAAAAACAAAGTATTTTCATACAAGTGTTTGAAAGACTGTAAAGACATTTATTTATTTATTTACTTTTGTAATCAAACTTGGAGCGTAACCAGAACTAATAAAGTTGCAACGACTGAAAAATATACTTTGGTTAATCACTAGAGGGCGCAACTCTCTTCTTGAAGAACTCTATACCTCTGAGTGACTTTCAAACGTGACGGTTGCAATCCTGAAGTTTGGTTACCAATTTGAATGAGAAGACAGTTCTTTTATTTGAACTCTAATATTTTTCTGACTTCCACTAATATTTAACTATTAGTACCCCAGTGACATTATAAAGAACTCATTTCCTTTGGCATCTGCTCCTGATAGTAGAGGTGTTCATTTGGACTCACAGGGCCTTCCCTGTGTCAATATAAAGTACAATTCTCATTCCCCACTCAAAAACTGCCTAAGCAGATGGCCACTGGCAAATTATGCATCATCAAAACGTGGCATGCACTTTTCAATTAGCTGGTATTTTATGAGAGGCCATTTATGCATTTCTTCCACTTAAAACGAGGCAGTCCCTTATACAGGCACATGACCCCAAGCAGTAGTATTTAGAGACTATGGGAGAGAGACTAGCTAACTCCCATGGTCAGCATTGAGCCTGGATATTCAATTCCGCGTTGTTTCTAGTGACCAGCAGTAAATATCCAGTCTATTTTTGGCTGGCTTATACTTAGCTGGCTAATTCAATTTTAAACTCTGGCCAGTTAAATTATAGCAACCCAATTTGGCTGCTAAACTTAGCCGGTCAGTGCTTAAAATCAGCGGCTATAGTGCAATATAGCAGCTGGCTATCTCCCACTGAATATTAGTGCTTATCTAGTCAAATGCTATTTAACTGGACAGGAGCCGTTCCGGCTGGTTAAATAGTGCTAAATATAGAGTGACAGGTATTTTGCCAAAGATAAGTCTGAGGAGGCCTTCTAAAAGATTGAGGAACCCTGATGGGTTCAATTGGGGGAAGGGGACACTAGACGGTGAGGAGTACTCATTAGGGGTGCCTTCAGGTTAGGGGAATTTGGGTGAGTGGTATAAGTGGGGGGATCTCTATTTGAAAAAAGCTCAAAAGGGGCTTTCAACCTGAGAGGTGCTCTGGCCAATGGGTTCTGGCACCTTTAACATGCAGCCTGGGAGATGTTACAAGATTGAATCACATTATCATGACCACCATCTACCTCTGATATCAGGGACAACGAATGAATATAAGGTGGGATGTTAGCAAGTTGCCAATATAGCAACTGTGGCTCATGTGTGGAAAAAGCGTGATTTATCCGACATTGAAAAAGGCATGATCACTGGCTACCGGGCCAAGAGTGGCAACATTTTGGAAATGTTTCTAACAGTGGTCACCCCAGGTCCCAAGTACCTAGTTAGATCCCAAATAAAACAGATTTTATACTGCTTAGCCTAAGTCTAAACAGTGGATTTCCCCAAGCCATCTCAATAGTGGCCTATTGACATCCCTTTTAGGAATTTATCCAAAGCTTTCTTAAACCCCACTAAGCTAACTTATTTCTCCACATTTTCTGACAATGAATTCCAGAATTTAATTGCATGTTGTGTGAAGAAATATTTTCCCTGGTCTGTTTTAAATCTACTACTTATTAGCTTCATCGCATACCCCCTAGTCCTACCTAGTATTTTGGAAAGAATAAAAATGTGATTCATATCTTCCATTTCCACTCCACTCAATATTTTATAGACCTCTATCATATCACCCCTGAGCTGTCTCTTCTCCAAGTGGATAGCGCAGCTGGTTTTAAGAAAGGTTTTGACAATTTCCTGGCGGAAAAGTCCAAAGTCTGTTATTGAGAAAGACATGGGGGAAGCCACTGCTTGCCCTGGATTAGTAGCATGCAATGTTGATACTCCTTGGATTCTGGCCAGGTACTAGGGACCTGGATTAGCCACCATGAGAACAAACTACCGGGCTTGATGGACCATTGGTCTAACCTAGTAAGGCTATTCTTATGTTTCCTCATAGGGAAGACATCCCATTCCTTTTATCATTTTTATTGCCATTCTCTGTACCTTTTCTAATTCCACTATATCTTTTTTGAGATACAGCTACCAGAATTGCACAAAGTATTCAACGTGCGGCTGTGTGAGCCCTTAATTAATGAAAACCCAGAATTCATTAAGCCAACAGCTCAATGTCATTGAAGAGTTTGTGAAGGCTGAAGGAGGACACTTTGAACACAAATTATGAATTAACTAAGAAAATAAAACATTATACTAATGCATTTTCAAAGGTCGTACTAAATGTTTAAACAATAGCAACATATTTTAAAACTATGGAGGTGAGGCATGGCCTAGTGGTAAAGCTGCTGCTTCAGCAACCTGAGTGTGGGATCAAATCCCAGCACTAATCCTTATGATCCTTAGCAAACAGTCTCAAAGTAGATTCGGTTCAAATATGGTTCTCAACTCCAATAAGCACAAGGCTTTCTCAAAACTGGGCTGTTCCCACAGTCAATATTCAGTTCATACATTTGCAAAGGAAAAAAAAAACTCCCAAAAACACAAACAGTCTTTAGGGCTGAACACTGCAGCCTTAGTCAGAGCTACGGCTATGACTACACCAGCGTGCTGGCGTGCTGGTCAGGCAGTGTGCTCCACATGGTGACAAACTGCCAAAATAGGCCCACTATCCCACCACTGAATACGCGGGGCAAACCCCACTGCCTGGGATTGCAACAGTCCTTCTCTTTCCCAAAGAGAAACAGCAAATTTCCAAAAACAAAACTAGTTAAGTCTTTTCAGTTCTCATGAGCTTCTCTGCTCTTCAGCTTCCACAGGATTAACATAAAACTTGGAAGTAACTTAAACAGCAAGGCATCAGCTACTCACTCAGGTAATACAAGCTGCTTGCTTTTCATGCAACAAACTTCCATTGGAAGGACTTCACTCAAAGGCTCAGCATTTGGCTCCAGGTCTAGCTCCATATCATGAGGCTCTTCAATCATACAGAAAGTGGCTTCCTCTCCAGCCTCTGTAAGCTCCATGCATTCTGGCAGTGGACCGTTATCAAGAGCTCCCAGCCCTGAGCGCTGCTGCCTGTCCTTCCCCTGTCTTTCCTCCTTCTGACTCTCTAGTAGCTTAGTTCGGAGAGCAAGCAGTCTGCAGCCCCGCCCCCAACCCTCAGGTGAAAAGGATTTCCTGTGAGCAACCTTAGGAACGTGATGGGGATGGGAAACCTGCGCCTCTGCTCTCTGACTCCCTCTAGAAGTCAAGGAAGAAAACCTACTGGTTCAGAATGAGGTTTAAATGGATCAGTAGAGGACGGGTTTGCTTTTAAACTATGCCTGCTTGGAGTGTCCCCAGAGCAGTGCATAGTTTATATAGGGAAGGGGATGGGACTTGTACACTGCTTTTTTTTGGTTACACATTCAAAGTGGTTTATATATATATATATATATATATATATATATATATATATATATATATACTAGTTGCGACGGTGACAGCTCAGACACTCATAGGAATTCTAAGTGTGTCGGAGCTGTTACCGCCGCAGCCAGCGCTAAAAATGCTAACGCGGCTTTGAGGTTCTAGTGTCACTGATTTGATATGATGAAATAAAAGCCCAGTTTTAATAGATTCCTGTTAAATGATAGCTGTCAGTAGCTTGTTTTAAGCTATAAGCTGTTCTGGAATTTATGTAATAAAGTTCCATTATTTGCCGAAAACTGCTGAGTAAATGGACTCTCTTGTTTAATGCTAGGCCACCATATAGCTAACTATGTAAAAATATAGCGGTGCCAGATCTACTTTTCACTGAGACACAAAGCATACTGGTGTGATCAGCAGCAGGAAAGTAGTGGAATAATTTGTTTCTTGTAGTTTGGCATGAATATGTGAAACTTTGATTAAACACTTAACTGCTGAAAAGGGGCACATTTACAAATCTTAAGTTTTTTTAAGTTTTATTAGGATTTTATATACCGCCTATCAAGGTTATCTAAGCGGTTTTACAATCAGGTACTCAAGCTTTTTCCCTGTCTGTCCCGGTGGGCTCACAACCTATCTAACGTACCTGGGGCTATGGAGGATTAAGTGACTTGCCCAGGATCTATTAAGACTTTCAGACAGATTTATCAGTCAAGCTGATGCCCCGGCGTTGCACGGGTATTTAATTATAGCAATAACACTGTAAATGGATTCAAATAAAGATATTTTATAGTGGTGAATGAAATTATTTTTTTACAGCTTAATAAAAAGTACAATATTCAAATTATAATGTGAAATATTTGACAAAATGAATACAATACAACTAACGCAAAACGTGATTATAAACAACAATTTTAGTTTCACCTCCTGGAGCAAGAACATATAAATTCTTGGGTGAACCCACCCTTGAGCAAGCAACATAGAGTTGTGGGCCGCGAGACCCCCAGAACATATCACCCCAGGTAGTGAGGGATCTGCATACCAAGTTTCGTTCAAATCGGTCAAGCCGTTTTTGATGTACTGTGAGAATGGCAGCTTTTTACATATTTTCCATTGACATGAATGGGTGAAATCTGATTTTCTGTTTGTAGCTCCGCCCACGTGTGCAAGTGGGCCGCGAGACCCCCAGAACATATCATCCCAGGTAGTGAGGGATCTGCATACCAAGTTTCGTTCAAATCGGTCAAGCCGTTTTTGCGTGATCGCGGCACATACACACATACATACCTCCGATTTTATATATATAGATATATAAACCACTTTATATGTGTAACCAAAAAAAAGCAGTGTACAAGTCCCATCCCCTTCCCTATATAAAGGGTCCTGCTTTTTCTGGACACCTGAGGATGAATTAGGAAAGAATCAGGAATAAGACCTGCATGAAAATGTAGGCGGAAGAAGACGCAAGCATAAGACCTGCATATATTGTAGGCAAAGACCCCTGAGAACTCCAAATAGTTATATTTCTAAGAGAGACATTGTGCAAATGATTTCAAACTTCTAAGCTGTCATTTTCCTCTCTGCCAGTAAGAGAGAGATTCACCTTTGCTCCAGAAACCAGCAGTCAGATCTCCTGACTGTGATATCACTGTTTTGGGACTTTTCAGAACAGTACAATACATGATAAGAGGTCCTCCTAAGAAGTACTAGTGAAGGACAGTGTAACTCAGGCAGGTGGGGGCTTGTCCTCTGAAGTTATTAGCCTTAGTACTGGGAATGCATTTGTCAGGGGAATTAGAAAGTTCAGTTTGGCACCAGGTGACGTCACGCTTCAGTATCGCTCCATGATAAGTGTACGTATACACCATATAGCCAATAAAAATAATGAATGTGATGTAATCTGTAACTAGGTGGTACCTTAGGCTACTATAAATATTATGCTGACGGGTATAACAAGAGAGAAGAGAAAGGAGTCAGACCCAAAAGAACATCAGATTGCTATTTCGTATTTATGTTATCCTTATAGCCAATATGCTGTACTTTGCTATTTCATGTGAGTTGCCTTTTGCTTATTGCTAATAAACCTATCTTATTGTAACTGTCATGAGGTCTTTATTATGGGCTGATGATAAGATCTGCAACCAATCTTATCACACCACATATACTATGGTTTCCAACAACCTTTGCATGTATCGTCATTATATAGAGTGGGCCAGAGGCAGTTCTACCAAAAGCTACCCATTTCCACTTGGAGAATGGCATCATTCGGTCTAGCAGACATTACAATTCAGAGGCAGAATATATAGCAGTAGTACAAACTAGTCAAGGTAATTTGGTTATGACAACATATTCAACATCTACATCTCGTCTCTAGGCCACCTATTAAAAAAGTTAAGCCTAATCCATTATATTTATGCAGATGACATATCTATCCTAATCCCCTTAAATGACATAACAAGTAAAACAATTGATAACCTTTCTCACATAATGACCGAAATCGAAAAATGGACAATCAACTTCAAACTGAAACTAAACACAGAAAAGACAAAAGTCTTCTTGGCAAGCCCCAAAGACAAAATCTCCTGTACAACAATACAATTAAACGGCCACAATTACCAAATCTCCAAAACCATAAAAATACTAGGTATCACACTGGACACACACCTAACCATGGCAGACCACACGAACCTAGTGATGAAGAAATGCTATTGTACACTCTGGAAACTAAGGACCATCAAAAAATACTTCGACGCTATGTCCTTTAGACTACTGGTACAGTTTCTGATCCTATCAACACTGGACTACTGCAACATCGTTTATCTAGGTATCCCAAAAATAACAATACAAAAATTAAGAATAGTGCAAAACATGGCAGTCCGTCTAATCTTCGCACTGAGAAAAAAACAACCACATTAGCCCTTACTACAAAAAGTTGCACTGGTTACCAATGGAGGCGCGAACTCTGTTCAAATTTCCTTGTATTTGTTTCAAGCAGGCCTGGGGTCTTGCACCTTCCTACCTACAACCTCACTTCATTTTACACAACCCCACAAGACCAACCAGAAACCAAAAGATCTTTTCATACCCAAAGATCTCAGGCTGCAAATACAAATCCTTTTTGGACAGAATCTTCAAGTTCCAAGCAGGCAGACAGCAATCCTGGCTGAATAACTACATAAATAAAACCAATCTGACTTACGGCGCATTCCGAAAATCAATTAAAACCGCTCTGTTTGATAAATTCATCTCCTAAACAGAAGCCTCTCCACTATCAAGGATATATTCCCTATCTTTCACGATGCAATTTAATATCCTCTTTCTATTTCTTATGTAACCCTCATTCTTGCCTCCTGTAATTCACTGATTGTCCAGCTTTCTTCGAATGTAAACTGCCTAGAAGTCTCTCGACTATGGCGGTATAGAAGAATAAAGTTATTATTATTATTATATAGTTTATAATGCTTTATACTTTTAAATGTTGATGAAGCCGTCCATGCAATGTGCAGCAGCAGCGAAAATGGGCGAACAGAATGCTAGGAATAATTAAGAAGGGGATCACAAACAGATCGGAAAAGGTTATCATGCCGCTGTACCAGGCCATGGTATGCCCCCACCTGGAATTCTGCATCCAGCACTGGTCGCCACGATCCTCACCCCGTAGTGCCGCAGATCGGTGGGTGTGGGCAGTCGCTATCATAACAGGAGAGATGAGCCATCTCTCCTGCCGTGATTGTTGCCGGGGCTGCTGAGCTGATCGCGGCAGCCACGATCAGCTCAGTGGCCCCTTTTTGGCACTTATACCTGTTTTGACTTGGTCTAAGTCAAAATGTATAAGTGCCGACTAGGCAACCTGTCAAAAGTTTTGGTTATACGTGCTGTACGACTAAGTGTAGGTCGGCCTATCTCTCGCCCATCTCCCACCCTTTCCCCTCCTCTAAAAACGCCTCTTTTCATTCTAAGCGTTTAGAAGCAGGGGAAAGGCCTAAGCTGGTTTTAGATACATCTAAAACTAGCTTTGGTTATGGGTACTTGGACGATCAGGCTTTTTTGATCGTCCAAGTACCCATTTAGGCCACTTTGTAGACTTTTTTTGGTGTTTTTTTTATTATGAGGCCAATAATACCTTTCTCTACCTCTTAGATTTACCAGATGTTATTCCTTGGGTTGTTGGTCTTGAAATATTTTGTATGTAGGATGTTAATTTATTTGTCTTTTCTTTTTCAGTCACATCTTAAAAAATCATTCTGATTTCAATAATATTTCACTGTCTTAATTTTCTGATTTGAAATTCTGCTTCCTTTGCTGTAGACCCTTAAGTTAACCCATTGTTCTTCCATTTCACCTATGTACTTCATATATCCTTCCACCCCACCATCTTCTCCTTAACTTATTTTCCCATTTTACCAAAGTTGGTATTTGAACTTTGGCTGTTCTACACCTTCTTATATGCATAACGTGACCATTTATTTTTTCATCAAAATGGGACATCTATTAATTGTCAGTCCTGCACCCAATCCTACCCTAGCCCCACCCCAATCCCACCTTAACTCCACCCCCAATTCCACCCCAATTTCTTCCATACATTTTTCATGTACACATAATATCTTATCAATTCATAATGGTAACCATAAAATTAAAACGAAACACAAAGCACACTATACGCAGATAAAATGTTAGTTATCATTTATATTTGGGGGGGTTTCAAAGATGTTGAGGCAGAAGACTTTAAAATATGCAATGTCACCTCAGTAACTATAGAAAAATAGACAAATATAGTGCAAAATATAGACAGCAGATATAAATTCTCAAAACTGACACATTTTGATCATTAAATTGAAAATAAAATCATTTTTCATACCTTTGCTGTCTGGTGATTTCATGAGTCTCTGGTTGTGTTTTCATCTGACTGTGCATCTTTTCTTTCATTTCTTTCTTTCTGCACTCAGGCCCAACAATTGTCCCTTTCTATTCCCTCCCTCCTTCCTTCTCATGTCTTTAGTGCCCCCAGTGCTCCTTCCTATGTCCTTAGTGCCCCTTTCCATGTCCTTAGTGACCCTAGTGCCTCCTTCCCATGTCCTTAGTGCCCCCAATGTTCCTTCCTATGTCCTTAGTGCCTCCTTCCTATGTCCTTAGTGTCCTCAGTGCCTCCTTCCCATGTCCTTAGTGCCCCCAGTGCTCCTTCCTGTGTCCTTATTGCCCCTTCCTATATCATTATTGCCCTAGTGCCTCCTTCCTATGTCCCCCTCACTGCCTTCCAGCCTTTGTCCCACCCCTTCCCCCAAAGCCAGCCTCCCTATCTCCCTCCCTTCCGCACCAAAGTCAGCCTGTCTGCTTCCCTCCCTCCAGTGCCAAAGCCAGCCTCCCTCCTTCCCTCCCTCCAGCGCCCAATTAAACCCCCCCCACCAGGTCCTCCGATACCACTGCTGCTTGTCAGGCTCTCTCCTTACCTCCCTCCAGCGTCGATTCAACCCATACCCCCAGTCCGCCGCCACCGCTGCTTACAGCCCAGAAGGCTTCTTCCTGTTGTCAATGCGGACGTCGGCGAGGAAATTCCGGGCCAGCCAGGCAGCGGCGGTGGACCGGGGGAAAGTGGTTGAATTGGCGCTGGAGGGAGGTAAGAAGAGAGGCTGGCAAGCAGCGGCGGCAGACATGGGGGGAGGGGTGAATCAGGCATTGGGGGGGAAATGATCGCCTGTCCCATTGTCCCCGCACACAGCTTCTGGACACTGTCCCTAAATAGGGGCATTTTGGCGTCCCGAAGCTGTGTGAGGGGACAACAGGACAGGGGATCTAAAAACAGGACAGTCCCGTTCAAAATGGGATGTATGGTAGCCTTAATTATATGCAGTATAAAACTATGCCCTGTGATGATCTCTGCTACTCTAAAGAAACCTACTTAATGATGCTTCTCCATCTGTAAGTATTGGGTCCAGTAAGAACATATACATGAGGAGTGGGTTTCTTCACTTGTGAAGAAACTCCACTTGAAATTGACTATTGCAGTTTATTTTTATTTTAAGTGGTGTTGGATAACTGATTATGATAAACCATAAGAGAAGAGGATTCAAAAACAAGAGCAAAATCGGAGTATACTAAATCTGATATAAAAAATTGTGTATCTAGCTTATGATAAATGGCTGTTCACAAAACCATTAAAAAAAACACTCTTCTGGTACTGATTTTTTGATAACTATTGTGTCCTAGAAGTTTCAGGTCTCAGCTTGATTTCTTAGCAGGTACTATTGTTAGCGATAAATCCATCTATCATGCAGCTTTTCGGCACTATAATCATGTCCTTGGATTCATCTTTTTTTTTTTCCACATAGAGCACAGTAGAATAAAAATAGACCATCATTTGTATTGCTACCTTGCTTTCAGTTTGGAAAACTCTCTTTGCAAATCAATGAGAATGTTTTATGTTTGCACTACAAGGTGATGTGTTTTTTGTTTTTTCAAAAAAATCACATTTAAAAAAAGAGTTTTATCATGGTAATGCTATTTCTATAGGTAAGAAAGGAGCCCTTTTACTAAGTGTAAATGCCTGAGCATGTTTTGGGTTAAGCCTGTGTCCACACAGTCAAACACATGCATGAAAGGTGCAACGAAATCTCTTTATGAGTTCAGAAACCTAAGCCTTGTTAATTTATAGGCTCAGGAAAAGGGAAAGTAATCTCTTAATTCAAAGCAAAAGTTTTGAGATGGGTCTGTGACTTACTGGGTTCAAGACAACATCTGTGGCTGGTAAATGTCAAGCCCCAAACACAGGTTACACAGTTTCTCTCAGTCAGGTAACTAGGTCTTTTTTTCCATTCAATTTTCTATACTGTTCTCCCAGGGGAGCTCAGAACAGTTTACATGAATGTATTCAGGTACTTAAGCATTTTTCCCTATCTGTCCTAGTGGGCTCACAATCTACCTAATGTACCTGAGGTAATGGGGGGGAATTAAGTGACTTGCCCAGGGTCACAAGGATAAGTGTGGGTTTGAACCCACAACCTCAGGGTGCTGAGGTTGTAGCTTTAACCACTGTGCCACACTCTCCCCCAGATCACGGTTCACAAATTTTCAGCAAAAAGTAGTTGTCTTACCTCAGCCAAACAAGATGCCTAGTGATTGTAGTCAAGGCATATATTAGGATCACTCTTTCCCTCTTCTCCCCTGGGCTTTTTCACCCAAGTTCTGGCCCTTCCACTTATACTTCCTGGCAGCTGCTTCCTTGATTCTTCCTCTTCCATGTCACTTCTCCCTAGGGAGGAAGTACATACGAGGGCCGTTCAAAAAGTATCAGTCCTTTAATCATAAAAAATACTCGCATTCAGATACAATAATCTAATACTAATCTCCTTCAAAGTAGTCCCCTTGGACTGCCACACACTTTTTCCAATGGTTCTGCCACTGTCGAAAGCAGCAATGGAACGCCTCATTTGAGAATGCTCGCAACTGGTCCATTGCATTCTGTATGATGTCTTCTCTTGACTGAAATCTGGTCCCTTTCAGGGGCATTTTCAGCTTGGGAAAAAGCCAGAAGTTACATGGAGCCATGTCGGAAGAGTAGGGAGCCTGAGAAATCATAGGTGTGTTGAAACAAGTCTGTGCATGTTGTGACATGTCTCAAGGTTACTCATGCATAGTATGAGTCTAATATTTCAAGAGACAGGATGTCAGTAGAGTCCTCGTGCAAATGAAGTAAGAAACTGCTAGATTTGGAGCACTGTTCAGTGATAACATTTCTCACAAAAGAAGGGAAAAAAGCCAAAGGAGATCCATGAACGCATGACTACAGTTTATGGTGAATCTTCCTCATCATCCTACAAAGAAAATTTTGGAGCAAGCAGTTTAAGTGGGTAGAGAGTTCATTAAAGATGTCTCTCACACAGAAATGTACAAAAAAGTCAAAAATTGAACCACTGAGTATGAAACATGTTAAGATTGGGAGTAACATTGTTCTCCTGTTCTTGAAACAAAGAAGACTGTTGTATCAGTTTAATAGCATAAAGTTTTTTCCCACATTGGAGTCTCCATGATATATAGTACGTCCAAACAAATTCCAAAAAAATAATTCAAACAACAAACCGGAAGTAGGGAAGAACCTCAAAAAAACAACTATATGACACCCCTAAAAGCAGCTCTCCAACAATCATACACATTCTATGTGTTACAGACTTCCATATTGAAATGCCATCATCCCAGCTTCCCTAAATAAATCATGATCCGGAAGTTAGATGTGATAGATCCGAGGAAGTTTGTGACAGCAGCTGAGCCATTACCTCAGTTCGTGCTGGCAGGGGTGGACTATGCGACTGATGCACTTTATTGATGTAATTAGTAGTGCTGCCTGATTCAGGAAAAAAAAAATTGATTTGATTCGATTCAGCCTATTGAATTGATTTTTCGATTCGATTCGATTTTCCTGCCCAAGTGGATGTTTTTTTCAAATATCCTGGTGGGTTTATTTTATAGCCTCTTCACCCCTTTTATAGCCTCTTCACCCACTTTGCCCTCTCCTGGCGCTGTAGTGTAAACAAAATAAACAAAAAACACTTTTCCTCTCTCTCTTAAATCCTAGCTCACATTCATGGTCTAACACCATAAAATAGAAAATAAAATTATTTTTTCTACCTTTTCTTGTCTGATCATTATTCAGACCTTATCGGTCCCAGGCTCCAGTTGTCTTCTGATAACTTGCATGCCAGGGTCTCCTTCTTTCTTCGTGCTAACCATCTATCTTCTGTCTCTGTCCCCCCCTTCCGTTTCCCTTCCCTACCCCTGAGGTCTGGTATCTTTCCTTTTTTTTCGTCTCCATCCACAGATCCACCTTTTCTGAATTACCCTTTCATCCTTCATCTCTCTCTCCTTTCCCACCACCCCAGAATCCACCATCTCTCCCTTTCTCTTCCCAACTACCCTCCTATCCAGTATCTCTATTCCCCCTCCACACCATCCCTTGTGTCCAACTTCTCTCCCTTTTTGTTCCTTCCCTCTCTAAATCCCATTGTCCACCATCTATCTCCCTTTCCTGTTTTTATATCCTTATTTCTTCTATCCTTCCCCCATCTCCCCCCTCCATGATCTCCCCCAAGTCCATCTCCCCCTCCACCAAGTTCATTTCTCCCATCTATCTTCTCCCCATCTCTCCTCCAGTCCACCAACTCCCCATCTCACCTCTCCCTCCAACCGTAAGTTACATCAGAAGCAAGGACTCAAGTGGCAGAGGGGAAGCCCGAACGAGTCTCTGGTGCAGATCGGGGCAGCAAGGCTCTCTCTTCTCCTCCCTGGCCAAGCAAAAGCAGTGATAGCAACGGGGCCAACGAATTGGTAAGTCCAATTTTCTTTAATAGTAAACCAATTCGAATTGATTCACCAAAAGTGAATCAGAGAATTGATTTGAATTACAAATCGGGCAGCACTAGTAATTAAAGTCATGGCAAGAATCGCTGCTTATTCCATTTCCACCCAATGCATGCTGTGGATCATACAATAAGCAGGCGATTCAATCTCCAAGGCTATACTTAGCAGGCTCCTTTTCAAGGGACATAAGCTGGTTTGCAAAGGCCTGGATGATCTTATTGCCAGTGTGCAAGATCGTCATTCTAAGTCCTTATCAAACAGCAGACTTCGAGTGGCTAGAAGCCAGAACCAGAGCTCCTATCGTGGGTCCCAACATTTTTGCAAGTACACCTCAAGAGCCTCATCTCAGAGAACCAATCAAGTTTCTAAACAGAGATATTCCAGAAGCCATAAAATTCAAAGTACAGGTTCCCAGGCCACAACAACAGCCAAGAAGCCACAATGACGTCTGGCCTCTAGCCGTCCTTCAGAAAATCGGAGGTTGACATGGTCTTCCCTACACATTTTCACTAAATTCTATAGGGTGGATTTGGCAGCTCACAAGGATTCTACTTCTGGATCATCAGAACTGAGAGCAGGCTTATCTTTCCCACCCAGGATTTTGGGGACTGCTTAGGTACATCCCTAAGGTTCAGCATACCATTCCTATTGCACTGGGAAAAGAGATTAAGTTCTTACCTTGATAATATCTTTTCCAGGAGATAGGAATGATATGCTGAACCCCCCTGCCCGATAATTTCTGATGCACCTTATGCTTCATTGTCCTCTCCATAGCTAAGACTTCTCTGCCAGTCGGACTATGGGTTCAGAATCAGTTTGTCTTAAGTTTATCTTAAGAGATAATTGAGCTCCACTAATATTCAAGCTGTTGCTTTTATTTGATGTATTTTACTGTTCAATGGTAATGTTCATTCATTAGTTTCATTATTGACTTTTATAACGTTATATGAGCAGATCAGAACTTTGGTTTTGGGGAGTTCCTCGTGTCTCTCCTTTTCCTGTCTTTACTCTAGAGCTCTTGCATGATTTGAAATGAACTGAAGGGGGCAGCAGAGTACTGGGAGAAGGAGGAGGTTTCAAAAGCTGTGACTGACATCTTTCTGCAGTAAGCTCACAAGAATGGACAGGGTCAGTGGTGTAGTAAGAGGGGTGCGAGGGGGGGCAGTCTTCCTCGGGGTGCCAGCACCCCTCTTCCTCCCTGGCCCCCTTCCTACTCCTCCCCCTGTCACAAACGTGCACCCCTTCCCCATATCTTTTTAACTTCAGCATGAGCAGCCATGAACTTGTTGCCCACGTCGGCTCTGGCGCTTTCTCTGATGTCACTTCCAAGAGGAGGCTTTGCAGGCTGAAACCTAGGGGGTTTTATTTGTCTCTGTCTTTTCCCTGTCACAACATAGACTATTTTATAATTAACATGTACACTTGCAAACTCCATGCATAGTCTGCCCAGATCACTGCCCCAGCAATGCTACAATAAAAGCATCTGCATTCATTCCATCATGGCACACATTTCACACCTAGGTCTAAGAACCTTGTTTCATGAGTATGTCACTTGACTAATTTGCACCAGCTACTGGCGAAAAGCAGTTTAGGTTTGTTACTTATGAAAACTTTCTGGTTGTTGTTCAGAAGTGTATTTGTTCTCTGATATCATCTTTCAATTTATTTTTTTACAGTTTTTTAATAGGTATACCATGTATCAATAAGGCATAATGTATTTGACATACTTGGTATGCTGTGTATTTTTCTTTCAATTGACTTTCATCTCTTCTCTGTGTGTTATTTTCTGCCATTTTAGATGTATCATTTACTCATTCTCATTTGGACTAAAGAAAAAAAATGAAACATTCTGATTCTCATGACTGCTGCAGCTTTCCTAGGTTACCTAATTCTCTCAGATAACTTTACTGCATTGGTGCCATCAGTTAATTGCTTTCATACCTCCAAAGGAATGAGAATTCTTTAACACAGCATCATTTGGGTGTAAATGGAATCTACCTACATCCTTGGCATTAAATTGATCTTTTTCATGCTATATAGGACAATGCAGGATCATCTTTCAATAAGTAATGTGAAGCATTTTCTATAGGGTGTCAAGGTTGAGAAAAACACTCATGACTTTGTACCATATAAACCAAAAGGCTCACTGCACCTTTAAGGATTGCAGAGACCTCTAGTGACTGTTCTCAGCTACTAGACGTAGAGGGCCATTTTCAATAGTGCGTCCAAGACCGACCATGGACGTTTCCCACAAGACATTCAAAGTCAGGAGGCAGAGAAACGGCTATTTTCAAAAGTTTCAAGTTTATTAAATTTTACTATACTGACTATTAACAAGTATCTAGCCGGTTTATAAGTTAAAATAAGATAAAAGATAAAATTAATACAATATATAAGATAATTAAAAATAAAAAGAAAAGGGGATTGTGAACATTTAGACTTTAACTAGACATACTGGAAAGTGATGGCAGGGAATAAAGAAATGGAAGGGGAAAAAAATTACATTGTTCAAAAAAAAAAAGGAAATGGAAAAGGGAAGGATGAGATATAAGGAATGGGATCGCTTCCTAAAAGCGGTTGAATTATTGAAGAATAGATTATTCTTGGGAGCAGGAAAACGCGTCTTGGAATAGGAAAGTTTTTAATTTAGCCTTAAATTTATCAATTGCTATCTCGTGGCGAATATGGGATGGCAATGCGTTCCACAGGGTAGGAGCGACTACAGAAAAGTTAGTCTTTCTCGTATAGAAGAAATCTTTGATTGTGGGGATCTAAGGGTCCGTGATAAGCAGTAGGAGATTAGAAGTTTATCTAGAAAAGAAGGTTGGCAGGAGAATCTGATTTTGAAGACTTGTATGATTGTTTTATATGTGATACGGTGGGTTATAGGTAGCCAATGACCTTCTTTCAGGAGAGATGTTACATGGTCAAATTTTCCTAATTTGTAAATAAGTTTTATGGCTGTATTTTGTATGAGTTGGAGTCGCCGTAGTTCTTTTTGAGGGAGTCCATTGTAAAGAGAGTTACAATAATCAAGGTGAGAGATGACAAGTGAATGAATTAGAGTTGTGATAGCTGCAGTATCGAGGATAGATGATAGAGAGCGTATAAGCCTTAGTTTGTAAAAACAAGTTTTTACAACTGTACTAATCTGGTCATGGACGTTCAAATGTTGGTTGTTGGTTTTTTTTTTAAATCCTCTGTTTGGCTGTCAGTATGTCCAATCTTTGGATGCCTAACTTTGTTCACGATTTTTGACCACAAAAATGTCCAAGTTGAAAACATCTAAATTTAGACCATTTGGGCATGAGAGGGGCCAGCATTGCAATGGACTGGCCACACAGACATGCCAACGGAGCAGTGGGGCACCATAAAGGACACTGCTGTGAACTTCACATAAATGCTGGCAGACGTACATCTTACCATAACCTCCTTCTAATGTATGGAGAATCCTCCAAAACTCAGCCAAAACCTACTATACCCATCTGTCTACCACCCCTTATAGCTTCAGGTGGCACCTATATGGCAGTATAGTAGAGTTTGGGTGGATTTTGGTGGCCTCACAATTCCCACCATAAATGTAGAGTTTAGAGTGGCTTATGGGTTTGGTACTACTCTCTATGGCTCATTAGCTCACCCACCAGTATACTTAAAAACACCTGTGTGATGCTTTTCTAGGCTTTCCCATACGAGATGCTGCTATTCTAGAGACAGGTATGTTCTGTTTCATTCAGAGTTTTGGGGGGTGGGAGGAAGTCAATGACCATTAGTGGAGTGTATGGAGGGGGGTCATTACTTTACTTAATCCCTCCAGTGGTCAGCTGGTAGGTTTGGTACCTTTGTGGCACTTAGATGCTTCTAAAACAGGTCTAAGTTCTGTCCAGGACATCCTGGGAAAAAGTTTGATTATTTACGCAGGATGTCCAAGTCTAAGCCCACCCAGGATATCCAAGTCTAAGCCTCCAACATGCCTTCCCCCTTTATTCTTGTGCGCACAGTAAGTAGAACCCCTCACAAGACATCCAGAAAGACAGTTTTGAAAATAGACTTTGGACGTCCAAGTGCCCAGTTTATGCCATTTTCAAAAATGAGCACCTTTTGGCTTTTTCATATCCCCATAACTTCTGGAACAAGGGGCTGACCCTCTGAACCAATGATGCTTCTTAGAAAGAATCTGTGCTGGTATAAATGCATAGCCCAGCTTGAATTCCTTTGTCTTTGGTTTTTGCTTCCCTGATCATTACACCATTACAGAAGGATCTCTGGCTCACTCAGCCAGTGCACCTGGAAAGCAGTAGGAAACAATACCAGAACCTATTAAACTGTTACACTTGCCTCAGCTACTGGTTAGAATGGGGAACAGTCCATCACCATATTCTTCCAAGGAAAAAAGGAGAAAAATACTAAAAGATTCAGCCATGAAGAATAGAAGGGAACTAGTTAGTATTCTATAATGGCAATTATGTGCATAATGGCAGAAAATGATTTCACATTTAGAGCCTAATTCTATAAAAGGCAACTAGCAGCGCCTAACTTGTAATAATAAGTGCCACTTGCTGCGGTTGTCAATCAACCGCTAGGTGCCATTTATAGAATCCCACCTAGCAGTACCTCTAGGATGCGTAGGCATCCTAGAGGTAGATGCCAATATATTAGGCCTGGTTTTACCTAACTCAGTGTAAGGTTTTACCTAACTTAGTATAAGGTGATGCATGTCGGTAACAAAAATCTTATACACGAATACAGGATGTCTGGTGCGGAACTCGGAGAGACCCCACAGGAAAGAGACTTGGGAGTACTGGTCGACAAGTCGATGAAGCCGTTCATGCAATGTGCAGCGGTGGCGAAAAGGGCAAACAGAATGCTAGGAATGATTAAGAAGGGGATCACGAGCACATTGGAGAAGGTTATCATGCCGCTGTACCAGGTCATAGTACACCCCCACCTGGAACTGCGTCCAGCACTGGTCGCCGTACATGAAGAAGGACATGGTACTGCTCGAAAGGGTTCAGCAACTAAAATGGTTAAGGGGCTGCCGTACAGTGAGAGATTAGAGAAACTGGGCCTCTTCTCCCTTGAAAAGAGGAGACTTGAGAGGGGATATGATCAAAATGTTCAAGATAATGAAGGGAATAGACTTAGTAGAGAAAGAGAGATTGTTCACCTTCTCCAAGGTGGAGAGAATGAGAAGGCACTCTCTAAAGTTAAAAGGGGATAAATTCCGTAAAAACGTAAGGAAGTTCTTCTTCACCCATAGAGTGGTAGAAAACTGGAACGTTCTTCCGGAGGATGTTATAGGGGAAAACACCCTCCAAGGATTCAAGATAAAGTTAGACAATTTCCTGCTGAACCAGAACGTACGCAGGTAAGGCCAGTCTCAGTTAGGGCACTGGTCTTTGACCTAAGGGCTGCTGCGTGAGCAGACTGCTGGGCACGATAGACCACTGGTCTGACCCAGCAGCGGCAATTCTTATATTCTTATCTAGCGATGCCTAAGTCAACCACACCCATTCTCTGCCTATTTTTCAGATAGCTGTCATTAGGTATCAGAAGGTACTATGTGGAATTCCGTGCCTAACTTTTAATATTTTTTTAAATTATTCAATTAAGTTCAATGGCGCAGTCAATTACTATGCCATTTAAGCTAATTGATATAATTTAGGTTATGTACGGATTTTAGTCAGGCATTGCTAGGCAGCATCAATTATGGCTCCTAACAGTGCCTACAGTAACTAGGGCACTGTTTATAGAATGATACCCTTAGGGACTGATTCTGTGGGTGCCTGCCGCGTGCCAATCACTTGCAGGCGCCACTTCCAGAATCGCGTATTGACTAGACCTTAGGCATCAGAACCACAGGCCTCTTAGGGGATTTACAGAAATTCCCCTTAAGGTTTAAAGACAGCACATTGAAACCACCATCAGTGACAAAACACAATTTTGATTTGGTTGAGTCTCTTTACTTCAACCAAAACCTGTACAGTCATGTAGATGTACCAAAACTGCCCCATAAATTACTCTTGTTCTAGTGATCACCACTTGCTCCCAACAGTAACCTAAACTGGAAACCCGCACTCTCCCTTCAATATGGTGCTCATTGCTGCAGACTGAGTCCTTCCAAGAAGGCTTCCCATACATCTCCCAGCATACCCCAATGACAAATTCATACTGTATGTCTAAGCTCTTGCATCTACTCTCCTAATTTCACACCCACTCCAGCATTCCTGCTCCCTCCCCATCACTCACAATAACTACTCTGTAAATCACATGTATTCCTCCACACAACCAGCTCCAATACACAATCACGACTTCATCACTCAATCAACTCAACACTAACAAATTTTTTTTTTTAAAAACACCTCTTTAAAAAAAAAATTTAATTTGGTTTGGGGCCCGTTGACATCTTTTGTTACTTCAACATAGTTGTCTTTTATTTTATTTTTGTTTATTTTTATACATATCCAGGATGGGGTGGGTGGGGGGATATCTTTTTGGTTTATTTCTTGATTAAATTGTTGGATGGGAGGGGAGGGATATTTTTCTTCTGCATTGTTATTGATGGAATTTAAGTGATTACGTTGTTAATGTCTGTGTAATTCCTGGCACTATGCATTAGTTTTGAAAATTAATAAAGATTAAAAAAAAATAAATAAATAAAAAACACCTCTTAGATTATCTCCCTTATTCTGATCAATCTTTGTCTTCTCTTACCTGCAATAGCCCCCTACATCAGTAGAAACCGTCTGTGTCTTCTCGTACTCCCTGACATATATTCTTCCCTGTTAACAAAAGCAGGTGACTCATAGTCTAGACCAGTGTTTCTCAACTCGGTCCTGGAGTACCCCCTTGCTAGTCAGGTTTTCCATATATCTACAATGAATGTGCATAAACTTTATTTGCATACACTGCCTCCATTATATGCAAATTTATTCAATGCATATTCATTGTGGATATCCTGAAAACCTGACTGGCATGGGGGTACTCCAGGATCGAGTTGAGAAACACTGGTCTAGACCAGTGTCCTACAAACTTTTTGATGCCGCATCACGTTAAACTTGGTGCCGCGTTTGGAGGGCATCTGGAAGTATATGGATGTCAATGCAATAACATCACATGCAGGCTTGATGTTATCGTGTCAACGTCCGCATATGCATGGAGGACCTCCAGCTGCAGCCCTGAGCCTACTTCTATGCTGGTAGAGGTTACTGATGGAGGAGACTTGACGGCGCTGCCATGAGAAGCACATCCTGTAAGCAGTCAGACAGCACCTCACCTCCTCGCCAGCGTCTTGCAGCACACCTGGAATCTTCCGCGGCACACAGTTTACGATTCACTGGTCTAGACCATACACTCAATAACACCCACCCAACTACATGCACAAATCATAACCCATAAATAGATACATGAAGCAAATCAATGCACTTATTACATAATCAAAAACACCTTTCATTCAGTTTACCAAATTGCTAAAGGCACTAACACTGACGTTGTTATACTGTACATCTTAATTCAACTTTGAACAAGTCTGCAACCAGAATCTATATCTACGTACACCACTTCCAAAGATGTACAATAACCCATGCATATTCAAACAATAATGGGCATTTCCATAAGGTTTTTGAGCGATATTGTAAATAGAAACATTCATTTTCACTGGCTGCAGCAAAGCTTAATGAACATTCAATGATTTAAGCTAATATCAAAGAGCCAAATAAAGTTAACAACATTGTGCAGTATCCTAATAAGGGCCTAATGATGTGATTAGGGAATAGGGAGTCTAGATGATGCAATCAGGGGGAGGGAGTTGGAAAGATCAAGAAGTGATGATGTGGGTGTGCTATTGTTAGTAATTTATCATTTTTCTTTAAAAACTAGCACAGCGGGGTTTAAAAAAGGTTTGGAAATTTCCTAAAAGAGAAGTCCATAAGCCATTATTAAGATGGCTTGGGGAAATCCACTACTTATTCCTAGGATAAGCAGCATAAAATCTGTTTTGCTACTTGGGATCTAGCTAAATACTTGGGACCTGAGTTGGCCACTGTCAGAAAAAGGATACTGGGTTTGAGTGTCCCAATATGGCAATTCTTATGTTCTTATGTTAATGCTCTGCCATATCTGTTGTGTAAAATCTTGGCATGAATGTGGCAGTGCCAAACCTGACACATCTGTTTGGAGGGGTGGTTGGTATCTTTTTTTTCTTACCATCTACCTTTGTAAAGGTGGATGTTCATACTAGATGTCACCACCTCTGTGATATCCATGCAGGCATGTACTTTAGAAGGGGATCTACACCGGAAGGCCATTTTCTAAAATTCTTGACTAATTTTAGATGTCTCAACTTGATCAACTCAAATCAGGTGTATGGGCCCGTTCTAAAATGCTGCCCCAAATCAACTGACTCATCTTTATTTTTTATTATTGGGATTTATTAGGAACCTTTGTGAAAAGATTCACCCAAGGGATGTACAGCAGGTACAGTTTAACCTAAAACTTATAATTTTGTTAACAGCATACCAATAGTAAAATGACAAAGTATAAGCATAAAAACATTCAGTGAGCAAATTGAAACCTAATTATAGGACTACCATGGAACAGTATCAAAATATTCACATTTAACAGCACTGAAATTCAAATAACAAAGATATAATATGATCTCAGCCAGCAAAATACTAATGAAGCACATAATAAGCACACATTCGAACATTGAGATAACATAGATATGATGCTAAAGCTTTTCCAAAGCAAAACAAAGAGAGTGCACCAAATGGTTCCACAGTAAGGAGGAGACAACCAAAAGCAAAACAGAACTGTGGAAGCAACGATCTCAAAAACCAGTTTATTGTAAAAAAAAAAAATAATAATAAACCAGTTAAAAGCGAAGCAAATACTTGACAAATCCAAGTAATACATGGTATAAAGTCTGTGGCATGGCCCCCAACATGGTACGTGTTTCGGTACAAAGCAACCTTCTTCTGGGGGTCCATTCTGGTTTGAGCCTCAACAAATAGAAATGCTAAAATGCATCCAAAATACTGTGTGATAAAAACGGAACACAGCCAACACAGGAAGTCTAGCAGTAGTGGCAATCCGTTTTTATCACACAGTATTTTGGATGCATTTTAGCATTTCTATTTGTTGTGGCTCAACTAGAACGGACCCCAGAAGAAGGTAGGGACTATTCCTGAGAAGGCGCGCTGGCAGATATAATATCGTACAATTTCTTTTCAAGAGGCTTCGAGGTCTCAGAGTTCTATACATGTTTATCACAGCTTAGTAAATTTGCCCTTTATGGGGTAATTCTATAAAGTAGGCAATAACATTTATGTGGCAGTTTCATGTATAAATGATCAGAATACTAACATATGTGTGTACATACCAGATATGTCCCTAAGCACTATTCTATAACTAACTACACATCTCCAATGCTACAGTATATAGATTTCAGATAGACAAACACATGGACAGAGTCTGGCTGGGGTGCAAAGCTGTGCACATAACTTATAGAATACTATGTTGAGCGTATATCTCTGGAACATAGTCACACATGCTTATGCTAGCCCCGTGACTGGTGGTAGGTGTTGATGCCTAATTATGCATGTATATACCCAATTATGCTAGTATTCTGCTTTCCTTTAGAGAATATGCATCAATCAGGCACCTTCCGGGTGCCCACTCATATAGACACACAGTTATAGAATTAAAATTCACAAATGAAATTATTTACACTATTCACTGTATTTTGGCATACATTAACAAGATATTTGCTAAGCTTAATACATTGGCTTCTTAGTTAAAATGTAATACAGCTTAGTGTATATAGGTAGGTCCCAAGTAAGCTTTTAATCTAGACTTCACTTGTTGAAAATCCATTTCTTTAGGAGACTGGGAATTTTTCAATCAGAACTTTTATAATCAATTTTCTTAAAATTTTAATTTACAAAGCAACTGTCATTTGAGAGTACAAATATATCACAGTTTAGTTAAATATTAATTTAGAGAGCCTTCTCCTGACAGAAATAATCATACAGTTTATGATATTTTTCACCATAGCAAATTTACATTTAATTGATATAACTTACAATATCTTTGAAAAGGGTAAGCAATTCTCTTTCAAAAATATTGAAGGATTACTACAATCTGTTATTATGCAGACATTTCAAATGTTTACATGACCTTCCCTTGCCTTCCCTACAAGGCAGCCCAGAAAGCATAGAAGATTTACTATACTTGATGTCACAACATAAATTGAAATGAGATGATTGTGTTCAAATCAAATCTAAAAACAGTACATAAGCACCACAGCTCATTATTAAAAGACTTTGTAGGTGCAACAGGGACATCCACCTCCAGAAAAGACTAATGGGCTATGATGAATGTTGATGTCCTTTGTTTAACTTAAAACATCATTTAATATTGTTTTCCAGTGCTTTGTATGGATGTAGCATGGAGTCAGTCCAGAGGAAGGTTACTAAAATGGTCAGTGATCTTCGTCATAAGGCATATGGGGACAGACTTAAAGATTTCAATATATATACTTTGGAGGAAAGGTGGGAGAGGGTAGATAGAAACATAGAAACAAAGAATATGACGGCAGAAAAGGGCCGACGGCCCAACAAGTCTGCCCACTTGAGAACCCTCCCTCCAACTAGTCTGCCCACTCAAGGACCCTTCCTCCCTGGAGTATCTATCGATTGAGCATAACTCTGTAGTACTCCCACTTGTTTGTCCCATCGACTCTTGATGTTGAGCATGCTACTGGCCTCGACGACCTGGTGGGGAAGATCATTCCATCGATCAATCACCCGTTCGGTGAAGAAGTATTTCCTGGTGTCACCATGAAATCTTCCCCCTTTAAGTTTTAGTGGATGCCCTCTTGTCGCTGTGGGACCCTTTAGAAAAAAGATTTCCTCCTCCACTTTGATGTGGCCCATGAGGTATTTAAATGTTTCTATCATGTCCCCCCTTTCGCTGCGCTCTTCAAGAGAATATAAGTGCAGTTTGATCAGGCGTTCTTCATATGGGATGTCTTTAAGACCTGAGACCATCCTAGTGGCCATTCTCTGTATCGACTCCATTCTCTTCACATCCTTTTGATAATGTGGCCTCCAAAACTGGACACAGTACTCCAGGTGAGGTCTCACCATGGATCTGTATAACGGTAGTATGACTTCCAGCTTTCGGCTGATAAAGCTCCTTCTGATGCAACCCAGCATTTGTCTGGCCTTCGCTGAATCTTTCTCCACCTGATTAGCAGCTTTCATATCTTCCCGGATAGAAACGTTTAAATACCTATGTGGCATAAATGCGCATGAGTCGAGTCGCTTTCATTTGAAAGGAAGCTCCGGAATGAGAGGGCATAGGATGAAGTTAAAAGATGATAGGCTCAGGAGTAATCTAAGAAATACTTTTTTACAGAAAGGGTGGTAGATGCATGGAATAGTCTCCCGGAAGAGGAGACAAAAACTATGTCTGAATTCAAGTAAGCATGGAACATGTAAGATCTCTTAGGGAGAGGAGGAGATAGTGGATGGGCAGACTGGTTGGGCCATTTGACCTTTATCTGCCATCATATTTCTATGTTTCTATGTCACAACATGGATATTGCATATGACCCTGGTATCAGAGTGGCCCATAGAAAATGAAAACAGTATTACCAGCAGCCAGCACAACCTTTTTATACAATCTATAGCTCCCAACCACAATGCTAACAATTGTAGGGGCTGACTACGTCTGTAGAAAGATTTATGGTGCACTAATCAGTTACATAAACAAATACGTGCCTGTTAGTATTCTAGGGAAGACCATAATATCTCATCCAGGTTCAGCTATCTTTGCCTACTTACATGACACCAGACACAGGCTAATGAGAAATACTTTTACTATGAAAATAGAAAAATATAATTCACAAGCAAGCAGCAATAACTAATTATTGTTCACAAAATATCCGATTACATATATGAAACTCAGTGCACAATTATTACAACACACTTGCTAGATAAATAAGTAAACTAATTCTTACACTCTAAATAATTCCTTATAATAATAATTCCTGATTAGCAGCAACTATTACAGATTATCACCAAGAGTAGCTTCACTTCTCCTTATCCCGAACCACAACAGGATTCATTTATCTAACCCCAGCTGATAAGATAATAGAATTCTGTATTCTCACCATCCAATTAGGCCTTGGCACAAAATCAGGTGAAAGAGAAGACGTCTTCTACTCAGCACTGAAGATAAGAATTATTTTAATACCGGAACAAGAGTTTGTCAGCCACTGGAGAAGCTGTATCTTAGGTTGGCAGCAAAGGTTTCCTTTAGTGATGGAATCCAGATCCGTTTAGTCTGATTTCTCTCTCTCTCAGAGAGTCACAAGAGGTAACTTTTCAGGTCTTAATTATTATAAAAGAAGTGCATGGAGAACACCTATGATAAGATGAGAGTTCACCCACATCCTAACACAGACTAAATTATAATTAGCACCTTTTCACTTGAATCTCGTCAGATGACTTCCTCAGACCAATCCAGAAACATAACTTAGATGAATAGCCTTTCTGTATAGAGTCTCGTACAAGCTGAAACAGAGGCGTCTTCGTTAGATAAGACCAACACAGGAGCAATTCCTCCCCCAAGATTCACACAGGCTGAGCATGGAGGCATAATTGGATGTCCTTGATTAGAATACAATTCTGATACATACCCAGAATGCATCAGGCAGAAACAGCAAAGATGTGTTCTTCTTTCTCTTTTTGCTAGGTTCAGGCTTGAATGATTTCTTGCAGACAATGGATCAGGCTTGATGATGTCAGAGTGGCCTAACCTTCAGGTGTGAATAAGGATACACCCCTACACTACCACATACCACAGAACTTACTCTTGGCCCCCTCCTGTTTGAAACATCATAATAAGCTTACAGGTTATGAGGGACAGCTTAAAAGTTCTCAGCCCAACCAAAAAGAGAATGATGTGGAGCCGTGAAACTTATGTTATTTCACACTTTTCATTTCAATGATATGAAATGAAAAGTGTCAAGAAAAGTGTGAAATAGCCTTCCCATCTCTCAGCTTTCCTGGCACTGAAATGCATAGGGGGCACTCAAGTAGTTATCTGCACTGATAGCTGTTCATGAATGGTTTTTGCCAACTGAGCATGTAACGGGCACAAAGAACACCAAAGGGAGTGTCACCGTGTGGTTAGGAAAGCTAAAAGAGAATATGAGGAGAGACTGGCGGGGGAAGCAACCAACTTCAAATCGTTCTTCAGATATGTGAAGGGGAAGCAACCGGCAAGGGAGGAAGTGGGGCCATTGGATGATGGAGACAAAAAGGGAGTGGTAAAGGAGGAAAAAGAGATAGCTGACAGGTTGAATAAGTTCTTCACGTCAGTCTTCACGAGGGAGGACACATCCAATATTCCGGAACCGGAGGACATCGTAAATGGGGATCGGGATGAAAAGCTGGTCCAACTAGAGGTAAGCCAAGAGGATGTCCTCAAGCAGATAGACAGACTAAAGAGCGACAAATCGCCAGGTCCGGACCCAAGGGTACTCAAGGAACTAAAGAACGAAATAGCAGAGCCACTTCGCCAAATATGTAACCTATCTTTAAAAACTGGAGACATCCCGGAGGACTGGAAAATAGCAAATGTCACGCCCATCTTTAAGAAGGGATCAAGGGGTGACCTTTTTCACCCACAGGGTGGTGGATACATGGAATGCGCTTCCGGAGGCTGTGATAGGCCGGAGCACGTTACAAGGCTTCAAAGAAGGTTTGGATAGGTTCCTAGAGGATAAAGGAATTGAGGGGTACAGATAGGAGTAGAGGTAGTTTTAGGGATAGTCTGGGACCACTGCTCAGGCAATGGGCCTGATGGGCCGCCGCGGGAGCGGACCGCTGGGCGAGATGGACCTCTGGTCTGCCTCAGTGGAGGCAACTTCTTATGTTCTTATGTACCCATTCATAATCTTGGTATTCTCGGATCTCACTTACTGTGGACATGAGTGATTTTTGTTAGTTGCAGTAGAATTTATACTGTATAATTTTATTTGTTTTTTGATTTCCTAACTATGGGCTCCTTTATCAAGCAGTGGTAGAGTGTTCTACTTTGGGCCGGTAAATGCTCCAACGCCCATTCATTTCCTATGAACGTCAGAGCATTTACCTCACCAGCCCACAGTAAAACACTCTACCACTGCTTGATAAGAACATAAGAATAGCCTTACTGGGTCAGACCAATGGTCCATCAAGCCCAGTAGCCCGTTCTCACAGTGGCCAATCCAGGTCACTAGTACCTGGCCAAAACCCAAGGAGTAGCAATATTCCATGCTACCGAACCAGGGCAAGCAGTGGCTTCCCCCGTGTCTCTCTCAATAACAGACTATTTATTTATTATTTATTTGTTCATTTTTATAGCCTGTCCTCCCCAGAAGCCCAGAACGGGTTACAATAAAATAAAATTAGGTACTTGGAACTTCCCTAACTGTCCCGAAGGCTCACAATCTAGCTAAAGTACCTGAGAAAACAATTATTAAATAGTAAAGATATAACAATTCAAAAAATAAAAAAATAAAAATAATAACATTAAAGTAAAGACTACATTAGAATAAAGACCACAGGGGCTCATTCCTATGCAAGGCAACAGCAGGACACAATGGCCGAGATGAAGGTGAGGTAGAAGAGGCAGGATGGTCCCAACGGCTGGATCCATCATGCCGAGGAGAGTTGGATACCAGGTAGGTCCCCTGATGTCAAGCCACACAAAGTCAAAGCGAAATCAGGCAAGGAACCACTGATGTCTTCATAGGCCACCTCCACCAACGTGAAGCATCACACACCTCTCAGCTGGCTCTCGATCAGCACACAAGCCTTGACTCGGCATTGTCCAGTGAGGAAAGTGTAGCATTGCCACTGCTGGAAGCAGCTGAAGAGCTGGAATCATCTCCACCTCGACTGCCCCTCTCACCCCACTTCCAGCTGAAACCTCAGCAGGTCACATCCTCCTCCGATGCGAAGCGTCTCCCTCCTTAAGGCCAGATCACGATCAACAGCACACTGGATGTCTCAGCCACCTTCCCCGACGTCAAGCACCACTCCCCTCTCGGCTCTCCACTGCCAGCTTCCCCAGCCATGGTGCAGGTGCCCGTCGGCGGTGCAAGGAATAGCAGGTATGAAGGAGGCCTTTTGATCATTGGACCGAAGCCAACAGTCAGATCAGAAAGTTAGTAGTTTAAATTTAATGATTTAAAAAATAAGAGTGAAGGCCCCAAACCAGAGTAATAAAATCAAAATAAACCCAATAAAACAGAAGATCATATAAAAAACAAAATAAAACATAAAGCAACAAAATAAACAAAATAAAAAAGTGGGGTAAGGGAGACAGCCCAGCTGATGACCTAACAGGCCGCCATCTTTGTATGGGCTTTTCCTCCAGGAACTTGTCCAAACCTTTCTTAAAACAAGCTATGCTATCCGTTCTTACCACAACCTCTGACAATGCGTTCCAGAGCTTAACTATTCTCTGCTTGATAAAAGGAGCCCTATGTCACTTCTCTGTACAAGAGTAGGCATACCCAGTACTAATCGATTAGCGCAGCTTCATTACCACATGCTAACCAATTAGCACATGGTAAGCACCCTTACCATCCAAAAAATAGATATCAGTAAGGGCTCCCATGCCCATTGGGAAACTAGCACATGGCCATTAATTGAGGAAACAGAAAATTCAGCAAGTTTAGTCATAGCGTAGTCCACTTTTTAGGTTAAACATATAAATTTAAGTCTGCCACTCAATTGCCTAGACCAGGAGTAGGCAATTCCGGTCCTCGAGAGCCAAAGCCAGGTCAGGTTTTCAGGATATTCATAATGAATATGTATGAGATGGATTTGCATGCACTGCCTCCTTGAGATGCAAATCTATCTCATGTATATTTAGTGTGGATATCCTGAAAACCTGACCTGGCTCCGGCTCTCGAGGACCGGAATTGCCTACCCCTGGCCTAGACCTACGAATCCAATTTATGAGCCTAGGACTGAGAATCATGGCCCTAAATCCAACCCTGTTGTCACCCATATTTTATGCTCCTAAATTTAGGAAATTAGTTACATTTTGAGAATTACTTTAGGCACTCAGACCTAGTAAATTTTCAAATAGGCCAATCTAGGAGCATTAGGGAAGGAAGTTATCAACATGGGCTATTTTAGCACATAATCCCATTTTATGCAATAAGACCCCATGTTAAAATGAACCCATCTTAAAGGCAGCCCACATTGATAACTTCCCCCCTTAAATCCTTTTAAAAGCAGGCCCATTGTTTTTATTATTCTAAGCAACTTATTATGTACTGCTAAGTCAAACCAACTCATTAGTTATTTAACATTGAGATGCATCTAAAAAAGTAAAAAAGCCACATCTCCATGACATATAAATGGAATATGTCTCTTAGCAAAGGTCTCCCTGAGAGACTGTGGGAGATGTAAGTGAATCCTGGATGCTTCTGCTCTAGTAGCACCGGTTAAAAATGGTGCTGCTTGAACTCAGCAATAGAAATACGATCATGTAACACCCCTTTTGAAAGACGCTCACTGGCTTCTGGCGGCACATAGGATCACCTTTAAAACATTATTCCTGGCATTTAAAGTTCAAGCCGTTCACTTGCCCGCTTTCATCGACAGATTTCTGACCTCAACCTCAAGTACGCTCCGTTCATCTCAGCAATCTCTCCTTGCAATCCCCATCCATGCGCCATATCGGGTACGATACTACACGTAAAACCATTTTCTCCATCACTGTGGAACTCCCTTCCTATAAATCTGAGACAAGAACACTGTCTGTCTAAATTCAAATCAGGCCTAAAAACTTTGCTGTTTCAAGACGCTTTCAATATTTAAAGTATGTTTGCAACCCATGATTAACCCCCTCTTCTATGAAACCGTGCTAGCAGTTTCTAGCGCGGAGAGCCGCGCTGAATGGCCCGCGCTGCTCTTGATGCTCATAGGAACCCAACGAGCGTCGGGAGCAGCGCGGCTCTCTGCGCTAAAAACCGCTAGCGTGGTTTCGTAGAAGAGGGGGTAACTCTGTCAGCAGGCCTCTTGCTGCACCCTTTACCCCTTCTTTCTCCCTACCTACCCTCTTGGTTTGAACTTCTCCCTAACAAAATTTAAATGATGTACCCTTTTACTGTCATATGTATCCATCCGTCATGTATCCATCTTTACCCTTTAGTATGTCCTTTTTATTTGTCTCCCTTATGATTTTTTATTTTATAATGTTATTACCTTTGAAGCATTTGTACAAATGTTTCCATTTTATATAAACCGCCAAGGTACTTAGGCGGAATATCAAATACAATAAACTTGAAACTAGTTTTCTGGTACTACTGTTCAAGGTCAGAGTACTAAGAGTTCTAAATTAGGGGGTGGGGGAGTTCACAGAATGGGGAAAATCATTGACTGCAGTTTAGCGATTCACATGGTAAATTTTGCTGTCTTAAAATGTGATGTTTTACCTCTGCTTAATAGCTGCTGCCCATACTTTAATCTGCCAAAATTCCCAATGAGTTCATTGGACCGACTGTTCAGCTCAGTAGTGATCTTATACAAACAGGTTCCCAAATGCAAATTTCTGATCTGAAACTTGGCAAAATTACATGTAATACAATAAACAGGGATGCCATTTGCTATTTTTTCATGCATTTGCCAAGTCATTCACAGTTTCGTGCATCAGTCTCTTCCCAATAAGCTATCTTTCTACACAAAACATCACTTGACTTTCACAGCTAGCACAAAGGCTAAGCAACCAACCCAAAAAACAGAAGAATAAAGGCAGCAGATTTTTTTTTTCTAATGGAAATGACACACTTATGAAGCAGATACATGAACTAATAGAAAATGTGCAAATGCTGCTTTGCATACCGAAATGATAAATACCATGCATTATTTGCAATAGCATGTGCTGTTTGGGATTTTTGCACACTGCAGACTTTGCAAATCAATGTGCATTTTCAACTAATAGAATTGTATATGCACAGTTCCACATGCAAATGGTTATATAAATAGTTAATGAGTGTCTGCTATGCAAATCATGCAATACACCTCTAACTTTTAGCATATAGCAAACATATATGCAAAATTAGCTTAACAAAATGTCTTTTTTTTTGCAAAACAAAACACTACACCTCAATTTGAAAAGCTAAGCTGCTAAGTTCTATACTGTCTTTCTACCAAACTCATCTCCATGTAAATAGAGAATGACACGGGGACAAACTTTTCCCCATCCCCGTGGGAACTCATTTTCCCGTCCCCGTGAGTTCTTTTCCTGTCCCTGCCCCATTCCTGCAAGCTCTGTCCTCATCTGCACAAGCCTCAAATACTTTAAATCATAAGGGCTCCTTTTACTAAGGTGCGCTAGCGTTTTTAGCGCATGCACAAGATTAGCGCACGCTAGCTGAAAAATTACCGCCTGCTTAAAAGGAGGCGGTAGCGGCTAGCGCGCGTGGCGTTTTAGCGTGCTTTGTAAAAGGAGCCCTAAGTGTTTGAGGCTTGCGCAGTTAAGGCAGAGTTTACAGGAATGTGGCAGGAACAGTGACATAATTTGCGGGGATGGGACGTCAACAGTGACAAAACTCGTGGGATTGGGATGGAGAAATTGAGTACCTGCAGGGACAGGGACAAATATGTCCCTGCTATTTACAAAAATTAACTTTTACTGCTTAGACACTATTGGTTAAGAACTGCTATAGGGTTTTCTAGCAAATTGCATTTTGGTTTGCCAAATAATTTCAAATTACTGGCATCAAGAGTAGAACACAAATTTTGTCCATTATAATAAAAGCAAACATGCCAAGTGTGACCTGGGTTCATCTGTGAAAGCAAATCTTTCCAGTTATCCTGAATCGATCTTTTGACTCAGATTCCAAGACTCAGTGAAAAAACTACAATTGGATATTTAATCTTCATATGTAGTTTTCAAAGATTCTTTTTGATACCTTTTATGCTATGTTTCAGTTCTTTATTAAAAAAAAAAAAAAAAAGAAAGTGTAAAGAAAATGGAATCATTTTTTTTTTTTTTACTTTATTAAACGGAATCATTTTCATGAAAAATTGCCACTGTACATGCAGCTGCCGCAGAATGAGCATTAATGATTTAAACCCAAGAAAGGATGCTCCCTTATCAAAACTGACCAAACTATTCTGGTAAGAAAGATGCCAAAAACTCTTAAATAAATGAACAACCTTGGAGCTTTGTAAGTGGATCAGCGTTAGTGAAGTGGATGTAACTCAAGTATAAACTGAATGTGTCAAGGAAGATCTAGGCTTTCAATGCATCCAGTATACTGTACTCTGACAGTTTGCCCTACCAAATGCTTGTAGAATTTCAACGTTCCACGCCGATATCGTCTTCAGCATCAAGTTCAGTCATTCCTCCTGAGAATGGATGCAACTCAGCACGATACGAAGAGGTGTCAATTCAAGGAATTCAATACCTGAACTTTTCCCATTTCAAGCACTAATTAAAAATCCTATCCCATGTTCTCATTCTGCATGCGGCTGCTCACTTTTCCTACATGTCCAAAGCTAGCAGATTTAAATGAGTGAATAATCCATTGTTTTCTCCCCAAGCAGGTTTTATAAGATTTCCTCTATTTGTAGCATGGTATACTGTAGATCAGGGCTGCCCAAGTCCAGTCCTCGAGATCTACTAGCAGACCAGGTTTTCAGGATATTCACAATGAACATGCATGAGAGAGATTTGCATACCATGAAGGCAGTGCAGGCAAATCTCTCTCATGCATATTCATTGTGGATATCCTGAAAACCTGGCCTGCCAGTAGATCTCGAGGACTGGACTTGGGCAGCCCTGCTGTAGATCTTTTCTTTTCTCATATGGATTGATTGTATTTAATATTATTAGAGAAAGCAAATCTACTTTTTCTATGACTGATCTCTCAGAAAAGGTAAATGGTGCTCTCTGTTCCTGAAAAACTAACTCTAAAAGACCACAGGCTCAGATTCTCGAACCAGCACCGATTTTCTAGGTGTAGGTAAGTCCCCATACCACCATTAAAAATGCCATCCAAATGGCATTTTTAACAGAGATTTGAGGTGCTCATCAGCACCAAAAAAATAAGTAACAGAATTGCACCTCTAGAGGTGTTTTAGGCTGCAGAATGCTAAAGTAGGCATGGCCAGTGCCAGAAGAGGCATTAGGCGGCCTGAAGTACCTATGTAGATGTGATTCTCATGAAGATATTCAAATACAACTGTAGGTCCAGAAAATCCTGGCCTACATTCCCAGCGCCTAACTTTTGCATCGGTGTGAATCCAAAGCCAGCGCTAATGTGTGATTGGCACGCAATCGGCAGCTGCTTTTAAGGTAGCTACCGATATCGGTGGCGGTTCGAGAATCCGGGCCACAGTGATTGGAACAACCCACCATTGCTGAACCCCTGTTACTATAGTAGGAAAGGAATGAGGAGTGGGTTGTGGGATAGAGTAAGGAAATGAGGGGAAAGTAAGGCGGGGAGAAATTGGTTGAGGTGTGTTGTTGGAGCAGCAAATGAAAGGACGAAGGAGCGGGGCGGAGGGAGGTGATTGGGTGATGAATGTTGAAAGGTGGTTGGTGGTTGGTTGAGTGAGTGGGAATTTTTGGCGGGTGAAATCGGCATTCGGGGTGTGGAGTGAGTGGGAGGTTTGGGTGGGGTGTGTTTGCATTTGTTGGGTAGGTAGGGATTTGGGGATAGTGGGTAGGTTGGTTGCAGTGGACTTTGGTGAGGGTGCCGACTGGGGGGAGGAAATGTTGGGGGCGTTTATGCAGCATAGGTTTGGAGTTCATATACAAGTGAGTTTGGGATGATAAAAGGGTCACTTGTGGGTGTCACCGCCACGAGTGGGGGTTGTGAACTAACAATGCTGTGGGTCACGATATAGTGAAGTGGCAAGTGTTTGCCAAAAATGTATGAGCTAGTTTCATCACCGAATAGCTCATTGGAGATTTGGTACAGCCCCATTGGAATGTAGGAAATGTTACTGTTGTTAATTCTGATTTGTTGACTAAGTTAAAGGATTGTTGGAAATAAAGCTGCGGCCAAACTTTATGCCACAATTGCTGTGTGTCCTTGTTATATTTAGAATGTTAAGGTCATAGATGGCAGTGGTGGTGACGGTATGAATGCAAATGTTAAAGGTTATCCCTCCCCCCTCCCTTTTACAAAACCATGTTAGCACACTGAATGCTCTATGCTGTTCCTATGAGCGTCGGGAGCAGCGCAGAACATTCAGTACACTGGCCTGCGCTAAAAACTGCTATCGCAATTTTGTAAAAGGAGGGAATATATCTAATCTAATCTAATCTAATCTATGGCTTGGTTTTATATACCGAGTCATCATTCAAGGAAAGCTCGACTCAGTTTACAATAGTTAAGTTAATATATAAAAGACCATAAAGGAAAAATATGACTGAATTTGAAAAGGTTAATTTTCGAAGTGTTTAGTAAATAAAGTGGTTTTTAAAGATGTGCAGAAAAATTGAAGTGAGCCAGAACTCCTTAAAAGAAATGGAAGCTCATTCCAAAGTTGGGATAGTTTAAAAATCTAAGATTGACTAAAAGAGTTAACTCCTTTGATCCCTTTTTTTAGAAGGAAGAGATAATTTAAATTGTTGGTTACCTCTTGCAAAAGAGAATCTGTAAGCATTCCAAGATAGAGGAAGGAGAGGAGTAAAGATACCATACAGGATTTTGAAAACAACATAGGCACCTTTAAATTGAACTCTAAAACAAACCGGGAGCCAATGGAGACTCTGAAGCAACGGGGTCACATGATCAAATTTACATTTCCCAAAAATCAATTTTGCGGCAGTATTTTGAATTAATTGCATCCTCAGTTATAAAGCCTTACCTGTATTGACTAAGGAGCAAAGAAAAGAAGCAGTGTTTATTTATAATTAATCAGTTCCTTCAAATTATGAATTTGCCTGTTAACTAAGCTCCTCTGCTTCCATTTTGGTCTTATTGTTCATTCATGTTTCCTTTTTTTTTTTTTTTCCAACATTTTATATCCTTTGAATTTAAAATGAAATACACATTTTATGGTGACTAAGTATTCGGTTTCCATTCACCTGGAAAAACATTTCTGTTTCAACTGTGAAGATTCTTTGATTAAAGAGGCCTGCAGTCAGGACTTTTCAGCAGCGAGATTGCCACCAGGGTATTCAGGTAGAAAAAGATGATTTTAGGTTCAATAAGAAAAATAAAACATTTCTTTGAACAAGCATTTGACAATATTTTAGTCTAGCAACATACGAGGCTGGTTTTAATATGTTTCTTTGCATTGCTTGTTGATATTTATACAATATATATCTTTGCATAGTTTTGCTCTAATTGAAGCCCGCTTATATATGCTATTATCTACAGAAATCAATTTGCTTGGGCCACTGTATTACAGAGATGTATGAATAAATTCTCTCTGACTCCAGTTTATAATTGTCCTATATTCATGGTCTACATATTTCAGTGCAATATCTGTATGGTATCACTGGCTCCCAATAATTTCCAGAGTTCATTTCAAATGCACCTGCCTAGCTTTTAAGATCCTACACAGCATCCTCCCTCCACTAATCCCGCTTTCTTGGAACTCCTCGACACCACCAGGCCCACTCAAAACTTAAACTATCCTTCCCTTTGCTAAAAGGTATCCTCTGTGTGGGAAAATTGGGCAAATCTCTCTTTTTCAAAACCACAGAGCTCTGGAATAATCTTACCGCCCCACTGCGGATTCTGGACTCCTTCCAATTATTCCGTAAGCACCTGAAAACTAGGCTCTTCACAAAATTGTAATGTTCTCTTCCCCCCTGGACTCAACATCCAACCCCTCTATGCTACTCCTTCCTTTATTAAACTCTTGTAAACCATGCCGGACAGCTCTATAATTATGGAGAGGATGTGGTATATAAACTTAAGGTTTAGTTTAGTTCCTAGATTTAAAAGAGTGGACACAGCTAAGTAAGGGTGGGGAGGGGGTGTCAACTCTTGTATTTCTGCAAGTATTAAATGAAATACTGACAAAAAAAACAATTGGGCAATTTCTATTTATAGCACCTAAAAATAAAAAAAAACAAAAATTGGCGCTGAAAAAAATGTTCAATGTTATTCTATAAACAGCTCTTACAATTAAGCGTGATTTATAGAGTAATGTTTATATCTGGGAATCACATCTAACTTTAGGTACATCCATTTGCACCAACTGAAATGTGGTGCAAATTCTCATGCATAATGCTAGCTTTTATAAAGCTGCAGTTGAAGTTTCTACCGCGGGCCGGTGAAATAAATATTCTGATGCACACAGAAAGCGTCAAAGCATTTATCTCACCCACCCACAGTAGAAACCTTTACTGCAGCTTTGTAAAAGGAGCCCTAAATTAGGTGCAGATCCCCCTTATTCTATAATTAGGTGCATAAATTCTAGGAATGCCATTGATCTGCCCTTCACACTCCCATTTCCATTAAGACAAAATAAACTAAAACCAAAACCAATTGTATTGTACCATGTTCTAATAATTTTAATGTTTTATATGCTGTCATTTTTCCTTTTAAGTCACTGTTTTTATCTTTTAAATTACCTGTTGTGCTTTATATTATTTTAAAAGTTATTTATTCATATGATAATTTATTTTTCACAGTGAATTGTTAATCTGTTTTTAAAAAAAAAAAATTATTTATCTCTTTATAGTGAATTATTAATTCATCATTTTTTTATGTACCGTATATGCTTTTTTTGTAGAACTATATTTTCAGATCCCTGAGGCAGGCTCATGCGAGAGAAAACACAGACCACGTCAGGTCTGATTGATGTATGAAAACAAAAGTCTATCTGAAGGTTCTGTTTAAACTTTTTTTTTGTTAAAACTTCCATTGTTAGTGTTTAAAGACCTATCTCCACTGTTTTGACTTTGCCTCCCATTTCCATGCCCCCCCTCCTTTTTGAGCTTGCATGTAAAATTCAGACATGGATCCCACACTTAAGTTTACACATGTAACTTTTTAATTAAATCCAATTATTGCTAATAATTGCTTGTTAGGATGCCAATTATCAGTGCTAATTGACTCATTATTTTATTAAGTTGCATGTGCAAATTCGTGCATGAAACTTAAAAGTGCCATATATACAGTGTGTGGGAATGTGTTTCATTAGTGTGTCAAATTTCTTGCTAATGGTGTTTTAAATGAAAGCATGCCAAGTTTGGATAAATAAACTAAAGCTTACAGAAATGAATAAATTCTCTCTGACTCAAGTTTATAATTGTTCTATTTTCTTGGTCTACATATTTCAGTGCAATATCTGCATGGTATTCTGATCAGGATCTGAATAGGCATGTGCAGGGGTGATTGAGGATTGCTCCTGCCTGTCTACCAAGTCATCCCTAATTAGGCATGGGGAGGGGGCTAAAAGGGGTTAGTGTCTTTGGGAGGGTAGTGGATACTCTTAAAAAGTTATCAGGGGGGGAGGCTCTTTGGAGGAGGATACTGTTGGAGGGACTTTGGTTTGGAGGTGGATGCTCTCGGGGAAAGGGATTTTTTCCAGAGGGTCTATTTGAGAGGGAGATGCTCTTAGGATGGTATTGTATCCATTACATCCTGTTTGTCTGTTTAGATTGCAAGCTCTTTCGAGCAGGGATTGTCTTCTTTGTGACTCTGTATAGCGCTGTGTGCGTCTGGTAGCGCTATAGAAATAGTACGGTAGTAGTAGTAATATATACCTAAATTTAAAACAGTGGACACAGCTAAGTAAGGGTGGGGAGGGGGTGTCAACTGTTGTATTTCAGCAAGTATTAATAAAATGCTGACAAAAAGATGACAATGGGGTAAATTTTATCTATGGCATCTAAAAAAAAATCTGTGGCAGAATAATAACAGGATACTGCATAGTAATGCTCTTACTCGAATAAAGCGACAGCATGCTTGTGGCTCTATTTATTTATTTTTGTTTAAAATACTTATATCCTGCATATCCCAAAATCAGTGCAGATTACAAAAAAACATATACAATTTACAAAAAAATACATACAGCAGCTCATATTAAACAATAGAAGCATCACAAGTTTTTTAAAAAAGTTCTTGAAAGTATCTTGCTTTCAAACATTTGTGAAAAGTAAAAGAGAGTCAATTTGACAGTCTGATTCTGGGAGGGCATTCCATAATTGAGGGCCTACCACACAAAATACCTGGGAGCGAACTGATACCTTGTGTAGCCGTTGCATTTCTAAAAGCTGCTTAAACTGAGACCGCAAAGAACAAGGCGGCACATACGGTTCAATTAGACCAGCCACTACAGAAATCAAATCCTGATGTAACACTTTAAAAATGAACCACACAGTCTTGAACTGTGTGCTCCAAGCAAATGGAAGCCAGTGTAAATCAGCCAATGATGGGGGACACGTGTTCCCTTCATGCAATACCCCCAGTCACGTGTACCACCTCATTCTGAGCTAGCTGCAAAGCTCTTAGGGCCAGATTCTTGAAATAGCGCCATTCGCAGTGGCTGCCTAAAAAAGTGTCAATCGCGCAAAGGCATGCCAATCACAAAATGGCGCCATTTTGAGAATCGCAGCCACGGCAAAGACACGTGCCAGAAATGTAGGCCTGGGTTTTAAAGGCCTACATTTTTAGCGCCTGGCTTTGATGTGAATGGAAGCAACTATGGGCACCTAAGTCACTTCTAGTGTTAACCACACCTTCTGTGACCTTATGCGTCCTTAGTCAGAAGAATGGTGTCGTTGCTGGAGGCACCTCCATTTTGTAAATGAGAAAATAATTGATTTTAAACGATCTACCACTGCCTTAGTGCACCATTTGTTAAATCCGGGCCTTAGCGTCTTCTGAGGCAATCCACACAAGGTCATTGCAGTAGCCCAGATACGGCAACACAAAATACCGCATCACCTGCCGAAAATTGGCTGAAGATAGCAGATCTCGAAGTCTCAACAGCAAGTGGATTAAAACAAACAAACAGTTTTCACCACTGCTGCAATATGATTCCGAGTTGATTAGCACTGGACTAGTGCAAGTATTAATCTGCATTCTGCATTTAATGCTCAGGGACCTCTAGTGTGGGAAACAATGTGTGTGCCAAAGATTAGCATAAATAGTATTTAAATATAGTTAAATGGATGTTAATGAGGTTGTTTCTTGTTCTCTCCCCAATGCTCAGAGAACCACACACACGCAAAAAAAAAAAAACAAACAACCCAACAACAACAAAGCAGCCTTTAACACTGGAAACCTAATGCCAGCTCAGTGTTGGCATTAGGGTATTTGAAGAAAGAATTTCTTATGCTTTCTCATTAAAATCTGTCAGTTTTCACTGAATTTGGAAGCAGAAAGAAGCCCCTTGAAGGCTCTAAGCTCAGGGAGTGAAAAACACACACGTGCGAGTCCATGCAAAGTCAAAAAACGAAAACATACGTTGGTGTCCGTTTTCTGAACTTATTTATAGGCCGTCAACGAAAAAAGTTTCTGAAAGGTTTCTATTTAAAGGTTCATGTTTCAAGTTTATTTTAAATTTGATGAATCGCTTATTTAGATTTACTAAGCGAGATACAACATTCATAAAAAATATAAACATATATTTAGACATACCATTTAAAATTTAAAAATGATGGGTTAGACCAGGGGTGCCCACCCTTTTTGGGCTTGCGAGCTACTTTTAAAATGACCAAGTCAAAATGATCTACCAACAATAAAAATGCTAAACATATATATATTTATTTATTTATTTATTTATATATATATATACACACACCGAGTGTACTTTGTATTTATGTTCAAATATTTTTTTATTATACAGCCCCCCTCCCCCGAAGGCCTGACCCCCCTGAAGGTCTGCACATTCCCCCTCAAAGGTTGACTCCCTCCCTGAAGGCCTGCACTACCCCTTGAAGGACTGCACTCCCCTCCCCCCCCCCCCCCGAAGGCCTACCCTCCCCACATCCATTTACCTAATTCCAGCAGGGAGCAGTCTGCAGAGAGGATCGCTGGTACTTTAGCGATCCTTGCAGGTTGCCATAGGCCTCAGGAGCTGTCTTCCCTCTGCCCCAAGCCTGTCTCTGACTTAGAGGAGGGGCAGGACCACGGCAGAGGGAAGACAGCTCCTGAGGCCTATGGCAACCTGTAAGAATTGCTAAAGTACCACCTGACACCGGCCGTCTCCCATTCGTCCCCTTTGGAGATCCCCACAGGAATAAGGAAGTTAAATTAATAGAATACTTAGGCACAGAAAAACAAAGAAATACTTCCAAGAACTGCCCCATAAGAACTGCCTGTCACAATGCTCATTAGTGGAACTGAATAAAAGACAAGTACAATGGATTTAGAAGGGGGACGATCGGCCCGGGTGCACGGCTTGGAGGGGTGCACAGCCGGCCAGGTCCGGGTCATCCTGCCTTTCTTTTCCCCCAGTCCGCGCTCGGGGCTTGCGCCTGCCTGGTCCCGCGCCGACGCTTGAATGGTGCCGTCAACTCCCGCGAGTCTCGCGATAATCAACAGCACCATTTGGGCGGCGGGTGCGAGCCCCGTGCGCAGACCGGTGGAAAGGAAGGGCAGGAGGACCCAGACGGCTGTGCATCCCTCCAAGCCGTGCACCCGGGGCGGGGGAGGACCGCCCCACCTCGGTACGCCACTGATTGGGAGGCCGATTTTGGGGTTTTTAAAATTGTATATCGGGCAGCATTAGGCCTCGCTCTTACCTCAATCATTACAGGCGCTTCTATTTCTTGTGATGCGCTGAGCTCCGTCCCCCACCGACCTTCACCCCGCCCTTCCAGCACTCTGATTGGCCAGCGTTCTTTAAGAGGCGGGCCAGTCAGGAGGGGAAAAAAAGAGAAGGGAAGAAGGGAACCTGCTGTGCGATTGACTGGGGTCGCCTGAGCGAACGACCTGTCGATCGCGATTGACGCGTTGGGCACCCCTGGGTTAGACCAACAGACTTACAGACTAATCAAAACACAAGATAAGAAGGGACAGAACTACAATTCAATGCTTTAAAGTACAGTGGAGGGCCAGAGATAGAAAGAACATTAGGGAGGGAAAAATAGAAACCTGGAAGGAAGCTAATATAAAATTTGAACATAATCTAAAAATTAAAAGCATCTTTAAAAAGGAAACTCTTTAAGTTACTTTTAAAACGACTCAGATCATTTTCCTCTCTTACATGCTGGGGTAAAGTATTCCAGAGCCATCACTGAAAACATATCATGTTGTCGAGTTCCGACAACTTTCAAAGAGGAACAGCGCCCAGTGGCGCAGTGAGGGGGGACCAGGCGCGTGGGGCAGTTTTGCCTCTCTCCTGCCCTCTTCCCTGCCCCCCCTGCCGCACACACGTGCCCCTTCCCTGGGCCTTTTTAAATTCGGTGTGAACAGAGAAGAACGTGCTGCCTGCATTGGCTTCGGTGTTCTCTCTGACGTCGCTTCCTCATTGAAATGATGTCGGAGAAAGCACTGAAGCCGACATGGGCTGCACGTTCATCGCTGCTCGTACCGAAGATTAGAAAGGAAGGGGGAGGTGGTGCAGGTGCGTGGCAGGGGGAGGAGTGGGAAAGGGGGTGGAGAAGAGGAGGGGTGCCGGTGCCCCGAGGAAGACCACGCCTGGGGCGGACCGCCTCCCCCCTGCATCCCCCTTACTATGCCACCGACAGCGCCAATGCACGCTTCACTTCCGGGTTTGCCTGCCATGCTTACTGCAAAACCTTTGTGTGCATGTGCCAGGCTTATGCCTTCCCCCTTACTTTCAGTCTCACAGCGTGCATATTATTTGCATGTGATTAGTGCTGAGCATCAGGGAGCTATTTTTCTGTACTGCGCTATTCCCATGCACTGTTCACTATAGTGCTGGAGTTCTGAATATCAGCCCCTAGGCACAGTGAGGTTGCTTCACGAGTTAAAATACTTAGTAATTCTCGGAACTGTGAGGAGAAGCATCAGCAGTTCCCATCAGCCCGCCAAATAATTACAATGAATTATTGCAATAATATTTCCTGTTCTTAAGCACAGTACTTTGGTGTGGTCACCTCTTGCAATCTGAAGCATAGTCAGGATGAACCTGAGGGCAAATTTGATATATATATATATTTTTTTTTTTATTATTATTATTTTTTTTTTCTGTTTGCCCCCCTGTCCATCTAAGTATTGCACACATTTTCAAACATCACAATCACCTCATTTAAAACTGACAAAATAAACCAGAGTGGCCATATCACAACCCTGCAGCCAAAATACTAAGTCACATGCATTGCCCACTATACAGAGCAAACCGATTGCCACTTGTTCTTAATCAATACGTTACATGCTTTTCCCCCTGATGTTGCTTAAACTTGATATAGCACAGGCTCCATAAATATTTACACATCAGATCAGAACCCATCGAGTACAGTATACACCGAAGATCTCACCAATACAAGGCTTCACAGTGTGTATTTTCACAGGATGCCTTGGAACTTGCTCTCTAGTACAATTATGCATACATTTAAATCAGAAAGAGCAAATCCGAGACTGCAGTTTATCATACACATGGAACCATAAGATAACCTTGTTGCAAAAAAAAAAAAAAAGAAAAAAAAATTTAAATAGTTAAAATAAAATAATAATAACCCACGGGCAATGAATTATAAAATCAAGGTTTTCAGCAAGACAGCGGAACTTGACCATCTCCCATTATGATGGCACAGACCAAAGCTGTTCTTACCTGCTTGAAGGGAACCTGTGATGAACCTGAACAGGTAGTGAGCAAACTTTAGCAGTTCCTGTTTACACCGTCTCCGACAGCCGCTCATTTTAAGCATGAAGATAATTCTCAAAATTTGCCAAAGAAAGGAGAAAAGTCCCCTCACTGAAAACTGCTTCACAGGATGCGTTGGGAACTTGCTTTCCCCCCCCCCCCCCCCCAAAGTGAGATGAAAAACCAAAACAATAAAAAAACACAAAACCCACTACATTACAGCAATTTACCTCCGGTATCAGGGATAAAAAAATAAAAATAAAAGCTTCCTTAAATAGCTAACATCCTTAGAGTTTATGGCGGACGTGCTCTTGTTCAGCGTGGCCCCTTAATTCCTCTGTGAAGGAACAGATAAAATATTGGCAATGCCGGCTCGTAGTAAACCGGTCACTGTGCAGCAGAAGATAGCTTACATATAGTGGGGGAAGAGGGTAAAACGCGGACCACGCGGATCTAAAACCACACGTCCTTAAAAGTAGTGCTGCAAGCGCGCGCAGACCACTCCGTCAGAGGCGGGGCCTGGCTGTCCACCCGGAACATCAGCATGCACGGAGAGTACGGAGCCTGACTTACCAGCCCCCTGATAAGTGCATCCCGCTTGCCGAGAACTGTGAATTAGCCAAAGAAAAAGTACTGAAGCATATCCTTCAAGGTCAGGTGCCTACTTAGTGGCAAGACACAGGTAGAGTGCTAGCCTCCTTCAGGAAATCACTTCTGCCGCGACAAGGCTGAGCACCGAAAGGCGATTTCTCTGTTTTGCTATGTTGCCCGCATAACCGTTGGAAGCACAGGACAAAAAGTGAATTATCAGACGCCGTACCAGGCACTTTATAGACTCTAGGCAAAAAAAAAAAAAGCAGATTCTTGACTGTCTCTGGCGCTGGTTGTTATGTTAACTCTGGCGCTGGAACACACCCGGTCAGTTTGGGCTTTCAGGATAGCCATAATGAAAATGTATGGGGCAGATCTGCATTGCACCGTCTTCCTCATGCATAGACATTGTAGATATCCTGAAAACCTGACTGATTGGGTATGTCCTGAGGACTGGATTAAGGGCCACTGCTCTAGAATTCATTTAAAATAGTGTTTCTCAGACCATTCTTGCAGTACTAGCCAAATAGTCTTGCTGCAGAAGAACCAGGATGAATATGCATTAGATCAGTGATCTCAAACTCGCGGCCCGCCAGGTACTATTTTGATGCCCTCTGTATGTCTATCACAGTGGTTCCCAAACCTGTCCTGGGGGACCCCCAGCCAGTCAGATTTTCAAGATTTTCCTAATGAATATGCATGAGAGAAATTTGCATACCTGTCACTTCCATTATATGCAAATCTCTCTCATGCATATTCATTAGGGATATCTTGAAAACCTGACTGGCTGGGGGTCCCCCCAGGACAGGTTTGGGAACCACTGGTCTATCATAATCACAAAAGTAAAATAAAACAGTTTCTTGATCATATGTCTCTTTAGCTATAAATTACAATATTATTATTAAGACTTAGCCAAAAGGAAAGATTTATGGGGAAGGGGTAAAACACGGACCTAACGCAGTGATTCCCAACCCTGTCCTGGAGGAACACCAGGCCAATCGGGTTTTCAGGCTAGCCCTAATGAATATGCATGAGAGAGATTTGCATATGATGGAAGTGATAGGCATGCAAATTTGCTTCATGCATATTCATTAGGGCTAGCCTGAAAACCCAATTGGCCTGGTGTTCCTGCAGGACAGGGTTGGGAACCACTGACTAATGGACCTCGCGGATCTAAACCCGCACGTCCTTAAAAATCTGAGGTCCGTGCCGCTTGTAGTTAGTTTCTGGCTCTGACAGACCTAGGTGACAATTTAGTGCTGACGGATCCGTCTCAGCATAGGGAGGGAAAAGTATTAGGATCCGTCAGCGCTAAAATGTCACCGAGGTCTGTCAGAGCCGCGGACCTCAGATTTTTTAATTTACTGGGGCTGCAGGAAACCGGTTTAAAGGATTCGTTTTAGAGCCGCTCCAGCACTAGCCTCTGGCTCTGATAGACCTCGGTGACATTTTAGTGCTGACGGATCCTAATACTTTTCCCTCCCTATGCTGAGACGGATCCGTCAGCGCTAAATTGTCACCGAGGTCTGTCAGAGCCAGAAACTAACTACAAGCGGCACAGACTCAGATTTTTAAGGACGTGCGGATTTAGATCTGCAAGGCCTGCGTTTTACCCCTTCCCAGATTTATGAACTATAGAGTTTTTACCTCATGCAAAATTGTCATTTCTTTAATAAGACGTTAACTATTTTTTTCTGAGGCCCTCCAAGTTCCTACAAATCTAAAATGTGGCCCTGCAAAGGGTTTGAGTTTAAGACCACTGCATTAAATGGATGTTCATCTACTGCCTCTATTGCATACAAATCCATCTCATACATATTCACTGTGGATATCCTGAAACCCAGAATGCTTATGGGTACTGGGTGGCAGCCAATGTTTGCACCTCCCCTTCCTTCACCTCCATCTAATAGTGCTGGCACGCCTTTGATTGACACAACAGCGACATGTGATGCATGCCTATGATGTGTATATATATATATCACGCTCCTATAAGGCACACCCACAATATTTTCCTACAGCAGTGGTTCCCAACGGGAGCAGTACCGCCCATTGGTGGGTGCTGAGAAGTCTAAGGGGGACATTTTGTGTCCAAGTCATATTGAGAGGGTGTTGAGGACCAGCTGCCGCCCCCTTGAGCAACTGGCAAATCCAATTGCTTTGTATTGTAAAGGATCTCAGTGCCCCAAAGCTTCTCCTCTGACGCAAGCCGCCCAGGTGGAAACAGGAAGTGCATCAGAGAAGAAACTTTAGGGCAGTCGCACAGGACTTGGTGAGAACGTTGCCGCATCCGAACACCTCAGAAAAAGAAAACTATGAAGAGCGCCCGCAAAGGTGAGGGGAAAGAAGGAAAGTGGTCCAATGAGGGGAAGAGGTTGAGTGGCAGTGAAGGGAAGTGGAGGGAGAGGGGGGAACGGTAACAGACGCTGAAAGGAAGTGAGGAGGGGAGAGAGAGGGAAGCAGAGGCTGAAGGGAAGTATGTACAATATAGTTTACCCAAGGGGGGCGCTATCGAATCATTCACTGAAAACGTGGGCTCTGATTCAAAAAAGGTTGAGAACCTATGGCCTATGGCATAGCTTTTTCCCAGCACATGAGCACATTGACATCTATTTCCATGGACTATTCTGTACATGTGCCGATTTCTATCATCAGCGATTCATCTCATATAAATTTGGTGACCCTCCACAAACCTCATTTGCATGCGCAGTTCTCTGAAAACTCGTCTTTTTGTCACATTTACAGCCACGACAATAGAGAATCCGGTTCTCAGTTTAGCTTTGTGCAAGTTTTGTTGTATAGGACTCATCCTGCAATATTAATCTAAAATGCTGTGATGCTCAGCGTGAAAACACTGTCATTCAAGTGAGCACAAAACACCCAACAAAGTCATAAGTATGTCTGCACAATTTGGGTTTGTAACACTAAGAGAACCGATGTCCCCTATCTCAGTAGTACAGTAAATTCAAGAGCAGTGAATGCAATTGCAGTAACATACATTACACTAAATTATGTATAGGTTTTAATATTCTGTTGTTGACCTGCCTTTTATACTGTAATTGTAACTTCTCGTGCAATGCTAACACAATGAAACTGATGAATCTGCAAGAGAGAGAGCACTTGATCATCTGATGTCTTTTATTCTTCCTTTCATAGAAAATGTACCAGCATCAGGAGACAGGGTACTTTGTAATCCACTGAGCGAAAAGGTACCTAAAGTGACTTATTTATGCCACAGGATAAAGGGATATCAACTGCATAATCCTGCTACACTTTCAAACAATTATGGAATAATTATATCTTTAAAAAGATGAGGAATATATATATATATATATATCAATAAAAAAGTAATTGACCCCAGAAATTGCATATCCTACTTTAGATATCTGCAGGTTTTGGGCTGTAGAACATAATAAACATCAAAATTGTGGAAAAAAAATGCATAGTTCCATTCAACTGATATAGTGGTTCCCAACCATGTCCTGGAGGACCACTAGCCAGTTGGGTTTTCGGGATAGCCCTAATGGATATGCATGAGAGAGATTTGCATATGCAAATCTGCCCCATGCATATCCTGAAAACCTGATTGGCTGGTGGTCCTCCAGGGCAATGTTGGGAACCACTGCTATAGTACACAAAACTTTCAAAAAAGAAAGTTGCCCCTCCAAACTTTTATGTCTTTCTCCCCAATATTCAAAACTTTCCTTCTCCTTCCCTCAGCCCACAACTTTTAAGTATCTCCCTCCTACACATTTTAGTAATCCCCCAACCTACCTTCAATCCCTGGTGGTCTAGTGGGAGCAGGAGCAAATCCCTCTTGCTCCTGCCCCTAGTGGCAGACTCTTCGATATGGCTGTTTTGACCTCTTGCAGCAGCCTTGTGGTATTATTGCAGTACCGTGAGGCTGCCATGAGAGGTCACAACAGCCATTTTCCAGATGTTGCTGCTAGGAATAGAAGCAAGGGGGAAGGGGTCACTTCTGCCCCATCATCCCCATTAAACCACCAGGGATTGAAGGTGGGCCCGGGGAGCCTACAAAGACAGGGGGTAGGGGTCATTAGGGGAGGAATGGAGGTACTTAAGGTCAGGGGGGAGTACTGCCATTCTATGGGTAGGAGGAAGGATCAAGGTGGAACTGCTACACGGAAGGTAATAGGGCATCAGCCAAGATTCAGACCGGTATCTGGATGTTTTCACCACATAAAGTTAGGACAGTCTTTTTTCTGTCCTAACTTTATGTGATCAGCCAGATAGCAGACTGAAAATCTCAGCTGACCAGCTAGCTTTCTGCACTGCTTTGTCTCCGCCCCCTGCACCACCCACAAAATAACTGATTTTGGCATGGGTACTCAGAGGGGATATTCAGCAACACTGTTTGGTCAAATGCCACTGAATATCCACAGTTAGCCCTGGACAACTGAATTAAGCAGCCAGGAATCTCTTTCTTGGTCACGTACATTGCTCTTAATATCAACATTCTAGTTGTTAAAGCAGTGAGAATGAGAAGCAGAGAATCAAGGGTTCAAATCTCACAGGAGTTCCTTTTGATCTTGGGTGAGTCATGTAACCTTCCATTGCCTCAGAAGCAAACTTACAGTTAGACTTCCTAACCATTTTAACTATAAACGTGTTACAGGTAACTAGGCTCCATCGCATAAAATGGGACCTGGGTTAATGGCATTAGCATGCCCACATTAATAACTCTAATTCAGTGGTCACCAGCCTTTTTCATCTAAAGGCTGCAGTGTGAATACAAGAAAGCTCTGAGGACCACCAAAAGATTTCAAGCTTACACATACTACTAATTTTGCAAACCACCTTGACCTGCTTGTTCTGACTGGGTATTAAACATTATTATTAATATTGATTCAATAATACTTCAAGGATATAGTTTAGAAACTCGCTTTATTTTAGATGGTCAGCAGTAGCAAATTCCCTAAATGAGACACCCGAGTAACACATTGAAGAAATTGTTTGCAATTACTATATCAAATGGGCAAGATAGAGACTAACACGTTTATAGAATTTAAAGAGCATTTCAGCCAAATGTTTGAGGGCTACAGTGGAGGAATTTGAGGGCTGCACGTTGGAGACCGTTGCTCTAGCTGTTAGAATTGGGTTCATCTGGGGACAGGGAAATACCTATTGTACTTCATTGTAACTTGCATTGAAAAACAACTGAAAAGGGCATGAGCTAATTGGCATAAAATATGGAAGTATCCATGGTGGCGGAAGATGTTTACTGGAACGTAAAATTTTATCTGAGCTCTCTATGTATTCTATAGTATAGCCCATGGCTCTTGTTCAAAGTATGTCTGACAAAATCTGTAATGTAGCTAGATGCTAATACAGCAGAGCAGGTTCAGATAATGAAATGGTATATAATTCAAATGTTAAGGACATAGAGTTGTAGCCATAAAGATCTATGGTATTGAAGTTTAGCTTATATAATGTTTGTCTATAATTTTACAGTGACAGGACAAGTTGTACATACATTTCAGCATAGGTTGTACTGAGCAGAAAATCAAGAACTGCAAGTGTAGATTGAGAAAGCTAAAAACAGCTGTGATATGTCACTGTGGTCACCTCCTGTTGCCAAGTACTGTAGTTACTTCCAGTCACTCTGGTCCTCTTGCTGGATTTGTGAACTGTTCAGATAGCCACTTCAAACCACCTTGAATACCATCTTCCTGTCCCTCTCTCAGGTGGTTTCTGGATCCCACCACTGCCACAAATTGTTGAGTGATCGCTTCTGATCATTTTGGTCACTTCCGGTCACCACCAATCCTCTCTTGGATTCCCTAGTCACTCTGAGTACTCTTGGCTTGCCAAGGGTTAGACAAATACCAGCATTTATCCCCTCAAGGGTTGCTTGAGAGCTCCTGACAATCTCTCCCTTTCCATGTTACTAGCCCTGGGAATCTTGTTTTTTAACCTCTTTTTCCCTCTCGGTGAGTAGCAAGCTCCCAGGTATCTTTGCAGTGTCTATATGCAAATCTGTATGCAAATGAGTTTTATCAATGATATCTATTCCTGGCTTTAAACCCATGACGTTTTCAGGTGTGTTTTCACTGAGGCTGTCTTCTTTAATTTCAGGTATCTGGTGATGGGACGCATACCCCGTCACATACTTCCCCCTCAGATCTAGCATATGCAAAGGTTTTCCCTGCCTTGGTCTTTTCTCTGCCATATAATTATACCATTCTCCATACTTCCACAGTCTGTCTTTAGGTTGTGCAAAAGGGCAATTTTCCCTAATGTGGTCAGTTAACCTACATGATTTAAACTTCTGCCTTGTTACTGTTTTTTCTTGTCTTTGTAACCGAGTTCTCTTCCTATGAGCATCAGAAATTATGAAAACAGCCCCATTAGACTTTAAACTAACATTGTTGAATCATTTGACTGAAAATTTAAAAAATGGAAAATTCCCTACTACTAGTGGTCACATTATAATAATCCCAATTCCAAAAAATCGTAAAGAATCACTAGCATTAGTAACCAACTACAGACCAGTAGCATCCATTCCATTTTTTGTAAAAATCATGAAAGGATCAGTTCTCTCTCCTACATGAAACTCAGTCTGGTTTCAGACCTTTGTTTAGCACTGAGATAGTAATTACAGCCATCTTGGATAATTTACGCACCTTGTTTAGCAGGGGCCTTAATACCCTGATTATGCAATTTGATATGAGTTCCGCCTTTGACTTAGTAGACTATGGGAAATTGTTACAATACTTAGATGCAATTGGTATCAGAGGAGAGGTGTTAAACTGGTTCCAAGGCTTCCTTATGTCCCACACCTATCATTTTAATCACAATCTCTCAGACACCTGGAGTAACCCATCTGGCGTCCCACAGGGGTCACTACTATCCCCATTGCTTTTCAGTGTTTACATGTCATCATTAGGTGCGCAACTGTCCCAACTAGGGATAAAATTATTCAGTTACGCAGACGACTTTACGATCATCATCCCATTCACCACCTCTCTCTCAGAAGTTACTCCCATGGCAACAGAAGTACTACATTCGATGGAATGATGGATGACTGAATTTAGACTGAAGCTTAATTCAGAAAAAACAAAATTCTTCGTAACTTCGTCATACCCACTAGATACTAAAACATCACTGTGCATCAACAAACTTAGTTACCCTATTCAACCCACTATGAAGGTTCTGGGCGTAACACTGGACCAGGGCCTAACCATGAAAGACCAGGTGGGCTCTTTGGTTAAAAAGGTATTTTTACTCTCTGGAAGCTTCAGTCCATTAGAGCATATTTTGATACATCATCATTTACAATCTTGGTACAATCCCTCATCCTGAGCCAACTGGATTACTGCAATATCGCCTATCTGGCAATTTCCCAGAAGAATATGCAGCAATTACAACTAGTGCAGAATGCGGCAGTCAGGCTGATCTTTGGGTTGAAGAAGTTCGATCATATAACTCCCTCCTCTTGACTCCTGCATTGGCTGCCGATGGAGGCACGTGTGAAGTTTAAATTTGGCTGCTTTTGCTTTAAGGTACTATTTGGTCTAGCCCCCAAATACATAACTGACCTATTCTTCTTTTCAACCAGTAGATATAAGAGAAGCTCAAACTTGAATTTTGTTTCTTCTCCGGTTAGAGGATGTAAATTTAAAAGACATCACCAACATCTTCTCTCTTATCAAGCAGCATTATGGGGCAATGATTGAAACAATTACTTAAGCTTACCAATACCTATGGGGAATTTAGGAGACATCTGAAAACATATCTGTTTTTAAAGTACATAGGAAACTGATTTGCACAATCTCTCCCACAATAACTGATCTCTAGAGCTGTTAATCAATAGATATTAACTATGTTAATTCTACTCAATCTGTAACATTTATAATCATTGTAAACCGCATAGAACTTCACAGTCCTGCGGCATATAAACTGTTATTATTATTATTATTACTACTAATACCATCATGGCCACGGCCAGCGATATAAAAGCCTAAACCTAACACAGCTTCATAAAAGGGGGCCTAAAATTGCTAAATAGGTAGCACAGGATTTAAATGCCCACTAACTGTTAGTGGACCTGAGTTAATGGCTACTGTGCACTCTTGCCCTAACTACTTAGAGCAGATCAGGCTAGGACCAGGGTATGTTATGGATAAAGATTAGAATATGTACAGTTCTGGAGACCACACTTTCAAGAAGATATAAATAGGATGGAGTAGGTCCAGAGGAAGGTAACTAAAATGGTTGATGGTCTATGTCAGGGGTGGGAAACTCTCGAGGCTGGAATCCAGTCGGACTTTCAGGATTTCCCTGAATATGCTTTGAAAGCAGTGCATGCAAATAGATCTCATGCATATTCATTGGGGAAATCCTGAAAACCCAACTGGATTCCACATAATCAAAGACCTTCCTGTATTCGTGCATGAGATTTTTGTTACCTACATGCATCACTTTACACTTATCCACGTGGGCAGACCTCACATTTGTGTGAGCAGATTACAACATTTTAGAATGCATGTATTCTTTTGCACCAGTTCTATAATTTGTGTACAGTAAATATACATGTCTGCAGGATAGGTGTGTGGAAAGTGACTTAGTCTAGTATTCTACTTAAAATAAAAAGCAGGTGCCTACTTTTTTTTTTTTTTAATAGAAAAGGCTTCAGATAGGCTCTTTTCTAGAACCTAAGGACTCCTTTTACAAAGGTGTGTCAGAGCCTTAATGAGCAGAATAGCGCACGCTAAAATGCCGCGCGCGCTAGCCACTAGCGCCTCCTCTTGAGCAGGCGGTAGTTTTTCGGGTAGCGCGCACGCAAATCCAGTGCATGCACTAAAAATGCTAGCGCACCTTTGTAAAAGGAGCCCTAAATCTAGAGGCCTCGTTACAGAATTACTCTCCCCAAGTTTTATCAATTTTATACAGAACATTTTTGATTCATCTCACAGAACGCATTGAGATGTTCAAAAAGTTAGTAAATAGGCAATTAATAAGCATTCATTTTGTGCTGGGAGTTACACAGAATTAGTGAGCACAAATTTAAAGTCATGTTAGACCAGAATGACTGGGCAAGAGCATAGGAGGATTGCTCTTGCCCTGGCTCACCAATGGACCAGCAAGGCTTAAGGTAGGCCCAGGGAGAGAGGCCTGCGATGGGTCTAGGTCTATATTTGAGCATATACAGTACTTCTTGCAAATTGACTGTTGCTCTGTAGATGTGAGGTGTTACTGATTACAGGTACTATTCAGGCAACTGAACTTGTGGGCTATTTGCTCTTCCCCCTCCTACGAGAAGCTTTCCATAGCCGGGAGTGTGGGGATTGAGGGTAGAGCCTTGCCTGTCAGGGATGTGCACAGGGTACTTATGACCTGGATTGGTTACTGGAAACAGGATACTGGGCTAGATGGACCATTGGTCTGACCAAGTATGGCTGCTATTATTTTCTTATTTTTGGTTAGCTTTCAGACTTTATTTATTTATTTTGTTTTCTATCCCATTGTCCCCAAAGTGCGCAGAATGGGTTACAGGTTAAACATATATAATATCAGTACAAAATGAGGAAAGACTAAAATGGTTAGGGCTCTTCAGCTTGGAAAAGAGACGGCTGGAGGGGAGATATGTTTGAAGGCTACAAAATCCTGAGCGAAGTAGAACGGGTACAAGTGGATCAATTTTTCACTCCGTCAAAAATGAAGTTACAGGGAAATAGTCTTAAAACCAATAGGAGGAAATTTTTTTCACTCGGAGAATAGTTAAGCTCTGGAACGCGTTGCCAAGGATGTGATAAGAGTGGATAGCGTAGCTGGTTTTAAGAAAGGTTTGGACAAGTTCCTGGAGGAAAAGTCCATAGTCTATTATTGAGAAAGACATGGTGGAAGCCACTGTTTGCCCTGTATCGGTAGCATGGAATATTTCTACACCTTGGGTTTTGGCCAGGTACTAGTGACCTGGATTGGCCATCGTGAGAACGGGCTACTGGGCTTGATGGACCATTGGTCTGACACAGTAAGGTTATTCTTATTAGAGGAATGGTCTAATGCCTGGCAACTAAAATTCAATGCAAAGAAATGCAGAGTAATGCATTTGGGGATTAATAATAGGAAGGAACCGTATATGCTGGGAGGAGAGAAGCTGATATGCACGGATGGGGAGAGGGACCTTGGGGTGATAGTGTCCGAAGATCTAAAGGCGAAAAAACAGTGTGACAAGGCAGTGGCTGCTGCCAGAAGGATGCTGGGCTGTATAAAGAGAGGTGTAGTCAGTAGAAGGAAGAAGGTGTTGATGCCCCTGTACAGGTCATTGGTAAGGCCCCACTTGGAGTATTGTGTTCAGTTTTGGAGACCGTATCTGGTGAAGGACGTAAGAAGACTTGAGGCGGTCCAGAGGAGGGTGACAAAAATGATAGGAGGCTTGCACCAGAAGACGTATGAGGAGAGACTGGAAGCCCTGAATATGTATACCCTAGAGGAAAGGAGAGACAGGGGGAGATATGATTCAGACGTTCAAATACTTGAAGGGTATTAACGTAGAACAAAATCTTTTCCAGAGAAAGGAAAATGTTAAAACCAGAGGACATAATTTGAGGTTGGGGAGTGGTAGATTCAGGGGCAATGTTAGGAAATTCTTCTTTACGGAGAGGGTAGTGGATGCCTGGAATGCACTCCCGAGAGAGGTGGTGGAGAGTAAAACTGTGACTGAGTTCAAAGAAGCGTGGGATGAACACAGAGGATTTAGAATCAGAAAATAATATTAAATATTGAACTAAGGCCAGAACTAGGCAGACTTGCACGGTCTGTGTCTGTATATGGCCGTTTGGTGGAGGATGGGCTGGGGAGGGCTTCAATGGCTGGGAGGGTGTAGATGGGCTGGGGTAAGTCTTGACAGTTGGAACCCAAGCACAGTACCGGATAAAGCTTTGGATTCTTGCCCAGAAGTAGCTAAGAAGAAAAAATTAAAAAATTTAAATTGAATCAGATTGGACAGACTGGATGGACCATTCGGGTCTTTATCTGCCGTCATCTACTATGTTACTATGTTATCAAATGTAAAATGTACAGAATGAGTATTAGCAAGCAGAATATAGAAAAACAGAATTGCTTCCTCTGTTTTCTTCACTTAAAATATAAAAATATGATTTTTTTCAATATGCACTGAAGGAATAAATACTAATACTATTAATATGAAGTATTAGCCACTTCTTGATTTGTTTGTTTTTTGTATATATATATAGTATTATATTTTAGAAGTGGGCTACAAGTTTGCCTTTCCTTCCCTAGTTTTTTTGGGCATTTTGTAGGAAATTCAGAGCCATGAAATAGAAATATTATAGCTTATGAATCCTTAAAAAGCAAATATTATCCCACAAAAGTCAGAGACCTGAATATCAGTAATAAATGTGGACTGCAGGCTCAGGTATTATCAATCTAATTGTATAGAGTCTATCATAATTCAGAAATAATACACAGCTAAGTATAACCCTCATGCTAGAATTTTCCAGAGTCCGTAAGCACAGGCTTCATCTTAATTTTCTATAGGAATTTCTCCTTTCTGTGTCTACAGCCAAAGCTCATTCTGGGAACAGGATCCAACGTGTTCTTTTGTAGATCTTTGCCCTTTCTTACTGGAACTAGAACTTACATATTTTAACTATGGAAAGGTTATGAACAGAAAAGTATAAGTTCAAGATCCATAGTGTGCAGCCTAGAGAACAAATACCCACCAGATCCCAGAAAGAAAATCTCTTTATTACCTTATTCCCAGGGACAAACGATGCCTTTGCCATTAAAATAAAGCAATCACTACTTCATTTTCCCAAAGCAGCATTTTTTTTCTCTTTTCTTGATTCTATTTCTCCATATTTGAAAAGCCACTAAAGTAAATAAATATTTTTCCACAATATGTCATCTAAACTCTCTTTGATGCTTTGATATCCCAGCATGACAAAGATCAAATAGAAGAAAATATTTTCTGCTTCACTTACCCCCTCTTTTACAAAGGCGCACTAAGGGCTCCTTTTATGAAGGTGCGCTAGCGTTTTTAGTGCATGTACCGGATTAGCACACGCTAGCCGAAAAACTACCGCCTGCTCAAGAGGAGGCAGTAGCAGCTAGCATGCGAGGCATTTTAGCACACCCTATTCCGTGCATTAAGGCCTTAACGCATCTTCGTAAAAGGAGCCCTAAGTGTTTTAGCATGCACTAAATCAACGCATGCGCTAACTGCTAATGCATCCATAGGATAACATGCACGCGCTAGCTTTAGCGTGCACTAATATTTTGTGCGTGCTAAAAAGCTTAGCGCATCTTTGGAAAAGAGGGGGTTAGATTTTTTTTGCAATGTAATAAGATTTAGGAAACTTGTGAAAATGTTTTTATTCCAGAAATGTATTAGCACAGTAATTTTTTTTATTATTAGTTTATGGGATTTTTGGATTCCTGAATATGTTCAGTTTATTTTGCTGTGAGCCACCTTGAACTCTATGGTAATGAACTCTATGGTAATGATGGATAACAAATGAAACTGCAATTGTAATAGTTACCTTTGCTTCAACCCTTCCCCTCTCAGAGTGGCAGGATTATGCAATTCAAGGGCACCTTGCTAAGCTAAAGAGAGATCTCCTCTGAGGCATATACTCTATTTTTCTTTGGCTGACATAAGCCACCAGAACAGCTATGTTTCTTTAGTACAAGGGTGTCCAACCTTTTGGCTTCCCTGGGCCGCATTGGCCGAAAAAAAATGTTTCTGCAGCAAATACTGCAGCAAGACAGAGGAGGGAGCCGGCAAGACGGTAAACACCCGGGGGCAGCAGAGGAAAACACTGCATCACCCTCGACCGGGGCTGCACAAAATATTTCACAGGGCCGCAGGTTGGACACCCCTGCTTTAGTATCTTAGTCACAATGCACCGTCTCACTGCATGTGGGTCTGTCTGTCTGGCCCTGAAGGAGAAGGAATTCAAACTCAGATGCTTGCTGCTATAATGCTGCATCCTAGATATAAAACTGTTTCCAGAGCAGCAGATCTTACATAAGAGCTGCCATACTGGGACAGACTGAAGTTCTGCCAAGTCCAGTATCCTGTTCCAAAAGTGGCCAATCCAGGTCACAAGTACCTGGCAAGATCCCAAGCAGTAAAATTGATTTTATGCTGCTTATTCTAGGAATAAACAGTGGATTTCCCCAATTTATCTTAATAATGGACTTTTAGTTTAGGACATAATCCAAACCTTTTTTTTAAACTCTAAGCTAAATGTGTTTACCACACACTGAGCTGAGGGTTTCACTGTATCCTCAACAATGACACCTAGATCCTTTGCCTGAGTGGCGATTCACAGCATTACGTAGCTGTAGTTCGGGTTCCTCTTTCCCACATGCATCACTTTGTACTTGTTCACATTAAATGTCATCTGCTATTTTTATGCCCAGTCTCTCAGTCTCACAAGGTCCTCTTGCAATTTTTCACAATCCTCTTATGATTTAACATCTTTGTGTCATCAGCCATTATTGCAATTCCCACTTAATTAGCATCCCTAATTTCTAGTAACATCTCAGCATCTGTCTGTTCTTCCTGCTCAGGTGGATGATAGGAGTGTACAATCACTATCCTTTTCCTCTTTACACACGGAATTTCTACCATAGGGATTCCAAGGTGTGTTTCAGTTCCTGTAGAATTTTTAGTCTACTTGATTCAAGGCCCCCCTTAATATATAATGCCACGTCTCCACTGATTCAATCCATCCTATCACAGTGATATAATTTGTACCTTGGTATGACAGTGTCCCATTGGTTATCTTCCTTCCACCAGGTCTCAGAGATGCCTATTATATCTATCTTTCATTTAGTGCAATATATTCTAACTCTCCCATCTTGTCTCTTAGGCTTCTGGCATTTGCATATAGACAATTCAAACAATGTTTGTCATTCCTGTCATTCCAGTTTGCTCAGCATGGACAATTTGCAATCTTTAAAATCTGTCTGCTCTGTATTTAAGGAAACCTGGTCTACTGTGGTCTATATTGCGACCTCGCTATCGGGATTCCTGTCTTCCCTATTATGGTAATATCTTGTAAAGAATTCTGCGTGGCTGTCAGCCTTTCCCCAGTTTCCAGTTTTAAAGCTGCTCTATCTCCTTTTTAAATGTTGATGCCAGCAGCCTGGTTCCACCCTTCCTCAAAATGTTTCCCAGTTGCTAACCAATCTAAAACCCTCCTCCCTGCACCATTGCCTTATCTACTCATTGAGAATCCGGAGCTCTGCCTTTCTGTTGGGTCTTGTGTGCAGAAGAGGGAGCACTTCTGAAAATGCTACCCTGGAGGTTCTGGATTTTAGCTTTCTAGCTAAGATCCTAAACTTAGCTTCCAGAACCCCTCTACCACATTTCCTTGTCATGTACCAAGACAGCAGACTCCTCTCCAGCACTATCTAATATAATAAAAGGCTACTCGCACATGCGCACTCCCATCTGCATGCGTCCGTTTTCTGTGAGATGTAGGGCATTGCAGGTAGGAGTGCGCATGCGCGCGAAGCTAGCTCTCTCTCTCTCTCCCTCCCCTCCCAGGCAGATGTCGGCTGCGGCGGCTGTCGGTGGCCCGAGGCGGGTGTCGGCCGCCGCGGCTGCTGGCCGCCCGAAGCTCTCTCTCTCTCTCCCTGCTCTCCACCTCGCGCAAACCTAAATCCAGGGAAAACGACACTACCGGTAGAAGTTTATTTTTAAGATTAAAGGTGCTGCAGCGGCTCCTCTCACTTCCTTAGCATAGCAGCAGATGAATCCAGAGACAAGTGGGGATAGCTCACATCGACCAGCAGGTGGAGATAGAGAAACTGATTAACAGGTGGTCTTATAGACTGGTATTCCTCCTGTCCATTCAGTTTGCTCTATCTCCCAGCAGGGGTTTGGAGCTATCAATCTAGCTCCTGGATTCTGGCTGTGCAGGAATAAATTTCTGGGACTTTTCTATTCTTCTGTTAAGACTAGTTCTTTTCAGTTAGAAAGGGGTGTCTGGCTGAGCGGTGCCAGCTTTGGGAGCTACACCTGGGCCCCCCCAGGTCCCTTCTCCACCCTCCCCTCCATTGGATTGAGGGGTTTCATTTGGCTCTGTGTTCTTTCTTCTTTCCAGTTTAAAACAAAAAACAGGGTCAGAGCCTTTCTGTGCTGTGCTGTGCCTCCGGGTCAGCGTTCAGACTGAAACTGCGAGCTATAACCTTTCTACATTTGGAGGTATGATTGTGTTAGGTGAGTTGGATTTGCGATTGGTTAGACACGTGCGATTTGGTCCGTTTCGGGGGTTAGATTGGGCGGGCTGCGTCGGTAGTTTTTTGGCGGGCTTCTCCGATTTAAAGAAAAAAAAAAAGACATGGCTGCTGAATCGGTAAAGCGGTGTTTGCGCTGTGGGAAGCGCAGAACACCGTCGGGTCTGTGCTCTGTGGGCTGTGCAGACGCGCAGGCCGATGATTCTTTATTACAGCTGGGTGAAGGGGAGTTTTCCCGCGCTGAGGAGGCGCGCTCGGGCTCCTCTTCCCGCGCGGTTGCGTCGGCCATGTTGCCGACCACGCGGGCGTCTGAAATGAGTGCGGCGGCTCTCGATGCGTCGGGAGAGCTGGGGGAAGCCGCAATTTTGTCCCACGAGGCAGGGCAGGCTGGACTGGCAGAATGTGGGCTCGGCTCATTTTCGTCGGAATTTATAATGATGTTGCACCGTGCCTTTGTTTTGCAGAGCTCTCAGCCTGCTCAGGCGGTGAATTTGAGTCTGCCTTTGCTGCCCACTCTGACTGCTTCTCCTACTGTTCCTATTTCGGCTGGGTCTGCTTCCTTTCCTAAGGTTGCCCCTCCGGTGCAGGCTCAGGCGGCCAAGCAGCGCAGGCTTGCAACGGCGGACGAGGGGGACCCTAACCCCGTCTCCCCCGTGTCTCTGACTCTTCCTGAGGAGTTGGAGGACAGTGAGGTCCCGGATTTAGACGCGGAGGAGCTGTCGGGTAGGGACGGGGATGATCCTTCCGCGCTCTGTCTGTTTCACAGGGAGGAACTTTCCTTGTTGATCTCTAAGGCTTTACAAGGTTTGAACATCTCGCAGGAGGATCCGCAAGTGTCAGGGTCCGTGAACCCCCTTATGGCAGGGACTCGCAAGCCAGCAAAATCCTTTCCGGTGCATGAGGCTATGCAGGAGCTTATCACGACGCAATGGGACATGCCAGAGGCCAGTCTGAGGGTGTCGAAAGCCATGCGGCAGTTGTATCCTATTGCTCCGACTGAACTAGAAACATTTAAGTTGCCTAGAGTTGACGCATTGGTAGCCGCGGTCACCAAAAAGACTACCCTGCCGGTGGAGGGGGGTGCTGCTCTGAAGGACGTTCAGGATAGGAAGATTGAGTCGTCGCTTAAAATGTCCTTTGAGGTAGCGGCGGTCACTTTGCAGTTCATATGCTGCGCGTGCTTGTTTGCAATGGTCGCAACTCCTAGCGGATAACATGATAGAGTCCGGGGGTTCTGTTCCCTCGGAAGTGGCTGATCTGGAATCTGGTCTGGCGTATTTGGCGGATGCCTTGTATGATATTATTCGCGCTTCTGCCAAGCAAATGGCTCTTTCCATGGTTTCTCGCAGGTATTTGTGGCTCCGAAATTGGGCGGCGGATGCGGCGTCCAAGCTTCGACTCGTGAAACTCCCTTTTAAAGGACGGTTGTTGTTAGGGGAAGACTTAGATAAGTTGGTGAAGGATTTTGGTGATACCAAAACACAACGCTTGCCAGAGGATAGGCCTAGACCCCCTCTGAAGACCTTGGTTGCAAGACCGCGCTTCCGGGATGTTAAGAGATATAGGCCTGGTAAGCCTTCCTTCCAGCCCGCTTACGGTTCATTCTCTTCTGCGAGACCTAGATTTCCACAAAAGAGTTCCTTTCGTGCAGCGAAGCCCCCGGCAGGTCAGCCAGCCCATGCTCCAGCAAATCGCACTCCACAATGACGGGGTCTCGGCTCCCTCCGCCATTCCCTTAGGGGGGCGGCTGTCTGCCTTTCTGGCGGAGTGGGCCAAGATCACGTCGGATCAGTGGGTTTTGGACATTATTCAAGACGGTTACAAGTTAGAGTTCGCCTCTCCCGTCGCCGATTCTTTCTTGGTGTCCCCGTGCAATGGGGCGGCTAAGGGAGAATCGGTCCGCCTGACCCTTCAGGTTCTTCTGGATCTGGGGGCGGTGGTGCTGGTGCCCCCGGAAGAGGTAGGTCTCGGCAGGTATTCCATTTACTTTGTTGTGCCCAAAAAATGGGGGGGTCATTCAGGCCTGTGCTGGATCTCAAAAGGGTCAACAAATTTCTCAGGGTTCGCCATTTCCGTATGGAGACAGTTCGCTCAGTTATTGCGGCGGTAAAACCAAGGGAGTTCCTCACGTCCCTCGATCTCAAGGAGGCGTACCTCCATATTCCGATCTGGCCTCCGCATCAGCGGTTTCTTCGGTTTGCGATCCTGGGCCAGCATTATCAATTTCGGGCGATGCCCTTTGGTCTTGCAACGGCTCCCCACACCTTTTCAAAGGTGATGGTGGTAGTGGCAGCTTTTCTGCGCAAAGAGGGAATTCGTGTGCACCCTTACTTGGACGACTGGTTGATTCGTGCCTCTTCCAGGCAGGAGAGTTTGTCGGTGACTCAGAGAGTGATCTCTCTCCTTCAGTCTTTGGGGTGGATCATCAACTTTCCCAAGAGCTCTCTGTCCCCGTCCCAGTCATTGGAGCATCTGGGAGTGCGGTTCGACACTTGTCTGGGGAAGGTGTTTCTGCCCCGGGACCGGGGAGAGAAGTTGCAGTCTCAGGTTCGTCTGCTTCTCAGGTCGCCCAGACCTCGGGTTTGGGATTATGTACAGGTTCTGGGCTCGATGGTGGCGGCTCTGGAGGTGGTCCCCTGGGCTCGGTTCCACATGAGGCCGTTGCAGAAGTCTCTACTTTTCCGGTGGTCCCCAGTGTCTCAGGACTACGATCGGCGTCTCCAATGGAGTCCTCGGGCGGCCCGCAGCATGCGGTGGTGGCTCAGCGAGTTCAATCTATTCCGGGGCATGCCGCTGGCGACGCCGGATTGGGTCGTGATTACGACGGATTCCAGTCTTCTGGGCTGGGGAGCACAGTGCCTGCAGGCATCGGCGCAGGGTGTTTGGTCCTCGGAGGAGGCCCAGTGGTCGATCAATATGCTGGAGTTGAGGGCGATCAGGCTTGCGCTTCTGGCGTTTCACTCCATGATTCAGGACCGTCCGACCAGGGTCTTTTCAGACAGTGTCACGGCGGTGGCGTATATCAATCGCCAGGGGGGTACCCGAAGTCCTCAGTTGGCCGAAGAGGCAATGGTTCTGTTTCGATGGGCAGAGGTGCATGTTCCTCTTCTCTCGGCGGCTCACATTGCGGGTCACGAAAACGTTCAGGCGGACTTTCTCAGCAGAAATCTTCTCGATCCAGGCGAATGGGAGCTGTCCGCTCGGGCGTTCGACCTGCTGGTCCTACGGTGGGGTCTTCCGGAGATGGATCTCATGGCCTCATCCCGAAATACGAAGCTTCCTCGGTTCTTCAACAGACGCAAGGAACAGGAGTCGGAGGGGGTGGACGCGTTAGCCCTCCCGTGGTCGCCGAGTTGCCTTCTTTATGTGTTTCCTCCGTGGCCGATGATAGGTCAGGTGTTGCACCGCATCTCTCTCTTTCAGGGCAGGGTGATCCTAGTGGCTCCGGATTGGCCACGTCGGCCGTGGTACGCGGATCTGATACAGTTGTCAGCGGGCGATCGACTGACGTTTCCGGTGACTCCAGACTTACTGACTCAGGGTCCAATCGCCATGGAAAATCCGTCCCACTTTGGTCTTACGGCCTGGCTCTTGAACGGTCGCGGCTGAGACGTCGGGGCTATTCGGAGCAGGTTATTTCCACTCTTCTTCAAGCTAAAAAGATTTCTACCTCTGCCTCCTATGCTAGAGTCTGGAGAGTTTTTGAGTCTTGGTGTAGGAGGCAGGGTATTTCACCCTTCCAGGCATCTCTGTCGGCTATTCTGTCCTTTCTGCAGGAGGGCGTAGCTAAAGGGTTGGCCTATAATTCCGTGAAGGTTCAGGTGGCGGCCATTGCTTGTTACAGGGGCCGGGTCTCTCGTTCTACGCTCGCGTCGCAACCCGACGTGGTTCGATTCCTCAAAGGGGTTCACCATATCCGGCCTCCTGTAGAACGAACCTGTCCCGCGTGGAGTCTTAAACTTGTCCTTGGGGGATTGCGGGCGGCACCTTTTGAGCCTTTGTCTACTGCTACTCTGCAGGATGTCACGTTGAAAACGGTGTTTTTGGTGGCTATGGCTTCAGCCAGATGGGTGTCAGAGTTGCAGGCACTGTCCTGCAGGGATCCGTTTTTGCACATTTCGGATGCTGGGGTGTGTTTGGACGGTGCCGTCCTTTCTGCCTAAGGTGGTTTCTTCCTTTCATGTGAACCAGTGTTTGTTCCTCCCGGCTTTTCGGTGGGAGGATTGGGGGGAGCGCTTCTCATCGTTGCGCTTCCTGGACGTACGCCGGATTGTTCTACATTATTTGGGGGTGACTAACGACTTTCGTCGGTCGGATCACCTGTTCGTGTTGTTCGCGGGCAAGAACAAGGGTATGGCTGCGTCTAAGGCTTCCATTGCTCGTTGGGTCAAGGAAACGATTGCTTCGGCTTATTTGATAGAGGGGAAGCGGTTACCAGAGCAACTTCGTGCTCATTCGACTCGAGCGTTGGCTACGTCTTGGGCGGAGTCCGGAGGTCTTTCCTTGGATGAGATTTGCCGCGTGGCTACTTGGTCTTCTGGGAATACCTTTTCAAAACATTACCGATTGGATGTGGCGGCCCGTGCGGAGGCTAGTTTTAGCGCTTCGGTTATTGCGGAGGCGGCGTTAGCTTCCCACCCGGTTTGAGTTTTGCTTTGCTACATCCCACTTGTCTCTGGATTCATCTGCTGCTATGCTAAGGAAGGAAAAATTATGTTCTTACCTGTTAATTTTCTTTCCTTTAGAAGCAGCAGATGAATCCAGAGCCCCACCCTTTCTGTGAACGATCTGTCTGTGTTTTGTGTGGCGTTTTTCAGTTGGGTTATGGTTGGTAGTTCTGTTCTTTAGTTTACTAGTTGAAATTCGCTACTGGAAAGAAGTTTTTTGAATGCTCATTCTCATATCTATGGATGTTTGGGCAAGGAGCATAACTGAATGGACAGGAGGAATACCAGTCTATAAGACCACCTGTTAATCAGTTTCTCTATCTCCACCTGCTGGTCGATGTGAGCTATCCCCACTTGTCTCTGGATTCATCTGCTGCTTCTAAAGGAAAGAAAATTAACAGGTAAGAACATAATTTTTCCTTCTTCTGGTACTGCCGTTTTTCCTGCTGTGCCCTCTCGATCTCCTTAACCACAGTGAGTGCGATGGTAGGCCAGACCGTGGGAAGCAAATGGGGGGGTTGGGGGAAATGCTGCTGCACAGGGATCTGTAGGGGAAGGTAAATACTGCTGCTTCTGCTCAGAGAAGTGGATGGAGAGGGAAATACTGCTGCTGTTGCTGCACAGGGAAGTGAGGTTGGGGGAGGGAAATGCTGCTTCACAGGGAAATGAAGGGGGAGGGAATGTTACATATGGAGTAGGGAGAGAGACAGATAGAAATAAAGACAGACAGACAGCGGGAGGGAGGGAGACAGAAAGAAAGGAAGAAAGACACAGGGCAGGAAGAGGGACAGAAAGACAGACAGAGAAAGGGGGTCAGGGAGAGAGAAATACAGCAGGAGGTAGAGAGAGAGAAAGAAAGAAAGACAGATAGACATCTAGTCTAGCACCCGTTAATGTTAACGGGCTTAAAGACTAGTCTAAAATATTATCTAGGTGACGCGTGACAATTGCCATCTTCACACCAGGCAGGCAAGTGACCAAGCGTGAGCCAAACTTCAGTTGTTGGAAAAATAATGGAAGTGTTGCTGAAAGAAAGGATAGTGTACTTCCTTGAATCTAATGGGTTACAGGATCCGAGGCAACATGGCTTTACAAAAGGTAAATAATGCCAAATGAACCTGATTGAATTTTTTGATTGGGTGACCAGAGAGCTGGATCGAGGACATATGCTAGATATAATTTACTTAGATTTCAGCAAAGCCTTTGATACAGTTCCTCATAGGAGGCTGTTGAACAAACTTGAAGGGCTGAAGTTAGGACCCAAAGTGGTGAACTGGGTTAGAAATTGGCTGTCGGACAGACACCAGAGGGTGGTGGTTAATGGAAGTCGCTCGAAGGAAGGAAAGGTGACTAGTGGAGTCCCTCAGGGTTCGGTGTTGGGGCCAATCCTGTTCAATATGTATGTAAGTGACATTGCTGAAGGGTTAGAAGGAAAAGTGTGTCTTTTTGCAGATGATAACAAGATTTGTAACAGAGTAAACACCGAAGAGGGAGTGGAAAATATGAAAAAGGATATGCAAAAGTTAGAGGAATGGTCTAATGCAAGGGTGCCCATACTTTTTGGGCTTGCGAGCTACTTTTTAAATGACCAAGTCAAAATGATCTGCCAACAATAAAATTTTAAAAAAAACACAAAGCACACTGTGCGCATAGAAAATGTTAATTATCATTCCTATTCCAGGGTTTTTCAAAGAGGTCAAAGCAGATGACTCTATGCACTGTTACCTCAGTAACAACCATACAAAAATAGACAAATACCCACAGAAACGGATCCTGTTCATTTCAATTTGAATTAAAATGAACAGGATCCGTTTCTCCCACCCCCCTCCCTTTTTACTAAACCACAATAGCAGTTTTTAGTGCAGGGAGCTGCACTGAATGCCCAGCGCTGCTCTCGACGCTCATAGGCTCCCTGCGCTAAAAACCTCTATTGCGGTTTAGTAAAAGGGGACCTTAGTGTAAAATATAGACAGCAGATATAAATTCAGACACATTTTGATCAATAAATTTAAATAAAATCATTTTTCCTACCTTTTCTGGTGATTTCATGAGTCTCTGGTTGCACTTTCTTCTTCTGACTGTGCATACAATCTTTCTTCCCTTCTTTTAGCCTGTATGCTTCCTCTCCTCCAGACCTCATTCCTTCCCCCAACTTTTCCTTCTTCTTCCCTGCCCTTTCTTTCTCTCTGCCTCCCTTTCTTTTTTTTCTGTTTCTCTTCTTTCCTTCTGTCTCCCTGCCTGCCCTTTTTCTTTCTTTCTTTCTCCCTGCCCTCCCCCAAGCCACTGCCATTGCCATCGGGGACCAGGACCCAAACGCCACCAATAACAGGCCCCAAGCTCTCCCTGCTTCGGCCAACCAGCATTCCTCTCACCCCGTCGGGAAGAGGAAGGCTGATCAGCCCAAGATCATGATCAACCTATTGGGGGGAAATGCTGCCGGGTCCTGCCTTCGCGGAAACAGAAAGTAGGCAGGACCCGGCAGGAAGAAGAACAAATGCTTCACTAACCTGTCTCCCGCATTAGCCCATAGCGAACGCTTGCTTCAGGCAGTTCAGAGCTCTCAACATGTGCGTGCCGGCTTCCCTTCTCCCCCCCCAGACATAACTTCCGGTTTCGGAGGGAAGAGAAGAGAAGCCGGCACGCACACGTTAGAGTCCGGAGCATAAGTTTGCTCCAAGCCGGGTTTTTTTTGTTTTTTTTAATGTTCAGCAGCGGCAGATGACAGCTGGGCGAACCGCCCAGCTAAAAGGCCCTAGGGAGAACACTGGAGAGGAAGGCTGATCGCCCGTAGCTCAGGAAGGCAACACGAGTCTATCACGGAGCCCGGGATGGGCTCTGCGATCGACTCATGTTGCCTTCCTGAGCTACTGGTCGATCGCGATCGACGTGTTGGGCACCCCTGGTCTAATGGCTGACAACTAAAATTCAGTGCAAAGAAATACAGAGTAATGCATTTGGGGATTAATAATCGGAAGGAACCGTATATGCTGGGAGGTGAGAAGCTGATATGCACGGACGTGGAGAGGGACCTTGGGGTGATAGTGTCCGAAGATCTAAAGGCAAAAAAACAGTGTGACAAGGCAGTGGCTGCTGCCAGTAGGATGCTGGGCTGTATAAAGAGAGGCGTAACCAGTAGAAAGAAGAAGGTGTTGATGCACCTGTACAGATCATTGGTAAGGCCCCTCATGGAGTATTGTGTTCAGTTTTGGAGATCGTATCTGGCGAATGACATAAGAAGACTTGAAGCGGTCCAGAGGAGGGCAACAGAAATGATAGGAGGCTTGCGCCAGAAGACGTATGAGGAGAGACTGGAAGCCCTGAATATGTATACCCTAGAGGAAAGGAGGGACAGGGGAGATACTTGAAGGGTATTAACGTAGAACAAAATCTTTTCCAGAGAAAGGAAAATGGTAAAACCAGAGGACATAATTTGAGGTTGATGGGTGGTAGATTCAAAGGCAATGTTAGGAAATTCTACTTTACGGAGAGGGTGGTGGATGCCTGGAATGCACTCCCTAGAGAGATGGTGGAAAGTAAAACTGTGACTGAGTTCAAAGAAGCGTAGGATGAACACAGAGGATTTAGAATCAGAAAATAATATTAAATATTGAACTAAGGCCAGTACTTGGCATACTTGCACAGTCTGTGTCTGTGTATGGCCGTTTGATGGGGGATGGGCTGGGGAGGGCTTCAGTGTCTGGGAAAGTGTAGATGGGCTGGAGTAGGTTTTAATGGAGATTTCGGCAGTTGGAACCCAAGCACAGTACCAGGTAGAGCTTTGGATTCTTGCCCAGAAATAGCTAAGAAAAAAAATTAAAAAATTTATATTGAATCAGGTTGGGCAGACTGGATGGACCATTCGGGTCTTTATCTGCTGTCATCTACTATGTTACTATGTTTCATGTCCACCAGCCACCCAGCTATCTACATGCCTAATGATCGAATCTCTCACTGCAGTGGCCATTCTAACCTTTCCCTCCTAGGCAGAAGTCCTTGGAGACACATCCTTAATGCTAGAGGATATTCCATCTCCTGGTGGGCAAGTCCTGGTTACAGGATTACTTCCTGCTTCACCAGGGTGATGCTCTCCTTTAAGAAGATCTCCCTCCTCCAAGGCAGCACAGAGGCTGCCAGACTGGAGATGGGACTTCTCTAACTTTCAACAAATCAAATTATACTTTTGACATTTAAAATTAGTAAACAAGAACACGTCACTATTATGTAAACAAGTGGTTCCCAGACCTGTCCTAGTAGCTCCCCAGCCAGTCAGATTTTCAGTGTATCCACAATGAATATTCATGGGAGAGATTTGCATGCAGATGTCTCTCATGAATATTCATTGTGGGTACCCTTTAAACCTGACTGGCTGGGGAGCCCTAAGGACAGGTTTGGGAACCACTGAACCCATTCTGAGCTTGTTGGGGAGAACAGAATAGAAAATAAATTAAATAAATAAATTTTCAGGAAGCCTTTGTTAATTTATGAATGGAACTGTGTGCAGTAAAAGTGCATTTGCGATGCTCATTGTAATTTTATTTGTGATTTTCGTGCGCGTTTGTTTTGTTAGTTTGTATCGTTTTATTTGTATGTTTCCTGTAATTCGCATAGATTTTTATGATTTGTGGAATATAAAAGTGTTTTAAAATAAAATAAATATTTGAAAATTACAGAATGCTTTTTTTAATATTCTTTATTCATTTTCAACACATTCAATAAGTGAAAACAAAATAAAATTAAACATTTTACACTTTAGACATCACTTATGTTTTACAAGATTCATACACATTAATACCCTCCCTCCCCCCACCCAACCTAATCTTTATCATTAAAATAACAAAATTTTTCCATAGCTTCAGAAATTATACAATATATCAGCATTCAGACTTATTTATCAAACCACAAAAATTTACCACCCTTCCCCCCTATTTCCATCCATAAAAATAATCAATAAAAACCTTGTATTCCTGCCATTCCCACCCCACCCCTTCCCTGGATGTGCATTTAATCTAACAACAAAAACATAACTATAATGATTCTACAAAGGACATCAATGGGCCCCAAATTAATTTAAAATTTTTGTTATTCCCTAATAGAACAGCGTTCATTTTCTCATATTTATAGATTAGACATAAACTTGCACACCAAAATGTAAAATTGAGACGATCCCAGTTTTTCCAATTTCGTGTAATCAGTTGTATAGCTGTACTTGTCATAATTAAAAGAAGACGTCTTTTATGTTTATCTAGGGGATCTTTGATATGCAAAATGGTACCACAAATTACTATTTCATAAGTTAAAGGAATCTCAGAATCTAAAATATTATTATGTCCCCAAATTGATCTCCAAAAAAATCATTATTTTAGGGCAATAAAACAGTAAATTATCTAATGTTCCTATGTCTAGGTGACAATGCCAGCACCTATTAGAACTCGAATTATCTAACTTATTCAATCTAACTGGGGTCCAAAAAGAACGATGTAACAAAAAGAACCAAGTTTGTTTCATAGATGCTGACGCTGTACACTTCATCCTCCATTACAGTATGCTTTGTTTTAACAATATCAAAGAAAGTCTATTATTTTGAGGTCACTTTTCTAACTTTGCCCAGTTCTTAATTCTCCTGCAGCTGGGAGAAAAAGCACAGCCCTTTGAAACCCACTGTCTATTATATGCCTGAGAGTCTGCTCAGAGGATTCATTTTCACTAGACAGCCTAAGGGAGATTACATTGCAGTCAACTAGAGCCAGCTGTCCTAGCCTTCACCTTAAGTTAATTAAATATTCAAAATCCAGGAGCAATGTGACGTCAAAAATAAGTGTTCCCTCCAGGCATGCCTGTCCGCAGGATGTAGCGAGGCTGCAAAATGAGCAACCGTGGCCTTGCGTGGCTGTGACAGAAAACCCACAGAGGGCTCCTAGAGGCTAGGCAATAATATTCAGCAGAAAGATATTTGTCAACCTCGGTGGATAAAAACATTGAAATTCCGATGTGTACAAAAGTGACTCAGAAGCCCAGCACATCTCACTTCACCCTCTATATTACCTTGTTCGTAGATTCTCAAAGGTAGTTAACTGGCCTTGCTCCACAGGAATTAATGGCGAGAGCGAGCAAAAGAAAAACTAATGCTGCTGCTAGGAAAAAACATTCATAATTTAGAGACAATGGAGTGCACTAGCCAGGGAATGCTTACACAAATGAAGAAATCCAAAAGACATTAAGGAGGAACATTTCCTTAATACATATGCTTGCTATTTGCTACTCTGAAATTTCAGTCTATATGACAACCGCCTGGATGTCATGGACCCACATCTATACCTTGCACAATATCAGAAAGAGAGCCGGGAAATAAGGGAATGGGGATAAGGTGGCATGCATTCTCATTCTCAAATCTGCTGATTAATAAACCTGCACTGCATTGTGCTTATTTATTAAGTGTACTTCACAACATGACAACCCCTGGTGCTGAGGGCCAATCTGTTTGGCTATCCATCCATACACATAGAGGGTTCATAGACAAAACCGCCGAAGACAAAGGTGCGCGCCGACAACTGAGCGCAAGACGGAAGCGCGCGCCGAATAAAAAGAATGTTTTTAGGGGCTCCGACGGGGGGGGGGGTTTGTTGGGGAAACCCCCCCCACTTTACTTAATACTAGATCGTGGCGGCATTGTGGGGGGTTGTAACCGCCCTCGTTATACTGGAAACTTAACTGTTTCCCTGTTTTTTAGGGAAAAAGTGAAGTTTTCAGTAAAATGTGGGGGGATACAACCCCCCAAACGCTCCCACAACGCGGCACGATCTGTATAAAGTAAAGTGTGAGGGGGTTCCCCCCCCACCCCCCATCAGAGCCCTTTAAAAGTCATTTTCTTCGGCGCATGCCTCCACGTTGTCTGCGCGCACCTTTTTCCCGGCGCGCTTTTGACCTGACACCCACATAGAGGGGCATAATCAAAAGAAACGTCTAAGTCCATTTTGGGCCTAAGTCACTAGTCGCCCATAGTTGGCAGTGTCTAAAGTCCATTTTCAAAAAATGCGTCCAAAATATTTTTTTTTACCGAGAATCGTCTACCTGCACGTCCAGCCGTTTGGTCGTCCATCTTTATACCCCATTCTCGTCCAAAAATTGGTCCAAGTCAAAAACGCCTAGAACAAGACCTTTTGGACGTGGGAGGGGCCAGCAAAGTAATGGACTGGACACCCAGACATGGCAACACAGTAGTGGGGCACCTTACAGGGCACTGCTGTGAACTTCACAAAAAGGGTGCCATATACACATCTCACCACAACTCCCTTATAGGTCATGGTGAGCCCCCAAAACACCCCTAAAATCTACTAGACCCACCTGTCTACAACCCCAATAGCTCTTATGGCTGCAGGTGCCACCTATGTGGCAGTACAGTAGAGTTTGGGGTTTTTTGGTGGACTCACATTTTTCACCATGAATGCAGTGGTTAGATTGGCTTATGAGCTTGTGTCCTCCTCTCTATGGTTCACTAGTCCACCCCCTCGGACTACTTAAGCCACCTATGTGCAGCTCTACTAGGCTTTCAATGCCAGGTGTTGATGTTCTGGAGGCAGATATGTAAAGTTTTTATTCCGATTTTTATGGTAGTAGGGGGTGGGTCAGTGATCACTGGGGGAGTGTGCAGAGGTCTGCACTTTGTCTCTATAGTGGTTATCTGGTCACTTTGAATATCTTCTGGGCATTTAAACCTGTCTTTACATCGCCTAAGTTGCTACGTAAAAGTTCCGTCTAGGCGGCCTCGTTGAACTTGCAGTATGACTAAGTCGAGGTCGGCCCAAATCCCGCCCTGACCACTCCTCCTAAAATGCCCCTTTTAGCTCTGGGCGGACAGAAGCACTGTAAAGGCCTATGTCGTTTTTAGATATGTCTAAAACCCAGATCGATTATTGGCACATGGACGACTTTTCTTTTTGATCATCCAAGTGCCGGTTTAGGCCGGTTTTTAGACGTATTTCTGTTTCAATTATGAGCCCCATAGGTTCTGTTTGTAAACAAACCTACCCATAGGTAGAAAGACCAATCAGGGAGAGAACCTCTGACAGCAGAATCTGGAAGGGGCTCTGCTGTGTGAGATCACTGGAGCCTCTGAGGTAAATACTGAACTGGTTGCAGTCAGTAATTTTTTTTTCACTGTTGCCAGTTTATGCCCAAATACTCAATGCCTGGCCATGTCTGGGCACTAGCATTGAATATCTGGGTATGTGCAGACAGCTGGCACTTAGCAGTTCTATCTTTGGCCAGTTTAACTTAACCGGTTATTGGGTCCTATTTGGCCAGTTAAATTTAACTGGTAAAGGCTAAATATGGGCACTTAACTGGTTAAGTCACAGGCATGCCATGACACCCCCATAAATCTGCAGGATCTCCCCACTGACACCTTCATTGTAATGCTGCTGCTGCTGCTGAACAAAGAAAGAGAAACCATAGGGCTGCACTCATCTTACTCATGGCTGCTGGTCCCGCTAACCTCTAAAATTACTTCTTGTTCCAGGGCAGAGCTGGCTGCCGCAAGGAGGAACAATGCAGCATTATGGTTTATTTTTCTTTGTTTTGCCATGTGAGGGAGTATATAGGACATTACCACTCCTCCTGCTGGATACTCCCTCACAGTCTCATAGCTACCTTAACATAGGTAACTCCTCCTTAGGTGGGAGAAGAGACATGGGAAGGAGAGACAGGAAAGCAACTACCAGGAAGTATAAGAGGCAGGGCCAGAGCTAGGTGAAGGAGACAAAGAAGAAGGAGGAGGAAGAAGTGGCCTCAGCATACGTCTTAACTACAACCACTAGATATTCTGCTTAGCTAAGCCAAATATTTCTTGCTGAATACTTGGGAGCCTGGCTCTTAGGTCTGGCAAATACCAAACCTTGTTACCTGGTTGAAGGAAGATGGTTACAAGACTGTGTTTGGGGCATGGCTGTCACAAGCCATGGTCCATGTCTTGGGTCCTATCAGCCATAGGCCCATCTCAGGACTTTAGAACCAAAGACTATTCTTTGTATGCTTGGCCCTGTGAAATAAGAGAGTGAAGGACTTTCCTTTACTGCTTGTGACTGTGTCTAGCTATTTGGGCATGCCCAAATCCCAAACCCTGCTCACGCTGTTAAATGCCACTACTGCTAGTGTAGAGAATAGCAGCAGTGGTAGTAGGGGCATTGGGTGGGAGGGGGTAGATTCTGGATGTGAGAGGGGGAAGAAAGGGGACAAACACTGGATTATGGGTAGAGGGGTACAGACGCTGGATGGGGTTGAAGAAAGGAGACAGAGGCAGGATGAGGGGGAGAGAAGGGGTACATACTGGATGTGGGAGGGGAAAAGGGGGACAGCCACTGAATGAGGGAGACAGAGGGGACAGATGCTTGATGTGGGAGGGGGAAGAATAGGGGGGTTAGACATTGGATGTAGGGGGAAAGGGAGGATAGATGCTGGAAGTGGGGACAGAGGAAATGGGTGCTGGATGTGGAGGTTGAAGAAATGGGATAGATGCTGGATTTAGGGGGGAGAAAGGGGGACATGCTGGAGGTGGGAGAGGGAAGAAAAGGGGTAGATATTGGAATGGGGAAAGAGGGCAGATGCTGGATGGGGAGGGAGGAGGCATACACTGGGTGGAAGCGAGAAGAGGGAGAAGAAACTGGTTGGAAGGAGGAAAGGAGGGCCAGATGCTGGATGGATGTAAGAGAGAGGGTCAAAAGCTAGATGGGGATAAAAAAAAAGGAGGGCAGAGTTAGTGAGAAATTGGGAAATAAGAGGAAGTGAAATAGGAGAGCCAGAGTGAGGGAAAGAGATGACAAGCTATAGGTAAACCAGTGGTAAAAAATAAAAGGGAGAACTGTAGACTGTACTGTATCATAGGAAAGAATTAAATCTGGACAGAGGCAGAAAAATAAATTGAAGAAAGCTGAGTGGAAAAGGAGAGAAAAATGACAAACTGACAGGAAATCTTGGCAAGAGAGTTAAGAGGAAAACAAGGAAAGCAGAAACCAGAGATAGTGTACAACATATTTGGAAAAAGTAAATGACCAGATAACAAAGGTAGAATAAATGAATTTTATTTTTAGTTAGGATAAAGTAGTGTGGTAAATGTGTTAATAAACATTAATAAATAATGAAAATGGACTAATTTTAATACATTTTTGAACAACATTTAGAGACCAAACCTTCCTTCCTCATGTCAGAACAGGTACCATAACTGCTGTATACTGTCCTGACCTGAAAGAAGTTTTGGCCTCTGAAAGCTAATTGAAAAATGTATTTGGTCCAATAAAATGTATCATATTACCCAAATTTTGTTTTATTTGTATTTGTTAATCTATAATGTAATGATTGTAATATAGATCAAAAATAACAAACAACCTTAGATATACATATATTTTGTCCCGTTTAAGACCTCAGCAGTGCTAACTGTGAGAAGTTTTCATTCACAGATTACAAGCACAAAAATCTTCATCGGTCATAGTTTTCCATAATTTTTTCTATATAAATATATTTTTTGAAAAAATACTCATCTCTTTATCTCTTTGTTAGAGAAGCATAGCAGGGGTTCTTCACCAACATAGGCTATGTTTCGCCCAGGGGGCTTTATCAAGGTATTTCCCCTTTAGTATGCCTGTTCCATGAGTGCTGCCGAAAAAGTTTTTTAAAAAACTTTTTCGGCAGCACTCATGGAACAGGCATACTAAAGGGGAAATACCTTGATAAAGCCCCCTGGGCGAAACATAGCCTATGTTGGTGAAGAACCCCTGCTATGCTTCTCTAACAAAGAGATAAAGAGATGAGTATTTTTTCAAAAAATATATTTATATAGAAAAAATTATGGAAAACTATGACCGATGAAGATTTTTGTGCTTGTAATCTGTGAATGAAAACTTCTCACAGTTAGCACTGCTGAGGTCTTAAACGGGACAAAATATATGTATATCTAAGGTTGTTTGTTATTTTTGATCTATATTATTAACCTTAGTATAATAGACATTTACTGCCTTATAAAATTGTATGATTGTAATATGTCAGTTTTTGAAATTTGCTTCTGCTCTCTTTATAGTTTACACAGTACAGGGAAATGTGCATCACTTTTTCTTTCTTCAGTGTTGCACTGTGGCTTTTGGGGAATTCGGTTTACTGTTTATCTACATACGTATTTAATTTGTAGTTAGTTATTTTATACTGCTTGAGGTCCCATCTGTGTTCTGTGTATATGAAAGAGGCATGGTTTTCTGTTATCATTAATTGTGCAGGATGGGCCTCTGTACTAATCTGTCTTCTTTAGTTTTCTGATACTGTAGGTTTACTGATGTTGTAGTATTCATGCAGAGTTTATGGTGCTGTGTTTTTTTTCTAAGTAGGTGTCTAATGTGTGACTTGTGGAAGTTACTGCTATTTTGGTATAGTATAATTTACTATGTTCTGTATTACTTCAGAGTATGTCTGGTACTGGATTTTGGGTTTAGTGTGTGTTAACAATTAGGAGGTGAAAAATGCTAAGATGTCCATTATATTCCTGTGGGCTTCTTAGCATTTAGGCCCTGATTCTGCAAAGTGCATCCATAAAATTTTGGCTGCGTCTACAAAGTGGCGACTATGTTCTTTGGATGCCTAAATACCAATTATCACTTGTTAAGACCCTTAATTGGCTCATTAACTACTTAGATTGGCTACCTAAAGCACGCCTAACTTTAGGCATGACTTAGGCGCCCTTTATAGAATCGGGGCCTTAGTGTATGCTAAATCCATTAGCATTCCTTGATGAATTCCCCCCTAAACATGTTGCAGGAGGCAGGAGATGGAGAGAAATGCTAGAGAGGGGTGTTAGGGAAGGAGAGAAGTGCTGGAAAGTATGGGGAAGGGGAGGAGGTATTGTATGGTATAGTTCAATATTAAGAAGGGTATATATAGAGAGAGTTCATTCATAAGTAAAGGTTCTAGACTTTTAAAAAACTAACTTTGTTCAGATGGAGGATTAGGTATATCAAGGAATTGTCTGGATGGGAATGTCTGAAAGGAGTAGAAATGGAGTGGGCAAAACTGAAAGAAGTTATTATAAGGGCGATAAACCTTTTTGGGAGGCAATTAAATAAAAGTAAGAGGAAAAGAAAGCCACTTTGGTTCTCAAAAGTAGTAGCTAAGAATGTAAGAGGTTAGCTTTCATAAACTATGAAAAATCATAGAAAGAGGAAGACAGGCAAAAATATCTGGAACATTTAAGAGAGGCTGGTCGAGAATTCAGGAAAGCAAAGATACAAATGGAAGAAAAAAAGATGACACGATAAAATGGAGAGACAAAACTTCTTTAGATATATCAGTGATAGGAAGAAGTACAAAAGGGGCACTGTGAGACTCAAAAGTGAAGGGGAGGAATATGTGGAAGCTGCTAAAGAAAAGGCTGTATTGCTTAACAAATATTTCTGTTCTGGAGCAGGACCGCAGAAGACAAATGCAAATAGGAGTGGTAGACCCCAATCAATTTTCAGAGGATTGTGGTCGTGAGGAGCTAGCTAAATTAAAGGTAGACAAAGTGATGGGGCCGGATGGTATATATCTGAGGGTGCTCAAGGAACTTGAGCTGACTCCGCTGACTGACCTTTTCAATGTTTCTCTAGAGTCGGGAGTGGTACCGGAGGACTGGAGAAGGGTGGATGTGTTGCCTCCACACAAAAGTGGAAGTAAGAAAGAAGTCTGACTTCTGTAGTAAGCAAATTAATGGAAATGCTTTTAAAACAGAGAATGGCGAAGTTTCTGGAATCAAGTGGATTACAGGACCAGAGGCAACATGGATTCACTAGAGGTAGGTCTTGTCAGACAAAACTGTCAATTTCTTTGACTGGGTGACCAGAGAATTGGATAGTGGGAGTGTGTTAGAAGGGTATATTTAGATAAGAACATAAGAATTGCCGCTGCTGGGTCAGACCAGTGGTCCATCGTGCCCAGCAGTCCACTCCCGCTGCGGCCCTTAGGTCAAAGTCCAGTGCCCTGAGTCTTGCCTTACCTGCGTTCAGCAGGAACTTTGAGATGGGCCCCAAAGTGATGGGCTGGGTCAGGAACTGGTTAAGTGGAAAAGGACAAAGAGTAGTAGTCATAGAAACATGATGGCAGATAAAGGCCAAATAGCCCATCCAGTCTGCCCATCCATAGTAACCATTATCTCTTCCTCTCTCTAAGAGATTCCACATGCCTATTCCAGTCTTTTTTTCAATTCAGGCACAGTCTCTATCTCCACCACCTGTTCTGGGAGACTGTTCCACGCATCTACCACCCTCTCTGTAAAAAAAAGTATTCCCTTAGATTACTCCTGAGCCTATCGCCTCTTAACTTCATCTTTGTGAGGCCACATGGGGGAATCCACTGCTTGCCCTGTATCGGTAGCATGGAATATTGCTACACCTTGGGTTTTGGCCAGGTACTAGTGACCTGGATTGGCCACCATGAGAACGGGTTACTGGGCTTGATGGACCATTGGCCTGACCCAGTAAGGCTATTCTTATGTTCTTATGTTCTCTACTGCCACCTGGGTCAGTGCTGGGATTCAAAATGTCACCCTAGCAAGGTTTTGCACTACTAACATTAGGATGTCACCTTTCCATATAAGGAGATTAATGCATAGGCTAGGCAGGTAACCTGGTGGTTGTGCATCAACCATACTCTATGCCCTGTATTTACCACAATGGGTTTGTACTCATCAGACATATTTTTACAGCAAAAAGGTTCCCAAATGTTCCAGTTCCTACAGAAAAAAATGGATATCTGGTTAAAGTAGCATAACAAAGCACATTACACTGCATAAAGCAATACAGTTCATTGCTGCTAACGCATGGCCTGGCTGGCAAAGAAAATTTAGCTTAATGTTATTCTAAACGTTCTAGAGAGCCTTTGATTTTTTGATTTTTTTGCAAAAAGGCAGAAATGTTGCAAGAGCTCCATTTGTGTTCAATTCTAAAAACATTTTGTATTCAGTAAAATCTGATTTTCTATGGTAAAATATGATGTATCCTGCATTTGTACAACACCCTTCATGCATCACTATCACAGAGCACTTAAATCAAGCCAAACCAATTTCTTTACAGCTTGGACTGTAAAATGCCAGTTGGCCTAGTGTATGTTTTCTACTGGAAGCATGTTCCTTAATATAACAGCTCAGTAACCCCCCCCCCCCACCCTCCCTCCCTTTTACAAAGTCACGCTAGCGGCGGCTGCTGGGGTAACTGCCCCAAAGCACATAGAGATTTAAATAGCTTTGTAAATGGAGGGGAGGAAAGGGTAAATTTGTTAACTACGTACCCACAATGTCCAAGAATTACACCTTTTTTGAAAATCAAACTTCATTGGCTTCCTCTTAAGCTAGAGTTCCCTTTTGTTTAAGCTGGCTTGTTTTATACCGTATACAATATAAAATATTATATCAATCGGCACCACTGTATCTTTACTTCCACTGTTACTTTGCTGCTTCCTTTAGATATAGGAGGTCTAATCACTTTTCCTTCAAAAAGTAAAACAATATTATATATATTTGAACTGATGTTGTCTTTTCAAGCTGCTAGGTATTGGAAAAAAGATTTCCAGGATATTTCAATCTTCTCATTCGTACTAATCTTTTAAGAAGAATGTTAAGACTATGCTTTGTATTGCAAATAGTTTTTATTTTCTTGTTCCAGAGGTCTCTTTTGGCTCTTGAACCTCAAGGTATTAGTGGGCTATAAGACCAGATATTATGTTTTATATATATATATATATATAACAAACATTAATAAATTACACAAAAACACCTTACAAAATCTATTAAATAATTGAAGAAACCCTAAATCCTCCAAAAGGTATAAGATACAGTAACACAAAATCATTTTTTGTGTGTTCAACAGTGGAAGCTTAATTTAATAAGATAGAAGAGATCATCAAAAAACAGCCACAGTAGAGGTTTCTGTTGCAGCCTGGGGAGCTTAATGCACCAATGCTGCTCCGACACTCATAAGAAGTCTATGAGCATCGGAGCATTTAATGCTCTGGGCCATGATACAAACCTCTACCACAGCTTAGTAAAAGGGGGGGGGGGGGGGGAGGGTGTTAACCTTTTCCTATCGTGTGTCCCGGATGATGGGACATTCCAAAAATGACATAGACAGTGGATAAACAGTCTGTATGGACTAATAAAGAGCCAGGAACACAAAATATTTGAATTTACAGACTTATGACTTATTTACATTATGTTTACAATAGCCGTAAATGATAACCGTGAATAATACAAAACTTTGCTAAAATAATTGCGATGGGAATCAGCGTAACGTAAAATTTATTACGATAGGAAAAGGTTAATAATGCTGTCTACATTAGGCTTGGTTTATCTGTCATCACTCCCTTGAAAGTTCATAAAAAATTCACAGTCTAGAATCTAGAATATCAAAACAAATTTTGTTATTCTCATCTTACTGTAAAACGTATGCTGCTTTGGAAGATTTATGTAATTCTGTAACTTAAAAGTGGCCCAATGTAAATTGAAATAGTCAGGATAGTTTAACACACTATATGATATATAACATGGCTTCTTCACACAGCAAAAATGCATGCAAAGTATATAAGTGACTTCAATATTCAAAGTTTTTCAGTAACATTTAGGGCTCCTTTTACAAAGGTGCATTAGGGCCTTAACACACAGAATACCCCGCGCGCTAGCCGCTACCACCTCCTCTTGAGCAGGCGGTAGTTTTTCGGGTAGCGCGCTATAGCGCGCGCTAATCTGGTGCATGCGCTAAAAACACTAGCGCACCTTTGTAAAAGGAGCCCTTAATCCCCCTTTTACAGAACGTTGATAGCTGCTCCTGACACTCATTGAGTTCCTGTGAGCATTGGGAACAGTGCAGAGCATTCAGCGCATCGGCCTGCACTAAAAACTGATATGGCGGTTTTGTAAAAAAAAAAAAAAGGGGGAGTAGTTAGCTCAAAAAGTCAGTGTATCCGCAAAATATACTCATCGTGCAAGATTCTCAGGTAGTAAAACCCCACTCAATGGACCCAACTCTAATCTGCCCATTAGTTATTCTCATTAAAAATACAGGATTAACTTGTCTCTTCTTTGATATTTCTGGGTCATAGACTAAAGTCCACCTGATATTGTCCTAGGTTCCAACTCCAACCTATCCAACCATCCCGTTGTTTGCAGGATATCTGCCGTAAAGTTTGGCCTCATGTTCCAAGTTAGTGGAGTTCCCATTGATGCCCTCCCCAGCCCATCCTACACTGAATCACCATATATGTGACACAATCTGTACAAGTCTGTCCAATACTAGCCTTAGTTCTTTAATTTATACTATTTGTTCTGTAATTAGAAATCCTCTGTGTTTATCCCACACTTTTTAAAATTCCATCACTGTTTTCCTCTCCACCCTCAGTAGGGCATTCCAGGCATCCACCACTCTCTCCGTGAAAAAGAACTTCCTAACATTAAACCTAAGTCTTCCTTCCTGCAACCTCAAATTATACCCCCTAGTTTTCCATTTTCCCTTCTCTGGAAAAGATTTGGTTCTATATTAATACCTTTCTAGTATTTTAATGTCTGTATCATATCTCCCCTATCCCTCCTCTCCTCTAGAATATACATGTTTAGGTCTTCCAGTCTCTTCTCATACTTCATTTGTTTCAAACCCCTTACCAATTCCTCCGGACCACTTCATGTCTTTTTATATCTTTCGCCTCTAAAATTGAACACAATACTTCAAGTGTGGCTTCACCAACGACCTATTCAGGGGCATCAACACCTCCCTTCTTCAGTTGATTATTCCTCTTTCTATACAGCCTGGAATCCTTCTTGTTACAGCCACTGCCTTATCACACTGTTTAGATGCCCTTAGATCCTCAGACACAATCACCCTAAGGTCCCTCTTTCCATCTGTGGTTATCAGCCTCTCACCTCCCAGCATATATGGTTCCCTCGGATTTCTACCCCCCAAATGTATCACTCTGCACTTCTTTGCATTGAATTTTAGTTGCCAGACGTTAGACCATTCTTCTAACTTTTGTAGATCCTTCTTCATGTTGTTACAGTTGTCTGGGTCTCACTGCGTCTGAGTAAGTAGAACGGCTATTTCAGTCATCATGTTATGGCTTTCTTCAGGGTGTGCTGTGAGGTCTGCAGTCTGTCTTTATATATAGTGGGTCCTCAGACCTGGGTCGATTGAGGCAGGAAAGTTCATTGGACATGAATTTGAATTTTGACAGGCGAGTCCGTTGGTCATAACTTTGAATTTTGGTGAGAAAGTCCGTTGGTCACAAATTTGAATTTTAAAGATGTTCTCCCCATAAAGCTGGGTTATATGTTCTCTTAGGGCTCCTTTTACTAAGGTGCGCTAGCGGTTTTAGTGCACGCTACAATTCCACACATGCTAAATGCTAACACCATAGAGCTTGCGTTAGTATTTTTTGTTTAGCGCGTGGTTAGCGTGCGCTAATCTTTAGCGCACACTAAAAACACTAGCTTACCTTAGTAAAAGGAGCCCTTAGGCTTCTGCAGCTGGCATCGTTATTGTTACAGTGGTAGGGGTCTGCAGAACTGACACTTCAGCAATCATGTTATGGCTTTCTTCAGGGTATGCTGTGAGGTCCGCAGTTTGTCTTTGTACAGTATATACTGAGTGCTCAAACCTGATTGTCTGGGGCTTATGGTGACTGAGGCTGAAACGTCGGTTCTATATACCCAGACACAGCAAGACCCGGACAACTGCAACAATTATGACGCCAGCCGCGGAAGCCTAAGAGAATATGTAGCACGCTAGTTCTATTACTGACCTATTTAAAGGGGAGTTATTTCATGTTGCTTCTCAGGAGTAACAAATTAGACACTGTGCTGTTGCATTGTTAAAATGCTTTTCTAAATTATTTACATACCATGTTTCTTTTATAGCTTTAAATAATTTGGATAAATGAGCCTTCAGCTGGTAATCGCATTTCCTTAACAACACTTGTGTGTTGACACATATAAACTAATGAAAGCCCTAAGCCTGTGCTCCTTCCTGGAGCTTGTCACACTTTCCAGCTCTGATCCTGTCTGACACTTATTACTCAAGTCAGGCTTCTCTGAAAGCATTTATGTTAGGAGGTTTTGTTTCGAATGACAACGAATACCTCTATCACTGAAAGGGAAGAACATAAGCCCTGTATATGAGGAGGGTGTCAAGGGCGTCAAGTGATTTAAACTTGACATAAGCGCCAATTTAAGGCATTAAAGCTCTCCAAAATTATTTATAAGAGCACTAACACTGGAACTCATACCACCTTTCCCCCAAAATTGAAACTAGAATAATGGCAAAAACATTGACTGCAGCTATATTTTTAACAGCAAACATCTTAACATTACAAATTGCGTAAACCGGGGAGAAAATTCAAGATGGTAGAATATTCTTTGCAAGATGTTAAGACCAGAATTATCACCCAGGAAGTTAAAAATTTCAAGTTAGACAAAAAGATGGAGGATGCCCAACAAGATCAATAAGAATGTAAGACTAACGTACTGACTTTTAGTCAGGGGTTAGTGGGATTGAGAAACAAAGTGGAGAAAATGGAGAATTATACCCGTAGGTTGAATCTACGTTTTGTCAACTTTCCTCAAGCCAAGAACATAGCTCCCATTGAACTGCTTAAGAGATACCTGATGGAAGTTCGGGGGGTTCCTAAGGAAGTGGTGCCTCCATTCCCCAGAGTTTACTTTGTTCTGGCGAAAAAACGACAACCTCAGGTCCAGTTTGAATGTCACTCAATTATTAGAATCGACCGAATAAGGAAAAAATTCAGAGATGTTCAATAAATTAACTCAAAAATAATAGAAAACAAACTCATATCAAGTGAATTTCATTACCTCAAACACCCAAGGCACTACTTTTTGATTTTTTTGTGCTCTTACTGGGATGATGTGTTCATCATCGGTCTTAGTAAGGTGACGTGTGTAAATTAATTTTTTATTTTATTTTTAACAGGCTTTATAAAATTATAAAGTGCTTAAAGTGCTGTAAAAGGAAGGCACTTATCAGTTCTTGGAAACATCTTTAGAGGAAGAGAGTATGGGATCTATACTCCTTGTAATATTTGTTTTTGAGTCTGATAAAGATTGAGGGCTCCTTTTACTAAGCCGCGTTAGGGCATTAACGTGCGGAGAAGCACGCGCTAAAATGCCCCGCGTGCTAGACGCTATTGCCAGCATTGAGCTGGCGTTCGTTCTAGCCGCATAGCGTGGGGTTAGTGCGTGCTAATCTGCGTGCGCTAAAAACGCTAATGCACCTTGGTAAAAGGAGCCCTGTGTGATGATACTATATTTTCATAATAATGACAAATTGTTTTGGGGAGGAAAAGTATGGGTATTTCCTGTTGTCTTTGTGGATACACAGGGGAAAAAAAGTTTTTGCTGTTGCGCCCCTAGGTGATATCCCTGGGCGCCCATTTCTTTTTACGTTTTCCCTGCATAATGCTTAATTTAGTATGAATCTAATAGGTATCTTTTCTTTGATCTCAAACAATTAAAGGCTTTTCTTGAAAATAAGCGCAAGATACAGGTCCAGGTTAGGGACCCAAGGGAAGAAATTGGAGATTAGCCAAAAGAGGAAGGATGTTAAGTTAATTTAGTTCCAGCTGAGATGTCGTCATTCTGTTAGCATTATTTCTTAATTTTGTTGTGCCTCTTTTTCCTAATAATTTTCTCCCTTTTTCAATTGAGGACTTATAGGGGATTTAGCTATTTGACTTATTAGCATGGTTAATGCCTGTATTTTTGTTGTTTATAATAGCTAATCTCTGTTTCCTGATACATGTAATATGTTATAATTCAATTAAAATTGAATAAATAAAAAATTTTAAAAAACAAAATTGCATAAACCCCCCCAAACTGATTCTCCTCCTCCCCAGGATTTCCCAAATGAATATGCGTGAGATCTATTTGCATACAATGGAAGCAGTGCATGCAAATAGATCTCATGCAAATTCATTGGGGAAATTCTGAAAACCTGAGTGGATTGTGGCCCTCGAGGACCGACGTTGGAGAACCATGACCTAGACAATCACGAAGGAGGGTGGGTAGTAAAACCAGTTTAAGCACACACCTTCCACCTTCCCACATCCTCCTGCAACTATACCTGTCCAAAACCTAATTGCTTCCATCAAATTGCTCTCCTCATACAGCACTCTCCAGATCCCACCTCCCTCCATTCCATGCCAATAACAAGCCACCCACTTTTCCCCATACCCAATCCTTATAAAAAATGGAGATAATAACATAGTAGATGACAGCAGATAAAGACCCGAATGGTCCATCCAGTTTCAATTTAAATTGTTTTATTTTTTCTTCTTAGCTATTTCTGGGCAAGAATCCAAAGCTCTACTCGGTACTGTGCTTGGGTTCCTACTGCCGAAATCTCCATTAAAACCTACTCCAGCTCATCTACACCCTCCCAGCCATTGAAGCTCTCCCCAGCCCATCCTCCACCAAATGGCCATATACAGACACAGACCGTGCAAGTATGCCCAGTACTGGCCTTAGTTCAATTTTTAATATTATTTTCTGATTCTAGATCCTCTGTGTTCATCCCACGCTTCTTTGAACTCAGTCACAGTTTTACTCTCCACCACCTCTCTCGGGAGCGCATTCCAGGCATCCACCACCCTCTACGTAAAGTAGAATTTCCTAACATTGCCTTTGAATCTACCACCCTTCAACCTCAAATTATGTCCTCTGGTTTTACCATTTTCCTTTCTCTGGAAAAGATTTTGTTCTACGTTAATACCCTTCAAGTATTTGAATGTCTGAATCATATCTCCCCCGTCTCTCCTTTCCTCTAGGGTATACATATTCAGGGCTTCCAGTCTCTCCTCTTATGTCTTCTGGCGCAAGCCTCCTATCATTTTCGTCGCCCTCCTCTGGACCGCTTCAAGTCTTCTTACATCCTTCGCCAGATACGGTCTCCAAAACTGAACACAATACTCCAAATGGGGTCTTACCAATGACCTGTACAGGGGCATCAACACCTTCTTCCTTCTACTGGCTACGCCTCTCTTTATCAGTATCCTTCTGGCAGCAGCCACTGCCTTGTCACACTGTTTTTTCGCCTTTCACCCAAGGTCCCTCTCCCCGTCCGTGCATATCAGCTTCTCACCTCCCAGCATATACGGTTCCTTCCGATTATTAATCCCTAAATGCATTACTTTGCATTGAATTTTAGTTGCCAAGCATTAGACCATTCCTCTAACTTTTGCAGATCCTTTTTCACATTTTCCACTCCCTCTTTGGTGTCTACTCTGTTACAAATCTTGGTATCATCTGCAAAAAGGCACACTTTTCCTTCTAACCCTTCAGCAATGTCACTCACAAACATATTGAACAGGACTGGCCCCAGCACCGAACCCTGAAGGACTCCACTACTCACCTTTCCTTCCTCCGAGCGACTTCCATTAACCACCACCCTCTGGCGTCTGTCAGACAGCCAGTTTCTAACCCAGTTCACCACTTTGGGTCCTAATTTCAGCCCTTCAAGTTTGTTCAACAGCCTCCTATGAGGAACTGTATCAAAGGCTTTGCTGAAATCTAAGTAAATTACATCTAGCATATGTCCTCGATCCAGCTCTCTGGTCACTCATTCAGATAAACCACAACAAACTTTAGATACTCAAAGGGTTTAACTAAATACTGATGTGATTAAATGAAGGAAAATGGATCTCAGAAATCCACACCAAAACCATAAAAATCTCAATTGGCTTACTTGTGGATTAGGGTTTCTTTCATAGATCCAAAAAACCTTCACATTGAATCGATTGCATATACAAACTTACCCTATTCAGCAATCACATATCATATTCTCTAGTTTTCTCATCTTTTTCATTTAAAAAAAAATCTTTTTCAACTCAAAATTTTTTTTATAACAAATTCCAATGGTGACAGGGACTTTGCCTTGTCAAGAAAAAGATCAAAGCATGAAAACCATTAAGCTACTATGTGTAGTATTAAACACTGAACAGATCAATTTTGTGTCAAATATGTGGTGTTGTAATAATTTATATTGAGCACATAGCGCTAGACAAAATCATTTATCTTATATCAAGCACATAGTGCTAAACAAAATTATAAGTACAGACGTCGGATGTCGCTATGAGAGCTACTTTCACTCTCTCAATAGCGAACATATACATGATCCATTTTGAAAAAGAATGGATCAAATTTTCACCGTTCGCAGTAAGAACTTATTCTGTAATAGCATCTAGGCACAAGGACCTTATAAACGGTGCCTAGATCGGCACACCTAGCCAATCTAGACTTCCAACTTTATTTAATAATTGGCAATTAACTTATAATTGTCATTAATTGCACTTAATTGGATGGTAGGTGCCTTCCAAATTTAAGGAAGGTGCCTAGGCCAAGATGCCTACCAGAAATTAGGTGTGGTTAGAGGGCAGATCATGGTCAAGTTCTAGATACAGTAAAGGCATCTGTTTTGGACATAGATGCTAGTATTTAGGCCAAGAAACCCATGTGATATGCCTAAGGTTAAGACACCTATCGAAGCTTAAGACCATTTTAGGCACCACTAGGTGCGATTCTATAAAGTGCACCTAACTTTTATAGAATTGCACCTAAGCGCCCACACTTCTTGGTACATAAGTATAGGTGCCATTTACAGAATCTGAGCACAGATCCACTGGTATTGGGGCACCTAAAATCTAACTGCCCTCAGTTACACCAGCAATAGAACTGATGTTGTTGCAGGCAATTGAGAGTGGCAGCACTGCCTTAACCCCCCTCCCTTGCTCCGAACTATTCCCCGAATCCTTTAAATGGCACTCAAAATTGTGCGCAACCCGGAAGTGCACACACAAATTGGCTATTGAGCCAATTAGCACCAAGAATTGGCATCAAATGGCAACATTTTGGATTTGCATGTGCATCTTGCCAAGTGCTATTCTATAAATATATATGTGAAAATCTTATAGCATTTGACTGAAAAGGAGCGTGGCCATGGTATGTTCAGGGGTGTTCAGGAAGATGTCTGCAGTATAACTGAATACCAGGGATTCCTGCCTAACCAGGCTTCAGTTGGTGTAAATCCTTGTGCCCAAAGTGTGGCGCAGAAGTTTCAAGTTTATTAAAAATTTGATAAAATTGTTTATCTTGGTTTACTATGCGAAATGCAATGTAAAAAATAGGTACATTTTAAAAGAAATAATAGACATTAAGCTAACACAAGAACATAGACTAACTGGTACAAAAGGAAAGAGGGGAGAAATACAATCTTTCTAAAAAAAAAAAGGAACATTAAAAGCAAATATGACAGGGAAGGGGTAAAATGCATTAAGGGATCCTTTTTCTAAGGGCTCCTTAAGCTGCGCTGGCGGTTTTAGCGCGCGCTTAGCACGTGCTAAATTGCCCCGCGCGCTAAATGCTAATGCCTCCATTGAGCTGGCGTTAGTTTCTCCGCGTAGCATGTGGGTTAGCGTGTGCTAATCTGCAGCGCGGGCTAAAAAACGCTACCGCAGCTTAGTAAAAGGAGCCCTAGGGCGTGCCAGCCGTTTTAGTGTGCGCTAAAAGCGCACACTAAATACTAACATGTCCGTAGACTATAATGGATGCGTTAGCGTTCAGCGCGTGCTAATACTTAGTGCGCGCTAAAACGGTAGCCCTAAATAAGTTAAAGGAGCCCTAAATAAGAGATTGTGTCAAAGAGGATTAAGCAATTGTAAGCGTCCTTAAATAGTTCTAAGTGCTGTTCTATAAACAGTGTACAATTCGGAGAATAACGTTCCAAGCAGATTTTTTTCCAGCACCATTTACCGAATCTAGTCCTAAGCTTCTTTACTATACTTTTACACGCGCTAGTGATACAAATGCTGGTGCAGGATTAATTTGTCGAGGGCCCCTAGGCACACAAGTACACTGGGCCCCCTGCCCCTTCCCACCCCACCATGCGCCCAGGCAGAAACAGGAAGCTGCGTCAGCGGGAAGCTGTGGGCAAGCAGCACCGCTTGCACAATTACAGTTCCCGTTGCCTTTCTTACCTGCGTTGCTTGCTTGTCTTATTTTCCGTCGATGTGGGGGGGCCCACGTTGCCGATCGATGCTGGAGGGGCCCATCGTCGTTTGGAAAAAAACAATATTGATGCCCTCCTTCATCGGGCCCCCCTGACCATTTCGGGCCCTAGGCATGTGCCTACTTGGCCTATTGGTTAATCCTGCCCTGTGCCCAGTTATAAAATTTCCCTTAAAATACTTTAAACACATACAGAATGCATCCTTCACTTTCTTAATCAAATTTACAGAATTTGAAGACAGTTACGGCTGTCCAATTGGATTCAAAATATAACTAGCAGGTGGCCAGTGTACCGAAAAGATGGAACTTGGACTTGTGTTCACGCATCACAATGATTATTGCCATAAGCTGTTTGAGAATGTCAAGTTCTGGCATCAGATCACATGGATGTTGGATGCAGAATGACAGAGGAAGAATATGAAGATAATGGATGTTGTTATCAGAATGAAAAGTCAACATGGGTACATTGGCAAACTGGATTAATACTCTACTTTTTCTATCTTGTTTTCATATTAAAATGCTTTAATGGATGCATGAAAAAAAAACAAGTCAAAAGAGATTACTTTAAATATGAATAGGTTTAATTCTTCATCTCTGGATAGTCATGAATCATTGTTTGGGTATGTTTATTGCTCTCGCCCAATAAGTTGCCAGTTGAATTTGAACTTAAAATGCTTCAGCAAATCATTTTCTGAAACCAATTCTGTTCAGGTTTAATGAGAGCTGATTTCCAGATTTTAAACTTACCATGAATAATTTCTTGCCAACTAATTGGAAAATATTTTTAAAACAAAATGGGAGCAAAATCATCACATTAATCATGTCATTGATGAGAAGGAAATGAACTTAGGGCTCCTTTTACTAAGCTGCAATAGCGTTTTTAGCACACGCCAGGATCTTAGTGCGCACTAAACCCACGCTACAAGGCTAGAACTAACGCCAGCTCAATGCTGGCATTAAGGTCTAGCGTGCGTGGCAATTCAGCAAGCGCTAAGCGTGCGCTAAAACTGCTATCGCAGCTTAGTAAAAGGAGCCCTTAGAGATGAATGAAAAATAAATTAAGATCCACAATCACACAATAATAATCCTCCAAGGACCGGATCACTATCACATGGAGGGGCATTTAGATATGATGTCCAAGTCCGAATTAGGACATATTTCCGGAAACTTCTCAAAAAAAAAACCCCACCTAATTCACAGCCATGATTGAACAAGAAAAACATCTAAATTTCTGGTTTGATTATGGCTTTGAGCTAGACATTTTCAAGCTGAACATGGCCATCTGTAAATACAATTTTCAAAAAAAGTCCCGGAGAAAAACAAGCCATATGGATGTCTGTCTGGCAGCATTCCTAGTGAACTGGCCACTCAGACATCCCAGCAGTGCAGAGAGACAGCCTGTGATCAAAGAAGTAGACTTCATATAAAGGAGCTCAGTTACAAATCCTACCTAAACCCCTTTTTTATTGTATGGTGAGTCCTCCAGGAACAGAGAAAACCTATTGTGCTTAAAGGTCCACTACTATAATAGCCCTGAGGCTTGTAGATCAAGAGGTATTTATATGTTCCAGAGGACTCACATATTTGTACTGAAATGAAAGTGTTAAAGTAGGAACTGACCCCGCGTTCCATTGTTTATTGTCCATTGCACTGACCACTAGGCTAATCCAGCCACTTGCTTGCTGTTTTCTTATAAATAACCATAATATCTGGAACTGTCATTCTGCCTAGTATTTACTGTCTCATCTTTTGGATTTAGGAGAGGATCCTTGACCACTGGAGGATTAAGGAGGGTCATGCCTTCATCCCTCCAGTTAGGGCACCTTTTCTGACTTAGGTTTGACTGAAACAGGTCTAAATCAAAACATACTTCTTTTCTGCCCAGGATCTTTATTTTTTATGTTCCATTATCACAGAAAAATGTCCAGATTTTAAGCCCTCCCAAATCCTGCCCAAAACATGCCTCCAACACACTCCCTTGCTATTTGGATACACTCAGTGAAAAATAGCCCAATTAAGCCTTTTCAAAAATTGTGATATAGACATTTTGGTAGGAAAACCCTCCATCTGTTGCTTTATGCTGCTTTAGATACATTTTTCTCTTTTGGAAATGAGCACCATAATGTAATTTAAAAAGGCAGATACATTTCCTTCACTTAAGGGAAGTTTGGGAATGGCAAAACTTAACTCTAGATAGTTGAACCACCTAGAGGGCTCTATTACTAGTTTGTTAAGTTTTGGGGTTTTTTAAAACTTATTGCTCCTTAACTGCAAATGCTAAGGCAGTGATTCTCAACTCGGTCCTGGAGTACCACCTTGCCAGTCAGGTTTTTCAGGAAATCTTCAATGAATATGCATGAAAGAAATTTGGATGCGAAGGGCCACTGAAACGTTCTCTACCCAACCAAGAAGAGAATGATGTGGAGCCATGAAACTTACAAGTTACTCCACACTTTTCTTGATACTTTTTGTGGGTGTGGGGGAGGGGATAAGAATATACATGTTGGGTTTTGGCAGATGATTCTGGAAAAGTGTCATGTTTTGTAAGCTTTGGTAAATAACCATGATTTTAACTCTGATTTAAACTCTTGAATGATGGATTACAGTGAATGTGAAGAGGAAGATTATATTGGCCAACACTCGCTTTGTTGCCTCAAATGTTAGACCTTTTTCTGGGTATATTTGACCTGCTGAGTCCAAAAATGGCACCAGTTTTCTGCTATCAGCTCTAGCTTTGGAGATACAGAATATGTGCCATATACCTCTCTTCACTCTGCTCGCCCATTTAAAAATCAGGATATTTTAATGTAGTGTTTAAGTTAATATCTTGTAAGCATGAAGAAAACATTAAAAATTAAAAGTGTATAACATGAAAATCTACTTATTTCACACCAAAAGCACAAGTTTATAATACAAACTTTCCAGTCATTCGACACACACAAGAAGCTCCTTTTGTAAGACTTCCAAGAATGGGACCTGCCATGACAATCCTGCATAAGATTCCAACAATAGTCCGCCATCATATGTGCATCCTATCTACCTTGGTATCTGGCTTCTGTTGATTTTATGTCTTGGTGAAATCTTTGTTTAAGTCACCAAGATTCTCTGGAAAACGATCTAAGTGACTTTGCAGATAATGGACTTTAATACTCATGTTACAGCCAAGCCTGTTGAAATGAAAAAGCATATCCTCTACTACAGGGGTGCCCAAAAGATTGATCGCGATCGACCAGTAGATCACAAAGGCAATGCGAGTCAATCACGGAGCCTTTGCGTTCTCCCTGTTCCCCAATGCCACAACAGGCCAGCAGCGTCTGCAGAAGCACCCCCCCCCTGTCAATTCTGAATTGACGTTGAGGGGAAGGCTGGTGGGCCCAGTGCTTCTGCAGTCGCTGCTGACCTGTTGCGGCATCAGGGAACAGGGAGAACCTAGCAGCAACAGCGGCTTGACCTGTTCCCAGACGGCGACGGTGGCTTGGAGAGAAAGAAAGGGGAGACAGAAAGACAGACAGGGAGACAAAGAAAGAAAGGGGGTCAGGTAGACAGAGAAAGAAAGAGGAGACAGAAAAACAGACAATGACACAGAAAGACAGGGACACAGAAAGAAAGGAGCAGGGAGACAGAAAGAAAAGGGGTAGGGAGAAAGAAAGAAAGAAAGGGGGGAAGGGAGACAAAGAAGGAAAGGGAGACAGAAAGACAGACAGAAAGAAAGGGGAGGGAGGGAGAGAGTAAGAAAAAGTTGGGGGAGGGAATGGAATGGAGTTTGTCAAGTGGCAGGGGACAGGCATGGAGAGAGAAAGAAAAAGTTAGACTTATGGAAGGACAGAGATGTTGGTTGGTGAATGGAATGAGGTCTGGAGGAGACAAATCATGCAGGAGGCAGAAAGAAATGAAGAAATATTGGATGCACAGTCAAAAGAAGAAAGTGCAACCAGAGACTCATGAAATCATCAGACAACAAAGGTAACAAAAATTATTTTATTTTCAATTTAGTGATCAAAATGTGTCTGTTTTGAGAATTTATATCTGTTGTCTATATTTTGCACTATGGCCCCTTTTTACTAAACCGCAGTAGCAAATTTTAGCACAGGGAGCCTATGAGTTTTGAGAGCAGCGTGGGGCATTCAGCGCAGCTCTCTGCACTAAAAACCACTATCTCAGTTTTGTAAAAGGGAGGGGGTATAGTTGTCTATTTTTTGTATAGTTGTTACTGAGGTGACATTGCATATTTTAAATATACATAATAAACACTTTAAATTTCAATTAATGCTGGAATGTCCAGTGATATAATATGAGAACAAGCATAGGCTATTAACTGATTCAAACTGAGAAAAAGCCTCAGACAAAGGCCCTCCCACCTCCACCAAAGTGGTTTGCTAAAGGTGGTTCAGCGGTCACCTCATCGGCAAAAAACCTTCAATGAAGATAAAAGCTTTATGCTGTGCATTGCTAGCGAAAACAAAAGATAGAAGAAAAACTTTTCCACTTATCTTCTGCTGATTGGTACACCAACGGTGGCCAGCATTTCACAAATCTGCTGCCTCAGGGTGTAACACGACTGATCAGACTTTAAAGTGGGACGTCAAGTGCGTCTCCTGCATATCAGATTCAGCGGATGGCGGGCCTGCTGGGTGGACAAAAATTTCTCCAAATGTAAAGAATCATTAAAAATATACTGAGTCCTTGATAAATTACTAAGCACTTACAAGGAAATTGAAAAAAAGAAGAAGCTCCCTTGGTGAGAACATGAGCCTTCAAAATTAGGAAAGTCCTTCTAGATAACCGAGTTGTTCGATTCACATCCGGGAAAATGTGTGTGGTCTTACTACAGAACACCTTATTCTTGTTCTTAAAATATGCTTTCATTATTGCAGCTTTATCAACCTCATTAGAAAAAAATAACCAAAAGGGTAGCTCGCACTGGAATATTATCCACCGAGTCCTCCAGAAAGGAAGAAATATTTGCACTAACTGAAGGAGCCAAAGAGGCAAGGTTGCCCTCCTATTCTGGGATGATCACTCACCTTTTAGGTGCATTAATACAATACCAATGTTATTTAATGTGGGTTTTAAATGCGTTCGATATATGTCCTACATATACCAAATCAAATGGACAGCAAATTCCATATACCATATTGTGAGAATAACCCTTGAGTTTTGTATATAGTGCCTTAATTTGTGCTTGCAAATTGGTGCACACAGTCAGTTTGTGCACACAACTTAATAAATTGGCCTAAATGGCACCAAAAACTGGTAAACACCTTATAATTGATGCTAATTGGTACTAATTAAAAGTTAGGCACACAACTTGGAAAGTGCAAAGTATGTACCAGTTCTAGTGTGAAAATTTGAAAAGAAGGCGTGGCCAGAGGAGGTGCATGGGCGTTCATAAAAGTTATGTGCATCATTATAGAACATGCCTGATCTGTGCACACAACTTAAGCAGAGTACTAAGGGCTCCTTATACAAAGGTGCACTAGCGGTTTTAGCACGCGCTGAGTGCACACTAAAGTGCCGCGTGTGCTAGCCGCTACCGCCTCCTTTTAAGCAGGCGGTAATTTTTCAGCTGCTAATCTTGTGCATGCGCTAAAAACACTAGCGCACCTTTGTAAAAGGAACCCTAAGTTTTAGTTGGCCAGGTTTTAGTTGGCTTAAATAGGTGTGCCTAAAAGTATATGCAATACACTTAACACAGTTCTATAACAGGTACACATACCTTATAGAATCGCACTAAGCGCAATTCTAGTTGGCACCAATTTTTTTGTGCTATATATAGAATCAGGCCCTAAATACCTAAAGCTAAACTGTGGCCTTTTCTCCCTGATTACTTTAAACCTTTGTTCTTAATCCCTTACAATCTGCTTTTTAAAAAAAACTAAAATATAATCTTTCTAAAACCTATATTTCTTTAATATTTTCCAAAATTAGATCATTTTATTCATTAACTGAATTCTAATTGACTGGTTTCTATTTCATACTTCAGTTATTACAGTTGCCTATATGCTGATTTAGCACAGTCCATCATTTGATCCTATACATCAATTTATAATGCTTCTGGCCCTCTAATTTTATGCACCCTACCTTTATTCGTTCTTCCTCACCGTTGTAGCCACTTCATTGGTTTCCAATTTATCTCAGTGTCAACATTCTAACTACTTACTATTAATTTTATAATACCATTTTCTTGCCTCCTCCTATTTAACCTTCTCCCTTTAAAGTCAATTTTTCATCTCTTCCAAATGCTCATCTCCATTCTTTATGGTGTGAATTTTTGTGCATGAAAGAGAAGTGGGACTTGGTGCGATACTCTATGTGATGATCGTCAGGTGGCCAAACAGGTTGAAAAGGCAACAGCAAAAGCTAGAAGGTTGGGTGCTTAGGGACAGGAATGGTCAGTAGGAAAAAAGGAGGTATTGCTACCCCTGTTTAAGATTCTGTTGAAACCTCATTCTAAAAAGATATAAACAGGATGGAATCGGTCTAGAGGAAGGCTACTAAAATGGATGGTGGTCTACGTCATAAGGCATATGGGGACAGACTCAATGATCTCAATATGTATACTTTGGAGGAAAGGCAGAGAGGGGAGATATGATAGAAATGTTTAAATATCTTAAATATCTGTGTGGCATAAATACATATGAGGAGAGTTTCTTTCAGTTGAAAGGATGCTCCAGAATAAGAGGGCATGGATGAAGTTAAAAGGTGATAAGCTCTGGAGTAATTTAAGGAAATACTTTTTTACAGAAAGGGTGGTAGATGCATGAAATAGAGGTGCCAGTAGAGGTAGTGGAGACAAAGACTGTGTCTGAATTCAATAAAGCATAGTCCTCAGTTTACAAAGCTTGCCTCGGGAAGCCTCTCTAGAGCACTGCTGCCCCAATAGTATACCCAAAAGAATATCCTAGGACCTTATCCCTGGTGAGAAAAAAATGTGAATTTTAGTGAGTGCATAAAACAATTTTAAAAGTGCTTAAAACAATTAATCTCATTGCTCCCGGATTGAAAGGGTAATGCAGCAACCAAAATTAATGCCTCTGCTGCGAATGGCAACATATTCTGCTACTACTACTACTATTTATTATTTCTATAGCGCTGAAAGGCATACGCAACGCTGTACATTCTAACACACAATATACAGTCCCTGCTCAGAAGAGCTTACAATCTAGTTTAGACAGGACATTTCAGGGTTGGGGAGATTATAGTGGGTATAGGTATCTGCAAGCGGTGAGGGGGAGTTAAGAGTTGAAAGCAGTCACAACTTTGCTAATTCTTAAGACGTAATGAAGCGCAGTACTTATCTGCTAGGATGTAATCGCAACAATGCTATCAGTACTTTTGCGTGCTGTAAAAATCCAAATGATCCACATTCTATGCGAGTCCGATGGGGCTCCATTTCAGAGGCCATTTCTAAATCGATCTATGTTCACAGACTGCTGGGTGGGTTTCAATGCAGAGCGAGTGATGAGTAGAAGTGCTTACAGTTCCTGATGAAGGGGTTTAGCCTTTACAAACTCTATCCTTCCTCTCATCAACACCTCTCTACAAATAGGCATAGTGCCCGCAAACTGGAAGTTGGCGGTCATCAGACCAATTTTGAAAAAACCTACACTCGACCCTAACACGATCAGCAACTTTAGACCTGTCTCCAACCTACTATTCATCTCCAAGATCCTGGAAAAAACAGTGAACCCAATTACACTCCATTGATCAACAAGGCGCCCTATCCACCTTCCAACCAGGATTCAGGAAACTCCACAGTACTGAAACCATCCTTCTCGACATCATTGATAACTGCTGGAAACTCATGGACAAGGGTAATGATGTCCTTCTGGTGTGCTGCCTTTGACACTATTGACCATCTTCTCCTCATTGAGCAGTTCTTTGAAATCAGAATCTGAGACATTGCGCTATGATGGTTTGCCTCTTTCCTGAATAACAGATCCCAAAGCGTTCTGCTCAATGACATGCTATCAAAATCGAAACTGATCAGATACGGTGTTCCGCAGGGGGCTTTGCTATCCCCCCTATTATTCAATCTCTATATTAGACTTGTCCTAGACGTAGCACACAAATATCAAATACAGATTCACTCCTTCACGAATGACATCCAACTGTACCTACAACTAGGAGAAGCCAGTGAAGCCCAGATTGCGAAACTCCTAACCTGCCTCTTGGAAATAAAAAACTGGATGTCCATCAACAAATGACAACTAAATCCCTCCAAGATGGAACTCCTTTGGATCCGCAAAGAATGCTGCGACTGCGCCTGTCCCTCGCTGCACTGGAACTCAACTACTATAACTGCAAAGACCAGGTTTGCAACCTAGTAATACTCCTTGATTGCAACCTGTTGCTTTCCAACCATATCTCTCAGGTGGTATCTTCCTTATTTTACTACCTGCAACAACTCTCCCATATGGATTACTGCAATGTGCTATTCAACGGTCTCATGGCAAAGAATGTACAACATCTCCAGTGTGTTCAACACATGGCAATCATGCTTTTAAAAAATTTCCATGCCCGTGACCCTGTCTCTCAGGCTTTAGCATCGACTCACTAGCTGCCCATAGCCAAACGCTGTGTCTTCAAGGGCCTGATGTTAGTATTCAAATCCTTGCCGGACAGTTGCCAAGTTACATGAAGGCTAAGCTTCTTCTGTACATGCTGAACCAGTCCCTCCGCTCCTAGGATGAAATATGCCTCAAAACATCTCCTGGCTGTGCCATTTGACTGCAAACCAACAAGCAACAGTTCTACTCCCACTTCATATCGAGCCACTGGAATCGACTGCCTCCACAGATCAGGTCCCTTGAAGGACTCCTCAGCTTTATAAAAGCAATAAAAACATACCTCTTCACCTAAACCCCTGCCCCCCAATGGACTACAAAGAAATGTACACTGGTACCAGAACCAATATGTGTCACATTAGGAAAACTTGTACTGTAAAACTATGGCAAATCTAACCTGGCAAATTTAATCTAAACTATGTTCGTCAAATTAAGATAAAACTTGTATTGAAAACCTCTTCCTCCTCCCTTGTCCAAGCGCCCACGGCTGGTTTGGGACGAAGATTTGTGGTTGGAGGTGCGTGTCGGCCTGGATGAGGACCTGGACCCTTTTGAGGAATTCCAGGATCTTCTCGAGGGGACGGCCGCTGGTGGCATAGCGTCTTGTTTCCCTGCTTCCAGCGAGGAGGCATCCGTGGTGCACCTTTTTCAGAGGGGTGAGCTGCCAGACCTGATTCAGCAGGTCTCCTCAGTACTGCGTTTTGAGGAGGCACCACCAGAGGCCCCGCATGGGGGACCCTTTTCTTAGGGGGATCCACACTGTTTCCCACTCTTTTTCTATGCATTAGGATATTCGGGATCTCGTCCTGGCGGAGTGGGAGTTAGGATAAAAACTTGTATCATAAGCTTGTACTGAAATTATGTATGTTTAACCTGTAACCCATTCTGAGCTCTTTGGGGACAATGGGATAGAAAATGAATTAAATAAATAAATAAGGTTGAATGTGAAACAAATCTAAGTTTAGCCTGGTGTTATATTGTGTGAAAATTGCTGTGTTTATCTATTTACTTTTAAACAACTGTGGAGGCATTATTTTCTTGTCTCATTCTCTCAATAAACACTAATCTGTAAAAAGAGCTCTCTGTGTCTATTGAACTTTATTGTTGCTGAGTGCCTTGATTTATTGCATGCCTATGAGCAAATAGCACATAGGCATTTATTAGATTTGCTCTACTGCTTAGACTTGCAAGTGAAAAATTGCAGTCAGATTCCATCTCTAAAACCAGTCAAAGAGTTAGTAGATTGCTCTTTTGTATGTGAAGTGGGAGGATTATCCAGCACTTCATCTCTCCTTTGGGAGATGATTATACATGCATAGCCTCCATGGTATGAAACAAAAGCCAGGGATTGGAAATAGTGCAGCCTTTATTTAAAAAATGAAAGCAGCCAGAGAGGGTGTGAAGGCAGCAACAGCAGGGGAATTAGGGTAATGACTATGTGAGCGAGTCTATAGAACTCTGACCCTTCACTTACAGAATACTTCCCCAATTTCCTTGTAAGTGCTTAGTAACTTATCAAGGGACTCAGTATATTTTTAATGATTCTCTACATCTGGAGGCCCGCCATCCACTGAATCTGATATGCAGGAGACGTACTTGACGTCCCACTTTAAAGTCTGATCAGTCGTGTTACACCCTGAGGCAGCAGATTTATGAAATGCTGGCCACCGTTGGTGTACCGATCAGCAGAAGATAAGTGGAAAAGTTTTTCTTCTATCTTTTGTTTTCGCTAGCAATGCACAGCATAAAGCTTTTATCCCCAGAGAATCAGAATCACAATAAGAAAAGAGTTACACCGCCTACTGGACACTTTCACATGAACAGATCACTGCCCGAAAATATACCATATTTTTCGCTCCATAAGACGCACCTGACCATAAGACGCACCCTAGATTTAGAGGAGGACAACAAGAAAAAAAACCATTCTGAACCAAATTGTGTACTAATATATACCAGGCTTTGCCCCTGCCAAGCTCTACACCCTGCCCCCCTCCCCTCCCTGCCTAACACCAGCTCTGGCAGGATACACATTTCATATCTGACAAAACAGAAAAAAAAATCATTTTTTCTACCTTTTGTTGTCTGGTCATTATTGAAATCATTGTGGTCCCAGACTTTGGTTGTCTTCTGATAAGTTGCTTGCCAGGATCTCCTTCTTTCTTTTTCCCTTTCATTTCCCTTCCCTCCCCCGAAGGTCAGGCATCTTTCCTTTTGGTCCGAGATTTGCCCCTCTTTTCATTCCTTCCCTCCCTCCTTCCCGGACCCCTCAATACAATTCCACTGGTTTCTTAGCAGACTGTTAGTGGGTAGTTTGCCATTGTCTTTCTTGGCCATCTTTATAAACCCACCCCCAGCTAAGGTTGGATAATCATTTACCAACCGAAAGTGAATGGTTGGCTGAGTTGGCTAAAGACCAGCTATCTTACAGAAATCCCAGTGTGGTATTTAACCTATGCTAGGTGCACTAGGCAAGTGGCCTACCGATTGCACCATGAGGCTCTCTATGATTTAAGACAATATATGTAAGGACAACTGAATTTGGGGGTAGCGTTTATTTTAAGAATGAGTGCAACTTTGATGCACATTCTGAAGAGTTAAAGGGTGCTGCTGATTTTCAAGAAAATACTTCGGGATCCATTTTCTCTTTCTGCATTGGATATTTCTCTTGATACAGCCTCCTGTCAGCTCTGTGGTGTGACCATGCTGAAAAGAAATGTTTCGGGAGCCTGCCAATGCAATCTCCGTGTGACGAGTCGGGGGTTTGCCAGGAGGTAAAACACAGGGTTCAGGATCGAGCCTTCTTCAAGAAACTGTCTTTAAGCTCAGGCTGGGCTGGTGAGAAGATTGCAGCACTGGGGGAGAGAGTGCCCAGCAAAGGCTCTAAAGTCAGCCTCTGCAGCACATTCCCTCTGCTGTGGTCTCGCCCCTCCTCTGACGTACATGACCGCTGCTGAGGGAACATGCGGCAGCGGCAGGGCTCAGATTTCGACATGGCTCCTTTTCACATGTTGCGCTGCATCTGATAAAGGGAGGGAAAGAATGGTGGGTCTCGGCGACGGCAGGAATTGTTTAGCTGGCCAGGTTTTATTGGCCCGCATGCCTGATGTCTGATTTAAAGGTATGGACAAGGTGCCACATGAAAGACTACTAAGGAAGCTATGGAACCACGGGGTGCAAGGGGAGTTCCACCGATGGATCAAAAACTGGTTGGCGGACAGGAAACAGAGGGTTGGAGTAAAGGGCCATTACTCAGACTGGCAGTGGGTCACGAGCGGAGTTCCACAGGGGTCGGTGCTGGGACCGCTACTTTTCAACATATTCATTAATGACCTGGAGGCAAGAACAAAATGTGAGGTTATTAAATTTTCAGATGACACCAAACTATATCGCAAGGTAAATAACATGGAGGACTGCGAAGATCTCCAAAAAGATCTGACAACACTGGAAGAATGGGCCAAAAAATGGCAAATGAGTTTCAACATAGGGAAGTGCAAAGTCGTACATATAGGGGAAAAAAACCCGATGTTCACTTACAAAATGGGGGGATCAGCGCTAGGGGTGAGCGACCTTGAAAGAGACCTGGGAGTGATGGTAGACACAACATTGAAGGCGTCGGCGCAGTGTGCAACAGCCTCAAGGAAAGTAAACAAAATGTTGGGTATCATTAAGAAGGGTATCACGACCAGAAAGAAGGAAGTCATCCTGCCACTGTATCGTGCTATGGTGCGCCCGCACCTGGAGTACTGTGTTCAATTCTGGTCGCCGTACCTCAAGAAGGACATGGAGGTACTTGAGAGAGTTCAAAGAAGAGCAACTAAGCTAATAAAGGGTATGGAGGACCTCTCATATACTGACAGACTGAAAAGGCTAGGGCTTTTCTCCCTGGAAAAGTGGAGACTTCGAGGAGACATGATAGAAACCTTCAAGATCATGAAGGGCATAGAAAAAATAGACAGGGACAGATTTTTCAAATTAAGGGGATCAACAAGTACAAGGGAGCACTCAGAGAAATTGAAAGGGGAGAAGTTTAGAACAAACGCTAGGAAGTTCTTTTTCACACAGAGGGTGGTGGATACATGGAACGCGCTACCGGAGGATGTGATAAACAGGAGCACGCTACAGGGGTTCAAAGAAGCTTTGGATAGGTACTTGGAAGACAAAGAGATTGAGGGGTACAGATAAGAGTAGAGGTAGATTATAGGGATGGGATTAGAGGTAAGTTATAAAATTAATCAGGGATCACTGTTCAGACACTAGGCCTGATGGGCCGCCGCGGGAGCGGACCGCTGAGCAAGATGGACCTCTGGTCTGACTCATCGGGGGCAACTTCTTATGTTCTTATTAGACACAACCTTATTTCCACCCACTTTTGGGTGGAAAAAAGTGTGTTTTATGGAGTGAAAAATACAGTACTATTAGCCTAGAAAGGGGGAAGGGGAGAAAACGAGGTACACCGGAAGCAGCTCTCAGGAACAGATAGGGAAAAAATGCTTGAGTACCTGAATAAATTCATGTAAACCATTCTGAACTCCCTTGGGTACACGGTATAGAAAACAAATAAAAGGTAGGGCTTGAAAGAGAGAAAAGAAGACCTGGGGAGAGAGCAAGAGAAAGAATCTCTAGAGAATGACATAGGGACAAATTTGTCGCAGTCTCCGCAGGAACTCAATTTCCCCACTCCATCCCCACGAGTTTTACTGCTTTCCCTGTCCCATTCCTGTAAACTCTGCCTTAACTGCACAAGCCTCGGACACTATGATTTCAAAGTATTTGAGGCTTGTGAAGATGAGGACAGAGCTTGCAGGAATGGGGCAGGGGCAGGGACAGGAAAAGAACTCGCAGGGACAGGACTGGAAAATGAGTTCCTGCGGGGACAGGGAAAAATTTGCCCTCATGTTATTCTCTAATCCTGCCTACAGACCTGGCTGTTCCCTTTGCAGAACTGATTGAAGAAACCAGAAGAGGATTTAAGGTAAGAACTTTTATTCTGATGCCTAACTGATAAGCTGAACCTACACAACAGAGGCAAGCTGTTAATGGGGCAGAGGACTGGATGCCAATCGTCGCTAAACCAGTTTGACTGGATTAATGACCGAATTTGCAGACGCAGTGTTCAAAACATGGTTTTCCATGCGTTTGTACATTCTCTGACTCTGCCATGCAAAGTACCTCATTAGTATTAAAATGAGATTATTAATATTAAAACGTGTCATCCAATCAATGGCCTAGCACCGCAAAGGCATGCACCGATCAGTAATACCAACCCAAAAAAGCAACAGGTCTGCCGTATGTTTTCATTTTTTTTCTATGGGCACATGTTGCTATTATTTGGGTTTTTGCCAGGTGTGACCTGGATTGGCCACCATGAAGACGGACTACTGGTCTAGATGGACCATTAGTCAGACCTAGTAAGGGTATTCTTATGTTCTTAAATGTGTTTGGATGGAGAAACTTCTAAGTGTAAAGCAAGTTTGCTCCCAGTTATTTTGTTCTATCTCATGTTTTTATGGACTTGAGGAACCTCAAACTACATATAATTTGAAGTCTGTGAGGCAACAAATTGTAACCCAGAAGAATAAATCTTTTTCCTTGAGCACATTTTTATTTGTGGTTTGTCTGTGTGATTGAATCCTCTCTCGACAGCTGTGAAAGGCTGTCACAGGCTAGTTAAAAGAAAATAATGTTAGTCCCAGCACCTTAACACTACCAGCATTGGATTATAGGGGAGTATAGTGGTGCCTCACACAACGAACTTAATTCGTTCCAGGAGCAAGTTTGTTATGCGAAAAGTTCGTTATGTGAAACGCGTTAAACGCAGTGACTAACGACTGCCTGCAGTGCCTGCGCGGAAGGATGCAATACATCGGCAGCGATCGTGGAAGCTCGGGCGACTTCGTTGTGTGAAACGAAGTTCGTTGTATGAATCATGACATGAAGTTCGTTGTGTGCAGCGTTCGCTGTGCGAGGCGTTCTTTATGCGAGGCACCACTGTATAGACAATTTTACCTTTTCATTGTGTTTCATGGGCACAAGGAATGTGGGATTTCATTTTGCTTTCCAGATCTGATGCATGTTAAATAGCTTCAGTGGTCATCAAGAGGTTTAGAGGTGTATGGGAATGAATGAGGAATATGAGTGCAAGCATTTCTAGAGTATGGACACAAGGAATAGATATATGCAAAAGGATGTATAGATGAGACAGGAACTCAGAGAGGTGTGTGGTCAGTGAAAATGTCACCCTGGTTGTGTTGGAAGTATGGCCTGCCAGTGTTACAATCTCATGTACTGTTTTATTAACAGTCAGGAAAAAGTCTGTCCCCTTACACATCTTTCACACTTAATTCAACTGAGTACAAATGACTAGAAGGACAGAGGGTATCAGACTTTTATTTGGTCCTGTTTATGCACTAAACCTTGGTGATTAAGGGCCGAACAGCACTTAAGCAGCCAAGTGCTGATTCCGCCCCCGGAATGCTCCCTACATAACCAGCTTCAAGTTTGATGGTTTCAGCCACTGAAAATTAGTGGCCAACCCTGACCAAACGATGTGAGCAGTCATCGGTTAACTACATCACTTTGAATATCAGCCTCAATGTTTTTATCTGAGTCCAAAACATATTGAATGAGATTTTTGATGCTTGGGTTATCAGAAATGTAAACTGAACTTATAATTGGTCATTTTTGTTGAACACAGTCCTACTTATAATACATCTTAGATTTGCTTATTTAAGAACGTGGAGGGAAGTTATCAAAGCCTTTTACCCAGCTGAAGTGGCCTGCCTGAAAATTGCCCTCCATGGGATTCACAACACATGTTTAGATGCAGTAAAATGGAATCTTACTTTAGGGATTTATACGTTGGGGAGGAAACTGCATTTACCTGTCATTTTTTTTTTTTTTGTAAGTACACGTTCCCCTTGATGAATCAGCATTTTCTTAAACACTGACTAAATTACCCCCCGATATTCAGGCATTGGTACTGAATACCAGGGGTTAAACATGGGCAAGCTGGGCATCAGAGCTTATGCAGGCCTGACTAATATTTAGATCAACATACAAAATGGATCACCCAATTATTACATATAATGTAATTTTAAAACAGAGGAAAAAAAGACCTCAAAAAACCCCTGGAATATGATCAAACAGACCATAGCCAATTGGGGTTGGTTTTCATCACTGGTCAAAAAACCCCTGTGTAATTTTTTAATTTTTCATGTGATTTTAAATTTATTCTTATCAAATATGTGTTATATTTTTATGATGTTTTTTAATGTTTGAATCACCAAAAATTTTTTTTATCAAAATCTCTCTTGTTTATAATTGAGCATAAGGAACCAGCAGCTCTAAGTAAATTTCAATGTTTGAAAAAACACATTGCTTTTGAATATCAAGCACTTATCTTAGTAACCCGACGGAGGTCCCATCCGTTTCGCTCCAACGGGCTTCTTCGGGGGTAACAATAGAGCTTGTGTGGTGCCAGTACACAATAATTTTTTTCAAATTGCTCACATATTCCGTGATCTCACTGAATGCTCAAAATTCATTTCATCAAGAGTTATGCATCCCCAGCTGAATATCAGGCCAGCATCTACATAATTGTTTTTCTTAAATAAGAATCCCCAAGTTCCCTCCCTTCCTCTCCCCTCTCCTAAGCTCACTGCAATAAGAAGGCCCTCAGCCAGAATGTTATTGCAATCTGGCTCCAAAGCAAATGTTACTACCATTGTTGACCTCTGTGTTTGTCACTTACAGCCAAGGTTCAAGAAATTCTGTCAGATTTAAATTGACAGATTGTTCCCTTGACAAAGCCCCAAAGTCTTTACCAGGCGAAAAAAAAATGTTCTGTTCTTTAACCAATGGTGGTGTTGCTTCAGACAGAATTTTCAAGATCTGCACAAAGTATTTCTTCACCATTTCAATAGTGGAGTTATAGAAAACCTGGGGAAATTTCAGAACCAGAAGTTATTCCTCCTAACTTGGTTCTCCAGATATTTAACTTTCCAATGTAGACTTCACAAGCATATTGCTTAACTCTCTAACTTCACCAAATTTAAGATCTAACTCTTCCAGTTTGGTAGAATGTTGATTCAATTCATAAGCCTGTGAAATAACAGTCTCAGAAACTGTCTTTAAATCTCCAAAATATTTTCCACTCAATTTCAAAAATGAAGAGGTGACCTCATATACAGCATCCCTGAGAGACTCTAAAAGTCACCACAGCTGATCTAACCAAGTCTTTCATCCCAAAGGTAAAAGCAGCATCTCCCTCAGCTCCTTGCTGATAGCACACAGTTAATGAGTTAGTCTCTCCTATATGTGTTTTCTTCATCAGAGCAGTTCTCTCTTAAGGTGAAGATACCACCAAAGGTGGTCCACCAGCTGCAGTGGCACTCCTATAGGATGTGTCTGACAGATGCCCGATTCTCAGTCTAGGCATTTTCCTGGATGTGGAGTGGTGTTCGCATGCTTCATTTATGGGCAATCAAAAGGGAAAGGTTTGGACTAACCTCCTGGTACCCAATTCAGGACCCCCTGCTCTGACAGATGATGCTGGAAGATTTGGGGGCTTCTGCCTTATCCAACTCGCCTTCCTCTTCTGTCCCATATCTCTTAGCCCTATCAACTGCATAGCTCTCCCTCACTTGGAAGCAGAACCGTGGTGGAAAGCTTAACCAATGCATCTTAGTGAAAAGGAGTCCCTGGGTTTTCTAATTCCAAACTTATACAGAAAAAAGCAAAAAATAAAATAAAAATTAAATCCAGCTGATATTCAAAATGATTTAACCAGCCAAAAATGGCCACTGACCAGTTTAATTGCTTGTTCGTGGCTGTCTAGTCATTTTCAGTGGCACTTAACCAGTTAACTTCATTTAAAATGAATGGCTAGTGCCAAACTCAAAAGCAGCTAACTTGTGGGTGTTCCAGTGGCTGTCGGGTTAAGTGCCAATATTCAGCCCCTTACCGCATAAGCAAACCACATAAATCAGGCCAGGTAAATAGCAGTCCTATCTTTAAGTGGTTTGGTTTATGTGGTCAAGGGCTAAATATTGACTTGGTTATGTATTATCTGGCTCAAAAAAATGGATATTCAATGCCAAAGACCAGGACCCAGGAATAACTCAGGCGGCGGGCAGCAAAATGTTCACTGCTGCCGGCTGAATATAATAATAATAATAACAGTTTATATACCACAGGACCGTGAAGTTCTATGCGGTTTACAATGATTTGAAATGCTACAGATTGAGTAGAATTAACATAGTTAAAATCTATTGATTAACAGCTCCAGAGATCAGTTATTGTAGGAGAGATTGTGCAAATCAGCTTATCAGGAGGTGGGGGGGTATATGTCATAGCTAAATTCTGAGATATCTACTTTCCACTTGCAGTTATATATAAATTTCTTCATATAGCAAATCTCAATCATATAAACATTCAAAAAATCACTATGGGCTCCTTTTAACAAGATGCGCTACGGGGGTTAGCGCATATGACATTTCATCACACACTAACCCCAGCGGCACATCAAAAAACTAACGCCTCATCAATGGAGACGTTAGCGACTAGCGCGGCAGGTGGTTGAACGTGCGGTATTCTGCGCGTTAACCGCCTACCGCAGCTTGATAAAAGGAGCCCTATATGTTTCACTATAACTCTTGGATCTCAGTATTTTGACTCCCTCCACACCCACCACTTCCGCGATGCATAGAGTAATGTGAAGCAGATCTTCACTGATCCTCAAGTATGCTATTTATTCTAATTATTGTTCTAATTAAATTTACTTGTTATATTTTTTAAAATATTTATGAAGCTATTAAAATTCCTTAATTATTTCAAAAGTATAAAGTACATAAACTTAAATCTTCTGTTAGCAAGTGGGTTCTCTCCACCGACATGTCACATGTTTCACGCTTGCTGTTTCAAGGGGCCATCCCCTAAAAATAGAAACTCTAAACTTAACTATCTGCTTTTAGATAGTATATATAAAATTATAAGAAAAAAAACGTTTTGTAATGGTAATTATACTTGAGGATCGGTGAAGATCTACTGCACATTACTCTGCACCGCGGAAGTGGTGGGTGCGGAGGGAGTGAAAAAGACTGAGCTCTAAGAGTTATAGGGCTCCTTTTACGAAGCCACGCTAGCGGGGTTAACACATGCAACTAACCCCCGTGCTGGCCGAAAAACTACCGCCTGCTCAAGAGGAGGCGGTAGCAGCTAGCGCATCCGGCGGTTTAGTGTGCGCTATTACACGCGTTAAACCACTAGCGTGCCTTTGTAAAAGGAGCCCATAGTGAAACGTATAGTGATATAGCTGAATTCTGAGCATCTCACCTAATTTTTTCCTTGCATTGTTTTCTAATCACAAAATATCCTTCTCTTTCTCTATAGTGGCATTAATACATAATAAAATTTCATTAAAAATGTATACATTTTTTCTTACAAATAAATGATGTATATTCTTTCCTAGCATCAAATATTTGTACTAAACAGAATTTGTTAATCTTTCTGGTATTGCTCATATGAAAGTAGCTATTTATAAACTTTATCTTTTTTTGTATTGTAAAAGGACACACACTATTTTAACCTCTGTTGATAACTGTGCATTTTCTAATGTACTTTTGTTAGACCTTAGCTGCTATCTTGATCATTTTAAACCACATTAAAATGCATTAGTATTCCTGAATGAACTCTGGGAAAGCAGCCAAGGACTGCAAAAAATCATGTCAACCCCCCCAACAACTGATCAGTAGTATTTGACAGAATATTTTCAACCGTATAAAAGGCACCCTTCATTGAAGGGATTGTACTCAATTTGACAACCATGCCAAAAGTCATTATCATTTTAATCCTGCTGCTTATAGAAACGGGATGAAAATCAACACTGATACTTGGACTACAAAGACAATTGTCGTCAATCCACAGCTGGGTTGATCAATAGTAAACATCATAGTGATTATGATAATAGAGCTGGACTATTGATTTTCTCTAATGAAGAAACCATAAAATCAAGAGGATAGTTGTACTTGCATATTTCTGAATAGATAGTAAAATCGTAAGTTTCATAAGAGAACAGCCAGTCTTTCAGGGGGGCATATTAGGTAGCAGGTTGAACATTAAAGTTAATAAGACAAACAGGAGAAACTGCCTTCACAGCAATGAAGGGTACAAAAACAGCAACGAAGGAGACCAGATGGTACTCAATCCTTTTTTTAAAAAAACAGACTCGACACGATCATGTTTCGGCCCAAGAGGGCTTATGCGGTTTTGCTGCACTCGTTACCTGCCATCACTTTGGTGTTTTTAAAGAGCATTTATTGCAATACTTGGGCATCTGGATTAATACATCTAGGGTTTTATCATTCAACTAGTCTGTACGCCCGTTACATTAATGGGCGCTAGAATAGATGTGTGTGTCTTTCTTTCTCTCTCTCTCCTTGGCCGCTGTCTGTCTTTCATTCTTTCTTTCTGTCTCTCTCTTTCCTCGGCTGTCCAGCAGCACCCCTTCCCTGCTCCCCCTATTCAGTAGTATCCCTTCTCCTTTCCCTGCTCGCCCTATCCAGCATCCACTAGACCGGGCAGCCTCGGGGCTTTTGCTAGGCCGGCCCACCTCACATTATCGAAGTGGGCCAGCCTAGCAAATGCTCCGCAGCTGCAAGATGAAACCGTGGCTGCTGCGTTTGCTGGTCCAGGGGTGAGAAGAGACGTCCCGGCAGCAGCAGCACAGGAAGTTAGCCGGCATCGGAGATCAGGGCAGAAGGCAGGCAGTGCGCGTGTGCGGCATGGAAGCACACATCATGGCGGCAGGGATCACGGCATCGTATGTGTGCATGCGCGCTTAGGGTTTTATTATAGAGGATAGCAAGACTCCTGAGGCAGGCCCTGCTGGGCCGAAACACAATCGTGTCGAGTCTGTTTTAAAATAAAAGGATTGAGCACCATCCAGTCTTCTTCGTTGTTGTTTTCGAACATTAAAATTAACCAAATATATTTTTTTATTAGCAATTTCTTCATTTTTTCCAACTAAAGAAAAAAAGGATACAGCATTATAGAATATTACATCTTAATAACTTATATAATTAGCCTCCTAGCCCACATCCAGGGGAAGTAAGAAAGACCATGAAATTTAAGAAACCACTAAAAGAAAAAAATCAGGATATACAGTAAAATATCCACTAACATAATTAACCAATTATTTTTACATGGAAATTCTGTAATACAAGGGTAAAATTCACTGGATAAAAGCATGTGGGTAGCTTTCAGATAGGTTTCTATGGGGGAAATTCATCAAGGTGCAGTAAAGGTGCGTCTTATACCACACCTTGATGCTCTATGGGATTCAGCAACCTGTGGTATCCCAGTACTACTACTACTGCTATTTATTATTTCTATAGCGCTGAAAGGTGTACGCAGCGCTGTACATTTAACATACAATAGACAGTCCCTGCTCAGAAGTGCTAACAATCTAATTTGACAGACAGGGCATCTCAGGGTTGGGGAGATTATGGTAGAGGAAATGATACAGTGGGTATAGGTATCTGGCAGCAGTGAGTGGGAGTTAAGAGTTGAAAGCATTTTCAAAAAAGTGGGCTTTTAGCTTGGATTTGAATACTGCTAGCGATGGAGCATGATGTATTGATTCAGGCAGCCTGTTCCAGGCATACGGTGCTGCAAGAAAGAAGGGACGGAGTCGAGTTGGCAGTGGAAGAGAAGGATACAGATAAGAGGGGCTTGCCCGATGAACTGAGTTCACGCAGAGGAGCATAGGGGAAGATAAGTGAAGAAAGATAGAGGGTCTTCAGAGTGAATGCACTTGTAAGTCAGCAAGAGGAGTTTGAACTGCATTTGGAAATGGATGGGAAGCAAATGAAGTGACTTGAGGAGAGGGGCAATGTGAGAATAGGGTGTCAGGTCAAAAGCGCGCCGGGACAAAGGCGCGCCCAGACAATTGAGCGCAGCGCGGAGGCGCACGCCGCTCAAAATTACTGTTTTTAGGGCTCTGACGGGGGGGCATGGGGGAACCCCCCCACTTTACTTAATACACATCGTGCTGCGTTGTGGGGGCATTGTGGGGGGTTTGGGGGGTTGTAACCCCCCACATTTTACTGAAAACTTCACTTTTTCCCTGTTTTTAGGGAAAAAATTAAGTTTACAGTAAAATGTGGAGGGTTACAACCCCCCAAACCCCCCATAACGCCGGCGCGATGTCTATTAAGTAAAGTGGGGGGTTCCCCCCCACGCCCCCCCCCTTCGGAACCCTAAAAACAGTCATTTTGAGCGGCGCGTGCCTCCGGCTGCGCTCAATTGTCCGGGCGCACCTTTGTCTTTCGCGCCGTTGTCTATGAACTGAGAATAGCGGCTCATGGAATTTAAGTCGTGCAGCAGAATTTTGAACAGATTGAAGAGGTGAGAGATGGGTGCGCGGGAGGCCTGAGGAAAGTACATTACATTACATTAGGGATTTCTATTCCACCCTTACCTTGCGGTTCAAGGCGGCTTACAAAAGATTTATAAACTAGGTTACAATGGAGGAACCGATGATAAATTAGGGTGGTAAATAGATAATTTCGGGCAAGGATAGATACAGTTTACAGGAAGTGTGTAAATGGAGGTTACATTAGTAGCATAGTTGTTATTGCTGGTGTAGTGAGGGTAGATTTTTGTCTATTTTGGCGTTGTTAATACTAGGTGAAGTTAGGGCTGATTTAGGAATTTCTTAAAAAGTATTGTTTTTATTTCTTTTCTGAATGTCTTATAGTCTGATGTGGTCATCAGCAGGTTAGAGATCCTGGTATCCAGTTTTGCGGCTTGAGTGGCTAGGAGGCCGTCATGAAGCTTTGAACTTTTTACTTCATTGATCAGAGGAGGTATGAATGGGGAGTGCGCTTTTCTGTGCCTGAGTGTGGTTGCTTGGTTGAGACGGTTATTCAGGTAAGAAGGACTTTCTCCATTTAGGGATTTAAATAGCATGCAGTAGAATTTGAATTGTATTCTTTCTTGGATTGGTAGCCAATGTGAGTTGATATAAGCTTCTGTGATGTGGTCATATTTTCTCAATGAGAAGATGAGTCTCAAGGTTGTATTTTGGATTGTTTGAAGTTGTTTGATCATAGTAGCAGGGCATGGGAGGAAAAGGATGTTGCAGTAGTCTAGCAGTCCTAGGATTAGGGATTGTACTATAAGCTGGAATTGATTTCTTTCCAGCTTATAGTACAATCCCTAATCCTAGGACTGCTAGACTACTGCAACATCCTTTTCCTCCCATGCCCTGCTACTATGATCAAACAACTTCAAACAATCCAAAAGTACCCTGCAGTAGTCTAAGCGCAAGGTGACAAGAGCGTGGATAAGGGTTATGGTAGGAGAGGACAGATTTTGGTAATATTATAGAGGAGGAAGTGACAGGTTTTGGCGGTTTGTTGGATCTGAGCAGAGAAGGAGAGAGAGGAATCAAAGATCACCTCAAGGTTGTGAGCTGATGAGACAGGGAGGAGGATAGTGTTATCCACAGAAATAGAGAATGGTGAGAGAGGGGGGGTGAGTTTAGGTGGAAAGATAAGGAGTTCAGTTTTAGCCATATTCAGTTTGAGATGGCGGTGAGATATCCAAGCAGCAATGTCAGACAGGCAGTCTGAAATTTGGGCCTGAACTTCTGTAGAGATATCTGGTGTGGAGAGGTAGATCTTGGAGTCATCAGCATAGAGGTGATATTGAAAACTACTACTACTACTATTAAGTATTTCTATAGTGCTACCAGACGCATGCAGCGCTGCACAGAGTCACAAAGAGTAAGAAAACAGTCCCTGCTCGAAAGAGCTTACAATCTAAACAGGCAAGACAGACAAACAGGATGTCATGGATATAGTTAAGGGGAACGGTTAATTAGCGGGCTGGGTTGAAGGGCAGAGGAATAGGGTTAAGGATTGAAAGCAATATAAAAAAGGTGGGTTTTCAGTCTGCTTTTAAACAAGGGAAGGGGCTTGACGGACAAACTTGGGTAATTTATTCCAGGCATAGGAGCAGCTAGATGAAAGGAACGAAGTCTGGAATTGGCAGTGGAGGAGAAGGATAACGCTAAGAGTGACTTATCTGAGGAATGGAGTTCTCTGGGAGATGTATAAAGAGAGAGCTGTGTTGCCAGTGCCTCTACCATCTTTCCCGGTACCGAGGTCAGACTCACTGGTCTGTAGTTTCCCGGGTCTCCCCTCGAACCTTTTTTGAAGATCGGCATAACATTCGCCACCTTCCAGTCCTCCAGACTGGTAGTGGCTGTAGCCAGTAGGATGCTAGGAATAACCAGCAGAAGAAGGGAGGTGGTGATGCCATTATATAGGTCATTTGTGAGGCCACACTTGAAGCACTGTGTTCTGTTTTGGAGGCTGTATCTGGCAAAGGATATAAAAAGACTTGAAACATTCCAGAGGAAGGCAACAAATATGGTAAGGGGTTTGAACCAAAAGAAGTAGAAGAAGAGATTGGAAGACTTAAACATGTATACTCTAGAGGAGAGGAGGGATAGGGGAGATATGATATAGATGTTTAAATACTTGAAATATATTAATATAGAACCAAATCAGTTCCAGAGAAGGGAAAATGGTAAAGCAGGGAGGAAGACTTAGGAGTAACGTTAGGAAATTCTTTTTCACAGAGAGGGTGGTGAATGCCTAGAATGCCCTCCCGAGGGAGGTGGTGGAGAGGAAAAATTATTAAACACATAACTAATTCAACCTCATTCATGTATCAAAAATAAATTTCTGGAATAAGAACATTTTCAGATTCGGAGTGACTAGTAGAGTTCTACTTGATATGGAGACATTAAAAAACCTTGAAAGATTATCTCTACTCCCTCCTATAAAGGCCACTAGAAGCATGAGTTATTTGATGGCTCAAATTTCCCTCGCAACCCCTGCTGATGCAGCCATTATTAGTATGTTTGTTTTATTAAAATTATGATTATAAATGTTTACATAGAATGCCCTTTCCAATATATTTTTTTAAACTGTTTTTTGGCAAGACAAGCAGTTACAAATCCAGATAACATTCCCAAAACAGACAAATACCATTAAGAAAGCACCATAAAATTTTCTGCCATATTCACAACTGGTCTACTCAAGCAGACGTCATAGTTGGACCTTAATATGCAAGTATGACTAATCAATCCACATACTTCCAGTATCTTCCTCAAATCATATGCAGCATTGCTAAATGTTATTGCTTTGATATATTTAGCATTCCACTAACCTCTCAAATCAAAATTCAGTTTAATGTCATGTTGAATATTTAACATTTCAAAGTGAAATGAGTGGTTATGGCTTTTTGCCTCTGAATAAAGAACTGATTTCCATCATGCTGCTCTAATCCTATCATAATATCTGATATACATTGAATTGCTGTGCGAAATACTTGTAATATTACACAGCAGAATTAGAAACCTCCAATTATTATACGAGATAGCTACTCTAGAAGGGCTGCTGTACAAACGTATCAACTGTTCTTGAGGAAATTAAATTACAGCAAAAGGAACAACCTCTTTCAAACAATGAACAAAAATGCAAAAGTGATGCAAAAGCATTAAAGCTGAAATCCCAAAACCCAAGCTAAGTGAAGGTTAAATTCTGTGCTAGGACATAAAAAGCCACTTTGTTCAGAAAGCATTTTCTATCTAGAGTGCAACTCTCAAGGGAAAAAAAGCATCCGAGATTGAGAATAGCATAACCTTCCAGAGGTTAACCAGCAGCTCAGTGACAGTATGACACAGTGCCGAGTGGAGGGGACCGAGATTCAACTCCCTTTCAGTTTGTTTCATTCAGTTTAATGAAAAATGTTTTTAAATATCTTATAATGTTTTAATGTTTCATGACAGGGCCCTTTTATTAAAGTGCACTAGTTTGACAGTTGGGGCAATTCTAGGTCTGAGTGGCTATTCTGTAATGAAATCCAGGCACCCAGGTTCTATTCTACATGGTGTCTTGGAAATAAAACGTGATCCCCCTCCCCCCCCCAACATTTTTTTCAAATAATCCAACAACATCCTACTTCAGCAAAAACCTCTGCCTAAAGTTCAAGACATTTCTGAGTTCTTTATTTTTCGAAAGGATGGAGCTCCAACACATTGAGATTGCAATACAGTTGAGATCTTCTCCAGATTTCAGATTCCATCAAGCCCTCCTAAAGTGTAAATGTGTTCAGTCTTTCCTATCTGAATTGTAATTCCTTTCTTTTTATGATTTTACCTGTATTATTGTAAAGTGCATTGATTTAATTCCAGAAAATGCGGTATAGCAAATTCCAGAATAAAATATAAGCATTTCATTTCACTAACAGCTCAGTGCCATCAAAGACTTTGTGAATATGTCAAGGTTGAAGGAGGACACCTTGAACACAAATTATGAATAAACTAACCTCCTTTTTAACTAAGCCACGGTAGAGGTTTCTAACGTGGCCTGGAGCGCTAAATGCTACAACGCTGATCAGATGCTCATAGGAAATCTTTGAGGGTCAGAGCATTTAGTCCTCCAGGCCACAGTAGAAGCTTCTACTGCAGCTTAGTAAAAGGGGTGGGGGTGGGAGGTTAAGAAAAAAAACACATTATAGTGAAGTATTTTCAAAGGTCATACTAAGGGCTCCTTTTACTAAGGTGCGCTAGCGTTTTTAGCACGTGCTAAATGAAAAATACTAATGCAAGCTCTATGGAGGCGTTAGCATTTAGTGCACACGCTAAAACCGCTAGCGCACCTTAGTAAAACGAGCCCTAAATGTTTAAAAAACTGCATAGCATTTTCAAACTATGTAGGGAGTCTTGTCTTTTCCAGACACCGTGAGAATATTAGTGTAACCTGGTTTCAAGATGCCTAACATTTAGGTGCATGCATTATACCAGTCATAGAGCTAGCCTAAATGAAGGTGCCTACATAAGACAGCTATACACGTAACTTACGATATTCTGTATGTTATGGAAGTGGGAGCCCCACCTACAGCCTGTCAATGCTCCCCCTATTATAGGCCCCCTTACAAATGTGAGCTTTGCACGGTAGATGCATATTTATGGAATAGTATTTAGGTGGACTATTGACACAGACACACATATATGCTAGTAGTCTAAACATGTATGTGTGTAGCACATCTGCACATGTTAACACCTAGTTTAAGGAATGCCCCATTAGTGTGTGCTAATTCCCGGAGGAAGGTAAAATGCGCACAAGACAATCCCATGCAGACAATCGCATGCAGGACAATCTCATATAATACAATCGCACGCAGGTCAATTGAGCACAAGACAATTGCACGCGCATGCCTTGCTGTTATGTGCAAATGCCAAGCATGACATGCAATATAAATGCGTATGCGCATACCTCACTGTTATGCGTGAACGCCAAGCATGATGTTTGCGCAATGTAACTGCATATGCAGATGCATAGATCTTGCTGTTATACGCGAACGTCGAGCTTGACATTCTTGCGAGGCAAATGTGTATGCGCATGCACATTTTGTGCGGTTATACACAAATGCTGCACATTACGTACACATGATGTGTGCATGCAAAGTGAAATGTCCGTTGGAACGAGCATTTTCTGTTGCCCTGAGTTACGCGAGTGCATTTTCCGTTACTATGGTTACATACGCCCTTCTATCTTGGCATGATTTTTTTCTGTTGCAGGTATTGGTCTTGGTGAGTTGTATCTTGCTAGAACTTTGTTGCAGATATTGTTGATGGTGAGGATGCTAGAAGTGCTACATTTCCAGGTATATTCATATCACAATAATTCTTAATTTAGCTAGAAAATTTGTCTTGCGCTTTCTAGTCCTAATATAGAATGGGGTGTAATGTTTTAAAGTTCTATACTGTTCCTTCTCCGCATGCAGGCTTTCATGCAGCAGGACACAAGCCGCTCGACCTTGTTACAGATCCCAGCCGCACAGACACGCTACAAGCAAGCTCACCTCCAGCAGCTGGAAACACCTGCCGCCCACTGTCTCCGGTCCGAGGCATCATATCAAGCCACTTGTGAGTGTCCAGAGACATCCTGTCACCAGACTATTGAGTGTCCAGCTGCCTTTGATTATGCCTATCTATCCCCCCACCCCATGATTTGAGCAGCTGTAAGGCAGACTCCATCCTATCTCCTGATGGATGAGCACACCTCTGGCTTTGAATCAGCCTATCTATCTCCATACAGCACCCAAAGCACTTTCACAGAGATTTCCATTGGTGCTATCGTCATGTAGACCTCAGGAAGGTCTGACATCATGTCTAAGATTCTTATAAAATCACAGTTTGATTTGCAGTTTGATGAAAGGGGGCCATAACTGTGTAAAGAACAAATGTACCTTCTGGTCCTTATCTGCCATCACCGTCTACAGACCAAGTGGATCAATTCTTCCCATTTGCTGTAGCCTACTGGGTTACCACTACCTCTTCATGATGCTTGAACTATTGCCGTGGTTAAATCTATTTCACATGGTGTCCTAATTATTCCAGCATGAACCCACCATTGCCATCTAAACCTTTGCAACCATAAGTATTGAGTTTACAGGAATGTAGCATGCCCAGGGAGAGCAACACAGCTCCCGTGGACAGGACTAGGTGGAGTTTGTAAAGCTACAAGTTAGGAGGGTTATCTTGTTTACAGAGCTTTTTTATACGTCAAAAAAAATAATCCAATTGCCCAGTTATGTAGAAGTTAAATGGAATGTAGAGAGGTGTTATGTGATCATCTTGTCTTGCATGACCTAACAGTGTAATTGCTGTATTTTAATATAAATAAACCACCCACCATTTGTAAAATAAGGGGAAAGCTCTCCTGAAGTAATGGAGGGGGATGAATCTTTGGGAGGGAACATATGATTTGGTATAAAATCTCTCTCTCCAAATGCCCAAGACCCAACCCTGTACCTTCATTCCCAATGCCTGGCTCACTCTTCTTCCCACACTTCCCCAAAAGCCCTCCTTCCTCCCCCACTGAACCCATCCCAATACTGGTGCTGTTTGAAAGAGCTGTGCTTGGAACCTGGCAAGTGTTCTCCAGGCATAATCTGACTGCCTTTTCCTTTGAACTGTTTGTAGTGCTCTTTATCATTGCAGAGGACAGAGATAGTGACTGTCAGATAATTCCCTCCCCCACCCTTACCTGTTTCAACTCCTCCTTACCCCATGGCAGCCCCCATCATATTCAAACTTACCCAGTTATGTAAAAGTTAAATGGCATGTAGAGAGGTTTTATATGATGATAATAATGATAACTTTATTTTTATATACCGCAATACCACAAACAGTTCAGAGCAGTTTACAGAGGAAGAGACTGTATCAAGACAGCGATATTATAAAAAAAAACCTTCAAAAATACATTAGCATGTTAAGATTAATCAATTTTATCTGTAAGTGTTGTGATCTGGAAGTGTTTTGATCATATTCTCTTCCATAACCTAGCAGTCTAATTGTATTTTCTAATAATAAATAAACCACCCACCATTTGCTAAACAAGAGAGCTCTGCTGAAGTAATTGAGGGGGATGAATCTATGGAAGGGAATATATGATTGGTATAAAATCCCAGACCTGGTTCATCTTTGACTCCATTGTACTGCAGCATAAGGGGAAGATTCTTGGGATCTGATACAGTTGACTAAATTCTACAAGGGATCAACACTTGACCTAGTCTAGCCATAATGCTATTACAATTTGGAATAATATGCCTGTTTACATTATGCCGGACTTCAATTACTTTTTTGTAAAAATTACAGAACTTTTTTGTATGGCTTGTGATATTCCTGTTATAAGGATATTTCAATTATGGTTTTAAAATTTATTGAGTGTTTTTGCATTTTCCTGTAGATTTTATACCCTCTTTGTATAGGAAGCCATTCTCAACAGCCAGCGTCCATGTCATAGGTGCCAGTTAGAGAATCACATTATGCTGAGCTGATGAGGGAATCTCCCTGCCTTGATAAGCTCACCGGCACAGGACACCTGTAATTTTAAAACTATTTCATGGTGGTCCTATAATTATGTTTCAATGTTAGGGTTCTAAGTTTACCTCATGTTTAATTGTGTTCATTTTACTACCTGTTTTGTTACATGGGGTTTATTTTTGTCCTGGGAACCTGGTTTGTCCATTCTATGTATTCACTGGTAGTGTTTTTACCTGTATGCCATAATATTTTGTGCGATGGCACAATTACCCACAAATAAATTATTATGCAACTACTAACTCCTTACTTTCAATTGCCATGGTAATTTACTTTAGCCTCAGAAATAAAATGACAAATTGAACAACATGAACAGTTTGAAATATCTCTTATGACATGTAGCTATTATCATGCAAATGTATTGAGCAATGAGCTTCGACACATTTCAACCTGCAATGCTCAGATGTTTTGGCTCCATTGCAATTATAGTAAATCACCTTTATTAAATAAAAGTCCCAAACAAAGATCTCATTATTAAAGACAAAGGTATGTAAAGTAATGGGATGAGTCCATATCATAAAACGGTGGGATCCTGCAGGGAAGAGAAAATACAAAGAAGCGAGTAAGGGTAGCAAACCAAAAAAGAAAGTAAATAAGGGAAGTTAATGAATGCTACAGACCTCGAGTAGTTGGCCTAGTTGGTTGTATTGGCGTCAAAGTATCTGTGTGTCATGCAGACGAGTTACAAGAGTACACTCATAATATAAGTAGAACAAAGGTGTTATATCATTTTATATACTCCCCTTCCTTGCCATTAGGGTGGATCCAAAAACTAAATTCACGATCCAATCCTATTGCAGAGAACAGGCAACAACCCCACAGGGAAGGAGACAGAAGGACCTGGAGGGGAGGGAGGAGGAGGTGGCAGGTCAACTTGGGGGCAGACAGACAGGTAGCCTTCAGGGGCGGGAGGAAGGGGCACTAAGGACATAGGAAGGAGGCACTGGGGCAAAGGAGGCACCGGGGGCACTAAGGACATAAGAAGGAGGAACTGGGGACATAGGAAGGAGGAACTGGGGGCATAGGAAGGAGGCACTGGGGGCGAAGGAGACACTAGGGCATAGGAAACTGGCACTGGAAGGAGGCACTGGGGGCATGAGAAGGAGGCACTGGGGCACTAAGGACATAGGAGGACATCAAAGGCTGCACTAGGAGCTTAGAAAACACAATGTAAAAAAAAGTTACATCGAAAACAATCTTTTTGGCCTGTGAGCACGCATATGTCTGTGCCCATTTTCACGCATTTCTCCTGCGTGCATTTGTCTTGTGCATCCTAGTCCTGCACGTGATTTGTCCTGCATGCGTTTGTCCGAACGCTATTGTTTTGCACGTTATAGTACCACGCGTATTTGTCTTGCCTGCAATTGTCTTGCACGTTCTAGTCCTGCACACGTTTGTCTTGCGCATATTAGACGGGGCGCCCTAATATCCGCATTATCTCCCAAATTCTGTATATGGCTCCTTAAGTTGTCTGTGCAAATTGGTACACACAGCCAATTTTCGTGCACAACTTAATTGGCCTAATCAGCACTGTAAATTGGAAATTAACACCTCATAATTGACACTAATTAGGCATTATGCGCATAGCTCAGAAAGCATGATTTTATATAAAAAAAAGAAAAGAAAAGGAGTCATGGCTGTGGGTGAATTGTAGACAGTCCTAAAAGTTGTACACATTGTTATAGAATGTATCCAATCCATGCACAGTTTAGGCTCAGGTATTTAGGCTTGGTTTTAGCTGGCCAATATAGTTGCAACTAACTTATGCAACACACATAGGAGCTACATGCGATTCTATAAAAGGTACGCACACCTAGAAGAATCACACTATGTGCCGTTTTAGTCTGCACCAATATTTTAGGTGCCATATAAAGAATCTGGGCACAAGTGCGTAGCTTAATATTTGTCTGCATCAATCAGATTGTAAGTTCTGTCTCACACATGTTTAGTGTACAGCACTGTGTACATCTACTGTAGTAGCACTTTAAGAAATGATAAATAATAGTGGTAGTGCAGTAGTAAACATGCAGGACCAAGCTAATGTTTCAAAAAGGAATTTACTTAAAGGTATATTGGCTATTTGCATAAAAAAGAAACATTCTACTGTTCTCACAATCTGTTACTAAAAAGTTGTTGCTTCCATTTTCTGGGCATCAAGAAGAAATGCTTGTTGCCACCTGGTGGTCTGAAGGTAAATGCACCAAACATTTTTCCCAGAAATACAAACATTTCTCATTATGAGTACTTCCATGACAGTCTGAAAGTATGTATATAGGTTAAACCAATGTTCAAAGGGGATGGTATACATGTCATCTGAGGAAACTGTGTTTTCTTTCAAATCTCCTAACTGCTGCTCTTCCTGGGGATTCTATCAGCTGGTTCAACACAGCTTTCCCTTTCCGGGCTCTTATCCTGCAGCAGAAGGGGGAAGCCATCAGTGCGATGCAGCACGGCCTCGACGTGGTCACCAGCGGTGGATTGATGCCGGCTTTGGAGGATCTCCTGTGGCCTGCCCTCTCTCCTCGACAGACTTGCACTCCTGCAGCTGCGTTGTTGGACACATCGAAGGGAAACTGAACTTCACTTCAGGGGTCTGCTGTCGGCGGTGCTTGGCCCTGCCTGTCCATTGACTGGTGTCATGGTGGTCTTCATTGGTGGTCCTGCTTCTTTGGCGGCGGCCGGTTGACCTGGTTCTGCAGACTGAACTTACTATCAAGAAACTTTTCTATCTCTTAAATTTGTTTTATTTTATTTTTAATTTTTTTATCTTCTCCATTATTTCTATTTCTTTGATTTTTGATCTTGGAAATGTATTACATATTTTTATTTTGATCAATAATTCTTTATTAAGTTTCATATATTTTCTATAACAACAGAAATCATCATGAAATCAACAGTTTCCATGGAAATATAAATAGGAAAAATGATATAGTATGGAAATCTAAACATATGTTAACTGCTTGTTAGTCCACAATAATTGAAAGAGGAGATTTAGAAATAATCAGAGAAACATTATGATAATTCCATAGGAAACCTAGTGGACATCCTGAATTAATTACGAGCTTATTCTTGTCTATTGGTAGGGGTACTTGCTGTTACCACACCTTTCTCAACAATAAATCTAGATAATTGTGATGAATCAAAGAAAATATACCTAGCTCCATTATAATTAACCAAACATTTACAAGGATACCTTAATACGAAAGTAGCTCCCAGTTTTAAAACCTGGGGTCTCAAAAGCAAAAACTGTTTTCTCTTTTTTTTGTGTTGTTCTAGATACGTCTGGATACATTCAAATTTTTTTATTCAAAAAGAGTACGGTACATCTTTATGTTTAAAGAACATCTTTAGAAGCCAATCTCTATCTGAGTCAAGTGCTAACTGGACAAAAAGTGTAGCTACAGTGAGTTGATCTATTCCTGATAATTCTAATAAATTTGTTAAGTCCAATAAGTCCATTGCCGGTTCCTGTTCTTCTGAAGTTTTCTTCTTTCCCAAGGAAATATAATAAATCTTTGTATTAGGCGGAAAAGAATTTTGTGGGACCTTCAGAATTTCCAGAAGACACCTTTTAAACATATCCAAAGCTGAGATAGTAGATGATTTAGGAAAATTGATCAATCTTAGATTCTGTTTTCTTGTTATATTTTCCAATATTTTCAGTTTAAAATTAATGTTTCCATTTTCTCTCACCAGGAGCTGGTTTTGTGCTCCAAAAGATTCCAATTTTTTTCCCTGTTCCATTGCTATATTCTCTAATTTATCCACTCTATTTTGCAATACTGCTGTCTCAGATAGCATTCCAGAACAATTTGTAGCTAAGACTTGCAATTGAGATCCCAGAGATAATTGTAATGTTGAAATAGCTTCCCAAATAGAATTTAAGTCTATAACTGGGGGCTTCTGCAATGGAGATATTACAACTTTAAAATCCAAATCCTTAAATTTCACCATACCTGAGGGCAGTGTCCAACATGGGTCCCTGAGTACCTTCTGCCAATTCCAAGGGAACACTCTGCGACAATTGTATTATTGAAGCAGCTGATATCCTCCGCACTGCTAGTTTTTCAACCTCCTCTTCACAGCCCTCGGTGGCTGCTGCTGAACTCCCCTCTCTCCCCGTACTCTGCAGCACTAGTTGGGGGAGTGGCCACACCGACGTTCTCCGATCTTCCGGAGAGAGGCTGGCCGCCTCGAAAGAGGTTAGAGAGCTCTCCAACATGCTCTCCCTCTGAGAACATAAGAACATAAGCAATGCCTCTGCTGGGTCAGACCTGAGGTCCATCGTGCCCAGCAGTCCGCTCACGCGGCGGCCCAACAGGTCCAGGACCTGTGCAGTAATCCTCTATATATACTCCTCTAACCCCTTTTCCAGCAGGAAATTGTCCAATCCTTTCTTGAACCCCAGTACTGTACTCTGCCCTATTACACTCTCTGGAAGCGCATTCCAGGTGTCCACCACACGTTGGGTAAAGAAGAACTTCCTAGCATTCGTTTGAAATCTGTCCCCTTTCAACTTTTCTGAATGCCTTCTTGTTCTTTTATTATTCGAAAGTTTGAAGAATCTGTCCCTCTCTACTCTCTCTATGCCCTTCATGATCTTATAAGTCTCTATCATATCCCTTCTAAGTCTCCTCTTCTCCAGGGAAAAGAGACCCAGTTTCTCCAATCTCTCAGCATATGAAAGGTTTTTCATTCCCTTTATCAGACACGTCGCTCTCCTCTGAACCCTCTCGAGTAACGCCATGTCCTTCTTAAGGTACGGCGACCAATATTGGATGCAGTACTCCAGATGCGGATGTACCATTGCCCGATACAATGGCAGGATAACTTCTTTCGTTCTGGTTGTAATACCCTTCTTGATTATGCCTAGCATTCTGTTTGCCTTCTTAGCAGCCACTGCGCACTGTGCCATCGGCTTCATTGTCATGTCCACCATTACCCCCAAGTCCCTTTCTTGGGTACTCTCATTTAATAACATCCCTCCCATCGTATAGTTGCCAAGGTCTTCTCTTCTGGAACTTCTTTAGGCCCTCGCTCAACAAAAGCATCCATCAGGCCTGTTAGCTGAGGTTGTGACCCGGGATCGGAAGGAAAGACCCAAGTCTTCAATTTCCGTTTTACCATTGGTAAGGCAAAAAGACTCAATGGTATTCTGGCAAGCTCCTTCAGGACACCATCTTAGTTAAGCTCCTTACATATTTTTATTTTAATCAGGTACTTTAGCTAGATTGTGAGCCTTCAGGACAGATGGGGTAGTTTTTCTCAAGTACCTAATTTCATTTTAGTTTGATGCATTGTAAACCGCTTAGGTTAGTAAAATGAAGGAGCGGTATATCAAATCTTAAATGAGCATAAACGTGTTTTTCCCTTTAAAAATTACCCCACATAAAGAATGTGTACACAGTATGCCTGCTGTTCAGCATAAACTGTACACTAGCTTATTTTTGTGCATTCACACAGATTTCACAACTTATATGTGCATTCAGGGGTTCTTTTCCCTGGAAAAGCGGAGGCTTAGAGGGGACATGATAGAGACCTACAAGATCATGAAGGGCATAGAGAAAGTGGAGAGGGACAGATTCTTCAAACTTTTGAAAACTACAAGAACGAGAGGGCATTCGGAAAAATTAAGAGGGGACAGTTTCAGAACAAATGCTAGGAAGTTCTTCTTCACCCAAAGGGTGGTGGACACCTGGAATGCGCTTCCAGAGAGTGTGATAGGACAGAATACGATATTGGGGTTCAAGAAGGGATTGGATGATTTCCTGAAGAAAAAGGGAATAGAGGATTACTATACTGGTCCTGGACCTGATGGGCCGTCGCGTGAGTGAGCTGCTGGGCGTGATGGACTTCTGGTCTGACCCAGCAGAGGCATTTCTTATGTTCTTAATGCCCTTCCCATCTTTCACTCAGTGTGTCTGTATATGGCCGTTTGGTGGAAGATGGGCTGGGGAGGGCTTCAATGGCTGGGAGAGTGTAGATGGGCTGGAGTAGGTTTTAACGGAGATTTCGGCAGTTGGAACCCAAGCACAGTACCGGGTATAGCTTTGGATTCCTGTCCAGAAATAGCTAAGAAGAAAAAATTTAAAAAAAATTTAAATTGAATCAGGTTGGGCAGACTGGATGGACCATTCGGGTCTTTATGTGCCATCATCTACTACATTACTATGTATATACCAAAGGCACATCATTTCAACTGCATATAGTCTGGGCAGTTTTAAAAGAATCCTCAAAATTATTAAATTAAAAAAAAAAAAAACACACAAACTCACCCATTGTTTTGTTCTTGGAAAAAGAAAAAGAAAAAAAAAAAAAGAAACAAAGAAAATATCCAGGAACACAATCATGTTATCATGGGCCCCTATTACAAAGCCAAGGTACCGATTCCCAATGGAAAACACAACAAAGCCCATTAAATTTCTATGGAGTTTGTCTCATTTGCCACACCAGGAATCGCTTCTATAGCTTTGAAAAAGGAGCCCTACACTAATGCAATTTAGTAACCCCTCCCTGAATTTTCAAACCCAGGGAAATCATAACATTTTTTTCTTTACAGTTTACAAATTTGGGGGCCTTTTTACCAAACAGTGGTAAAACGTGACCTTAGTACCCCCTTCTGCAAATCATTCACGTGTGTAAAGGCCAGTCTTGCTGCTGGGGTAAAATGGCTGATTTTATGAATTTTTCATAATGGTCACATGCTAATGTTCACCTCTGTTGCCACCTATTATATAATCAGTTAGCGTGCAATACGGCAATTTAGCTGTTCTCACCGATCAGCACAGAACATGCCTACTACTCTCTGCTCCCCTTAGACACAATCCCTGCACTAAAATATAAGATGGTAGTTTTTAGCACATGGGTAACTCACACACATGGCAAAATTACCATGGGGCACCTCAGCAAGCCCTGCAGTGGCGTGGGTATGGGGACTATCTCTACAGAAGAGATGTAAACATAGAAAACAGATCTCACTTAACTTCATCCTGTAGCTAACTCCTCAGCTAGCATCTCCCCCCCTCCCCCTTATTGACATATCCCATAAGGAAGAAATTAAAGTAATTCCTACCATTCTAAGGAGGCTTTGCCGGTGTCAGGTCAAAAGTGCGCCGGGACAAAGGCGCGCGCAGACAATTGAGCGCAGTGCGGAGGCACGCGCTGCAGAAAATTACGCACTTTACTTAATAGAGATCGCGCCGCGTTGTGGGGGCGTTGTGTGGGGTGTGGGGGGTTGTAACCCCCCACATTTTACTGAAAACTTAACTTTTTCCCTGTTTTTAGGGAAAAAGTTAAGTTTACAGTAAAATGTGGAGGGTTACAACCCCCCAACCCCCCCACAACGCCGGCGCGATCTCTATTAAGTAAACTGGGGGGGGGCTCCCCAACAAAACCCCCGTCGGAGCCCCTAAAAACTGTAATTTTCTTCGGCGCGCGTCTCCGTCTTGCGCTCAGTTGTCGGCGCGCGCCTTTGTCTTATGCGGGGTTGTCTATGAACCGGCTTTGCCTTTACATTTAGAAAAATGACAAAATAAGCAACAAAAATATTGTCATAATTACTGATTAGTTCAGCTAGAGCTGTTATAAATGTTCTTATTTTTATTAACAATCTTTTGGCAAAGGTTAATTGTTTAAATTTATATGCAAAGTCTTCTAACACACAAATATCTTTTAACAACTGCCTGCTTCTAAAGTTTTAAAGAAGACTAATTCTGTAGTGGGTCAAGAATCTAATAACAAACAAATTCTGTACTATAGTCATGTTTCTGGCTTCTGTTACTACAAGCAGATCACGCAGTTAATGTCTGGCTAGTTTCTTTGTTGTTTTCAGAACATTGTACCACTTGGTGGCGAAAGTTCTACACAAATGAATTATAATAGTCTTCCAGACTTTAGATTATTGGATAAGAAGGCAAACTGACAATGACAATGTAAATAATAACAAAACTGCTTTACCAGGAAAAATACATATTTAATAATCAACATTTTTGCAAATATATCTTTTAAATCTCCATTTTGAAATGTTCTTACATCCTAAACAAAAATATTTAGCACATAAATCATTCTTTATCTTTACAGTACCTGGAGTATTCTAACCAAATTTATCTACATACAGCTGATAAATAATTATTTATGCTGTTCTATCTTTCTGTCAGTCATTTAACACAGAATAATACGTTTATATTAGACATGATATAGCAATTTAATTGGGACAGAGAGGCTCTGAGCTGCTTAAATCACCACCCAGCATCTAAATGACAATATTCAGCAGCATTAAACTGGGTTGTGCCGCTGAATATCAGTTCTGGTCAGCCCTCAAAAATATGGCCTATCAGGGGTGGGCCAGGTGGTGGTGCTGGGGAGGAGCCGGCGCTTATGCGGGCTCCGGTAATATTCAGCCAGGGCCTGCAAAAGATGAGCGGGAGAACTTAAGACAACTCAAAAGCTGTCATAAATTTTCCCACTCAATTTATGCGAGCCCTGGCTGACTATCAGGTTGGGGCTTGCATAAGTATTTTTACCTTTTATTTTAAGAAAAAAAAAGTGCCTCCGTCCAACCCCCAAACAATGTCTCTTCTCTCCCAATTCCCTGCATCAAAGTTCCTCCACCACCAGGGCAGGATTAATTCTTCGAGGGCCCCCTAGGCACACAAGAACACTGGGCCCCCCTGGGCCTGCCACGCCCACACCCCACCCATGCTGTGCCCCATTTATCTGTTTTCTTATTTACTTTTATATTTCCACTTATATTTCTTTTTTTTTAAACAAACAAAGATTAGCATACCAGTGCACAGTTTTTTTTCTATGCAACCCCCAAACATCTCTGAACAGATCCCCCTTTCTTCCCTTCCCACCTACTTACCCAGGACATTAACTCTGAACCCTTTCAATATGTATACAAAAGCGTTCAAATATATTGTAAAGCAGTAATACTATCCAAAATATAAGTCTATATTAATAACCAAGTTTACATTGCCTAACTGCCTCACTCTACATCAGGGATGTCAAACTCAATTACATAAGGGGCCGAAATCTGAAAAAAAGGCTAAGTTGCGGGTCAGATTTTTAATTAAGATACTTAGGGGTCCTTTTATTAAGGTACACTAACTGATTTTGCACATGCTAAATGTGCACCTTAATAAAAGGACCCCTAAGTGACTAAGGCTTAGTCTTAGCAGACATATAGGGTTACAACATCTCCAACCCCACAGCGACTCTGTGGTGTAAACAAAATAAATATTGTAATCACAAAACAGAAAATAAAATTTTTTTTCTACCTTTTGTTGGTCCCAGGCTCTGGTTGTCTTCTGATAACTCGCTTGCCAGGGGCTCCTGCCCATTTGTCGTTTTCTTCTTTCTCCATGCTAACCATCCATCTTCCATCTCTGTCCTCCCCTTCCGTTTCCCTTTCCTCCCTCGGAGGTCTGGCATCTTTCCTTTTTTTCGTGTCCATATCCACAGCTTCGGCAATGGACCCCAACATCCCCAGATCCACCATCTGTCCTTTCCTCAACTACCCTTTCATCCAGCATCTCTCCCTCCTTCCCCACCACTCCAGGGTCCATCGTCTCTTCATTTCTCTTCCCAACTACCCTGTCCTATGCCCCTTCCAGAAACTGTATGCCTCCCCCTTCCATCTTTCCCTTCACCCCCATTGGTCTGGAATCCATCTTCTTCCATTCCCTCCTCCAATGATCTGGCATCTCTCTCCTCTTCTTCCCTTCCCTCTCCCACACCCACACGGTCTGGCATTTCACTCTCTCCTCTCTCTTCCCCTAATTTCCATCAGCAACTGCCCCCTTTCTTTCCCTCCAGCCTAAATCCATCCAGTATCCTTCCTTCTTGTTTTCCCCCTTTCCGTGCACACCAATTCCATCAACATTAGCCCCCTTTCTTTCCCTCCGACCTAAATCTATCCAGTATCCTTCCCCCTTATGTCTCTCCCCCTTTTCCTGCACATCAATTCCATCAGCATATGCCCCCTTTCTCTCCCTCCACCACCCTTTCTACAGCAACGTGCCCCCCCCCATGGCAACAGGCCCCCACCCGGCATCAACAATGACAACACCACCACCCCCCCAGCATCCACGGAAACCAATGCAGCCAACTGCCGGCATCAACGACAATGCAGCCAACGCAGCCATTTTTTTTTTCAGATGGCAACGGGTCCCCCTCTCTTCCTTCCCTGCATGGCAACTGGCCCCCACCCGACAACAACGCCACCCCCCCCACACTGGCATCGACAGGATGGCAATGCAGCTCCAAGAAGGTCCCGCGATGACTGTGTTTGCCAGAAGAAGTAAGTGACCTTTCGCAAAAGAATTTCAAGCGACCTGTTCTGGATAAAATTTCTCAATCAACTCTCCTCCGCTCCTAAACCTGTAGACCCCGAATCCAACTGGCATAACTGGACCGCCCTCTCCGAATCCACCTACCACTCCCTCGCCCCCCTTTCCACCAAATCCATCTCTTACCCTCGCAAAGCCCCCTGGTACCTCCCTTATCATAGAGAACTAAAGCAGAAATGTCGAGCCCTGGAGCGCAAATGGAAAAAATCCAACTCCCCTACAGACAAACAATCCTGGAGAGCCAGCATTAAGCACTATAATTCTACATTAAAAAAAGCAAGAAAGAACTTCTATGGCGAGCAAATCTCCAGATCCAATAATCAGAGTAGCACACTTTTCAAAATCTGGCGCTCTCTAACCTCCAAAAAAGACTCCACCTCTTTCCCCTCATCTCCCTCAGCCGATGTCCTGGCAAATTTCTTCAATGATAAGGTAACTACCCTACGTTGCTCCTTCCCTCCTGCAGTCTCCTACAACTCCCTGGTGCTCACTGACCCCAACCCTATTCTATCGGCCTCCAGTGTTATCCCAGCCGACAGACTCTGGGCTGCCTTCGACCAAATATCCGATCCCACCACCCTCAAACTCTGTCTCAAAATGAAATCCTGCAACTGTTCTTTAGACCCTTTCCCCTCCTACCTCTACGAGGAAATACCCACTCAAGCCATCTCTTCCATTACTAAACTCCTAAACTCCGCTCTTCATTCAGGCCTTTTCTCCCCAGATATGGGCCATATCGCCCTTACCCCTCTATTGAAAAAACCCGACCTTGACCTTTCCACTCCTTCTAGCTATCGCCCAATAGCGAATATCCCTCTCCTAACCAAGATGCTCGAGTCCATCATATCGACTCAACTCTCATCCTACCTAGAGAAATTCTCCATCCTCTTACCCTACCAATACGGCTTTTGTCCCAATTACAGCACCAAATCCCTACTGACCTCCCTAATCTCCAAGGTCCAACAACTTCACTCCCGCAACAAGTTCACTGTCCTCTTGCAATTTGACCTCTCTGCCGCTTTCGACGTTGTTCATCACGACATTCTACTTTATCAACTCTCCGAGATTGGCATAACCTCCACTGTCCTTGAATGGTTCTCAAAATTCCTTCGTTCCCGCTCCTACATTGTCAACATGAATGGTACCTCTTCCTCCCCTTGGACACCAATCTGTGGAGTCCCGCAAGGTTCACCTCTTTCTCCTATCCTCTTCAACATTTATATGTCCTCCCTAAAACTCCTCCACCTATCCCCCTTGAAACAATTTACACCTATGCTGATGACATCCTTGTCCTTCTCGAGACCGACTCGAACCTCATCGATCTCCCATCGAACATATCCTCCTGTATCTCAAGCCTCCAATCTTGGGCCCACTCCGTCCAAATGAAATTGAACGAATCCAAGACAAAACTACTTTGGCTCGGCCCAAAATTAGCTCAATTACCCCCCTCAATCCCACTGCCTTCCGGCTCCTCTCTGCAGCTTGAATTCTCCAGCAAGGTCCTGGGCGTCACCATTGATTCTACACTGTCCTTCAACGACCACCTCAACTCCCTGGTAAAAAAATGCTACTTCAGCCTTCACATGCTGAGGTCAGTAAGATCCTGTTTCCATCAAAATCATTTTGCCATGCTCGTCCAATCCATCATCCTCTCCAGACTGGACTATTGCAATTCCATCTTCATATGCCTAACGAAGAAAAACCTCCACAGACTCCAGCGGATCCAAAATGCCGCGGCCAAGCTTATCTTTTCTAAAAGCAAATTCGATCACGTCTCACCACTCCTTTCCAAGCTCCACTGGCTTCCAATAACTACCAGAGTCCACTTCAAATGCATCAACCTAACCTTCAAGATCCTCCACGGCATCCTCCCTCCATTAATTCCTCTTTCCTGGAACTCCTCGAATCTTAGTATCCCCAGACCCTCCCAAAAATCGAAACTATCCTTCCCCTCACTAAAAGGCATTTCCCACCCAGGAAAACTGGGGACTTCCCTCCTCTTCAGATTCACCGAGCTCTGGAATAACCTCACCTCCCCCCTTCGGAACCTGAGTGCTCTCCAACCCTTCCGCAAACACCTGAAAACCTGGCTTTTCTCTAAAATCTAACTTTTCCCCTCTCTGACATCCTAGCTCTCTAACATTCTTCTCCCCTCCGATCTACATCTAACCCTTTCCCTGGAGTTCCTTTCTTATTACAACCCCTGTAAACCGTGCCGAGCTCCACGACCATGGAGATGGTGCGGTATAAAAACCTAAGGTTTAGTTTAGTTTAGTTTAGTTTAGACGTTGGAGGGAGATGGACTGGCAGACGCAGCCATCGCGGGACCTTCTTGGAGCTGCATTGGCTGCATTGCCGTCCGTCGATGCAGGGGGGAGGCCGGCGTTGTTATCGTTGGGTGGGGACACGTTGCCATGCAGGGAGGGAAGAGGGGGGCTCGTTGCCGTCGGAAAAACATGGTAAGTTGTCCTTCAGCAGGCCCCCCTGACTATTTTGGGCCATAGGCACATGCCTACTGGGCCTATTGGTTAATCCGGCCCTGCCCACCACCATTACCCACTCCTCTTCAAAAGCAACCTGAAATGCTTCCTACTTAAGGACGCTTACACTCTATAACTCCTCTCTGTCATTAATTTTATTTTCATGCATTAAATCCCCTCCTTGCTGTTCTTACCTTAAATGTTACCTTTTCTATAAAAGATTGTATTTCCTCCCCTTTGTATTAAAATGTACCCTTAAAAAAAAAATGTATATTGCTTAGTAAACCAAGATAAGCGATCAAATAAAATTTAAAAAAAACTTGAAACTTGACTTCCACCCAGGCCTATCTACATACCAGGTAGTCAAGTGGTGGGTCTTTGGAAACAGAAGCTCAGCTCCCGCATAATGGCCCCCATAACTCTGCCTGGAATTATAGTATGCCCAAATATTCAGTGCTAGTGATCAGACACGGCTGGGCACCAGATATTGGGGCATAATTTACCCGACGATGATCAGTGTTTAGAAAAACGATGACCACCAGCTGAATATCTGGGGGGGGGGGGGGCGCTGTATATACTACATTCTTACTCACAGTCTGTTTAAAATGAAAACCCTTCAAAAGGCTCATATATGGATAGTAGCAAATAACAGGTGGTCAAATACTTTAAGCAAGTCAAGAACATGTGGATGGGCCTTTTAGACATGACACCTAAATATGAGTTTGAACATTTTGTGGAATAAGTCCAAAAATCCAGAGCAAACGTGGCCATTTTCAAAAAAGAAAAACGTCTATCTCTTTGTTTCGAAAATAGCCATTTCATAAATGCGCTTGTGCACAGTGGCCCGGATTCTCTAAGCGGTGCTGTTATTTTTAGGTGCAGGTAGGTGCCCAAGCTTAGGGCTCCTTTTATCAGGCCAAACTAGCGGGGTTAACGTGCGTGACTTTTCATCACGCGCTAACCCCTGCGCTGGCCTAAAAATTACCGCCTGCTCAAGAGGAGGCAGTAGGGGCTAGCGCAGCTGGCAGTTTAACACATTATTACGCATGTTAAACCGCTAGCAGGGCTTCATAAAAGGAGCCCTTAGTGAAAAACACTGTTTAAATTATGTTTTTCACTAATTTTCAAGGCACCTACTGAACCCTAAAAAATTGGCACCAGAATCAAACCTCCATAGGCAACTTATGGCGCTTAATGCTCTGTAATCGTGGCTATCCCAAAATATGCACAACAACCATAACCCTAACCCTCAATAGGTGCTATATGGTGCCTAATGCCAATTCTAGCATTATTTTTTAAAATATCTGAACCAGTCCTTAACCTGTTTAACTTGCTGAAATCACTATAAACCAAAACTCGGGATGTATGGATTCCTGTCTGTTCTTTTTGGGTTTTCTTGATTGGTACAGGAGCTTCGTTACGTCAGGGGGTGTAACTTTTTTCTCCCTTTAAGACGCCGCGGCCATTTTTGTGGCCCTATCGGTGCTTTCAAGATGGAATTAGTTAGCCGCTAAACTTTTGAATAGACTGGTAAGTCAGTTTTTGACTTGTTATACTTCAATTGAATGATCATAAGAACATAAGAACATAAGCAGTGCCTCTGCCGGGTCAGACCACAGGTCCATCCCGCCCAGCAGTCCGCTCCCGCGGCGGCCCAAACAGGTCAAGACCTGTCTGAATCATCAGAAGGGGCTCCCTTGCCACCTTGGTTTCCCATTTAAGTCCTGCCTTCCTATCGAAGTCCTAGCCCTCCGGTCTTGCACATGCACGACCTGGTTGGTTTATACTCATTACCTGGTTAACTTCCTATACTTGTGTTACATCCCAGCTCCTCCCTCAGTATCCCACAATCCCTTTATCCCTCAGGAATCCATCCAATCCCTGTTTGAATCCTTGTACCGTAATCTGCCTGATCACTTCCTCTGGTAGCGCATTCCAAGTGTCCACGACCCTTTGGGTGAAAAAAAACTTCCTTGCATTTGTTTTGAACCTGTCTCCCTTCAGTTTCTCAGAATGCCCCCTCGTATTTGCTGTCCCCTTAAGTCTGAAGAATCTGTCCCTATCCACCCTCTCTATGCCCCTCATGATCTTGAAGGTCTCTATCATATCTCCCCTGAGCCTCCTTTTCTCCAGAGAGAAGAGCCCCAGCCTATCCAGCCTCTCGGCGTATGAGCAGTGTTCCAGCCCTCTTACCATTTTCGTTGCTCTCCTTTGGACTCTCTCAAGTACCGCCATGTCCTTCTTGAGGTGCTGCCTTAATGCAGTGGTCTCAAACTCAAACCCTTTGCAGGGCCGCATTTTGGATTTGTAGTACTTGGAGAGCCGCAAAAAAAATAGTTAATGTCTTATTAAAGAAATGACAACTTTACACGAGGTAAAATTCGTTATAGTTTTTCACTTTCTGCATGTTGCACTGCTTTCAGTTGTGTATAGCTGAAATTATCAGAAGCAATTAAGGAAAGATTTATAAACTACGGTGATGAGACAAACGAGCGCCGACAATTCAGCGCAAGACTTCAGCGTGCCACAGGAAAACCTTCTGTTAAAGGGCTCCGACGGGGTGTGTGGGGGGAATCCCCCCACTCTACTTAATAGGGATCGCACTGCCGTGTTGGGGGAGTGTAGGGGGTGTAACCCCCCACATTATACTGAAAACTTAACTTTTTCCTTAAAAAATAGGGAAAAAGTTAAGTTTTCAGTATAATGTGGGGTTACAACCCCCTAAACCCCCCCCCCAATGCCAGCGCGATCCAAGTGGGGGGGTTCCCTACCTACACCCCGTCGGAGCCCTTTAAAAGAAGGTTTACCTGTGGCGTGCTGAATTCTTGCGCTGAATTGTCGGCGCTTGTTTGTCGGCACGCATTTGTCTCGTACAGATGCAGGAAAGCACTTGTGTGAGGTTACAGCAGTGAGACAGGCAATGTTCCAGAACAATGGTAACATACCGAGGGCCTCAAAATAGTACCTGGCGGGCCGCGAGTTTGAGACCACTGGCTTAATGGAACTGTTTTTGTTTGTTGTAGTATTTATCATCCCCGACCCTGAGGAAGAAGTGAAACATGTTGGAAGGGCTTGATATAGTTTGTTCCACGCCATGTGAAGCTAAGTAACATTTTATCAAACGTTACTATTTTGAAGTAAGCAGGAATTAGGACACTAAAGTGGGATATTGTGTAGAAGAAAAATAATATATAAAAAAAAACCCTTCACAACGTTCCAATGAAGATGGCTACCACACCAACTTTCCATTGAAAATATAGTACGAGTGTGGCATACTGAGGAACTGGTTAATGAAAGTTTTGGTTTATAGTGATTTCAGCAAGTTAAACAGGGTGATTAAGGACTGGTTCAGATATTTAAAAAATAATGCTACAAGTGGCATTAGGCACCATATAGCACCTATTGAGGCATGATTCACATCAAATGTTGGCACCTACCTTTGCCAGAAGTGCAATTCTCTAACCGGTGAATCCGGGACAGTGCATCTATCTTTTTGAATCATTTTCAACAAAAAACATCCAAAACAAAAACGCACAAAACCAGCTACTGGGATATAGGCAGTGACAGCATTTTTAGTAGACTTGCCAGCAGAGCAGTGGAGCATCCTAGGAGGCACTGCAGTAAACTTCATTTAAAAAGTCCCAGGTACACATCTCATCATAACCCCCTTATATTATATGATGAGCCCTCCAAAGCCCATCCAAAACCTAGCAGGATCCTAAGACCTTCTTAGATAGGACCCTAGCATTTCAAGCTGGTAGGCAACAATCTTGGTTAGGTAAATGTATTCAGTAAGCTATGTTATCCTATTGCAGTTTTCAGAAATTAATTAAGACCAATTTGTTCGATAAGTTTATTACTTGGTGAGTTTTATTATTGAAATACTATTTTACAAATATTTGTATTTTTTTTTACTGTATTATTGTATTTCGCTGATTGTCCATTTCTTTTTAGTGTAAACTGCCTAGAACTTTTGATTATGGCCATATAAAAGAATAAAGTTATTATTATTATTGAACCTAACTATACACCACAATAACACTTATGCCTGCAGATGTCACCTATGTGTTGATACAGTAGGTTTTGGATGGGCTTCAGAGGATCTCATGTTCCCACCACAAGTGTACTAGTTAAAGTGGAATATGGGCCTGGGTCTCATCTCTATAATCTACTGCATTGACCACTGGGCAACTCCAGGATCCTGCTTGCTTCTCTAATCAGACTTGCCATAACATCTGAAACTGTTATACAGGCTGTTAGGTACTATTGCATTCACATCTTTGGGGAATGGGAGAGGGGGTCAGTGACCACTGGGGGAGTATAGGAAGATCATGCTTTCAATCCTTCAGCGGTCATCTGATAAGTTTGGATACCTTTGTGGCACCTATTCATTGTTGAAACAGGACTAGTCTCAGATATCCAAGCTGTGCCCTGGACTTTCTCTACAATGTTTCATTATTGCAGAAAAATGTTCAACTCATAAAGTCACCCTAGTTCCACCCAAACCACACCTTCAAAACACCACCTTAAAATTTAGATGCACTGCAGATAAACAGCATGGAAAACAGTCTACAAAATTGATTTCAAAATGGCAATTTGGATGGTTGGTAAAAGTCCACCTGCCTCTTTATGTCACTTTTTGGACCGTTTTCTTTCTTGAAAATGAGCCCATTAGTTAACCAAAGGAATTTCAAAAGTCTCTTCAATTTGAAAGATGCCATATTCAAATTAGGCATGCAGCAAATATTAATTTGCAAGGCTACAAGAGCATCTTCAAAAATAAAGAGATTTAATTTGGGGAGGGGAAAGCTTTGGATCCTGGTAAACAGGTGGAGGCGCAGCCTAATGGTTAGAGCAGTGACCTGAGAACCCAGGAAGCCCAGTTCAAATGTCACAGCATCTCTTTGTGATCTTGGACAATTAACAATCTCCATGACCTCAAGTACAAACTAAGGGCTTTTTCTATCAAACTGCGTTAGCAGTTTTTAGTGCAGAGAGCCACGCTGAATGGCCCGCACTGCTCCTAACACTCACAGGAACGTGGATTTTTGAAAATCCTGACCTCAGTCCTGGTTTTGAACTCATATCCCAATTTAGTGTTCTAATTGTAGTACCCAATACCACAAATTGAAATCAGTACTTCTGGGCCCATAATGTACCAAGATATGAAGGCAGAAATCTGGTACTTAATTTCTCTTTTGTACTGAGTAACTTGACAGCTCTCCAGTTCTACTCATTAAGCCTCTCCATTCAAAGCATGTCCTTGCATAGTCCCCATGCTCACTCACAAATTATTACTGCTGTCATACTCACAGCTAGGCTCTGTACTTTTCCCTCCTACTTCTGGAGAGGTGAAATAATGGTAAAGGAGGGTGTCCCTGGTCGAAATGGGACAATTCACGGTCAGTTCATTGTGGGACATTTCATCAGGGGATGGGAGTATTTGAGAGTCAGGTGTTGGATCATGGACAGGGAGGAGAGGGAGAGGTTAGAATTTTGGGGTGGGTGTTGGGGTATTGCCTCCCCCAAATGATGAATCATAGATGGAAGATCACAGGGAGGGGATATTGGTCCACCCACCCCAGTCCCTAGGGATTCCAGGACCTTTTGGTGACGCTTAATGCAAGAGGAAGAGGAGAAATAGCACATGATGCAACCGCAGCAGCCTGGCACTGCTCTCACCCTTCATTTTTGCAAAACCCAGATCCTGGGAACTGCTGGCCACAGGGTCCAAGATGATGCATTTTGGGACATTTCATGGAATGATTCAGTGCTGAAAAGGCTGCACTGAACTCCCGCAATGAAACTGCTACGATGGATCGCCCTTGACCCTCCGTGGTAGGGGGCCCACAAATATGTGTTTGCCTAGGGCCTAATATAGTGTTCATCCAGCCCTACCTGAAAGAAAAGAAACTGTGTCCCTGGAGATGAATTATGGGGGATCAAGAGTCTATAATGTTTAGGTTCAACCATCTCCCTCACTTGTCAATCATATTTAACAATATCTTGGCTAATACTATCTTGTTTTTCCCAGTGCGAAGCTAACATTCCCTTTAGAATTCTATATTACATGCTTGCTAAACCATGAGCATATTAATGTCCACAATAGAACTTTAGTCCCTAATATTTAGAAATATTAGGGGTGCCCAGATAATTTAAGAAGAAAAATGCTGAAACATGTAACCCTTCCCTGGGATTCTGACTGTGTTAATGATCTGCAAGCGCTGTAGAAGCAGCAGCAGTAGGAGCTCACAATGTCAGCATCACAAAGGCATCCAGTGTTGATGGACTAGCACGTTCTTCTCGGAACAAAAATAAAGATAGAAGGGCGAGATAGTCACTAGCCAAATATCAAATTATTCACCCTCTTCAAAAATTACTTTCTTCAAAACAATACTGATGATTTTTATTATTACATATATTTTATAATAATGGAAGATATGGATGGGAGGGATGGGAAAGGGGAAGGGATAAAAATTTATATAATGTACCAATGATTGTTTATAAGTGATATATTTCTTGTTACTGTGAATGAATATATTTTACACTTAATGTAATTTTGAAAATGAATAAAGAATATTAAAAAAAAAAAAAGGATATACAAAGTCCCTGTGATATAGCAAGAGTAGCACAGCTTCCTGCAACTAGGCCTCACCTGGGCCTAGGCCTAACTCTAGAGAGAGTTAATCTCACTTAACACAGTGAAAAAACAAAACCTTCACTGCAGTGCATTACTTCTACAAAACACCAAAGAAAAAAGTAAATGTTCAGGAGGCCCTCGGCTCTGCTCCTGAGCTGGGGCGGGAGAACTGCCAAGTTTGTCTTCATACAAATATTAAAATATTCCCACCCGAGGTCTTGACAAACTTCTCCCTCATTAGTACAGTTCTCAGTCCCTGTATGCTACTGCATCCAAACCCAAAAGCAATGCAGTTAAAACAAAAGAAAAACAAAGCATTTCTTCAGTGGAACAAACTGCGAAAGCAACAGTCCTTTATAACCTTCCAGCCACCGAGTCCTGCCCCCACCTAGGGCCTTGCCTTGGGCCTCACTAGAGCTGTAAGCCCAGGTAGCAAAAATAAAAACCAACCAAAACTCTTCCTTTCTAAGCTGCAGGCTGCAACACAAGCCTTGAGAATTATCCAAGCAAAACTACAAAAACAGCATTCAAAACAGTGGCTTGCTTGAAAAACGTCACAAAAAGAAAACACAGTTTTTCAGTTGCCTACCTTGCAAGCTATACCAATTTCCATGGCTTCATGTTCTGGCATTAACTGCTCACATACATACCTCCATTTGTTCCACATGCAGTGTGGCCTCAGCTTCCTGGCAAGGAGCTACATTTTCCACTTCCATGGGTTCTAGGCTATTTAGTTGCTCTGGGCTGGCTGCTGAGCACTGGAGAGAGGACCTTTTCCCTTCCTTGGCCTCTCTAACTCTGGAGAGAAAGCTGCTGTCTTTTCAGTGTGAGAGCCATGCCCTGCTCTCAGTGTGCCTGTGCTGTTGGCTCTCTTGGGCTCCCCCCTGTGGATGTTGTGGAAATTGCTGGGTTTTCTCATAGGAACATTTTGCCTAAACCTAATACTCACAGGTTTGGGGACAAACCTAGCAGAGCTGGGCTGAGTCTCCATGTCCTCAGCTTCTGAATGGTCAGATCCTCCCTAGTGTACTCCTGGAACTTAAGCTGCTGGGCTCTGCGGGGCTTGGGAACAGCTTTCCTAGCCCTGTCTCTGCCTCTCCTGGGGTTTCTAGCTGGGAACACGTCAGGCACAGAGTCTGACTGGTCACACCAGTAAAATGTCCAAATGCCGGTTTATGCCATCTTTTAGACATCTATCTTTTTTGAAAATTAGCTCCATTAGCTCTCCCTTTAAATGGGCATAATCCCGCCCTACCCCAGTATGAAAGAACACCTAACAATAAGCATTTCACATACACATATGCATCATATTCTAACCTCCACTCCCAATGTTCTGAAAACCCCAACAATAAGCACGATTCCCTCAATACTACTACTGTTCTTTTTATTATATTTATACCCCTACAAACATAGAAGAGCCATTCCCTGCTCAAAAGTATTAAATTTATTCAAGACAAACAAACAGGACAAATAAAGGATTAGGGAGTTTCATTTATTATGGGAATGATTTAAACAACATAGATATTGAACAGGTGAATAAGGGGTTGAGAATTACCCACTCCTCTAACAATGGCTTTCCATACCAGGAACTGGATCCTAAGGGACATTTTTTTTTTTTTTTTTTAATTAAGCCAGCTAAAATGAAGATGATTTGGCAGAAGATGATTTGGCAACAACCTTTGCTCTAGATGTATACATATTTGCTCTAGATGTATACATATTTGCTCTAGATGTATACATATTTTTTTTTTTCGTTCACTTTTTTAAACTCAAACTATATTTGGACAAATCAAAACCTTTTTCAGTTTTATTGCATTAGGAGAACAAAGAAGAGCAAGTGAAAGATTACACAGCTTGAAGTGCAAAGCTTCTTTAAAAAAAGAACTTATCACAGTCAGAGAAAAAAAAAAAAGCTCAGGAAGCAACCTCAAAATAGCAGGAGGATCATTTTCAAAGCTATTTTCATGGGTAAAAGAATGTGTTGTTCTTAGAAATGGACATTAGCAAAATGACCCACACAATATGCAGGTAAAAGTACATGTATTTGTCCTACGTATACATACTTCTACCCATAGCATGGAGAGGCATCTCCAAGAGCAAAGTTATGGTGGTGCTAGTTTCAATTATGTACATGTTAAAGGTAGTGAAAAATGTCCTTTACCACTATTTGGTACACTCAGAAATTAATTCAGCCTCTATTAGCAATAAATGTTAGTGCTTCCCCATTATCACTGAATTTGATGACAATTTAGTAAAAACAATCTAATTAAAACCAGGGGCAAAGCCAAGGATGGGCCTAGGTGGATCTGGGTTTACCTAATTAAGCCTCAGGTCCACCCTGCAGCTCTGCACCCTTCATAGCACTATACAGGGAGCAAGCTGGGCCTGGTGCTGCATTTCCCTCCCTTTTCCTTCACAAATTTGTCTATCAAAGGATTACTGGCAGCCTCAGCAATTCATGCATGCTGCTTATGGCTAACCCGTACACCTTTCCTCTACCACGTGCTGCCCAGAGAGAAGAAGAATTGCTGGACATGGGGTAGGATGGGAGAGAGAGATGCTGCATGGGTTGGCTGGGAGGATTGTTAGAGCTGGGGTGAGGTGGGAGGAAACAATGCTGCACAAGGGGGAGAGGAGCAAGAGAGGGAGAAATGTTGGACTTGGGAATGGAAAGGAGAGGAGGGAAGGAAGAGATGCTGCATGGGAAGAGTGAAGAAGAAAGAGATGTTGGAATTGGGGCACAAGGAACAAAGAGAGTGATGTGAAGAATAGAAATGAGAGAGGACAAAAGATAGGTTGGACATGAAGGTAGAGAAGAGGAAGGGAGAGATATGTATAGTAGGGGAAATGGAGAAAGAGGAACATGGATCCAGGGACAGGGAGATATCAGGCTACAAGGGTGGGGAGGGAGGAAAGAAAGACAGAGCAGGTCTGGGCAAGAAGGGTGGAGAGAGGAAGATAGTGGAAATGGTGAAACTACGTATGTGGGATATGCCACAGGGAAATGTCAAGGAAACAAATGAGAGGAAGAGAGTGATTACAGGGGGTAGAAATATGGTAATAGGGAGTTGATTAAAGATGAAAAGGAATGAAAGGCTGGGGGAAGGAATGAGATGGGAAATGGAAGAGCTAGTGGGTGTGAAAGGGAGGTAGAATTTTATAGGTAGTTGGAAAGTAAAAATGAAAAGAATGAGAGAGGTTAAAATCTGAGTGAACAGAGAGGGAGGAAAGAGGAAAGATAATAATAATAATAATTTATTTATTTCTTATATATCGCTATACCATGAAGTTCAAAGCGGTTTACAGTAAAGATACATTTTTACAGTACATGGGATACAAACGGTTTACAATAAAGAAACATTTTGTCAGGACATTTTATGCAAGGGGAGAGAGGGTAAGAGTTAGTCTCAAATCTAGAATTGGGGAGGCGAGGTAGAGAGGAGTGCCGTAGCGAGGAAGAGGAGGTAAGTGTAAGGAGGGAACAGAATGTGAAAGAAGAAAAGAAATGGACAGCAGCCACTTGAAGGAGAATTAGCAGAAGAGAAACTGGAACCAACCTGACAAAAAAAATAAAATATCCAGAAAACAAAGGTAGATAAAAGATCTTTATTTTGAATGTATTAAATGTAATGTAATGTAATGCTTGTAATGCTTAGTTTTGTATACCGGGTCCTCAATCTGGGAAAGCTCGACTCGGTTTACAGTGGTTAAATAAGATAATAAAAATATAAAACAGTGATTAAATTATACCAATAACAGTGTAGCAGAGATGGAAAAGAAATTAATACCAAAGTGTTTGGTAAACTGAATGGTTTTCAAAGACTTGCGAAAGGATGAAAGAGAACTAAAACTTCGTAGAGAAAGTTAGCAGATGTCTTTATTTTGTGTTCAGTACTAGTACTGTAGTACATGCCAAGTGTAACTTCTTGGAGTTCCCAATTTTTGGGATCCCTTGTCTTGTATTTAATGAGAGCCTGTTGATATGATAGTAATAAAAGCCACCAAAAGTCCAATAGGACGCAGTCCCACAGGAACAATGCTCTTTTGAACATTCTACTGATTTCATATTTTCTTTTTCTCAGATTGTTGTACCATCATTCATAGGTTTGATGTTACATTCAGCGAAGATTTTTATACAGGTGCGCTATGGTATCCATGTTGCTTGCCTTGTTGTTTTATCTTCCTTTAATTTTACATTTCAGTTCATTTTGTGATTTTTTAAATGTATATTTTACACTGTTTAATTAGGTTTTTATTTTTGTATTACTGATCCATGATGCAGGCAGATTGGTTCATTGAAACACAATACTGTGTCAGGTCTTCATTACTGTATATCCTGGACAGAAATAAACATCATTGATTTCATCCTGCTGGCTCTGGTGGATTGTCTAGTCCGTTGTTTTCTTTGTTTGATATGATAGTAATGGCAGATGGTGAGATTGAAGGGGAGCCAGGAAAGAGAAGGAATCAGAAGGACACTCTCCTTTATTTTCTGAGCTGGGATTCAGCGTGTCTAACTCCAGCCCTGACCCTTGCCATAGCTGTTGGGGGATCTCCAAGTATCGCCAACTGAGAACATCCTCCAAAGACAACCAAAATTCCCTTCTAACCAAGCTGAGCAGTGTGCAGCACCATCCTTGAGTCACCAACAACTATGCATGTTTGGGGTGCCAACTTCGGTGATTCAGGGACGTTGCTGCTGCCTGCCAAACTTGGTAAAAGGGAGTTCCAGCTACCTTCAGAGGAAATCTTTAGCTGACAGAGCTCAGGGATCCTCATTAGCTAAAGTATTTATATCTTGAGTTGTGAGGTTCCAAAGGAAGAGTGAAGAGTAGGGGTAGAGAAAATATTGGGCACACCATATTTGGGTTCAGACCCATCCAGAATTTTCTATCTGGCTATGCCACTGGTAAAAGCATGTTACTTATTAAGAATGTATCAAGAGGAAATAATCTAATGTGATAATATGATCTAGAATATTTAAACCCCTTTATGAAAGAGATTTATTTTTTAATTGTCTTGGCTGGAAAACTACCTTTTACTGCAAAGTGATGGGGCTCAAGGTCTGTTTCCTGAACTCTGAGAAAGTAGATTGTTAGGCAAAGTTGCCTCCAAAGAGTGGCATATTAAGGGGGGACAGGAGGACAGACCACCCCAGATGTGGTCTTCGCGAGGGGTGCCAGTGCCTCTCCTCCTCTCTGCCACCCCTTGATTACCTCTTGAAACATTCGCTGGCACAAGCAACATCTTCCTCCTGCTCCTCACACTGGCCTCAGCTTCTTTCTGATGTCACTTCCTGGTTGCAGGTCCGGGATATGATGTCAGAAGGGAGCCGAGGCTGGCATGAGCAGCAAGTGGAAGATGCTGCTCATGCCAGTGTTATTAAACAATACAGCTTTACAAGCACCAGCAAACATTTCAAAAAGTACGCAGGGGTCATTGAAGCAGCAAAGGATGTTGCTGAGCACCCCTGCCCTGGCGCCAACTTCCCTCACTAAGCCACTGCCTCCAAACAAAGAAAATGGGGTAATTTCAACTTCCAGCCTTTCTTAATGGAACTGGGTCTCCCAGTCAAAGTGTGCAGAATATAGGAAGGGGACAATGGAATTATGGCAATTACTCATCAGTAAGTGGAATTTTTTTTTGGGGGGAGGGGCAGTATTCCCACATTCCCCAGTGGCTCAGGTTGAAGGTCCAGCCACACATATTCCCTAGTAGCTCCACAAACCTGGATAAGGAGTGACTTCATTAATCTATGGAGGAGAGAGAAATGTGTAGATTTTGCAGTGAGTTGTTTTCACAGATCCATGGATTTTCTGAGAGCCTGAGAGAAGACACAGCCCTGAGCTTTGGGAAAAAGACACACAGTCTTTGTGGAAGCGGGGCCGAGGGTGGAGTGGGATGGGGCCAGGTGTCCTCTTTTTTTTTTCTGGTAACCCTAACTGAAGGCAGTTTTGTTTAGTTTTGTATTTCTGCTGTGTTTTGGAATTTTTGAGACTACAGTGGTTTGTTTGATTAAACGACTGGGAATCAATGGCATATAATGGCATTGTGGCAGAACTATTATAGAGGTTAAATTATAAAGGAGGTTTCATTCTTAAAAAAAAAATAAAAGGGGGAACAGGTTCTTGAATTTCCAATAAAATGTTTAAGAGCTCATTTAGGGTAGATTTGTTTCAAACATTTCTCAGGGCGGCCCCAGTGTGTGTGGGTTTAATTAATGTTAATTAATGCAAGATTAGTTAAAAATAAAATTTCAATCATGCATGATCTTATTTTAGATATGAAGATTGAAATACTGTGTGTTACTGAGACTTGGTTGTCTGAGACAAGATATGGTATTATTGGATCAGCTGGATCCATCCAGGAATAGGTTTGAAAATCAACCTAGGAAAGGGGAAAAAAAAAAAGAAAAGGAATATTTTTAGAGTGACAATGACCATGATCTTGCCTCACTTTTGTGATAGATTAATAATAATATAAGTTTTGCTGTATTTCCCGGTTGCATTTGTATTTCCTGTATGCCCTTTGTTGCTTTGGTTGACCTCAATAAACATGTTATCAAAAAAAAAAAAAAAAGCAAAACTTAACCTGCTATAAGTGCAAAGCCCTTGCAGTAAATGCAGGATACATGCTCTGAATATGCCCTGCATTTAATGCATAGGGCACTCAGCTAATGCACAAACTCTGCATTACGTGCCTGGGTCAATAGTGCCCATGACAAAAAAAAAAAAAAAGACCTCTGCCTCCTCCCCAGAGATTACCAGGTGAGGTATTGGTCCTGGGTGGCAGCAATCCCTCCCTCCCCCCCTTCTCCTAGATTGGCATTTTAATTTAAAATGGCACCAATGATCCCTAATCGGGTAATTGGGGTTGTGGTTGGGATGTTGGAGAACTGATCAGAGGGATTCGGGTAGTATATGGGTGGTTGGTGAACTGATCAGGGGAGATTGAGATTGTTTTCAGGACCAGGTTTATGCTCAGGGGAGCTGCACACTGGGGGGGGGGGAAGCATTGGGGTTGAGGTCAGAGAAAGTCTGTTATTGAGAAAGACATGGGGGAAGCCACTGCTTGCCCTAGATTGGTAGCAGAGAATGTTGCTACTCCTTGGGTTTTGGCCAGGTACTAGGGACTATCAGGAAGAATGTCATTACACCTTTTGCAACAGTGTGCTGTGCCTCCTTTTCAGTTAGTGGTAAGTTCAGCTTTACGATCAGTAATTTTATTTTTATTGGTTCAATTTTCTATACCGTTCTTCCAGGGGAGCTCAGAACGGTTTTACATGCATTTATTCAGGTACTCAAGCAGTTTTCCCTGTCTGTCCTGGCGGGCTCACAATCTATCTAATGTACCTGGGGCAATGGGGGGATTAAGTGACTTGCCCAGGGTCACAAGGAGCAGCATGGGTTTGAACCAATGACCTCAGGGTCCTGAGGCTGAAGCTTTAACCACTGCGCCACACTGCAAATCCTCACGTCAATAGTGACAGCTAGAGCATGGTACCCCTGTGTGCTAGCTGTTGTACCTGGCCACACTTCCACCCATCCATGTCACATCCAACTCTCCCGCTTACTCCTGTGTTAGGCAGCTAATGCAGCATTTCACCATATGCTGCTGGTTTTAATGTAGTAGGTGGATCAGGTTGAGGCTCATTGAAGGATTTTTAAAAGCTACGTGTTAATATCCTTCATAAGTTATGATAAAGGGCATACATTTGATTTGGTTTTCTAGCAGAGCCATTTTTGGTGGCACTGGGCAAATAGGAATTATTAGGAAAGGAATCCAAGGGGAGTGGGAGCGGGAGGGGGTATATCTTTTGTTTTGGTATTATTCCTGATGGTAATGATTGAAGGGGGAGGGAATTTTTATCTGTTGTATAGATTCTGATTGTTTATAACTGCTTATTTGATTATTATTATTTGTATGTTAATTGTATTGCACTTTTTGTTGACATTAAAAACTAAATAAAGTTGTTTTTTTTTTAAAAAAAGGAAAGGAATGGAAAATATCATATATAACAACAAAATTTCTTATATACCGCAACTACCTCGTGGTTCTATGCAGTTCACAAAAATTTAAGTACAAGTATACACAGTACAAACAATTAACTAATTAAAATATTTACCAAATAGATCATTCTTCATAAATTTTCTAAATGATAAATAAGAAGTAGAGATAGAGAGATACATACTAATTTGTTTATGCGATAATGCTGCCTGATACGCTAAGATCTTACTAAAGAAGCGTTTATTCACACATCCTTTTACAGAAGGAAAATCAAAGAGCCGAAGATCACGTAGATGTTTTCTATTGGCAAATATAAAATGATCCATGAGATAACTGGGTAATAACCCACTGAGAACCTTGAAACAGATACAGCCAAACTTAAAAATCACTCTTACCTCTATTGGCAACCAGTGCAGTTTATGGTAATACTGCATTACATGATCAGATTGTTTCACTCCAAAAATCAAACGCACAGCAGTATTCTGGACAATCTGCAACCTTTTTTTTTATTTTTCTTGGATATCGAAATATAGAGACATTACTTCTGGTGGAACCATACTTCGAGTGTTGTGTTCAATTCTGGTCACTGCATCTTAAAAAAGATACAGAACAGCTAGAAAAGATGGAGAGAAGGGTGACCAGTCTGCTAAAGGGGATGGTATTTGCTAAACAGGTTAGGGCTCTTCAACTTGGAAAAGAAATGGCTGAGAGGAGATAGACAATTTAGAACCTCAATCTACTTTAAATATGTCCTTTTTGAAAATGCCTCAGGTTTTTACCTTTCAAAGTTTGACTGATCAAAGTCCAGTTGGGATTCCACAAGAAATTTCCTTAAAAGATGTATGGCAAATAAATTGTAGAATGGAAGGGTTGCTAAAGTCAGTTATAACTCGAAATCAAATTTTTTTTCACAAGAAGTTGTTGAGAAATTGGAAAATGTGAACACAGATTTAAAAAAATATTTGATAAGCATTTCTCAACAGCTGACATGCAAACTTCTTCTACTTTGGCGGTTAAGGATTCTCATAGTTTGCATTTAAAAATTGAGATAATGGAAAACGTTGCAAGGTCTAGGAATTTGCATTTAGTAAATTTTTCTAATAAACATCTGTTATCACCAGAAATCTTATTGAGGAAGTACCTTAAGGAGATTCTGGGTTACAGAACACCGATATACTGATTATTTCCAACTGTTATTACATTCCTCAAAAGAAAAGGTTTCCCATGAAGTAAGGAGTGAATCAACTTGCATCAAATGAATTGAATCTTACAGAATTTCTTTAAGATTCCAATGATTTGATACAAACTAGATCCACTCTTTTGTTGGTATATTCAAATGATAATGATAAAGCATTGATTATGAAAATATATTTTAGGAACAAAGGCCCTGATTCTCGAGCCAGCACTCAAAACTCATTTAAAAATGCCGTTCAAACAGCATTTTAAACTGAGTTCTAAGGCTAAAAGACCAGCTCCATAATTGCAACTACAGAGGCATTTTAGCCCACCAAACACCACTGTGGATATGAATAGTTCACAGTTGTTTTTGTCTATGTTATATATTTTTTTTTACTATACCCCCGATTTTATTATGTATACTGCTTAGAAACTATTATAAGCGATAGCATCAAATTTCAAATGAACCTGAAACCTGACTTACAGCTTTGGTAGCAAACCACAGTTAACTAGTACTTTGCAGCAAGTCCTGCAAATCCTCACGTCAATAATTCAGCGCAGCCACACTTTCTCTCTGCCCGGGCTGATACAGCAAGGCTCACACTGACACCTGCATGGGCTAGTTACACATGCACCAGTAGATCAGGTGATCTCTGATGCTGCTGGCCTGTGCATGTATCAGTGTGAGACTTGCTGCATCAGCCCAGCTGCACTGAATTATTGAAGAAAGTAGGCGGTGGTACTTGGACATCTTAGATGAACCTGGTTAGGTAGATGGTTACTGAGAGGCTTGAAACACCCAAAGAAACCATTTGCATCTCCACAGAATTCCCACAAGCCCTGTTCCAATACAGCTCTCAATATATGGCATACTTGGAGAGCAGCTGCATCACACCGGTTGTAAAATGCTGATCTAAGGTTACACCTATGCACAAATCTTTTCTACATTGATCAATAGGAGACAATAGCCATAGAACATGGTCACTTGTAAGATATGATCCCTTCTATGCTATTATGTGTCTTATAACCTGCAAGTTTCTACCAGGATTCTATGTGGTTTACAGAAAGAGTTAACCCTCATAAAGGGGAATTACAGATTTAAAAAAAGAAAAGCAAACAAAAATAATAATAATAATAATACAATCAATTATGCTTATCAAAAAAGTAAGTTTTTGACATTTTATGAAAGCAATAGTAAGAGTCAAATTGTCTTAATTCATAAAACAATTTATTACAGATTTTAGGACCTTGAGATGCAAATGAAAACTCAAATGGACACATACATTGTGCATGTGAAACAAACGGAAAATGCAATTTATAACGTTGCAAACTTCTAGAAAGCATAAATGATTTAGAGACATTTAGCCCAGTAACAGAACCAGCTAAATTAAAAGCCATAAATTGCTTTATAAATCATACATGCCATCTTAAATTGTACTCTCCACTTCATTGGTAACTGCAATTTCCTGTTAGACCATCATAGAAGGAGCTACAGTAATCAAGATAGGAAAATGGCATTATTCTGCTTCCCTAAGTAATCAAACTGATTTACAATGCAAACTTCCCCTAAACTCACAGGCAGGGCAGGATTAATTCTTCGAGGGCTCCTAGGCACACAAGTACACTGGGCCCCCCTGCCCCTGCCCCGCCCCCATTTATCTGTTTGCTTCTATACTGTTTTAGTTCTACTTGTATTTCTTTTTTAAAAAAATTCAAAAACAAAGATTAGCATACCAGTGCACAGTTTTTCTTCTATGCAATCCCCAAACATCTCTGAACAAATCTCCGTTCCTTCCCTTCCCACCTACTTACCCAGGAATTTAACTCTGAACCCTTTCCCGGTCCAACCCCTCCGACGTCACTTACCTCTTCCCTGAGTAGAGCTGGCAGACGCAGTCATCGTGGGACCTTGCAGCAACTCTTTGCATCTGCCGGTCCACCCCCTCCGACGTCACTTATTCAGGTTGGTTGATGGCGATGCCAGGGGAGGGCGGTGTTGTTGATCTCCCGGGGGGGACCCAGCACTGTTGATCTTTCCGGGGGAGGGGGGCCCAGCGCTGCCGATCTTTCCCTGGGGGCCCGCGTTGCCAAGGGAAAAAATCAAACAAACCGAGTCCTCTGTTTCATCGGGCCCCCCTGACAACTTTGGGCCCTAGGCACGTGCCTACTGGTTTATTGGCTAATCCTGCCCTGCTCACATGTAAGGAATCTGGAGGTACTGCTAGATTCATCATTCATTCTGATCCCGCAAATTCAAACAACTTTTAAATATTGTCTCTATCATCTATGGGAGCTATGAAATCTCTTGCCATATATTGAAGAGAGAAATCTAACCACAGTGGTCCATGCCATATTAATATCATGAGTAGACTACTGTAATACCCTGTACACCAATCAAACCAAAAAGAGTTTTCACCGGCTCTAACTAATTCAGAATGCTGCAGCACGTCTGAGAGAAGGCTGCAATTGGTGTACCATGGGTCACCGGAGAATGTAAAGGAGGAGAGGGGGAGACTGGGGCTAGTTCGATACCGATTAGCACCAGGAATTGATTCAAAAATTTTGAGAAATTGTTTGAGAATTGGTTGTATGTTAAATGTTATAATCAATTGAGTAATGAAGATGATGTTAAATAAAGCTGCGGCCAACTTTTTACCAATTAAAGAATGTATTGGAATTATTTGCACATCATACTGTTCATGCAAAAACAATACTGACTACCAGTATTTTACAGAGCTAAATTTAAAACTATGATTTTTAAGGTCCTTAGACAAAATTGAGTCAGAATAGAAACATGCAAATGTAAATGAGTCCACAAAGGAATTAGGTACAAGACCTGCTAGCACCTTAAAACAAAAATGGCCCAACTTAAACTTCACATGAGCCACAACCGGCAGCCAGTGCGCAGTTGCCGATAGAAAGGTGCAACATGATCAAACTTATTCAAATTGAAGATCAGTCGAACTGCTGCGTTTTGAATAATAATAAGTCAATAAAGATTTTTTTGAGCACTAGCCAGATAGTAAATATTACAATAATCAAGCTGACTCAGAACCAGGGATTGCATCAAAGCGTCACCAGTGTAGTGTCGCAGGGTTTGGTGCTTGGACCGGTACTCTTCAACATATTTATAAATTATCTGGAAATTAGTACGATGAGTGAGGTGATTAAATTTGCAGACAATACTAAGTTATTCAGAGTAATGAAGACGCAGAAGGATTGCGAAGATCTGCAATGTGACATAAACACGCTTGAGAAATTGGCCGCAACATGACAAATGAGGTTCAACGTGGATAAGTGTAAGGTGATGCATGTCGGTATCATGTTTCTATGTTTCTAACTTAGTAAGAAGCCCTTGGATATTCAGTGTCAGGCCCTATTTGAGCACTGGTACTGAATATCTGGGTTTTTCTGCAGTGCCTGGAAGCTTTTCAGATAAAGTAAATATTCACTGCATAAGCTAACTGGGCACAGTTAGCACTGTTTTTTATACAGTCCTTCATACCTGGTTGGCTAACTGGGCATGGCCACTGAATATCACTAATGCACTCATAGCCCCCAGTTCTATCCCAACTCCACACACACACATACCCCCCCAGTGAATCCTGTAGCAATCAAAGTGGACACTTAGGCCCCAATTCTGCAAAGTGCGTCCCGATTGTAGGCAGCTGTAGGCGTCCTACAGCTGTCTTATCAGCCAATCAGGAGGCACTTAAAAAAAAAAAAATGCTCCCTAGGCAGGCTGCCTATATTGAAGGTGCCTCCGGGAGCCTAAGGAGGCCTGCAAGCCCGCCTAAGCTAGCCTAAGGCTAGGCGGTAGCCTTAGGCGAACCTAGGCAGCCCTACGCGTCTCCCTAGTAGAGCAGGAGACACTTACAATGTAGGCCACCAAAATGCTGGCGTACATGATAAGTAGACACGGCCACTATACTTAATCACGGCAAGGGATCTCCCTGCTACAATTAGTATAGTGGCAAGGGATCTCCCTGCTGCAATTAGTATTGCAGCTATGGCCACCAGTCTCCCCTCTTCCCCCCCCCCCCCCGACGATCGTGGCAGGAGGGTGCCCAATCCCGCCTGCCCACAGAACCCATGATCGCCGGCAGGAAGATTCTCAACCCTTCCTGCCGGTAGACCCATCTCACCCCACCCCGACAATCGTGGCAGGAGAGTGCCCAACCCCTCCTGCCCACAGAACCCCATGATCGCTGGCAGGAAGGTGCTCAACCCTTCCTGCCGGTAGGCCCTTCCCACCGAAGATCACAGGCAGTAGGTTACCCAACCCCTCCTGCCGGACCCCCCCAACAACAACCCCCCAACCAAATGACCCAACCTCCCCTCCAATGAAACCCCCCCCTCAGGCTTACCCGCAAGTTGGCCAACGGGTCCTCACACCGTCCAGTCAGAAGGCCCGCCTCTGTCCAAATGAGGCGGGCCTGTCCCTTCCCTGCCCAACCCACAGGATCCTGGGGCCAGATTGGCCCAGGAGCCTAAGGCTCACTACCCTCTTTATAACCACTTATTCTTATTATGTTTCTCCCTCATTTATTAAAGTACCTGTAAACCGTGCCGAGCTCTATCTTTATGGAGAGGATGCGGTATATAAACTTAAGGTTTAGTTTAGTTTAGCGGTGCCTAACGCCTAAGTGGGTGTTGCTATGGGCGGAGCATGACTTAGGTGCCGCTTAGGTGCGAGTCTCCAAAAACTTAGGCACCTAGAATATAGGCCTTTAAAACCCTGGTATATGTTTAAAGCATCCAAGTTCTTACAAATGCGCCATTAGCTGTGCAGTGCCATTTTTCTAGGCACTAGCCGATTTAGGTGCCCTTTATAGAATCAGCCCATCAGTGGCGCTGTCTAGTTTTATGTCCCACTGAATATCAGTTTCTGGGCAGACCAACATGATTTAATCAGGTAGGAGTCTCTCCTACCCAGTTTTATCACTTTGGATATTGTCCCTTTTTCACTAAAGGTATCTCTGCTTCACTTACTCAAAACATTATATTTTTATTGTGTGTCTGTGTCTGTGTTTTCTGTGGTTTTAAAAATGATTGTCTCTAATTGGAAAAATTATCCCCGGATACATTTCAGCTCCTGGTGAAATACTGTTTGACTGGCAAGAAGGTATGAATCATCCATCACTGATCAAAATAGTACCTTATTTGTTTATCATAAAATCTGGGACCCTTTTAGAGTTTTAAAGGGGCCACCCAGCTTAAACTGGGTGGCTAATAACATTGGGCGAAGGCAAAGCCCAAAAAGAAAATTGGGAGGGGGAAGGAAAAGAGAAGAGTTATGATAGAGACAGAAAAGGAGGAATTCGATTGGTGGGATTGAGGAGATCGGAGATTGGCTAAGAGTGAGGTGAGGAGGAAAAGAAAGGGATTGGGAGTTGAGTTTGTGGAAAGGGGAAGAAGAGGGTGATGTGAAGGGAGTCGGCGTTCCCCTCCCTCTCACCCAAGTTGGAAGGAGATGGGACAGAGGAGTACATGGTGGAGATGGGTATGTGGTGGGATGGTTGGGGAATGGGGGTCGCAGCTGAAAGAAGGGCCTAGAGGAGAGCATTTTATTACAAATGGTTTGAAGGTTAATATAAATGAGATGAATTGAATTATGTCCTCGTTGGCGGCACCGCCACGAGTTGAGGTGGCTTGACGACACCATGGGTCACCGGAGAATGTAAAGGAAGAGAGGGGGAGACTGGGGCTAGTTCGATACCGATTAGCACCAGGAATTGATTCAAAAATTTTGAGAAATTGTTTGAGAATTGGCTGTATGTTAAATGTTATAATCAATTGAGTAATGAAGATGATGTTAAATAAAGCTGCGGCCAACTTTTTACCAATTAAAGAATGTATTGGAATTATTTGGAAAAGGAGTGGGGGGAATATGTGATATATATGAGGAGTGTGGCTGAAGTACAAGTCCCAATGTTATATCCACTCACTGAACATCCTAATTTGTTTGGATGCCTTTCTTTGAGAATGTTATGTTATGAACGTCTTTTTTATATTACTTTTATACCTTTAAAAGTTAATAAGAATATGAGAGTTCCCTACTGATATCCCTTAAATTTAGCTGCTAAAAGCTGGGAGAAATATTCAAGATCAAAAGTGGCTCCAGGGAACTCCTGAAGTTAGCTGAATAAATCCACTGAAAATCCTCCCAACCCCCATTGCCAGTTTTAATGCTGTAAATCTAATCCAAATTTTATGTGAAGTAAAATGAAATAAACACAGTAATATGCAGCATAAGCAGAAAAGCATTGTGTCTGAGAGCTTATTGCATATGAACTAAGATGTATAAGTACTATGTTATCATTGCATAAATAAGTGCATGATGAATAAGGTATACATGGCCAATGTACTCTGATTTCCAATGGGAATTTTCATTTTTAAGACACATTAAAAACAAGCCTGAGATGAAATGCCTCTTTCTGGGGATGTACTTGCATCATGGAGGATGCGATAAGGCAAGAAAAAAACGCCCAGTGTTTCAGATTATGTCAGTGTCTTTCCCTCTTGAGAACAGTGCACTTTGTTTAACAAAACAATTTGGCAGCGGTAAATATCAACACCTTCAGTCATACCAACGTATCTGCTTTTACTGTCCTTACTTTAAAAAGCCAGCTCAAAAGCAATACTTTTTTTTTTTTTTAATTGTCTCTGCTTCTGCTGAAAACCAGCACCACTAGAATACAGTACCACCAGATTTTATATATGGCACCCAAATTTGGGAAAACTGCCAAGATTTATGCAGAAATTAATTGGTGAACAAGCTCTTAACCATGAGTAATTGAGTGCCAACAACCAATTATTGACATTACATGCTACTTCTTAAAATGTGTGTATTTCATCCGGTTGCATACTATTCTATAAAGCAGGGCACCTAACTCCCATAGCCAGTGACGTAAGCAAGGGTGGGAGGCTAGGATGGTGGTGCCTCCCCCCCCCCCCTCTTCTCTATTCCCTGCTGTGCACATGCACCCCCTTTCCTTCCCCCATACCTCTTAACGTCACCAGTGTGAGCAGCATCACCAATCTGCTTTCCTGTGCCAGCCTCGACTCTCTTTCTGACATCACTTCTTGGTCCCACAAAGAGAGAAGCGGGGAGGAGGGAAGGTGTGCAAGAGGCAGGGGAAAAGTAAGGGGACAGAGAGGAGGAGAGGTGCCGGTGCCCCCACCAAGATGGCACCCAGGGCCCTCACTTCCTTTATTACATCAGTGCTCATAGTACATATTCTAAAAAAGGTGTGGCCATGAGTAAAGCATAGGCGTGCCAGTGGCATTCCGAAAAATGACATGTGTAGGACTAGGAAGAAGAAAGGAAAAAGTGAATGGCAATAGAAAAGTCTCCAGCAAAATTTTAGTTTAGTATAGTTTAGTGCATTAAGATTTGATATACTCAGCCCAATATTCAGAACTATTTAACCGACTGGTTCAATAGCACTTGGTCGGCTAACTGCTAATTTCCTTTTTCCACTCCCTTCTGTGTTTCCCTCATTTTATTTTCTCTCTTTTTTCCTTTTATAATATAATGTAATTAATATTCCTCCTTCCCTTTTGTAGCATGTATTTGTTTATTGTTTGTTTGTATTTGTCTTTATCCATAAATATTTTAAATTATATTTATTTTAACTCTGAATGTACACTGCTTAGACTTTTAGGTAGGTGGTATATCAAATTAAAAATAAATTTGAAACTAACATTCAATGGGAGATAGTCGGCTATCTTTGCTGAATATTTGCAGTTAGTGGCTAGCCACTTATGTCATGCGACTTAGCTGACTAGCAGTCAATATTCAAGCACTGGCCAGCTAAGCTTAGTAGTCAAATCAGGTCATGCTTATCTTTGCCCACTATTAACGCAACCGGCCAGCGCTGAATATTGACTTAGCTGGCTAACTCCCCTTTGCGTCAGAGCAGCGTTGGAGCATTTAGTGCCCCCCGGGCCAAGGTAGAAACCTCTATCACAACTTAGTAAAAGGGGGGCGGGGTAAGTTAATATTGACCTAACAAAAACCTGGATATTCAATGCCTGTCACTAGAAATGTACAGATTCAGCAAAAAGGATGTTCTAACTTTGGGGCCCTTATAAAAACACTTACCATGTCTGACACAGGACATGCAGTATTTAGAATGTACTAATTCTATTAGCATATACTAAGCTTTAGTAAAATAGCCTGTTCATCTGCTCATCCAACCAGGCATCAGCCTGAATATTGACCAGTGCCCACTTAACTTCCAGCTAACTGCATGAACCCAGATATTCTATTCCAGAGGCCTGTAGATGGTCTGCGCATGCTTACCAGAGCTGCCTGAGCGTGCGATGGGATGGGATGGGGGATGCCCGTGAACAGAGCAGGGAGGATAATGGAAGTCTGTGCCGCCATGACTCTCCTGCTCTCTGCCACCTTCCCTGCAGTGCGAGCCCATAGGTTTAAAGTGGGGCTGCATAGTGCAGCCCCGCTTTAAATCCGCGGGCTCGTACTGCAGGGAAGGTGGCAGAGAGCAGGAGAGTCAGGGCAGCAGAGATCAGTCTGGGTGGCAGAGAGCAGGGGGAGTTTGGATTCAGGGCAGAGAGCAGGGCGGCAAGAGGAGCTAAACAATCCCTAAACTAAAAGCAATGCAGCCAACGGCCACTGCTCTCTCCCATAATCTGGCCCCAGGGCTTCTGCAGCCCCTGAAACAGAGTAAAGGCAGCGAGATCAGGGCAGAAGAGAGCAGGGCGTGCAGTGAGCAGGGCGGCAATGGAGCTGGAGAGTGGGAAAGGACGTTTGCAACTGGTCCCCAGCAGTCGCTTCTTGTGTTGATCGGCCAGCCCAGTCGGCTTGCAAGATTTCGTTAGTGAATCGCATCCCTGCCTACTTTGCATGCCGTTCCCCTCATTTGCATGCGCGGATCGGCAGAGAGGTAAGTGAATCGGGCCGGAGTAAAATCGGGTCGCAAAGGGGTCGCAAACCGATCTGCACACGATCGGTTTGCTTAGTGAATATAGCTCTAACTGTGTTTGTAATATGTGCACAGATCCAACTGAATCTTCAATTTCATTCAGTGATTTTTTTAAATGGAAAATTTGAAGCAACAAATCAAGAAGTAGAACTTAGAAGTCTGACTGAATAAGACTAATATGCACGCTAGTCTGGATAAATTTGACTTTCGGTTCTAATTAACAAAGAACAGTTTGTGCCATGCACATTTTACAATTTACAAACAATCTTTACCATGGTACTGCAAAGATTATAGCTGTACATAAGAACATAATAGCCATGCTGGGTCCATCTAGCCCAGTATCCTGCTTCCAAGTGGCAAAACCAGGTCACAAGTTATCTGGCATAATCCCAAACAGTAGAAAGAGTGGGCGAAAAAGTGGCAGATGTGTTTTAATATAGAGAAATGCAAGGTCATGCATGTTGGGAAAAAGAACCCGATGTTCAGCTATGCAATGGGGGGATCATTGCTAGGGGTAAGCAACCTTGAAAGAGACCTGGGTGTGCTGGTGGATACAACAATGAAAGCATCAGCACAATGTGCGACAGCCTCAAAGAAAGCCAACAGAATGCTGGGTATCATCAAGAAAGGTTTCATGACCAGGACGAAGGAAGTAATCATGCCGCTGTATCGTGCAATGGTACGCCCGCATCTGGAGTACTGTGTCCAGTATTGGTCGCCGTACCTCAAGAAGGACATGGCAATACTTGAGGGGGTCCAGAGAAGAGCGAAAAAAATGATAAGAGGTATGGAAAACTTTTCATATGCCGACAGGCTGGAAAAGCTGGGGCTGTTCTCCCTGGAAAAGCGGAGACTTAGAGGAGACATGATAGAAACTTTTAAGATCCTGAAAGGCATAGATAAGGTAGATAGGGATAGATTCTTCAGACTGTGGGGAACAACAAATACAAGGGGGCACTCGGAGAAATTGAAAGGGGACAGGTTTAGAACCAATGCCAGGAAGTTCTTCTTCACCCAGAGAGTGGTGGACACATGGAACGCACTCCCGGAGGCTGTGATTGAACAGAACACAATACAGCAGTGGTCTCAAACTCAAACCCTTTGCACGGCCACATTTTGGACTTGTAGGTACTTGGAGGGCCTCAGAAAAAAAGAGTTAATATCTTAAAGAAATGAGGCAAAACTCTTTATAGTTTATAAATCTTTCCTTTTGGCTAAGAGACATATGATCAAGAAACTGTTTTATTTTGCTTTTGTGATTATGATAAACATACCGAGGGCCTCAAAATAGTACCTGGTGGGCCACATGTGGCCCCCAGGCCGCAAGTTTGAGACCACTGCAATACAGGGATTCAAAGTGGGTTTGGATAAATTCCTGAAGGATAAGGGGATTAAGGGGTACAGATAGAAGCAGTGGCGTACCTAGGGTATGTGGCACCCGGGGCCCATCATTTTTTGACACCCCCCCCCCCCCCATGTAAAAATTTTTTTTTTTTTTTTGCAATAACCATGAAATGGAATAAATGGTCAGAATAGAAACAGGCAGTGAAAATTTTCTTTTATTGAACCTCATATATGTAACCATTATTCCAAACATAACAAAACATAAATTATGTCTAAATTGTCATGACATTAGAAGTACATATGGAGTAGTTGCAGGCAGTGGCGTACTTAGGGTATGTGGCACCCAGGGCCCATCATTTTTTGACACCCCCCCATCTATATGAAAAATATGATTTTTAGTACCAATCTACATATCGCACCACAAGAGTGTACCTAGGAAAAGGCTGCATCTTAAACACTGCAGTGAGCACTAGAACACCAACACATACATTGTAAAACTAAACAAGCCAGATCCCGCACAGTCAATTGGTCCTGTAGTCAATGCCAACTGAAAACTATGTCTTTTTCATACACACAGAACAGAGATACACCCTCGCCCAAAATGGAATAATCACAAACTAAAAATAGAAATATGTAGACAAAAGTTAAACTGATCCTCCAAGAAACCAGACCCTGGATACAATGCAACACCACAAAAAACAGTAACACATGTCCTCTAATACAGTGCAAAATATAAAGACAGTAGATGTAAATTTGAAAAAACTGATACATAACAATCACCACTTTATAAATTAACAAATAAAAATAAAACAAATAATGAGATATAAAAAAATACAATTTTATTGGACTAATCCCCGTAAGCTCGGTCCCCATCCCCGCAAACCACCTGATTCCATCCACACAAGCCTTGAATTGTTTATATTAAAGTATAAAAAGAAACAATATTCTGTACAATTGTCAATTTATAAATCAGCGTCTTCTCCCCACTCTCTTCCCCATTTCCCTTCAGCATCCTCAGCCCACTCTCTCTCCACTTTCCTTCAGCGCACGCACATAAAAACAAGCAAGTAATTTTATATCATTTTCATTCTATTCATTCATAGAAATTAAAGTCTAGATAATGCCAGTCACATAACAAAACATGATTTTACAAAAATAATTCCCTGCAGTCAAGCCTGCAAGGATTATTAGATGTCTTTCAGCAGTTCCCCTCCCTCCCTCCCCCTTACCTTTGTGGACAAGTCAAAATGATCTACCAACAATAAAATTTTAAAAACACAAAGCACGCTGTACGCAGAGAAAATGTTAATTATCATTTATATTCCGCGGGTTTTCAAAGAGGTCAAGGCAGATGACTTTATGCAATGTCACCTCAGTAACAACTATACAAAAATAGACAAATATTCCCCCTCCCTTTTTACTAAACTGCGATAGCGGTTTTTAGCGTAGGGAGCTGCGCTGAATGCCCCACGCTGCTCTCGACGCTCATAGGCTCCCTGCGCTAAAAAACTCTATTGCGGTTTAGTAAAAGGGGGCCATAGTGCAAAATATAGACAGCAGATATAAATTTTCAAAACGGACACATTTTGATCACTAAGTTGAAAATAAAATCATTTTTCCTACTTTTTTGTCTGGTGATTTCATGAGTCTCTGGTCCTTCTTCTGATCCTTCTTCTTTCTCTCTCCCCCTGGCTCCCCTCTTTATTTCTGCCTTTCTTTCTCTCTCCTCCTGGCCCCCCTCTTTCTTTCTGCCTTTCTTTCTCTCCCCCTTGACCCCCCTCTTTATTTCTGCCTTTCTTTCTCTCCCCTTGGTCCCCCTCTTTCTTTCTCTCTCCCCCTGGCCCTCCTCTTTCTTTCTGCCTTTCTTTCTCTCCCCCTTGACCCCCTCTTTATTTCTGCCTTTCTTTCTCTCCCCTTGGTCCCCCTCTTTATTTCTGCCTTTCTTTCTCTCCCCTTGGTCCCCCTCTTTCTTTCTGCCTTTCTTTCTCTCTCCCCCTGGCCCCCCTTCTTTATTTTTTCCTTTCTTTCTCTCTCCCCCTAGCCTGCACAAAGCCATCGTGCCGATTTCTCCACTTCCACGATTCTTTCCCTACCCTCACCCCCAAGCCAGCAGCCGATTTCTCCCTGCTCCTTCCCCGATGTCCTGAACTTCATCGGGCAGCAGCAGCATTCACAATTCACTGATGTTGCCCGCTTCAGGCCTTCCTCTCTGTCGGGTCCTGTCTTCATGAATACTGGAAGTAGGCAGGACCCGGCAGAGAACAAGGCCTGAAGCCGGCAACAGCAGCGAATTGTAAACGCTGCTGCTGCCCGAAGAAGGTAATGGAGCACCGAGGCAGTCCGCTTCTCCCCCCTCCCAGCCGAACCCCCGCTGACCCTCCTATCTCCCCCCCCCCCCGTGAACCTTTCCGACCTTCCCAGCGAGAGCAGCAAACCTCCTTCGCGGCTTTCTCCTCCCTCTGCCGCGTTACTGATGACGTCATCAGTGATGCGGCAGAGGGAGGATAAAGCCGACGCTACTGGAGGGAGGTTTGCTGCTTTCGCTGGGAGGGTCAGAAAGGTTCACTTGGGGGGGGGGGAGAGAGATAGGATGGTCAGCGGGGTTTCGGCTGGGAGGGGGGAGAAGCAGTCTGCCTTGGTGCTCCAAGGCCTGGCGCCATTACCTTTTTCGATAATGGCGCCGATGCTGCTTTCGCTGGGAGGGTAGGAGCGCGATAGGGACCGGGCCAGCTGTGCACCCCCCCCTAAGGCGGCACCCGGGATGGACCTCCCCCTCGCCCCCCTTGGTACGCTACTGCCCTGGGGAAACAGCCTGCAACAAGATCGCGCGATGCCAGAGATTTTTGCCTGCTTCGGCTGTTTCCTCCGCCGCGGTCCCGCCCCTCCTCTGCTGCAGGCTGTTTCCAGACGCGACACCCGGCGCAGGGGGGGGTAACTGGACCGGACCGGGAGCACCCCCTCAGGGCTTGGTACCCGGGGCGGACCTCCCCCCCCCTTGGTACGCCACTGGATAGAAGTAGTGATAGGTTGTAGGATGAATTCAGGGACCACTGACAGGTCATGGACCTGATGGGCCGCCGCGGGTGCGGACTGCTGGGCACGATGGACCTCTGGTCTGACCCAGTGGAGGCAACTTCTTATGTTCTTAAAGATTCCATGCTACAAATTCCAAGGCAAGCAGTGGCTTCCCCCATGTCTATCTAAAAGAACATAAGAATAGCTATAAGCTATACATAAGTCAGACTGCATAACCCTGTCTTTGGAACCAATTGCCTGCCCAGATAAGATCACAAGACTCGCTGATGACCTTCTGAAAAATGCTGAAGACCCATCTCTTCAATTGAACAGTCTCAACGGACAGCCTCCTCCTTGCTCCCCTTTCTTATTCTCTCGCTACCCCCTCTCCTCCCATGCTCCCTCTCCCCTTCTCCCCCTACGTTTTCTCGCCTGTCTCTCTACGAATTACTGTAATTTTTGTCCTGTTATTTTATTATGAATACCAAATAACTTACCGTATAATGTTTTTGAATTAAAAATTTCTTTAAATATGTAAATACATACAAAATATATGTGTGTGAAAAGCTCAGACCCAACAACCATCGTCCCACCGCATACAGACACAGATCTCATATAGTGGTTTAAAAATCTGCACTTATATTAAGCGGTGGAGTTATTTTCCATAATTATTCTAGGTTTGAAAATAACTTTTTTCTTCAGACAAAAGGGGTAGCAATGGAGGCGATGGTGGCCCCTTCCGTGGCCTGTTTGTATATGGCGAGATATGAAGAGACTTTTGTTTATACATCTAGATGGTATGGAAAGGTAATCACCTGGAAACGATACATAGACAATGTGTTTTTTGTGGGGGAGGGAGGGGGGCTGGTGATGAATTGAGTGAGCTCATGCAGGAGTTAAATGAAAGTGACCCTAACATCAAGTTCACGTATGAATTTAATGAACAAAGTATAGCATTTTGGGATATATGGGTAGTATGTAAGGAAGAAAGAGATAAGCTCAATTGTAATACCACTTTATATAAGAAACCATCTAATAGGAACACGATTCTCCATTCCAGGAATTTTCACCACAAACCCCTCAGGGAAAGCATTCGCCTGTGGTCAGCATGAGCTTGCCACGATTGGTTGTCCTGATTTCAGTCTCTGTTGTAGCTCCGCCCTGTAGTGGGGTAACATTTTTAATGACGGTGTTCTCCCTCGGTTTGGAGCACGTTGGGGGGGAGTGTTTTTCATTGACATCAGCGCGTTTAGAATTTATGTGGAGTTGCCCTGCACCTGTGCTAAGTCATTCTCTTCTTTGCTGTCAGTTAGTTTGGGTGGGAGTCCCGTGAACGGGTGAGCTGGTTAAGCATTATATTTGTAATGTGAATGAGGATAATATGATTCAGAGTACAGGGTTCCATAATTAGTGGTGTAGTTAAAAACATAGTAACATAGTAGATGACGGCAGATAAAGACCCGAATGGTCCATCCAGTCTGCCCAACCTGATTCAATTTAAATTTTTTTTTTTTTTTTTCTTCTTAGCTATTTCTGGGCGAGAATCCAAAGCTTTTCCCGGTACTGTGCTTGGGTTCCAACTGCCAAAATCTCTGTTAAGACTTACTCCAGCCCATCTACACCCTCCCAGCCATTGAAGCCCTCCCCTGCCCATCCTCCTCCAAACGGCCATGCACAGACACAGACCGTACAAGTCTGCCCAGTAACTGGCCTAGTTCAATCTTTAATATTATTTTCTGATTCTAAATCTTCTGTGTTCATCCCACGCTTCTTTGAACTCAGTCACAGTTTTACTCTCCACCACCTCTCTCGGGAGCGCATTCCAGGCATCCACCACCCTCTCCGTAAAGTAGAATTTCCTAACATTGCCCCTGAATCTACCACCCCTCAACCTCAAATTATGTCCTCTGGTTTTACCATTTTCCTTTCTCTGGAAAAGATTTTGTTCTACGTTAATACCCTTTAAGTATTTGAACGTCTGAATCATATCTCCCCTGTCTCTCCTTTCCTCTAGGGTATACATATTCAGGGCTTCCAGTCTCTCCTCATACGTCTTCTGGCGCAAGCCTCCTATCATTTTCGTCGCCCTCCTCTGGACCGCCTCAAGTCTTCTTACGTCTTTCGTCAGATACGGTCTCCAAAACTGAACACAATACTCCAAGTGGGGCCTCACCAATGACCTGTACAGGGGCATCAACACCTTCTTCCTTCTACTGACTACGCCTCTCTTTATACAGCCCAGAATCCTTCTGGCAGCAGCCACTGCCTTGTCACACTGTTTTTTCGCCTTTAGATCTTCGGACACTATCACCCCAAGGTCCCTCTCCCCGTCCGTGCATATCAGCTTCTCTCCTCCCAGCATATACGGTTCCTTCCTATTATTAATCCCCAAATGCATTACTCTGCATTTCTTTGCATTGAATTTTAGTTGCCAGGCATTAGACCATTCCTCTAACTTTTGCAGATCCTTTTTCATATTTTCCACTCCCTCTACGGTGTCTACTCTGTTACAAATCTTGGTATCATCTGCAAAAAGGCACACTTTTCCTTCTAACCCTTCAGCAATGTCACTTACATACATATTGAACAGGATTGGCCCCAGCACCGAACCCTGAGGGACTCCACTAGTCACCTTTCCTTCCTTCGAGCGACTTCCATTAACCACCACCCTCTGGCGTCTGTCCGACAGCCAGTTTCTGACCCAGTTCACCACTTCGGGTCCTAACTTCAGCCCTTCAAGTTTGTTCAACAGCCTCCTATGAGGAACCGTATCAAAGGCTTTGCTGAAATCCAAGTAAATTACATCTAGCATATGTCCTCGATCCAGCTCTCTGGTCACCCAATCAAAAAATTCAATCAGGTTCGTTTGGCACGATTTACCTTTTGTAAAGCCATGTTGCCTCGGATCCTGTAACCCATTAGATTCAAGAAAATATACTATCCTTTCTTTCAGCAACACTTCCATTATTTTTCCAACAACTGAAGTGAGGCTCACCGGCCTGTAGTTTCCTGCTTCATCCTTGTGACCACTTTTATGAATAGGGACCACATCCGCTCTCCTCCAATCTCCAGGAATCACTCCCGTCTCCAGAGATTTGTTGAACAAGTCTTTAATAGGACTCGCCAGAACCTCTCTGAGTTCCCTTAGTATCCTGGGATGGATCCCGTCTGGTCCCATCGCTTTGTCCACCTTCAGTTTTTCAAGTTGCTCATAAACACCCTCCTCCGTGAACGGCGCAGAATCTACTCCATTTTCTCGTGTAACTTTGCCGGACAATCTCGGTCCTTCTCCAGGATTTTCTTCTGTGAACACAGAACAGAAGTTAGCTCACTATAGGGGTTTTATTTGGTTTTAGTTGATGTTTTGCCTTATTTGTGTATATGTTTGTTGCAGTGTCCCCTCCTGAAGAAGCTCCAATTCGTGAAACTCGAGTTGGGGGGGGGGGGGGTCGAGGGAAGTATGAGACAGCATTAGCATTATATTCACAAGCTTTTAAGACCGGAGCAGTTGTGGGATGGGTCCCAGCAACTCCACCGCTTAACATAAGTACAGGCTGTTAAACCATTATATGAGATCTGTATCTGCATGTGGTGGAATGAGATGGATGTAGGGTCTGAGCTTTTCACACACATATATTTTGTATGTATTTATATATTTAAAGAAATTTTTAATTTAAAAACATTATATGGTGATAAGTTATTTCGTAGTAATATGAAGATCACCTAATTGAAGTGGAGTTTTTCATATTTTTTTGAATTTTATTATGAATGTCAATTGTAACCCGCTCCGAGCTCCCGGGAGAACGGGATAGAAATCTAAGTAAATAAACCTACTGCCAGTGCTGCACAAGGAGATGAAAGAGACCCACATTCATTCCCTAAGCTACTGCAGAAGCACTTAACAGATCAGGCAGCATCAGTCTTGCACTGGTTCTAGAAGAAAATGCTATCAGTGCCTCTCTGATAAAGAGCTGTGATTAGAACAGCTAAAGTAGCCAGCATAGAGAGAGGGAGTAGATAAGACTAAGGGCTAGATTCACTAACCTGCCTCTCCGTGCTCGATCCGTGACCGGTCCACGGCAGGCTGACCAATTCACCAAGGCTCGGCATGCAAATGGGGGCGATCAGAGGAACGCTCCCCACCGGCCACATGGATCACTAGTGAGCAATCCTGAAGCAAGCGCAGACCATGCACATGCTAACAGAGATGCAAGCTGCTTTTTTTCTTTTTTTTTTACTACTACTTCACGAGCCCGTGGTTTTAACCCGCTTTAAACCCGCAGGTTAAAACCACTGGCTCGCACTGCGGGGGAAGGGCAGGAGAGTCAGAGCGGCGGGTCGGGGCGCAGGGCGGCGAGAGGAGAGTCGGGGCTCAAAAGGGCTGAAAAGGGCAGGAGAAGTCAGCAGAGAGCTGGAAAGGTTGTGAGCGACTGGTCCCCACCAGTCGCTTCTTTTTGGATCGGCCAGTCCAGTCGGTGTTCCTTGAAAAGTTTAGTGAATCGTGCCCTTCCTACTTTGCATGCCGCTTACCCTCATTTGCATGCACGGATCGGAATCGGATCGGCCACGAGGTTAGTGAATCGGGTCGGGGTCGCAAAGCGGTTGCAAACCGATTGGTACACAATCGGTTTGCTTAGTGAATCTAGCCCAAAGACCTGGATGGTCTCGTGCACACACAGGTTCCAACTGATCTGTTGGAAATGCTGCTGGTGAATAAAACTGTCCTTATCCATTTGGTAGATCAACCTTCAACCTACCTTCAGTAGCTTATTTTTGTCAACAAACTAGAAAAAATACATTTAGGGGTCCTTTTACTAAGGCGCTCGAACCGATTTAACGCACACTAAAAGCTAAGGCATCCATTATATTCTATGGGCACCTTAGCATTTAGCGCATGCTAAAAATTGGTTAGCGTGCCTTAGTATAAGGACCCCTAAGTTGCTCTATATAGAGTGTCTTTCTGGGAAATCCATTAAATAGCTGTAGATAAGTTCAGCACTTCCAAAGAATCCAAAGCTCTAACTGGTACTGTGCTTGGGTACGAACTGCTGAAGTCTCCGTCAAAGCTCACTCCAGTTCATCTACACCCTCATAGCCATTGAAGCCCTCTCCAGCCCATCCCCCACCAAACGGCCATATACAGACACAGACCTTGCAAATCTGCCCAGTACTGGCCTTAGATCTTCAATATTTACTATTATTTTCTGATTCTAGATCCTCTGTGTTCAGGTGCTGAAGCATTTGAGCAAGCTATAGCCCCTACCTTCTCCTACCTCCCCATCAGCTGAAGACTTGCTGAAACTCCTTGATACCTACAGACAGACAGCCTTGCGCCTGTAGTCACATTCCAGAGTCAGTTCTCGGCTCAAAACGTCCATTGCATGCTCTGGAAAAGCCCTGTCAGAAAACAAGAGGGGATAAAACCCCAAAAGCCCAACACCAGACACTGCTCAGGGGGAAGAGCTAGGGATAAAGGAGATGTAATAGAGGCATTTAAAAATATCTCCAAGGTGGTCAAACAGAGGTCAAAAGTTACACTTTAGTAGCCAATCTACTGAAACTCGGGTAGAAATTTCCATGCTGCCAAAAGCATCTGAAAGTGCTAATTTTAACTTCATGTAGAACAGTTTATACCGGATTACTTGAAATCAATGGATGATACTAGCTCAAAAAGTACTGCCATACTCATACATGATTATTTTATCTTAGACCACAAGACAAATCACTTTCGTTAGTCTTTTTTTTTTTTTCAATCAGCAATCAAACTGAGGCCTTTTTTTCTCAGTGCATGTAACAATAACACCACCACATATGAAAATACTGATAAATCAAATCCTCTCAGAAGGTCTCTCAGGGGTAGAGCAAAACTAAAAATAAAATTACTATGGAAACAGCCAGCAGTATGCATGCTTATTTTTGTATCAGCTGAACCTTAAAATTTTTCAATAACTGATTTTCATACAGGTATCCAGCTTATTCATAACCTGAGTGTATCGTTATAATAATATTATGACTTGAATTGGACAGATTAGTATTGCGGAAATCAGGCATGATTGTGCAATTTAAAATGGAAATACAAGCCATGAGAAATTAATTTTACTGACAAGGAAGTGTCTGTCAGGAGAGTCAAAATGAATTCTATCCCGTTAGCTCCAATGATTATGTACAGTAAATGAAAACATGTTCCTTACAATGTTAGGAAATAGTACATTACATTGAGTATGAGTTAATATACGAGTTCCCTTCTTACAGTGTGGCTATAGAGTATTGTAGCATATGTTTCAAAAGCAATGATCTTGGAATTCAACTATGCAAACCTCTGACTCCAAAACTAGACTCAGCAACCAAGCTAGAAAAGTATCCACAGAACCAATAGCATACATGAAAATCACATTGCTTATCTACCTCCCTCTTTATTACTATCTGGAGCTGATGACATTCTAGAGTCCTGGATACAAATGGAATTGTATTTCCAGACCATTCAGAACTGAAGTTGTAAGGAAAAACCATTGGCTTTCAAAATTAACTTGAAAGGTGTGTTTTGCATTTTAATGGGGACCTGTACATGAGCAATACACAAATAAGGCCTATGTCTAAAATAGTGCCTAGCAAGATATTTGGGGCATTGTCACTCCAGAAAATGTTAAAGCATATAATTCACTTTGTAAGATCACCATATAAATTAATGAGGATTCAGGATACCCAATAGGAAAAGGCAAATTGGATACTGTTATTTAACCAGAGCATATTACAAGGAGCTGCTGAAAAGTTCTCAGCCCAACCATCAAAGTTGGGGCAGCATCAATTAAGGGCTATACACTTAGTCCAGCGATTTTCCACTTTTTTGGTTCTGTGAGAAAAATACGGAATGAAAAAAATTGAAAATCGCTGGACTAAGTCTATAGCCCTTAATGGATACTGCCCCAACTTTGATGGTTAGGCTGAGAATATTTCAGCAGCCCCCTCGTATATCCAACAGGCTTAATGCAAGTATCAGTCTTCTCATTTGCATGAACTCTTTAACAAGTTATGACAACATTTTCTTGTGATACTTTTGAACTTCTTGCGACTCAGAGTTTTCCAAACTGTGGGTCAGGAACCCAGATGGGGGGTAACAAAATCTAGGTTTGGAGGTCACAGCCTGGGTAGGCTCTTCATAGGTGCATCGTTATTCTGTACCTCTACAGGGCTCACACAGTTCAATTTAACTACTCTTTTTCTGATATCACTTCCTGGTCCTGCAAAGAGAGATGCGGGGAAGAAAGAAGGTGTGCAAGGGGCAGGGGAAAAGTGGGGGACAGAGAGGAGGAGAGGTGCCGGTGCCCCCACCAAGATGGTACCCAGGGCAGTCCGACCCTCACCTCCTTTATTACGCCAGTGCCCATAGTGCATATTCTAAAAGGGGTGTGGCCATGAATAAAGCATATGCGTGCTAGTGGCATTCCGAAAAATTACATGTGTAGGACTAGGAAGAACAAAGGAAAAAGTGAATGGCAATAGAAAAGTCTCCAGCAAAATTTTAGTTTAGTATAGTTCAGGGGTGTCCAACCTGCAGCCCAGTGAAGTATTTTGTGCGGCCCCAGTCGAGGGCGATGCAGTGTTTTCCTCTGCTTCCCCCGAGTGTTTACCGTCTTGCTGGCTCCTTCCTCTGTCTTGCTGCAGCTTTTGCGCGTTTGTGCAGCCCCAGAAATATTTTTTTCGGCCAATGCAGCCCAGGGAATCCAAAAGGTTGGACACCCCTGGTATAGTTTAGTGCATTAAGATTTGATATACTCAGCCCAATATTCAGAACTATTTAACCGACCGGTTAAATAGCACCTGGTCGGCTAACTGCTAATTTCAAGGGGTAACAGCCACATACAAAAAAAGGCTGATAAATCAAGTTACCACATAAACAGAACCTCTTATGTTCCTTTTGGGAAATATTATTCCATAACTACTCTACAATCACCAGTATTTAGCCAAGGTCACTATTACACTGTACTTGCTAGTCCAAACTGAACTTTTCATATTGGCAAACAAGAAACAGATAATGGCCATGAACAACTCCTGTAAAACATTACATGCAAACAACGGAGAATGCACATTCACCTTTTCCCAGGAGCTGACAAATACCGATAACTACTCTATTCTTTTCCTACTCCAAGAATTTTAATCTACAAGTTAAAACCTATAGAACATCAATAAGAACATTTGGTTGCTTACAGAAATGTGCACTGCTAGTAAGCCTTGCTGGGTTTAAAAAAAAAAAAAATCAGCTTCAAGATTGTCAATAACAAAAATACCTTTACTGTTTGGGGTTGCCCAAACAATAATTTTCTTAATCAAGCAGCAGTTTAAAATCACTTTCTTTGAGATCCTGTGTTTCTTACGAAACTGTTGCAAATCTTCCATCCATTTTTGGGTCCTTTTCTCAGGTGTCGATGCTGCCATCCTATGTATTTCCTTAATGTTTGAAAAAAATATATATGTAAACAGGCATTATTAGGACCCACAGACATTTGTTGTAGTATAAACATGCTGCCAATAGATCTCAATTTTTATCATTAAGATCAATTCAATTGGTGCCTTAAAGGCATATTAAATAGCATTAACTTGTTTACTGTAACTAAATTTATTATAAATTTTTAGATATTAGAATCTAGTATACAGAGAAGCTATACAAATGAATATATTACACATATATTTTACATACTGGTATGTAGGAAGGTAGATAAATAGATATCGGTATGTAAATACATTCTAGCTCAAAATCACATTAGGAATTCAGAAACATCTGTGGCTCATAAATAAATGGTCAAATCTTACCTTAAGCTGCTGTTAAACACCAAAAGAAGGTAATTTAATTCTCTTTAATTGCTCCAGTTACACTTCCTATCCCAGCTTTTTTTTTTTTTAGACTGGTGAAAGGAAAGAGGCTTGCACCCCTGTAGCTGTTACTAAAATACAGCTGCTTTGCCTGGCAAATATGAATCAATGGTTTGTATACACTGCCTTAGTTCCACTTTCACTCAATATCCGAAAGCAGCTGAAGACACTTGAAGCCAGTTATACAATAGGGGACGATTCCTCAGCAGTAACTTCTGACTCATGCAGGCTGACTGGTGAAATCTGCTGTGATACTATTTCTCTCTGAGGCTGCCACTGTGTGGGGGGAGTCACCGTCTTCTATCGACAATCAATGACAATAAACACCAAAATATTGGTTTGTAAAGAGACCCGACCATATTGCTGAACCAAAGCCCACACAGGAGACATTTAATAAGTGTTCAGTCACAAACTGCAAAATGAGGCTTGTCTGCAAGATTCATTAAGCATACTGAATATTGAGATATCTGGAGCATTTTTCACATACTCAGTGTTCAAGGTTTTTAATAATTTATTTAACAGGTTATAATAAATTCTTTATATTTGGGGGGGGGGGAAATTCCGTGTGTATAAGATGGGAAATTTTCAAAAGAGAGTTCCGTGAGTGAAGTGTGGTTCACCCCCCACCTTTGAAATTTGCCTTTTTCCCCTCCATAGACTGTTTTGGGGTAAGGCTACCAGAAATATACGAAAGTTTTAACAAATGGCAGGAAAGGAGTTACTTGTATTTAAAAAGCCTTAAATAAAATTATCAATAAGAAATCTGACAAGAAAAATACATTTACAAAATATTTAAATTAAGTTCATTAAGGGATCCTTTTATTTATTCAATTTTCTATGCCGTTCTCCCAAGGGAGCTTGGAACTGTTTACATGAATTTATTCAGGTACTCAAGCATTTTTCTCTGTACCTGGTGCTATGCTGTAGCTTTAACCACTGCACCACACTCTCCCCCTAAGGAGGGATTAAGCATACACTGATGATTAGCATATAGCTTCATGGAACTTAACACATGCTAATTCATTAGCATGAACTAAGGGCTCCTTTTACAAAGCCGCTCTAGGGCCTTAAAGCGTGGAATAGCACGAACTAAATTGCCGAGTGTGCTAGCCGCTACTGCCTCCTTTTGAGTAGGCAGTAGATTTTCAGCTAGCGCACACTAATCCGGTTCGTGCGTTAAAAAAGCTAGCGCACCTTTGTAAAAGGAGCCCTAAATCTGAAATGAAGAGACAGCACAAAATAAAAGGAAACCCTACTGAACAAAACAGCCCATAATATGGAAGAAGAACCCAATAGCAAACCCCAAGAAGGGAGTAGAAACCTTGAAAAGAGATCAGAAGAATGGTCAAAGGTCTGGCAGTTAAAATTTAATTCAATGCTGAATTACACTCAGGCTCTATACCTTATATTTTAAAAATCCACTATATGGAGTGTATAATCATGAATAAGTTAATCAATCCTTTGCATAACTGAATAATTGTATGTGCTAAAGACTGTGTTCAGATCCACATACCTCAGTGTTCAAATGAAATCAATGTGATATCTAGAGCAGAGGTTGCTGACTGGGACCATCATAACCACAGTATAGTAGCATAAAGTGCATCATGTATAATTTTTAAAACCCAGATAAAAGGTGTACTTATCTGGGAACGATGCAACATTTCTCTGATGAATATCCTCTGCTGTAGAAGTGAACAAAATAAACCAAAAACACCTCAGAATCAACAGTGCACACCTGAAGGTGCCTACATCCAGTCCCTCGACTCAAGTTTCGCTCCACGCGTCATCAGGAGGGAGTAAACTCATGGGATAAGGGCTCAACATTGGCCGGCTGGCCAGGTCTTCCTACCGGCCGGCAGGCCCACCTCATCAAAATGAGTCAGGCCCATCCCCGATAAGCCTAAGATTGGCCCAGGCTCTAGGAGTCCCAGTTCATTAACCCTTTTTGGATACAAACTGTTTCATGACTATTTTTACATTTACTTTTGTTCATTAAAGACTTGGTGTCTTGTACACCATCCCTGCAGTTTTTGCTTTTGTTCTTCAACACAGTATATGGTACAGATTCTACCTTTGGACCTCTCTCATCCCTCCCTAAAATTTCTAAATCTTACTACATTTGCTCTTCTATAAAAAAAATATTTCAGGTGGAATGAAAGAAGAAGCAGTAGGGGTAGATCTGACTACTATGTCCCTCTGCTCCCAGGATGAAATATGCTTCAAAACGCCCCCTGATCATGCCCTTTAAATGACAAACAATGTTCCTACTCTCACTTCATACCAACCCACTGGAATCAACTGCCCCCACAAATTAGATCCCTTGAAGGACTCCTCAACTTTAGGAAAGCAATAAAATCATACCTGTTCACCTAACTCCTCTGCCCTCAACCAATAGATTACAAATAAATATACATTGATACAAGATCCATGGTATGTGTCGCATTAGGATAAAAACTTGTATTGAAAAATCTTGCAATGACAAATTTAACTGAATGTCCTGGTGAAAATGTTCTCATTGCTTGTCACTCACCATCCCAAGATTTTCTAGAAAAAATATCAAGATGTGAGTGCAAGAAGTGTATTTTTAATGACATGCGGCAACCAAGTTTCTGATATGAGTCAAGGAGATGCTGAACTCCTTCCTTGTATGAAGGAGACTTATGACTGCCCAGAAAGTTTTCCACTAACCACTTGAATGCCTCCCAAGCTTCAAGCTCAGCTGCTGAGAGTGATTGCTTAAAAATCTTCATCCTGCATATTGAACTTATCTATGGGCCTATAAATATTCCTTCCTTCAGTTTTGTAGTGCAGAGTTTGGAAATTTCTTAACAAGATATTGAAAACTTGGCAAGTTTGCTTTACCCATGGCCTTTACCAGGTTCTTCATCAACCCCAGCTTGAAATGAAGAGGTGGAAGAAATATTTTATGAGGATCCACCAATGGAATAAATTTCACACTGCTTGTCCCTGGGTTATAGGTATCCCTCAGTTACCAGACATGCTTGACATAATTTAAGCTGTAGATCTGCTATCCCACAAGCACAGGAAACAGTAGTATTTAGTGAATCCTCCTTACATTCCCATTAGCATGCCAATGACCTTCAGATCACCACAGATGTTCCACTGGTGTGTTTTATAACTGATTGCTTCTAGTAAATTCTTCATATTCTCATAAGACTCCTTTAGATGAGCAGAATGGGCAATTGGTATACTTGATTTGGAATTTCCGTTGTGCAGTAACGCTGCCTTCAAGCTTCTCTGTGAAGAATCAATGAAGAGATGCCATTCATCTGAACAATGCACTTGTGACAAACTGTTGAAGAGCCCATTGATGTTATAACAACAGCAAAATGAGCCATTTACAGTGAAGAACGTTGTTAAGTTATGATTCCTTTTTCTGTAATGAGTTATATTAGCATCTTTTGCAAGCAAATGCTTTTGCTTAAGCCTTGAAGCAAGAAGTTCTGCCTTTTCTTTTGAAAGATTTAAATCATGAATAAGATCATATAATTCTGGATTGTGACTAGTTGCTGCATCATCATCACATTCCTCATCATGTTCCACAGAAGCAAGTCCATCTTGTGGAGGTACAGGGACAGGCAGTGAGTCATCATGAGAAACAGGCCTAATAGCAGAATCCAGAGTAGGATATATAATTTTGTGCTTAGTTTTAGCTGAGAATCTACTTGTGTTCACAAGGCAAAAGTAGCATTCTTTAATATGGTCTCGCGGTTCCATCCATATCATTGGGATTGCAAATGACGTCACTGCCTTTAGTCCATTGAGCCAGTCATGAAGTCTGTTGGAACAACTGGTACAGATGATATGTGGAGCCCAAGACTTATCCTGGTCACCCAGTGGATAGCCAAAGTACAGCTTGGAATCAATCTAGAATGTTCGCCAAAAAAGGTAAATTTCAAAATATCAATTCCATGGGTCATAAAAGCAAAGTTTGAAGGGAATGATAGCCATTTTCTATACTTTTGTGGCATAGGCAATTAAGAAAGAAAATAACTGAACATTCTCCAGTTCTACCAAGCTCTGCCCATGGACATTCTCCCAAGACTTTCTAGATAGTGCAGAGGCAGTCAGAGGAAATATTCAGCAGCACCATACAGTTAATGATGCTGAATAGCCTGAACAGTATATCCAGTTAGCAGCATCTAGAAAATGCTTATGTATCTGAGGTGTGTAGTTTAGTGCAATTCCCTATGTAGAAGAATCTTGTTGACTAGTGTGCAACAAAGGTCATGCCAACTAAAAATGATCTCAGAAATCTAAATATATTACTAACCAAGCTCTCCCTGAAATTTAATTGTATTCTGTTTTCACATACCAGCAACAATTGATCTTAATTACTTCCTTATTCTTCCCTTTCAACCAGAGCCACATAATTCTTTCTAACCCAACCCCTAATTATTGAGTCAGTCTATACAGTAAGATCAGAAGGTTGGGTGGAAGGCAGGGAATTAACTCCTCAAAAATGCTAAGGCTTCAAATATTTTTATTGCCACCTTCCCCCTTTGATCTTCTATATTAAATTTACAACAACCCTCCCACCCCAAAAAAAAAAACAAACAGAAAAAAAAAGCTTCAGCTCATGAAATTTATTTTCTATAAACCAAATTCAGAAAACTGACAAGCAAAGGAAAACAATAGGCACTCCAAGGGCCCCTCCATAATAGATCTCTTGACAGAGGGTTCAGCTGAATAACTGGACTTAGTTCTTACTCACTTCTGTATATCCCAGCATCATTATATGACAAGAGGGAAAAATGTATTATCAGGACCCAGGTGTGAGATAGTTACAAGAGCTCTTCATATGTGATGGTGTTTTCAAAATAAACCCCCTCTTCTATGAAACTGTGATAGCAGTTTCTAGTGCAGAGAGCCGTGCTGAATGGCCCGCACAGCTCCCGACACTCATAGGAACTCAATGAGCGTTGGAAGCAGTGCGGGCCATTCAGTGCGGCTCTCTGCACTAGAAACTGCTATCGCAGTTTCATAGAAGAGGGGGTAAGTCTTTATTGAAACCTCCTTCAAAATAAAACAGATTGCAAATGAGAGGGGAGAGAGGGGATACGATAGACATTTAAATATCTCCATGGTGATAATGTACAGGAGGTAAATCCTTTGAAATGAAGGAAAACTCCAAAAGGAGATGGCGTAGGATGAAGTTAAGAGGTGATAGGCTCAGTATTAATGTAAGAAAATACTTCTTTACAGAAAGGGTGGTAGATGTGTGGAATAGTCTCCCGGTGCAGGTAGTAGAAACAAAGGCTGTATCTCAATTCAAGATAGCATGGGTCAGGCATGTGGATTCTCTTAGGGAGATGAGGAGATAGTGGATGCTGTGGAGGGGCAGACTGGATGGGCCATTCAGCCTTTATCTGTCATCATGTTTCTAACATATAGAAGAATACTGTAGGTTATACACTACAGGGCATTTAGGTGCATGCATTTATACGTGCTATTGACTTGGTATATGTGGGCATGCTTACATGTTGGCATATAAATGCTGACTTATTCTATAATAGAATCTGTGTGCCCAGATACTTTTACAGAATTTATGCTCAGCATATTGCATCTTAGCACCTAACATTTGGCCTCCTTTATAGAATTGCTCCCACCGTATTTTCTTCCATCTTTTTATATTAGATGAAGGGAATAATGTAGTGTTATAATCTGTAATACAACATATTGTAATGGTTCTTAGATTTATGTATTTATTTCCAATGCACAAGGTCCGTTAAGGCAACTATGCAGTTTACAATAAAACTAAATCAATGAGGAGAGACAGTAGAGTGGGTTGATGTAAGGAAGTATATCAGGACCTGGCAAAAATCCTGTTTAAGATTAGAGGGCAAGAATACTTGGAAAAACTATACTAGAGGCTACTTCTTATTTTGATTTTAGAAAACTGCTTAAGACACACCTGTTTCATAGGTTGAGGTCCTAATGGTGTTCCCGTTTTAATTTATCTATGTTTTTTAATTAATGAACTCCAATTTCACTTGCTTGTTTTTATTTTTATGTTATTTTAATTACATTGTATGTATTAATTTTTCTTGCTGTGAACCACTTTGAACCATTTTTGGTATAGTGGTATATAAAAGTAAATTATTATTATTATTAAATTATTATTAAAGACAAAATATCTTCTTTATAATATAGCTTTTCTCTCCTTGAAGCCGTACATTTTACTTGTATTAAGAAGAGTGGTACATGGATTATTTTTAGCATTAAGACCAGATCCACAGAGTCTTTTGTAAACTAGCTGCACTCTCAAATTTGAAGGCAGAAGCAATATAATACATATTTATACATAACAGCTTGAAAATTTTTTTTGAACTTTATTTAGCTTTTAATGCCAACAAAAAGTGCAATACAATTTATATACAAATAATGATAATTAACCAAGTACTTATAATCAATCAGCATCTATACAAAAGATACAAATTCCCTCCCCCATCCATCATTATCATCAGGAATAATACCAAAACAAAAGATATACCCCCCTCCCGCTCCCCCCCCCCTGGATGTGTAGGTACAAAACAACAGAAAATAAAGATAAAGATAAAGGACAACTTTAGCAAATCTAAAAAAGACGTCAATGGACCCCAAACTAATTTGAACATCTTATTATGCCTCAGCATGTCAGCATTCATTTTTTTGAAAATTTAAGAATGAAAAATAATCATTCCCTGTCTGTGCTTAGAGACCATTTCAATCTATCTGTATTCTTAATCAAAAAGGCCTCTGAGAACACATATTTTAATCTGCTGCCATGATACATAATACTGGACAACAAATTTTCCAAAGGTTTTGCTTCCTTAAAACAAACTGGTGATTATGATGGACCTCTTCAAAATAAGCACAAATATAATTTCCCACTGACTGTATCATGTAAGAATTTTGAGAAACACAATGATATTTTTAATTGTCTATAACATGTTTTAATGCACAAAGTTTCAGATACGCTGTGATAGTTCACCGTGGCTAAAAGTGTTTTCCTGCTGATTTTCATTTATACTCAGTGTCTGGTGCATCTCGTTGCAGTGTTCAACAATAGTCAGCCAGCATTGATAGATTCCATTTGCCCTGATATCTTTTTTCCATAGTGGCAAATGTCCCGGTGAAACCATTCACCATGTTCATCGCTGACTGCAGCAAGATTTGTGGGGAAGAAATCCAAGTGTGAATGTAGGAAGTGCATCTTGAGTGACATGTTGCACTTCATGGTTTTGTATGCTCTAAGAAGTTTGTCAACCAGTTGAATATAGTTTGGTGCTCTGTAACTGCCAAGAAAATTCTCAACAACTTCCTTGAATACTTTCCAAGCGACTTTCTCTGGCCCAACTAACAGATATTCAAATCTATCATCATTGATGACATGTCTGATCCAAGTGGAGCCTCAACATCTTTATTTCTTCTACTGGTCATGCCTTTCTCTATACAGCCTAGCATCCTCTAAAACAGGGGTATCAAAGTCCCTCCTTGAGGGCCGCAATCCAGTCAGGTTTTCAGGATTTCCACAATGAATATGCATGAAATCTATTTGCATGCACTGCTTTCATAAGAACATAAGAACTGCCTTCTCCGGATCAGACCTTCGGTCCATCAAGTCCGGCGATCCGCACACGCGGAGGCCCTGCCAGGTGTACACCTGGCTTAATTTATAGTCCACCATATCCTTATATGCCTCTCTTATGCTAACATGATCTCATGCAGATTCATTGGGGAAATCCTGAAAACCTGACTGGATTGTGGCCCTCAAGGAGGGACTTTGACACCCCTGCTCTAAAATTAGGGAAAATGTAATCCATTCCAAATTACAAAGACTTTCTAGAGAAAAAACACAGGCTTTGTACCCATTTCAAATAAGATTTTGTCAACACAATAGCACAGAGACTGCTTTGATAGGAATCATTGCTACTATACAGACAAGTTAAAACTATAATTAGGGAGAAGCTGTTATCTGGGCTTTCATCTGTGGGGATGTGCAGCCTGTATTTCCATCCTAAAGGCTGGTTGTTTGCTGGGCTTAATGAGAAAGTGCCAATACCATCTAGCATGAAGAGGTTACCCTATTGACTTCACAGGAGACCTTGTGACTTCTCATTAGAGGCCTCTGACTTTGTTCCTGATTGGAGAACCTGGGTGTCAATCTGTGAGGAAATGCAGCCTGTATTTCCGGCCTATGGGCTGATTGCTTGCTGGACTTGGTGAGAAGGTGCCGGTACCTTTTGGCATGAAGAGACATCATAGGGGACTTTTCAGTTTCCCATAAGAGGCTTGTGCATCTGTGTCACATGAACAGAGGGGTATGCCTTGCCCTTTGGAGCTCTGAGAAGGGATGAAGAAAGAAGAAAGCTCAATGTATTCTTTTTCCATTTGATTTTTTTTTGTGATGGGGAAATGCAAAGCAAAGACTAAGTCTCCACTCCGGAAATTGCCAGTCCTATGGATAAGCATGTAACTTCTACTGGATTGTTGAAGCCTCATTTACTTCCCCGGAATGTGTTCCTCCTCCCCTTCCTGGACTTTGCAATAGAGAGATGCCTTTTGTAGGTTCTCCATCAGATATGGGAAACTGGAAGGGACTAAAAAATTACATAAAAGTGGCACTTACTAAATTGCCCCACGTTGTTGCATTGATGGCCTCAGCCAATACCTGAAAACAAGCAAAATATTACTTTGAAGGACTTTTGGGACATTAATCAGAGAATGGAGGGGATGTTAAAAACTGCTGGCTCTCAGAGTTTCAAGTTTATAAGGTATTTATATACCACCTATCATGGTTATCTAAGTGGTTTTACAATCAGGTACTCAAGCATTTTCAAACCAGGTTAATGTGGATTCAAACATTTTCTTAATGGATGAGCATTTCATTGTGGTAGAAGCACAGGTTTCAACTCTTCAAGCTGCTTCAACTTCAGCAAATAAAGATTCCTGTAGTATTCATTTTAAAAAGGAAATGTTTAAAAATGCTGATAGAACTCGAAACCTACGCTTTGTGAATTTTCCCATCATATATTTACTTTCACCTGAGATCTTTCTGAGGAAGTACCTCAAAGAGATTCTAGGTATGGAGAATGCTGCCACATTATCTTTTCTGAGGAAGGGCTGTGGCTCACTGGTTGGGCTGCTGCTTTTGCACCCAGCGGTTGTGAGATCAAATCCTGGTGCAACAAAAAGGCAGTGTACAAGTCCCCATTCCCTTTTCTGAAATGTTAAAAACAAAGCTCCCAGATTTTCAAGGGGTAGACTGTCTGGTTTCTTCTGATGTGGATTTAACCACCTTTTTTTAGAAGACACTCAAGATGTGATTCAGACAAGATCTACCATTTCGGTAACTTGGCTTAATGAAGGGGATAAATGTTTGATAATGAAATTATATTTCAAAAAGAAAGATGAGGTTTTCTGTGGGGCTAAGATAATGGTGTTTCCTGATGTAGCCAGGGCAACTCAGTTACAACAGAAAGCTTTTTTAGCATTGAAGTCTAGAGTTTTAGCCTTGAATGCTACTTCTTTTATTTAAACGTCCATGTAAGTGTTTGCTTACCTACCTGTATTCTGGGATCCATTGTAGTTAGACTAGTTTCTAAAACGTAATGAGAATAAACAGTCTGTATAGAAATATTTAGCTAATTGCTGTGCCATTAATAGCATAGAACTTATAGGCAACTCATGTTTCAGTTTTAGACAACTCAAAATGTATGTTTTGTGATGCTTTCAACCTGCAGCAACTTCAAAACTGATTTGTTACATTTTCTCCAGCTATACTGTTATAGAGATAGGTTGGAGTCTGTATGACCAGCACTTTCATACTTATTTTATTTTTTAAATTAATGCTCCTTTTCTAATTTTGTTGATACTATCTAAATGTTGTAACTTAGAAGGTTCTTCCCTTCAATGGGATATTAAATAAAACTTGAAACTTACTTTCCTTCTCATTTACACTCTAGTTTGCTATTGGGCTCCCTTTGCAATGTTTGGAAGATCCTAGTGTTACGTTTGGGAGAGCCCCCGGGAGTGTCTGACCAATTGCCTCTTCAGGAGAATCATCAATTATTGCCGGGCCAGACCTCTTCCCCCTTTCGCCAATGGGCACAGTTTGGTTTGAGTTTATTGATGCATGTCCTGCATCCGGATGGTACCCTTCCACTTTGGCGTGATTTCTGTCTGCGTGAGGGGATTCTGGTTACCGACTCCTTTGCCTACCTGCAATTGGGTCATTATGTGCGCTCATTGACGGCCGAGGGTCTGCGATCAGGATTGGGGACTAAGCTTCACATCTTTTTTTGACCGATTTGAGGATACGGGAATTTCTGTTTCAGTGCTCCATAAAGCTTTGGGTCTCCTTGCACCACCTAAGTCTTGGGATGCCTTGAGTACCCGCTGGGCGCCTGAGCTAGGTTTGTTACTGACCGACTTGGATGTGGGCTGCCTTATTAGTCAGATCCCCACTCTTTCTATGATAGCTGAGCTCAGGAAGTGTCAGTTTCGGGTTTTGCACCATGCGTACTTCACGAGGGTTCAATTGTTCCATTCTGGCTTAGCAGAGTCAGTCCTGTGTGAAAAATGAACCAGTGCGCCCAAGTCCTTCTTTCATGCTTTCTGGAGTTGTCCTGTGGTTAAGAGTTTTTGGAGGCGGGTGGTCCGGTATTTGGAATCTTTGTTGGGCCGGCACATCCCTCTGACTCCGGTGGGGTTTCTCTTGGATAAGTACAAAGCTTTTTGTTTTCCACCTGGGGGTCAGTCGGACATTTGTGCGAAAGGCTCGTTTGGTGGCTAAAAAGGTGATTCTGTGGGGAATGGGTCTCTGCTCAAGCTCCCTCTTTTTGGGCTTGGCGTAATCGATTACATGCTTTGATGGTGCTTGAGAGGGGTTGGGTCTGTGCTTCTTTCTGCCAATCTAAATTATTCTTGAGGGTCGGGGTCTTTATGTATATTCTTTGTCTCCTAGAGTCCGTAGTCTGATATTAAATACTTTAACCTTCTGAGCTCCTTTAGGCAGTGAGAGGCACCCTTGGTGTGTCCCTTTCTTCTTTTGTTCCTCCTTTCTTTTCTGGTGTTAGAATTAATTTATTTTTTTTTGGGCACGTGTCTTTCTGTATTGGTTGTTGTGGTTGGTTCTTGTCTTGCTGGGTTTGTTGGGCTATTGCTGGCTGTGGGTGGGGGGGAGGTCCCCCATTGCAGTATTTCAGGGTCCATCAGAGTCCAGGGCCCTGACGTTCCAGTTCTTGTTTGGTACTGTTGGGACCTCACCAGTTTGGGATACTTGCTCCTCTCTTAAATTCTCTATAGCTTGATTTTTTTGCCTTTCACATGAATGTACCCCGGCTGCCTGTCCGAGTTGTGTCTGCCCTTATATGTTATAGCGCTGGAAAGCGGGCTGGGGGGGGGGACACTGAATATTGTTTTGATTTTTCCATATATGCTCTTTACCTGCTCTTCTTGGGAGCGGTAAGGCGGTTCTTGCACCAGGGTTTCTGCCTGTATAATGCAACAATTTTGAACATTTAGGGCTCCTTTTACAAAGGTGCGCTAGGCAGGGCCAGATTAATCAATACACACACTAGGCACGTGCCTAGAGCCCAAAATGATGAGGGGGGGCTCGCTGAAAGAGGATGACTCACCTTGATGGCAACGGGTTCCCCCCGTTATCAACCGCAACGGGCCCCTCCCTTCCCGGCATCAATAGCAATGGGCCCCCCTCCCCGCAGCAACCGCAATACAGCCGGATCTGTTACTGGAAGGTCCCGCGATGACTGCTTCTGCCGGTCCATCCCCCTCCGACATCACTTCTTCCAGAGCAAGTGATGTCGGAGGGAGATGAACCGGCTGAAGCAGTCATCGCGGGACCTTCCAGTAACAGATCCGGCTGTATTGCAGTTGATGCCAGTTAGGGAGCCCGTTGCCGTTGCTGTGTGGGGGAAAGGGGGCGTTGCCATTGTTGTAGGGGAGGGCCGTTGCTGCGGGGAGGGGCCGTTGCCGTCAGCTGTTATAATGCTGCTTTCGGGCAAAGAAGCTCAGAGGGCAGAGCCAGCAGCAATGTTTGGAGGGGGAGAAATGAGCATGGAAGGGTGGTGGAGGAAGAGAAAGGGGTCAGGGTGGTATGGAAGGGTTGTGAGAAGGATGGTGGAGGAAGAAAAAGGGGGTAGAGTGGTATGGAAGGGTGGTGGGAAGGATGGTGAGGCAGCATGGTATGGAAGGGTGGTGGAGGGAGAGAAAGGGGCAGATGCTGATGTAATTGTGTGCAGGGAAAGGGAAGGATACTGGATGGAATTGGGTTGGAGGGAAAGAAAGGGGGCTGATGCTGATGGAAGTGGGGGAAGGGAGAGAGTGAAATGCTAGACCATGGGGGTGTGGGAGAGGGAAGGGAAGAAGAGAGGAGAGAGATGCCAGACCATTGGAGGAGGGAATGGAAGAAGATGGATGCCAGACCAATGAGGGTGAAGGGAAAGATGGAAGGGGGAGGCATACAGTTTCTGGAAGTGGCACAGAAGGACAAAAGATGAAAGGAAGATATTGACAAGAAGATGAGGAGAGCAGAAACCAGACAAGACAAAGGTAGAAAAAAATTTTCTATTTATTTACTTTTTATGCTTTAGGGGACATGCATCGCTGTTTCTGTGGAGTTGCATTGTATGCAGAATCCAGCTTCTTGGTGGTTTTATTTAACCTTTGTCTATTTTATCCCCCCTTTTACAAAACTGTAGAGCATTTTTTTAGCATGGGCCGTGGCTAAAAACCATACTACAGTTTTGTAAAAGGGGGGAGAGGTTAGTTTGTGATTACATATTCCATACTAGGTGAAGGTGTTTTCTGTGACATGTTTGCATGAAATACATGTTTTTTTGTTAGCGTTGACTAGCCTTGTTTGGCGAAATGCATCAGGCATGGTTCTTGGGAGCACCTTGAATTAACCTGATTTGAATCTCCTTATTTTCTGCCAATCTTCTTTTATTTCATGTTGGATTCTTTGGTGGACTGCTTGCCTTGTTGTTTCGTTGCAAGTTAACATACATGGAGTGGAACGTACTAGAGGAGTTACAGATTTGTTTGTTTATACATACATATGGGTTACAGTTGGTTGATGTAGAGTGAGGCAGTTGAGAGGCGTTGTAAACTTGGTTATTAATATAGACCAGTGTTCTCCCCATAAATTTTTTCCAGCCGGGTGGCATGAAAAAGTAGCCGGGTGGGCGGGGTGGGGAAAATTAAATGTATACTATTTTTATTAGTTAATTATTATTATTTTCCAATGCTCGATATGACTTCCTTTTTTAAGGTTTGACACTTTACTAAATTTAAGAAGTATCCAATTCTAGAAGTGAATAATTAGATATTCACTCTCTTTCAAATAGTATAGAGGTTTAAAAAAGGGAAATGCGTTAATGAAGTCATTAGGTTCAATCTAACCATTTATTTCTGCATGAATTTAAACAACTAAAAAAAAAAAGATAAATATAGCTCATCCAGTCATACAAGAAATGGCTGTACAACACCTCTAATAATGTTTTGATCACTAGGTTCCTTCCTGAGGTCTCACTGAGGATATGAAATAGATGCTATCCCCACTTCCAGACCTCTTCCACATAATTTATGCAGAGGTGTTACTGAGCCTTGAAGGGCACCTGTGTGATTGATCTTTATCTGCTTCTTTTTTATTTTGCTATACTGCAAAGTAAGAGCTAGGGCAAAACAGTATAGGTAAAGATGCAGGTAATAATTAGCAATGTATAAAAAATATTTTATTTTTATTTGCTTATAATGTCATTTTAAAGCTGCTTGATGATAATACAACTTTAATTTAATTCTTTATAATGGGTGTGTCTGTGTGTTGGGGGGACAACACCTATGTCAACAGTAAAGTTAGAATAGGGTCATTAAATCCAGTGGTGTACCTAGTATATATGACAGCCAGTGCTAATCATTTTTTTAACAAACCCTCCTCTATATAAAAAAAGATATTTTTTAGTAATAATCCATGAGTCACACAATAAGGGTACATCTAGGAAAAGGCAGCATCTTAAACACTGCAGTGAGCACGATAGCACCAACACACGCATTGTAAAACTAAACAAACCAGATCCTACACAGTCAATTGATCCCGTAGTCGATGCTAACAGAAAATCATGTCCTTTTCATACACACAGAACACAGATACACCCTCGCCCAATATGGAATAATCACAAACTAAAAATAGAAATATGTAGACAAAAGTTAAACTGAACAAAGAAACCAGACTCTGCATACAATGCAACACCATAGAAACAGTGACACATGTCCCCTAATACTGTGCAAAATATAAAGACAGTAGATGTAAATTTGAAAAAAAAACTTCTACATAACAGTCACCACTTTACAAATTAACAAATAGAAATAAAATAATGAGAAATATGAAAATACCATTTTATTGGACTAATCCATTTTTCAATTAGCTTTCAGAGGCCAAATCTTTCTTCAAGACAGTACAGTATACAGCTGTTATGGTATCCTGTCCTGACCTGAGGAAAGGGGTTTATTCCCCCCCAAAATTGCCTTATTTCCATTTCCTATTGATAAATTTTAATCAATACAGTTACAATACTACTTGATTCTACATAAAGCAACAAAAAATTTTTTTTCTACCTTTTGTCGTTTCTGCTTTAGTCATCTTCACTTCACTCTCTTCTTTCTATTTAGCATTTGTCCTCGCTCCCTTCCATGCAACATCTGTCCTCTCTCTTTGCCTCTTCCACCCTGCCTCTGCCCTCTCTCTCTCTACCCCTTCCATCTACTGTCCACCCTATCTCTGCCCCTTGCATCCACTGTCCACCCTTTCTGCCTTTTCCATCCAGTGTCTGCCCTCTCTCTGTTCCATATGGTATCTTCCCTCTTTCTATGTCCCTTCAATAAACTCTATATCCTGTGCCCTTTCTCTCCTTTGTACATGATTTATTTCAGCTTCAACCCCTCTCCATTTTTTGTCTCCACCCTTCCCCTATGCTCTGGCATCTCTCTCTTCTCCTTTCCTTCCTTCCTTCCCACTCCACCCCATGGTCTGACATCTCTATCTCCTTCCCTTCTCTCCCCCCTCTCCAGTATCTGCCTCCTGTCTTTCCCCTTTGGTCCAGGCTTCTCTCTTTCTCTCCGTCTTTCTTCTGTGAGGAGATCATATTGATCTTGAACACTGAATAATTCTTCCACATTCTCCATATCACTGTACTGTAGTCTGGTCCAGCAGACTGCTTTGGCACTATTACATGGGTAATAGTAAATTCATTATGCATCAGCTTTCCACACAGAATGCCACAAGTCTCTATTTCTTGTGCTGTGTTTACATCTGCCAGCAGCAGAAACTTGTGAGACAGATCCCTTGGCAATACTACACTTTGGAGCCCTTTGACCATCTGGTTCTGTATGGCTGCAGGCTTTAAAGCTCTGTTTACTGGAGGAGACTGTCCAGCATACATAGTTGCATCGCTCTTAAGGATCTGATCAGAGATTACATTAGACAAGGTAGTATTTTTAGGCATGGAAAAACAGGACATGTTCTCCTCAATCTGCTCAGATGCCCTTTAATGTTCATCTGATCTCGGGCTAAATCTTGCCTCCTGAGCTGATCTTCAAAGGAGAGCGGAATGAGAGCCATATCGGCAGTGAGATCCGTTTTAGGCCGCATGTTGTGCAGGGCTGGACTAAGGCAAGTTGTAAGCTTCCTTCTATCGCTGACCTAACTTCCATAAGTCAGCAACGGAGGGAAGCTTACAATTTGCTGCTCTCGCTTGCTTCGGGCCTTCCTCATTGCCGGATCCTGCCTTCACGGAAACAGAAAGCCAATGTTCCCTCTAAGGATTGATGAGGTGTGTGCAAAAAAAAATATGCATGAGCGACAAGTTACATATTCCACAAATTTATGAGCAGGCACGGAGGACGCATTTTTAAACAAATGTAGTTTATCCTTGTACTCCTTATGTATTTTTAATCATCTATGGATATGTTTGTATGTTTATTGTTCAAATGGTTTTATTTATTTCCCAAAATTTATTTTTGTTATACACATTGAAAATATTTGATATTGCGTTTAAATCAAAATCTCAATAAACTTGAAACTTGAAACGAGTGCCCATGAGATTGTGGGAGGGTTAAATACTCAAAACTTAGAAGAATAACAATTTACTTAAAGTTTTTGCTTCGCCAGCTTTCTGGTATCTTTACATAATGCAGTGGTGTACCTAGCATATGTAACACCCAGGGGCCCATCATTTTTTGGCACCCCCCCATCTGTACAAAAAACATGATTTTTAGTAACAAGCCACACGTCACACATGAGTACCTAGGAAAAGGCAGCATCTTACATATTGCAGTGAACAGTACATCAATACACCCATTGTAAAACTAAACAAGCCAGACCAGCACAGATCAATCCTACACCGTCAATCCTAACAGAAAACTATGTCTTTCGAACACACAGAACACACCTTCGCCTAGTATGGAATATGTAATCACAAACTAACCCCTCCCTCTTTTACAAAACTGTAGTGTGGATTTTAGCTACGGAGGTAACAGCTCTGATGCTCATAAAATTCTGAGCATCAGAGCTGCTACCACCACGGCTGGTGCTAAAAAACGCTTCACAGTTTTGTAAAAGGGGGGATAAAATAAAAATACATAGACAAAGGTTAAATTGAACCAGCAAGAAGCTGGACTCTGCATTCAATGCTTCACAGAAACAGTGACACATGTCTCCTAAAGCAATAAATAAATAGAAATTTTTTTCTACCTTTGTCTTCTGTGGTTTCTGCTTTCCTCATCTTCTTGTAACTCTCTTCCTTCCATCCACTGTCTGCCGTCTCTCTTCCCCTATATGGCATCTTCTCTCCTTCTATGCCCCTTCCAGAAACTGTATGCCTCCCCCTTCCATCTCTCCTTTCACCCCCATTGGTCTGGCATCTCTCTCCTCGCCTTCCCTCTCCCACACCTCTCCTCTGCAATCCCTTTCCCTTTTTTCCCTCATTTCCCTTTTCAATTTATTTTCTGCATCTGTCTAGATTATGTTCTTACTACCCTCTCATCAATGTCCTTTTTTACTGTCTACCTAAAGCTTGCCACCTCTTTCCCTCACCCCTCCAGTGTTTCCCTAACTCAATCCTTTTCTCCCCATCATGTGTCCTCCTTTTATTTATCTCCTCCTTCCATCATGTACCCTCTTTCTCCAACCCTTCCATCTAGTACCTTCTTCTCTCTCTGTCCACTTATCATCCAGCATCTGCTCCCCTCTTTCTCTCCTCCCATTTCCTTCTGGCATTTGCTCCCTTATCTCTCCCATCTGCACTTCCATCCAGGATAGGCTCCCCACTACCATCCAATGTCTGCCCTTTCTCCCTCCATCCACCCCTCTTCAATCAGCATCTTCCCCCTTTCTTTCCCTCCAATATCCTTCCCCCTTATGTCTCTCCCCTTTCTCTGTAGATCAATTCCATCAGCACCACCCTTCCATACCACCCTGCCCCCTTTCTTTCCCTCCACCACTCTTCCATTCCAGCAGTCCTGCTCCTTTCTCTCCCTTCATGCAGCAAGGTCCCGCGATGATTGTAGCTGCCTGCTGCCAATCCACCCCACTCTGATGTACTTGCTCTAGAGCGGACTCAGCAGCCGCATGCTGGAAGGGCCCGCGATGACTCGTCTGCTGGCTCTGCTCTGGAAGAAGTAAGTTACGTTGGAGGGGGTGGACCCGGCAGGGAGTTGCGGCAAAGTCCCGCAATGACTGCGTCTGCCGGGTCCACCCCCTCTGACGTAACTTACTTCTTCCAGAGCAGAGCTAGCAGACGAGTCATCGCGGGACCTTCCTGCACCTTAGCGCGGATGTTGACTCTGCTGAAGAGAAAGTAAGTCAGTGGTAACGTGACCATTTATTTTTTTCATCAAAAGGGGACATCTATTAATTGACTGTGTATCCTTTCTTTCTTTCTGCACTCAGGCCCAACAATTGTCCCTTTCTATTCCCTCCCTCCTTCCTTCCCATGTCCTTAGTGCCCCCAGTGCCTCCTTCCCGTGTCCATAGTGCCCCCAGTGCCTCCTTCCCATGTCCTTTGTGCCCCCAGTGCCTCCTTCTTATGTACCCCCACTGCCTTCCAGATTTTGCCCACCACCAAAGCCAGTCAGCTCTGCCACCTCTCCATTTTTTTCTCTCTGTCACCACCGCATCCCCTATGCTCTGGCATCTCTCTCTTCTCCTTTCTTTCCTTTGCACCCCATAGTCTGGTATCTCCCCTTCCCTGATTCTCTGGCATTTCTCTCCTTTCCTTTTCTTCCATCTTTCGCTCCCCCTCCATGCTCTCACATCTCCCCCTTCCTTTTCCCTTAGTCTGGCATACCTTCCTCCTACCCTCCAAGCCCTGGCATCTCCTTTCATTCCCTCCCTCATCTTCCTTCTCCCTTCAGCTGGGTACCTTAACACTCTTCCCTGCAGCTCTGGACTTCCACACAATTGCCATGCTTCGGTTCCTCTTCTTCCTTCCTCCCCCCCCCCCCCCCCGCGGGACCCTGCGGCACCATCAACTCTTACTCCCTCTAACGTCAGCCCTGCAGCTCCGGACTTCCCCGCACCTTCTCCCTCCCCCCCCCCGGATTGCTATTATTTTAAATGTTATAGCTGCGGAGCTGTATCCATCAGTGGAGACGTCTAACCTCGGCCTGCCCCGGAACTCTTACTGCAGCAGCCACCCGTCTAGGCAGGAACAGGAAGTCACTGTTGCAGTAAGAGTTCCGGGGCAAGCTGAGGTTAGACGTCTCCACTGATGGATACAGCGCCGCCGCTATAACATTTAAAATAATAGCGATCCGAAGGGGGGGCAGGTGTGGGGAAGTCCGGAGCTGCAGGGCCGGCGTTACACCAATTAGACCAAGGGGCGGACCGCCCCCCACTTAATACGCCACTGATTGCGGGGATCATGAAAGGAGTCGCCGCTGCTGCATCTTAGGCGAGCAGGGCAGACCGCCACCGCCGCCGCTTCCTCTCACCTCCGCTCGAGTGAGCGACACCAGAAGAAGCATGAGCGACGCCACTGAAAATAGTGAGCGATCGCTCATGCGCTCACCTTAGAGGGAACACTGGGCAGGACCCGGCAGTGAGGAAAGCCCGAAGCAATCAAGAGCAAGTTGTAAGCTGACCTGTCTCCTATAGCGAACCCATGCTCCGGGGCGTGTGCATGCCGACTTCCCTTCTCTTCCCCCCTCGGGACGTGACTTCCGGTTTCGGAGAGAAGCGGCATTCACATGTTAGAGCCCCGGAGCATGGGTTCAAGTCGCTTGCTGGCGTTAAAAACTAAAAAAAAAAAAAAAAAAAAGTCAGGCTCCTGCGATTCAAGCTGTGCCGAGTCAGCTCGGTAAATCTCCAAACCGGTGAGAAGGTTTTTTTTTTTAATGTTGAGCAGAAGGCAGCAGCAGGATTGCCATTGAGATTACAGCCGGGCGCTCATCTAAATTAGCTGGGCGGAGCGCCCGGCTGAAAGGCCCTGGGGAGAACACTGTAGACTTATATTTCAGATAGTATTACTGCTTTACAAATATTTGAACACTTTCATATAAGCATGGAAAGGGTTCAGAGTTAAATTCCTGGGTAAGTAGGTGGGAAGGGAAGGAAGGGGGATTTGTTCAGAGATGTTTGGGGGTTGCATAGAAGAAAAACTGTGCACTGGCATACTAATCTTTGTTTGTTTTGAATTTAAAAAAAAATAAATACAAGTGGAAATAAAGAAGTAAAGAAGAAAACAGATAATGAGGGCGGGACATGGGCGAGGCGGGGGCGGGACATGGGCAGGGCATGGGCAGGCTAGGGGCGGAGCATGGCCAGGGAGGCCCAGTGTACTTGTATACCTAGGGGCCCTCGAAGAATTAATCCTGCCCTGGTGCTAGGGCCTTAATGCGTGCAATAGCACGCGTTAAATTCCCAAGTGCGCTAGCCACTACCACCTCCTTTTTAGGAGGCAGTATATTTTCAGCTACCGCGTGCTATAGTGTGCGGTAATTTTGTGCTAAAAACCCTAGCGCACCTTCGTAAAAGGAGCCCTTACTGTTACTTTTATTGTATTCTTTGTTGATTTCTCTGATTGTTCAATAAAAAATTGTTTTCTCCCTAAAACTTGAAACTTATCACATTAAGCACCATGTAGAGTAGGGAACTCCGGTCCTCAAGAGCCGTATTCCAGTTGGGTTTTCAGGACTTCCCCAATGAATATGCATTGAAAGCAGTGCATGCAAATACATCTCATGCATATTCATTGGGGAAGTCCTGAAAATCTGACTGGAATACGGCTCTCGAGGACCGGAGTTCCCCACCCCTGATGTAGAGAATGTAGCATGAAAAACAATGTGGCCTACAATGAAGTTTTAGCAAACTTGTAATTAAATTGTTGTCCAGTCACATAGAGGTAATCCCCATTTCCTACAGACAGAAATGATTTCTACGAGATCCCTCCATGGCTTTCTTTGACATAAGGTGTTGATACGCCCTCCCCCAACACACACGTTCTACATCCAAAAAATTCACTCTGATCAACTCTCAGTAGCATGACAAATGAGCATTGTCTTTCATTGTATAGATGTTTAATTTGATTTAGTGAAGTTAACCAAAGGATAAATTGGTGCAGGATAGATGCCCTGTCAGCTAAAGTAATTAATTCCAATTGAAACCTGCTAATCAAACCTGCTAATCAAACAAAAGGTAGAATTACTCAGCGATAGTTTTCTTCTTTAACTCTCACACATTTGTTGCATAAACTTATTCTTACTCTTAGGGAATGGTATAAGAACAATCAGCATCACTTTTGGCATCTGATCCTGAAATGAACAGGAGTCAAGATTATAAACTGTTTGAAAGAGGAGTGTGTGGCGCAGTGGTTGGATCTACAGCCTCAGCACCCTGGGGTTGTGGGTTCAAACCCCGCGCTGCTCCTTGTGAACCTGGGCAAGTCACTTAATCCTCCATAGCCCCAGGTACGTTAGATAGATTGTGAGCCCACCGGGACAGATAGGGAAAATGCTTGAGTACCTGATTGTAAAAAACCGCTTAGATAACCTTGATAGGCGGTATATAAAATCCTAATAAACTTGAAACTTGAAAGAACTATTTAAACTTTTTTTTATTTTTTTTTCTTCATGCAGCTTACATTATTTACCCCTTAGTATTTAAACCCTGCAAAACAGTAACCCCTTCCTTTACAAAGCCTCTCTAGCGTTTTTAGCACCAACTGCCACAGTAACAGCTCTGGACGCTCATAGAATTCATATGAGCATCCGAGCTATTACCGCCGCGGCCTGCACTAAAAACGCTAGCTTTATTAGTCTGCTAGCTAGCTTTATTAGGCCTGCACCAGCTTTATAAAGGAGAGGGGGGTAACAGCAGCATTTTTATTTAAAAAAAATTTATCTTGCCTAAAAACTAGATGAGTTAAAAATAACATTCATAAAACTTTACACACATCGTACAAATATCAGCAACATTTGATAACACAATCCAGTTCCAAATTCAATATTAAGTTAGTCCAATAAAAGGTATCACCTTATACCAGGCACATGGATACAAGCACTGAATATTCCAGTATAAAGTGTTTGGCACCACCGATACTCAGCACCATTATCTGGATAATTATTCACACAAATTAGGATATCTATTTTACTATCCTAACTTTTCTAGACAACTTTCTGCTCCACACCTGGATTGCCCCATCATTATCTAGATAATGCTGAGTTAGTAAAGATTCTTTAACTAATAAAGCACAACATATCAACCAGGACGCGGGAAGTCATCATGCCGCTGTATCGAGCGATGGTGCGCCCACATCTGGAATACTGCATTCAATATTGGTCGCCGCACCTCAAGAAGGACATGGCAGTTCTTGAGAGAGTCCAAAGGAGGGCAACGAAACTGGTAAGAGGGCTGGAAAACTGCCCATATGCTGAGAGGCTGGATAAACTGGGGCTCTTCTCTCTGGAAAAGAGGAGGCTCAGGGGGGATATGATAGAGACCTTCAAAATACTTAGGGGCATAGAGAGGGTGGACAGGGACAGGTTCTTCAGACTAAAAGGGATGACAGGTACGAGGGGGCACTCAGAGAAACTGAAGGGAGATAGGTTCAAATCAAATGCAAGGAAGTTTTTCTTCACCCAAAGGGTCGTGGACAAATGGAATGCGCTCCCGGAGGAAGTGATCCGGCAGAGTACAGTACAGGGATTCAAACAGGGATTGGACAGATTCCTGAGGGAAAAGGGGATCGTGGGGTACTGAGGGAGGTGCTGGGGTCTTGCATAAGTATAGACAGCTCACCAGGTCGTGCAGGTGCAAGGCCGGAGGGTTAGGACATTGATGGGAAGATAGGACTTCGATGAGAAACCTAGGGGGCAAGGGGGCCCCTTCTGGTGATTAAGGCAGATCATGACCTGTTGGGCCGCCGCGGGGGCGGACTGCTGGGCGGGATGGACCTCTGGTCTGACCCGGCAGAGGCACTGCTTATGTTCTTATGTTCTTAACACACACACAAAAAAAAAACAACAAAAAGGGAGACCCAATGATCCACAGTCTTAATTTTCATTCATCTTTTTCTATGCTAAGTCATTGTGGGGCAATCTTTATACTATCTGCAAAGCTGTAAAGTCAGTGGGTACTTTTTACCTGTGAACGTTGCACCAGCTTTAAAGCATACTGTCAATTTGTAAATTGCAGGAGAAAGATGTATTCACACACACACACACACTTGTACTTCTTTTCACTATGGGTATTTTTACAAACCAAAAAAATTCACATATATTTGAAAATACCAAAGAATGTACATTCATTCAATTCCTTCCCTAACCTTATCCCCGGAATACCTCTTTTAAATACAGGTATAAAGACGAGCATTGTTCCAAACATTTCTGTAGGCAAACTCTATTTTACTAGCAGGAATGGCTTTGAAAATGTCTCTCAAGATGTAAATTTTGAAAACTATTTACTTTAGTAAAATGGCAACTTGAAATTGGACCTCCTTGTGTGAGAGTAAAATTGTATACAATGTTCCACAACACATAGTTTAGTATGCATTCAGCCAATGTATTCCTGGGGGTGAGGTTAAAGTGGGATTGTTACAGTGAACATAATTTTGTATTTTCAAAAGTACATATCATTGTATAGTAAATACACACAGAAAAAGTAGGTACAACTACTGCATTTGTGGACACTTATTTAGACAATTTTCAAAGTGAAAAGAGCAGACTATTAAAGCACTTGAAGACTTTGGCCTAGATTCACTAACAATAGCGACTCAATCACTATTGGACGATTCTCTGGCCGATTTTCCAACAGCGATTGATTCACTATTAAGTTTGCACGCAAATGATTTGTGCAAACTCCCTGACCCAATTGCTCAGTGAGCGATTGAGTCGGGGCAGAGCTCTGACAGTAGTGACAGGAAAAGCAGCCTCCTGCCACTGCTGTCAGGGCTTCTGCCGGCTTTTTTCCTTTTTTTTAATGGGTTAGATATTTTGCGTGTATTACACACACAAAATATCTTGCCAATAAAAAAAAATGAAAAAAAGCCTCCCACCCCACAAAAGTGCCCCCTCCCTGACCACCCTCAAACTAATATGGCAGGATGGATGCCAACTCCTTCCTGCTATCGGAACCAGCCAGACCCACCCCTGGTACCTGTAAGTTGGGAGCAAGAGGGGTGCTCAGTCCCTCCTGCTCCATAAGCCTCTTCCACTGCGAATGTGGGCCTTAGGGCCCACCCCAGTGCATCATGTGATACACGGGGAGGGGACTAAGGCCCTGATTGGCTCAGGCGCCTCAGGTTCCTCACTTGGGAGGGGCCTGAGGCATCTGAGCCAATCAGGGACTTCCTTAAGGAGGAGCCTAAAAGTCCCTGATTGGCGCAGGAAGTTTGTGGATCGGAGCACATGATTTACGAGTGGGTACTGAAAAGTTCTCAGCCCAACCAATTTCCTAAATTCTGAACGTTATTTTGTCTCTGTAGCTGAAACAAGTGTTATTTTATTTTGCAAAGTGCCAATTTACAGAATTGTAATGCTTTATTGACATTTTTTTTCTGATTATTGATTGAACCATGTCAACGAATAGTGTGGAATTTTCAAGTTTAGAGCTCCAAGCCGCATTGAGATTCCTATTCTTGCAGAAGAAAACTCCAAAGGAAATCAATGAATGTCTGATGCAAACATTGAGCGACAAATGCCCATCATACTCCACAGTGAAGAAGTGGGGTGCAAGCTTTCAGTGTAGAGAAACCCAGTAAAAGCTGTGCCTGGCACCTGCTCAGAAGAGCAATCACTAGGCACAATTTACTCCTCCCTGCAGCCACCATTTTCCCAGCCGATGGCAGCTCCAGAGCAGGCAGGGGAAGCTGAGCCAGCAGCTGCCACTTTCCCCTCTGCTAGCACTCAGCTATCACAGCTCCAGGGCTGCCACCAGTTAGGCAAACCTCATGGTAAAGACAATGTGGACGGTGGCTGCAGGCAGGAGGAGGAGCTGTGCCTAGCGATTGCTCTTCTGAGCAGATGCCAGGCACAGTTCCTCCCTTCTTTTATTGGGCTACTCCGCACAAATAGCACATATATCATTTGCATGCTATTTGTGTGAGCATAGCCCAGTAAATTGCTCCCAATCCAGTATTTTTTTTTTTTTTTTTTTACTAGGTTGACGTGTGTATCTGGGCCTCAGTGATTTACTTCAACTTGCTTTACTGAAAAGGAACTCACTAGCAACTTCATATTTACTGTTCAGGATATCAGGGGTAAGCAATTGATATCCCAAACTCTTCCTTCTCAAAGTCACACTCCAATCCAGTTTCTGTATAATCCACTAAAGTGTCAGGAAACAGATGCCATCCAATTCCCTTACATTCCAGAGTTTGATACTCACAAAGTTCTCAATATTTCTATTCCATCCTGAGATGGGACAGTTCCTCTTGTAAAATGAAATTCCTGCCAGAAGTGAGGCATGCTCTCTCACATTTCTCCTACTTGGGGTGTCATTTTCCCCAAGCACTTATTCTTGAAACCAGGCTGGGAACACTCTGCAGGCAGGAGAAGTAGACTGACGGGTGCCTTCCAGCCTTGTTATAGAATTGCCCTCATATCTTTTTCTCAAGCCACACAGGTGTCCCCAAAATCTTCTAAATCAACCCTGAATATTTGCAACAAGACACACAAAAGATACCCAAAACAGTAGTGCTGAACGGACCCCACAATGTTGCCATATGATGCTATTCATACAACACCCCCTCCCCCCAAAAAACAGCACTAATAGAAATGTCAGTTCCATGTAATTAATCTGTGAAACATAGAGAAGATCCTCATATACTAAAAAAAATGAGTCAGAGACCAAGGAAGTGTGACAAAATGACAGACCTCCCCTAGCATGTTTTTTAGCACCTGCAGTAGCGGTAACAGCACCAATGCTCAAAGGAATTCTATGAGCATCGGAGCTGTTACCGCCGAGGCCAGCGTGGCCGTGCTACAGTTTTGTAAACAAAAAAAAAAAAAGGGGGGGGGGAGAGAAATTAAACAACTATTTCATGGGACAAAATAATTTTAAAATAAAGAGGAAGAAAAATAATAAATATTTCCTATTGTGCTCTGGGCCGCAGGCCAAATTAAAAACAATTCCCAAGAACATTACTTTATTAGCTTTATGAAGACTCTATTTGGCATGATGCAAACACTAGCACAAGGGTTAGTCGTAAATTTGAAAGACTGAGATTAAATTCCACATACTCCAGTTTAGGAGCGAGGTTCATTACTGTTATGGTATGTACATAACTAAATCATCTGGAGAAATTACCCCCAAGAGAAGGATAAAGGATATATATATATAAAACAAAACCAAACCCAATTTCCTATTTACCTACTATTCGTGCCAGGTTTCCGTTCTTGTTAGTATTGTATTTCCCATTAACTTATACCTCTTCAATTAATTAGAAAGAAGGTTTGTAATCTTAGTAAAACAATTTACTTTGTTGCATAGTTTATAGAGTTGTGATGCTTTCTGCAGATAGAGTTAGAAGTAATCTGGTGGAGAGTGTTTCCAATTCTTTTGACCTACTGTTTCTCTAAGAGCCCTGGAATTTTGGTGAAGAGAATGAGACACTTTAACAGTCAATTACTGTGCTGCACTTCATTGAGTATTCTAAATTATAGATAAACACAGTCTGGGTGAATGAAGCCCTTGGTCAGCAGAACAAGTATTGTCCCAACGTAAACCCTACTTGAAAAGTTTCCTTGGATTCCATCCTTCCGGTCCTAGATTGTGTGAAAGCTCATTTAGGTTTGCCATAAAACACTGCACAATTGCATGCTCATTCCTCTTTAAAGGTTATATTGTACAACTATTGAACGTGTGCTAGAAAAATTTCTAAGCAGAGTCTCAAGAGTATATTTTTCTCCAAGATTTAAATTGTAATGTTATTTCTTGGCAGATGTCCAACTACATGAATTACAGGCTTTAGAGAAAAGGTTAACATCAGTAGAATTCAGCATTTAGAATGTGGTTGCTTCTTAAATGCTCCAATGATTTTGTGTCAGTATAAAGTATACTTACTATTGTTTTATAAACTGGGGAAAGCATTTAATTCAGAAGAATTGTGCTCCTTATTACTAGGATGTATATAGTCTGTAGCACTTGCAAATTCCTTTTCAGGCCATTTACAAATTCAATCTTAAGCAGTATGTTAAATCCCATTATAGTTAATAAAAAGACATTGTTGTTTAAAATGTCACAAAATGCTATAATTAAATACAGTTTATATACTCAGTAAGTAGAGAATGACAGGGACAAATTTGTCCCCCATCCTTGCAGGAACTCAATTTCCCTGTTCCGTCCCCGCGCGTTTTGTCGCTGTCCCTGTCCCATTCCTGTAAGCTCTGCCTTAAACTGCACAAGCCTCAAACACGTATGATGTTAAAGTGTTTATGGCTTCTGCAGGTGAGGACAGAGCTTGCAGGAATGGGGCAGGAAAAGAACTCGCGGGGACTGTTACCGTTGTGGCCGGCGCTAAAAACCACATTGCAGTTTTGTAAAATGAGGGGTACAACCCCCCCCCCAAGCACTGATAATAGAAATATCAATTACATGTAATTAATCTGTGAAACAGAGAGAAGATCCTCATGTACTAAAAATATGAGTCAGAGACCAAGGAAATATGACAAAATGAGTATAGCTTTTAAAACTAATCAGGGGAGGGAAAGGAAGAGAGAAAACTCTACCACTGTCAAAGTTTCCTCTTTTTTTTTCTACATGCATGCACTGAAAGTTTTGGCATGCTTGCAGTTTAATGCTTACAGTAGGAGTCATGATCATATGAACTGAGATTGCCGTGCTTGTCCAGACTAGCCAAAGTATAATTAGAAGTAAACATCATAATTTTCTAGGGGAGATCTGGGAAACTACAGACCGATGAGTCTGACCTCGGTACCGGGAAAGATGGTAGAGGCGCTGATAAAGGACCGCATCATTGATCACCTTGATAGACACAATCTGATGAGGACCAGCAAGCACGGCTTCAGCAAAGGACGATCTTGCCTGACGAACTTGCTGCACTTCTTTGAGGGAGTAAACAGGTAGATAAACAAAGGTGACCCGGTCGATATTGTATATCTGGATTTTCAGAATGCGTTCGACAAGGTTCTGCATGAACAACTACTTCGGAAAATTGCGAGCCATGGCATAGAGGGTGAAATACTCACGTGGATTAAAAACTGGTTGGCAGATAGGAAACAGAGAGTGGGGGTAAATGGACAATACTTGGACTGGAAGAACATCACCAGCGAGGTGCCGCAGGGCTCAGTGTTTCGACCTGTGCTCTTCAACATATTCATAAATGATCTGGAAATTGGTACGATGAGTGAGGTGATTAAATTTGCAGACAATACGAAGTTATTCAGAGTAATGAAGATGCAGGGGGATTGTGAAGATCTGAAACCATGCTCGAGAAATGGGCAGCGACATGGTAAGTGAGGTTCAACATGGATAAGTGTAAGGTGATGCATGTCGGTAACAAGAATCTCACACACGAATACAAGATGTCCGGAGTGGTACTTGGAGACACCCCCCCAGGAAAGAGACTTGGGAGTACTGATCGACAAGTCAATGAAGCCGTCTGCACAATGCGCGGCGGCAGATGCGGTGAAAAGGGCGAACAGAATGCTAGGAATGATTAAGAAGGGGATCATTAACAGATTGGAGAAGGTTATCATGCCGCTGTACCGGGCCATGGTACTCCCTCACATGGAATACTGCATTCAGCACTGGTTGCCATACATGAAGAAAGACACAGTACTACTCAAAAGGGTCCAGAGAAGAGCGACTAAAATGGTTAAGGGGCTGGAGGAGTTGCCATACAATGAGAGATTAGAGAAACTGGGCCTCTTCTCCCCTATAACAGACTCCGGAAGAGCATTCCAGTTCTCCACTACTCTCTGGGTGAAGAACTTCCTTACGTTTGTACGGAATCTATCCCCTTTTAACTTTAGAGAGTGCCCTCTCGTTCTCCCCACCTTGGAGAGGGTGAACAACCTGTCCTTATCTACTGAGTCTATTCCCTTCATTATCTTGAATGTCTCAATTGAGAGGGGACATGATTGAGACATTCAAGATAATGAAGGGAATAGACTCAGTAGATAAGGACAGGTTGTTCACCCTCTTCAAGGTGGGGAGAACGAGAGGGCACTCTCTAAACTTAAAAGGGATAGATTCCGTACATATGTAAGGAAGTTCTTCACCCATAGAGTGGTGAACTAGAATGCTCTTCTGGAGTCTGTTATAGGGGAAAACATCCTCCAGGGATTCAAGACAAGGCTAGACAAGTTTCTGCTGAACCGGAATGTATGCAGGTGAGGCTGGTCTCTGTTAGGGCACTGGTCTTTGACCTGGGGGCTGCTGCGTGAACGGACTGCTGGCCACAATGGACCACTGGTCTGACCCAGCAGCAGCAATTCTTATGTTCTTAGACATCCATGCCAGTTTCTGCATAGAACTGCTTAATAGCAATGGTTATACTGGTAGCTGCTTTATTTCTTGTAGGGCTCAAGAATAGCTATAAAAACTGTTTTATAACTTGTGGTGCAAACTTGGTGAAATTTAACAAATTACAAAAAATTTAGTGACTGAAATACAAGTGTGCTTTCATTCACACAATGTCAAACTGTGCACTTCTCATTTCACTGGACAACAAAGTTTCTGCTTCTTCAACACTTTCAGGTGTATTGTACAGATTTTTGGCTGCTGATCACAAAAATCAAAATTACGTATCACTTTTTTTTAAAATTGATTTCAAATATAGTATCAAGTACAACTTGTAGAGAAAGCAAATTTAACCAAAGCAAATTTACAAAACCCAGACATAATAAATCCATACTTAAAGTTAAGCAAAAGTAAAGGAGTAATTATTATGGTGAAAAATTAGCTCAAGTCCTCTTTGGATCCAAGAAGTTACACTGGCGAACTAAAGAAAAGAAAAATGTAATCTATACAACAAAGTAATGCTGTCTTCTATACGACAGGAATGGAGCTACCATTTTACTTTTAGAGCTCAAGACTTAGATTTATCCTTGTCCAAACGGGATAGGGCCATAAAATTAATCAATTGTTGAGGCTCAAAAAACACATATTTAGTTGAGTGATAACAAACAATGCACTTACAGGGGTGTCTTAAATAAAAGGTAGCTCCTAATGAGATGACCCCTGGTTTTAAAAGAAGAAAATTGCGTCTGCATTTTTGTGTTTCCCTTGAAACATCAGGGAACATTTGAATTTTACAACCAAGGAATTCCTTCTGTTTATTCTTAAGAAATAGTCTTAATAGCCATGATTTATCAATAGAAAGAGCTAATGTAATAACTAATGTTGCTGGTGTTGCCACCTCCGTATCTGACTTCTCCAGAATCTCAGTAATATTCAGTGCTTGTCCTTCAGTAGGTTCAGGTTGCTGTTGATGCGGAATCTTGCTAGGGAGATAATACACTTGAGAAAATGGTGGAAGGTTTTCCTCTGGAACTTCCAAAATTTCTAATAAGTATCTCCTAAGCATATCTCTAGGTGTAACCATAGTAAAACTTGGAAAGCTTATCAGGTTATTAATACGCGCCTGGTTCTCTAATGACTCTACTTTTCTTCTAAAATTCAAATTATCTTTAATTATAGTTTCCTGGATTTGTTTTACTGAAACAATATCCTGCTCAATTTTTTGAGATGAGTTTTTGGAAGAAGTCATGTCCAACTTTAATTTTTCTAACTCTTCTGAATGCTGAACCAGTTTTTTTTTTCCAATTTGCTGGAAATTGGGGTTAATTGTCTTCCCAAAGTTTGCTACCAGATCCCAAAGAGCCTCTAGGGTCACTTCAGCAGATCTATCCCAGAAGGAACCTTGTATTGAAGTGCATAGTCTCTCACCTTCCTTGGAATGTTCGTGGCTTTGTTCCTTCTGGATCAAACCTCCTCCAGACGGTGTAATTATCACATAATCCTCTTCAGAGATTCCCTGAACTGGGATCTCCTTTTCCAGACTCCCTGCTGTTCTATCGTCCGCCTCTGGGGATAGGACCGCCCCTTCCTTTGGGGTTTCCTCACCCCTGGGAGAACTGGCGGACCGTGGTGAAGGAGGCGGTGCTCTGATCTCCGGACTAAGGGTGGTATCAGGCCCTAGAGAGATCCTGCTGGTCTCACCCATACCCGGGATCCTCAGTGGGCTAGTATCCGGAGTTATGGACACAGCTCCCTGCATCTGCCTGACCAAATCTTCGATATTGCCGAGAATCGGCCCTCCCGAGCGCCGCAAGACACCAGCAGCGCTCTGGCCTCTTTGGCATCGCGTCCAGGAAAAAAGCAAAATTAAGCTGGAAACAGCTGTCACCAGCAAAGGATCAGGTAACTGGAGAGCTCTAGTCAGATGCGTGTTACCCGGTCATATAGGCAGCAGCCATCTTGGATCCCACAAAAATCAAAATTACGTATCACATTTATAAAACATTTTAACAAAAAAAGTACATTTTTACAATTTTTTGTTATACTTTCAGGCTAATGCAAATAATTCTTAGCCTAATTCTTAATATACGCATATTGCTCACTATATACCTTGCTGGATATAATGTGAGCATATCCAGGCGTACATTCAGGGCAGGTTGCATAACATCCATGGAAATGATGCAGTCTGTGCTTGTACATGGGCTTGATGGATGCTGCCTGAAAAGGCTATATAAAAGCAGTTCACATACAGGGATAATCTCCATTATGGGGTCCTTTTATTAAGCTTGTGCTAAATGCTAAGGCATCCATTATATTCTATGTATGCCTTAGCATTTAGCATGCGCTAAATCCGTTAGTGCACCTTAATAAAAGGACCCATATGTGTATGTCAGTTCAGGTATATTTTGATGTTTTAAGGCAGGGGTGTCCAATGTCGGTCCTCGAGGGCCGCAATCCAGTCGGGTTTTCTGGATTTCCCCAATGAATATTCATTGAAAGCAGTGCATGCAAATAGATCTCATGCATATTCATTGGGGAAATCCTGAAAACCCGACTGGATTGCGGCCCTCGAGGACCGACATTGGACACCCCTGTTTTAAGGCATAGTATTGTCTATGTAAAGATAACCTGACTATTACAGTATTCTACACCCCCCTAACAAATGGAACCAAGCTAAAGAAGATCTTTACGAATTCCTCCTCGCAAATTCCACCGCTGGCACCCACACCCTCCTCGCCGGCGACGTAAATCTACACCTGGAGCAGGCAGAAAATTCCAACGTCTCTGATCTTTTCTCCTTCCTAACATCTCTGGGATTCTCTAAACCACCCCCAACCAAAACACATACTAAAGGACATCACTTAGACCTGATCTCGTTCCTCCCCAATATATCTGCCTCCCCCAGCATAAGCTTTAAAGACGAAACCTGGACTACCACCCCTTGGTCAGACCACCTCCGATGCAACTTTAACTTACACTGGCTCAAAAAACAAATCCAAAAGCCGCCAAGAACTACCCACAAAGAAAAAACAATATGGACAAGAGGTCAACTAAACCCTGAAGAATTCTGGTCCCATTACAACCCAACACCCATCACAGACACAAACCCCAACTTCATCCCAGGTTGGAATAACTTCAGCATCCAGATTCTAAATGACTTGACTCCACTGAAACCCTGCAAGAAAAAACACCGCTCATCTGCCAACTGGTTTGACACCAACCTTCTAGCTCTGAAACGAGAAGTGCACAAGCTAGAAAGAATTTGTGCAAATCCAGCACAGACACTGACAGACACTCCTGGCGAAAAAAAGTTATTGAATACAAAAGAATGATCAAATACTATGCCCAATCAATCAATATCCCATCCCTGAACAGCAATAAACTCTTCAGACTAGTCAACTCCTTATTTGACATCAACTCTTATAAAAGCTCCCCCACAGATCTTCCACCCTCCCCAACAAACCTAGCCAACTACTTTACCAATAAAATTCTTAACTTAAAAGCCTCTCTTGCCACAACAAACACCAGCCCATTAACCCATCTGTCTCCCCCAAACAATGAAGGTACTACCGCCGACATGACTTGGAATCGCTTTGAAAACCCAGACTGGAACCTATTTCTAGAGCTATACTCCAAATACTCCAAATCCAACTGCCTACTAGATAACTGCCCACCTCCATCATGAAAATAGCTCCCTCCCCCTTCAAAGTGGAGCTCTTCAACTGGGTCACTCTCTGTCTATCCACCGGCTACTTCCCGCTGGAACTTGGCCACATCCTCATATCCCCAACTATCAAAAACCTCAAAGAACCACTCTCCACAGCCACCAACTACAGACCCATTGCCAACATACCATTCTTCCTCAAAATTATGGAAGGCCTTGCCAACCAGGACCTCATGTCACACCTCGAGAAAATCAACATCCTTCATGACTCCCAGTCTGGATTCCGCACTAACTACAGCCCGGAAATTGTCATAGCATCACTAACCGACTCCCTCCTCCAACTATTCTCCCAGGGAAACAACACTCTGTTACTCCAGTTTGACCTCAGTAGTGCCTTTGACCTGGTAGACCATGACATTCTGCTTAGTTGCCTTGATTCTATAGGCATTTCGGGACAGGTACTAACCTGGCTCACAGGCTTCCTAAAAAACCGCACCTACCAAGTACACAATGAGGGAGCCTACTCCCATACCTGGTCCAACCCCTGTGGAGTCCCACAAGGCTCCCCCCTATCACCTTCCCTATTCAATATCTACATGGCATCACTGGGACACATGTTGTCAGACTGTAAACTAAAATCCTACATTTATGCAATGACATTATAATTGTCATCCCCATCTCATTATCACAAGAAACAGAACAGCACATCTCATCAGTACTCACCATGGTCGAACACTGGACAACTTGGTTCAAACTGAAACTAAATTCAGAAAAAACTAAACTCTTCCTTGCAAGTCCCAACCACAAATTAACGACCACCACCCTACAACTCAATGGTCTAACTTACCCTATTAATCCTACCATCAAAATCCTTGGAGTCATCCTAGACCGTTGCTTGACCTTCGAAGACCACACCAATGCCCAGGTCAAAAAATGTTTTTATACCCTCTGGAAACTCCGCACCATCAAACATTACTTCGACTTCCTCTCCTTCAGACTGCTGGTCCAATTCCTAATCTTAAGCACCCTGGATTACTGTAATATTATATATTTGGGTTCCTACAAGAAAACCATCAATCGTCCGCCTAATCTATGGCCTCAAAAAGTCAGACCATATCAGCCCTTACTACAGAAAACTTCACTGGTTGCCACTAGAAGCGAGAATCATCTTCAAATTTGCCTGCCTCTGCTTCAAAACCCTAACTGGCTTGTCCCCGATATATCTCTCTCACCACTTTGCGTTACCAGGCACCACTCGCACACACAATGCCTATCTGTTTACCTACCCATCCCCAAAGGGATGCACCTACAAAAGATTCCTTAATAGAACTTCTCTCATTCCAAGCTGGCAGATGGACAGATTGCCTGACCACCCTCATCTCATCTGCCCCATCCTACTCATACTTCAGGAAATCTCTCAAATCTTACCTCTATGATAAATTTCTCGACCCCCCACTCCAAATAACCAAACCCTACCACCTCTCCTCCCCCGATCTCTCCTTTCCCCCAACTCAATCCAATCCTTACATCCTTCTCTTACCCCTCCCCTCTCGACACCCTCCCGTAATTAATACTTGTCTTTTTCCACTCTTTATCCTTGCTATATAGGCATCTATCTTTGCATAGTAAACCGCTACAACCGCATTATCCAATCTCTTGCACTGTATCTTACTTTTTTTAAGTCTCTCGCACCATATTTTCACTGTATAAATATTGCTGCTGTAGATGTACAGACTCCTGCACTGTAATTCTGCTTTGTTTTCCGCTGTATTAATACCTATGCTAAATATGTACAGTCCCCTGCATTGTAATTTGCTCTCAACTGCATAGTACATTCCCTGACATTGTATCTTTGCTGTATATGTACAGTCTCTCACATTGTAAACCGCTCTGAACTGTTTGTGGTATTGCGGTATACAAAAATAAAGTTATTATTATTATTATTATGTAAGTAACTTAATTAGTAAGGCAATTATTAATTATTATTGCTTTTTCTTATAATTGTTTATTTCTATATTCAACAAAACTTACAAGAATACATCTTTGCTACAATGAACACAGGGAGGCAAACAACACAGAAGTATTATAAACTCATACATATGAAAATAAAAAGTATTTCTTTATCCCCTTCTTAGACCTCAATTTTTGGGGGGTGGTCATTCAAGAAAATATATGAGAGAAAAATTAAAGAAGAATTTAATTAACAAATAGGCTTAATGTATCTAAGCACCAGCTATTAAAGTTTTGTTATCCCTCAGTCCTTGATGATCTTCTTCACATCTAGGAATTCCTTCAGATGGTTTGGAGAAAAAAGTGTATTTGACTCCCAAATACTTAACCAAGCATTTGCAGGGTATGCTAGAAGAAACGTTGCTCCCAAATTAATAGTATCTTGACGCATATAAAGAAATTCTTTCCTCCGTTCTTGCGTAGTCTTTGCGACGTCAGGGTATATCCATATTTTCTGTTCCCCAAATAACTTTTGTGAGTTTTTAAAGAACAATTTCATAATCATGAATTATTATTGCTATAGGTGATCTGTGACGGCAGAAATTTCTCGCCAATGTCGCAACAGCTGTGATACATTCTGCTACATGTTTGGCTTATGCCTCAAAAACACACCATGAACATTCTGCTACATTTGTGGTTTATGCCTCACAAATGCACCATGACTCGACTGGTTAAGAAAGTATATGAGTTGTACTTCGGTTGCAAGATTGGTGATCCGAGCCTATTTGTTGTGCCATCAGTCTTAGAGCTTGAGCTCTGAGGTACTCAGAAGTCAATGCCATTTTCTTGGTTAGAACAGAAGGATCACTTCACAGATTTACTTCTGTCTGATAAATGTATCTGGTTTCTCTGGTAAGAACATAAGAACATAAGAAATGCCTTCACCGGATCAGACCCTAGGTCCATCTTGTCCGGCGACCCGCACACGCGGAGGCCAAGCTAGGTGCTCCCTAATGGATACCTTGTTCACCCGTATCCCTCAATGTGATTTGCAAGGTGTGCATCCAACTTGCCCTTGAATCCCAGAATGGTGGTCTCTGTCACAACCTCCTCCGGGAGAGCATTCCAAGCGTCCACCACTCGCTGTGTGAAGCAGAACTTCCTGACATTAGTCCCGAGTCTGCTGCCCCTCAGTTTTAGTCCATGTCCTCTTGTTCGAGTCACTTTTGACAATGTAAATAACGAAGTTTCTTGCTCTATTTTGTCGAAACCTTTCAGTATTTTAAAAGTCTCTATCATATCCCCTCGCAGCCTTCTCTTCTGGAGGATGAACAATCCCAATTTTTTGAGGCGTTCTTTGTAGCTCAAATTCTCCACACCTTTTATTAGTTTCTTGGCTCGTCTCTGCACCCTCTCCAGCAGGGTTACATCCTTCTTTAGGTAGGGAGACCAGTGTTGGACACAGTATTCCAAGTGTGGTCTGACCATTGCTCTATAAAGTGGCATTATGACGCCGCTGATCTACTCATGATGCCCTTCTTTATCATGCCCAACATCCTGTTTGCTTTCTTTGCCGTCGCTACGCATTGAACCGACGGCTTCAGGGTCCTATCTATCAGTACCCCCAGGTCCCTTTCTTGTTCGGTCTTGCCCAATGTTACACCTAACATTTTATATTCTTGTTCTTTGTTTTGCCTGCCCAGGTGCATCACTTTGCATTTTTCTATATTAAATTTCATCTGCCACTTTTCCGCCCATTTCTCCAGTTGGTTCAAATCTCTTTGAAGTGCATCTCTGTCCATTTTCGACCCAACTGCCCGACATAGTTTTGTGTCATCTGCAAAGTTGATTATATTACTTGTTGTTTCCTCTTCTAGGTCAATTGAATATCCCAATCTTCCTTCAGCCATGAGACCAATGCCTCATGATGACATTATTCCGGTACCTAAGCCACCAGAGAAATGTAGCTTAAATGAAACAGACAAAGAATATGCAATGCATTAGCCAAGTGCTGACTGCGACATTAATCCTAATTTTGAATCATGTACATCTGGTGAGCCTCTTATTATAACAGTCAGAATTAAACGAAAAACACCCAAACCATAAGTCCATAAGAACATAATTGCCATACTGAAACAGACTGAAGGTCAATCAAGCCCAGTAACTTGTTTCCAACAGTGGCCAATCCAAGTCTCAAGTAGATCCCAAGTAGTAAAACAGATTTTATACTGCTTATGCTAGGAAAAAGCAGTGGATTTCCCAAACCATCTCAATAATGGCCTATGGACTTCTCTTTTAGGAAATTATCCAAACCTTTTTAAACCCTGTTACACTAAATGCTTTCACCATGTTCTCTGGCAACAAATTCCTGAGTTTAAATATACATTATGTGAAGTAACATTTTATCCAGTTTGTTTTAAATCTATTACTTAGTAGCTTCATCACATGCCCCCTAGTCCTAGTATTTTTGGAAAGAGTAAACAAGCAATTTATACCTACCCTTTCCACTCCATTCAGCATTTTATAGACCTCTATCATATCACACCTAGTCACCTCTTCTCCAAACTAAAGAACCCTAGCTGCTTTAGGCTTTCCTCATAGGGAAGTCATCCCATCCCTTTTATCACTTTTGTCGCCCTTCTGTGTACCTTTTCTAATGCCTATATGGTCAAAAAGACAGCAGATTTTGCAGGAGCAGACTGCTGAGGTTTCTGAGGCTTCTGATGTTTTTGTTTCCTCTGCTGAGGTCTTGCTGGTTTAGCAGTATAAAGTCACTGGTAAGACGTACCATAGCTTAAAAGGATGTGACACTGAAGACTTGGGCTTAGGTTTGACCAAGGAGTCCCAAGATTTCTCATGAGCGATGAGCTTTTGAGTAGCATTCTTAATTGTAGCTCCAAAAAGCTCATCCCCAAGACATGGAATGTTAGCCAAGCGATCTTGAAGATTCATATCCACTCTGAGCCAGGCCAGCCTTCTCATGGCCACAGACACAGAAGAAGCTCAGGAGGACAGCTCGAAGGATTGTACCAAATGTTGTTTTAACTACAGGAGGGTGGAAACTAAAGGTTGGAAACCCTGAACACGGTGAGAAGGAAGATATTTTTGGTACATAGGTAATTGTTTCAACAATTGCTTCAAATAGCATGTGAAATGAAAAGTATAGTATAGTACACAGTTCAGCATCACATTCTGATAGAGGCGCCTGCCAAATCTATCCATAGTGTGACCTTCTCTTCCAGGTAGATCAGAGGCATACACCTTAGCAGAGGTAGATTTTTAAAGTGTAGACTCTACCACTAAGGATTGGTGAGAAAGCTGAGCTTTGTCATACCCTTTAGTAGGAGCAACTTTGTACATGGAGTCTAGCTTTCCAGGTGCCACTGGGACTGATAAGGAAGATTCCCAGTTTCTAAAGAGAGTATCCTTCAATATTACATGGACAAGAAGCCTAAGCACTGCTTTCAGGATCTGATTGATGTCCATAGTCTCACAATATTCAGGTGTATATTTTGAGTCAGCTTTCAACTTAAGAGACATGTCTTTACCAAGTTGTCTAATAAAATGAGAGAAAGAAAGAGACTCTTGAGTAAATGACTCTTTAGCAGATCGAAGTGGAGAACACTCAGGAGAGTCATCAACTTCAGTTGGAGAAGGAGAAGCACCAAGAGAAGACTATATATAGAGGTCAGAGTCCAGTACTAGTGATTGAATCTATGCTTCTTACGCCTCTGGTACCGATCTGGAGAAGGGGTCCGATGCTTAACTTTCTCTGAGTGCTTAGCAGAGATGCGCTTCTTGTGCATAGAAGAACTGTGCTTAGAACTGTGCGCAGAGGAGCTGTGACTAGAAGGAGCAGCAAGGCAAGGACAGGATCATAGCAAGGTAAGACAGGACCATAAATGTTATTTTTCCTGCAAGGCAACCTAGAATTCACTCCACCTACTGGTGGTCCAAGAACATGTACTGGAATGAAGGAAATATTACGATTTAAAAAGTACAATGTTTCTGCGGAACTAACAACATTCCTTTGGAACATGCATTAAATGATCAGCAACAGACCTTCAGAGTCCTTGAGTCTCTTGGCAGCTGTCACAAACTCTAATGATTTCTGTTACCTTCAGTAGTAGGCATCTGCTTAAGAGGAGAGTGGGGCTTTCTCTGAGCTAAGCAATTAGATGTCAAGCAATCAGAAATATTGTATGTAATTAAGTTGCCTGTTACCTTTTATTTGCCTCTCCCACAAAATATTTGTTTACATGACAAGACTATTACAATAAAAATTTGGTTTAGAACCACTGCTTTGGAGTTGCTTGACTTTACTTAGAGAATGGACAGTGAAGCTGCTTACCTCCTAAAGGATTTCAATCCCAGTCCTGGACCCAACCAACATTGTTTATGTACAAGGGTTATTCTGATTCCAAGTACTCATTAGGTTGGAATAGAGCCAGGTTACATTTTCTAGGCTCAAAATAGGTTCCTATTTGGATAAGCTGTTATAAAATTACCCTCTACAAGTGCACAAAACTGGTCTCTAATTTTTATGCTACAATATCTAATATGTCTAAGCCTTCTTTTAAACAATGTGGAATAATTTTTTCAAAGACTTGAATATTGATTTCAGTAAAGAAGAACAGGAGACAGTCTGGGACTTTATTTGTTGAGACTTCAATCACAGTTTCTTTTAAAAGAAGTTCACATGAATTGCCACATAGTACAGTTACTTACTGTAACAGGCGTTATCCAGGGACAGCAGGCAGATATTCTCTACATGTGGGTGATGTCACCAATGGAGCCCCCTAGTGGACGTTTTCGCAAGCAGACTTGCTTGAAGACCTTCAGGCTTGCGATTGGCCTGCACATGCGCGTGTGCCCCTCCCACCCTGCCTAGGGCATGCATCTCCTCAGCGTGTCCTCAGTTCAGATAGCAAGCAAAGAAGCCAACCACGGGAAGGTGGGTGGGTTGCAAGAATATCTGCCTGCTGTCCCTGGATAACACCTGTTACGGTAAGTAACTGTGCGTTATCCCAGGACAAACAGGCAGCATATTCTCTACATGTGGGTGACCTCCAAGCTAACCAGAAAGGGATGGAGGGAGAGTTGGCAATTTAGGAGAATAGATGTTTTCATTTTCTGCTTTTGAGTGATTTGGTTTTTGGCGTAATACACAGGCATTTGTTGTTACCTACATTTTTTGCGGTACATTGTATACTTTATTTACCATGGACCCCTGACGAAGGCGTGTTGTCCGAAACACGGACCATGTTGTGTCTCTTGGTTAGTAAAAAGATTTTTGTATTACTGCATTTTAATTTTGGTACAATAAATTCTTGCCTGCATCGTTGACATTGTCTGCAGTTTTTGTTTGGTTTTCCTGTTTCGGTGGTTTTACTGCAGATTCGGTTGGATTTCTCTTTTTGTTGCGCAAAACTGACTGGCCAAAGTGGCCGTCACGCCTGGAGAAAGCATCCAGACAGTAGTGAGAGGTGAACGTATGAACCAAGGACCAAGTGGCAGCCTTACAGATTTCCTCAATGGGAGTGGAGTGGAGAAAAGTGGCAGCCTTACAGATTTCCTCAATGGGAGTGGAGCGGAGAAAAGCAACAGATGCCACCATCGCCCTGACCTTGTGGCCTGTGACTTGACCCGGCAGGGAGAGACCAGCCTGAGCATAACAGAAAGAAATGCAAGCGGCCAACCAGTGGATTGTGAAAAATTGCAGGCAGACCTTAGGAAATTGGAAGACTGGGCGTCCAAGTGGCAAATGAAATTGAATGTGGACAAATGAAAAGTGATGCACATTGGGAAGAATAACCCAAATCATAGTTACCAGATACTAGGGTCTACCTTGGGGGTTAGCGCCTAAGGATCTGGGTATCATTATAACCAGAGGAAACTCAACTGGCCACATCCAATGCCAAGTTCTACATATTATGTCCATGAATACTGGATGCAAATTCTCATCATACATTATCAAAGGCTTGAATAGTCCCATTAATGTGGAAAAACAATACTATGCTATCCAAGAAAAAGCAGGTAGACATAGTGATCCCTCATCTAACAAGAATTACAAAGTAATAGCATTCTGAAATATGGGATGTGTGGCTGTTGTGTCCTTGTTACAACTACAATTTAATTCTATAGTATGCAGGCAGGCTTATGTCTTTATACATATTATATAATTAATATTAAGCAATTTTAAAACCCACTTAGGATTTAAGCAGACTAGAAGGTTTTTTAAATAAAATAATACCATATATACCCAAAAATAAACCTATCCGAACAAACTGAGATACCATCTTTGCCCCCTTTTAAGGAGAAAAATGGTAACTTGAATATGAACCAGAGGGTTTAAATTATGCCATTCCTCCCCTTGCCTTCCCTGTGGCGCCCTATCACCTCTCCTATTTATCTTCCCCCTTCACTGCAGCTGGAAGTCTCAGCAGCCATTTTAGCTGTGGAGAAAGAATAGGTAGGAGCAAGAGGGAATCACTCCTGCCCCAAAGTGCCGCTAGACCACCAGGAAATCATACTAGGCTGGCTGGTTTTTTTACTCTTGTTTGGAAGGGAAGGAGGGAATGCTAGATGCCAGCCGATGGTAGTGGGGGTAGGGCTTGTGGCATGTGCTGAAGTCTGCCAGTTTAGGGGTGGGGGTTGGTAGCAGCAGGAAAACTCAAATATAAACTGAGACCCCATTTTTTGGGCCCAAAAATCTCAGTTTATATTCGAGTATATACAGTACATAAAATGCATTTATTAGTTCAGCATTTAAAAGTGAGGCAAGATATGCAGATAATTCATAGCATAATTAAGAGAGAATAGTCAGCAATCACAGAGTCTGAAAATTAGCTCAGTTTCGTAGATACTACTCTGCATAATGCACAATAGCCTTGAGTGTTCAATTCAAATGCATATCAGTGTTGCTGCATAACACCCCTCATCCTGTTCTAACTGAAGGACATAATGCTGTGTTAAGAAGGCGATATAAAAGAAGGGCACACAGCAATTAAAGTTCTCCCATTAAAGAAATCAACAGGCCCATATAGACTGCCAATAGAATTTTACCAAATGGTTATTAATTTGCTTATTCTCTACTTTAAAAAGCTATTTGCCACCTAAGAGTCCTTAGACCAAGTTGTAAGCTTCATTGGCTAAGGCTAAAGTTTTCATCCATGAAAAATCAGGTAAGAATAATTGCTATGTTAAGAATTTATGGCTAAAATCTTAGCTGTGTCTTACAAAAGTATTACCAGGTATTAGAAGGTAAGCAAACAATTTTTCCATTTTTTCAGGGATGATACTCATCTGATAACACTAGATTATACTGTGATTTACTATACTGTATATAGCTCAACAGCTAATTAGCCAAGTTTTGTGAAATTGCTAATAAATATTCATTTCATATATACAAATTTTTTAAAAGGTTCCAGAGGTGACCTGTGAAGATATAGATTGGTGAACCTGACATAGGTGCCGGACAAACATAAGAATAGCCTTACTGGGTCAGACCAATGGTCCATCAAGCCCAGTAGCCCGTTCTCATAATGGCCAATCCAGGTCACTAGTACCTGGCCAAAACCCAAGGAGTAGCAATATTCCATGCTACCGATCCAGGGCAAGCAGTGCTATTGTATATCTGGATTTTCAGAAGGCATTTGACAAAGTACCTCATGAATGACTCCTGGGGGAATTACAAATTCATAGAATAGGAGGCCATGGACTTAAGACTTAAGAGAGTGGATTCTCCAAAGAGTCTTCAAGAGGAGGAGTCTTTTACTGGGCTCTTTGGAAGGGGGCATGCTATTATAACAGGGAGGAGGTAGTTGTTCTTGCAGGTTTTGGGTGAGGGTTGTTCAGCAACAACCCCCCCCCCCCCCCAATTCACCCTGCTATCTGCTTATCTAACCAGGTAGTAGGCTGAATATTGCCACTATCTGATTTACTGCCTGGATAGTGCTACAACAGTCAGAGGAGATATTCAGCAGCACTAACCAGGCAGCGATTAAAAAATGGAATTAGGTACAAGACTGTTAATTTGTTTATGAATTGAGATTAAAAATATTTGATTGAACTGCAGAGCACAGTAATAGGGAGAGAATTGGTATTACTTTCTCAAGACCCACCTGCAATCAACTGAAAAGACATTACATACACAAAACTATGGCTGGAGAAACACACCATTTATTACATATTCAAATATAAATCTGAAATGTGCTGTGGACATGGCAGGTCCCAGAATGTTACATATCTGAATTATAAAATTTCCTGCTCTATTTTTCTTTAAAAATATGTTGATGTTTTAAAATTTTTCACAGAATAAAGCTGTATTTATTTTATATTTTTTATAAACTGCAAAGATTAAAAAAGAAATAGTTGCTATAAAAGTTATTTTTCACATAGCAGGTACTCTATTTCAACCAGAATACCAAACGTTTGTAAACTGTCTCTTGAGACCATACTTCAGCTTAAAGGAATGTCTGTAAATTACAGTTCACACAAATCTCTGGCAGTGAAGAATACCAGAATGCTACACAGTAGTTTCATGTTTCCATAACCCAGTTCTAATATTACCAGTGCTGTCCGTACTGCCTGTTGGTCCATCCTGATCACTGTCTTTCACTAGTCCATCCTGATTTACCAAATTTAAGCCATATGATTTTTGTTGGCTCTCAAGTTCAACTACTACAGGCTCCCTTACAATGTCCTTGTTTGCTACAAGCTCCCTTTCTGCATTTCTGCTGTATCTTGGAAGTGTACCACTAGCATCACTGCTGTCTTGTTGGCACTGAGAAAACTGACGTTCTCTGTAAGCCAAGTAAACTCTTCGATTCCTCGAATGCCCTTCCGTATTGCCTTGTCGGTTCTTATGCAAGCTATTCTGAGTACTTCCTTCCACGCTCGTGGGGACATCATATGCATACTCCCTGAGCACTGCGAGTCTACTGGCACGATGTCCTTTACCTCTGTTTTTATGGTGCCGATTTGGGTGCCCGTTTGTTCTATACTGGGCTTCTACAGGAGCAATATGCATTTTTATGTCATTGTCTACTGAATGCTCCGTCAGACTGTTATCGAGCTGAGGAGTAGTATTTGGAGGTAGAAGACTCGTATTACACTGAGCTGCTGCTGCTGCAGCAGCTTGCAAGTTTGTTAGTTTACAGCCCTGAGATGAATTTTTTAGGCTTGATGCACTTTTATTTGTACAGGATGATTCAGCACTGCTGTTGGTACATTTGGGGGCATCACCATTATTAGCCCCGGTGGAACTTGAGGGCTGAACATTAACTTGTACAGAGTAGGTACTCCTTCCAAGGCAGCAGGTGGCTATCCATGCGTGTCTTACATCTTCCCGGTTCACACAGTGGTGTACAACAAGGAAGGCACTAAGGATCAAGCATGTCGATCCGAAAAAGCAGCTAAAAATCAAATCCATGGGGTAATATAATGACACGGCCAAAGCTCCAAAGATCCACAGGAAGACGTACAAGAACAAAGCAAGGCTGGCCCCTTGAAGCTGAGCCCGAAAGGTGTGCTCATTCTCCAGCGCCGACGTGGACACTAACGAGACAGACGTGGAATCCTGACGGTTTGATTCGCCATGCTCGTTCACTGCCAGGCGCTGCTGCTCTTCAGTTGTCTCTTTCAGCTCAAATTTGCGTTCAGGATGACGTTTCAACTGTATAAATATGCTGAGAAAGTACATGCAGTTGACGAATATGATAAAGCTAGCTGGTCCATAAAAGGCTCCTAAACTGGGTTCCCATGCCATCCAGCAACTGAAATATACAAGACATAATATATTAACTAGGTTTATACCTTTTAGTGTACAAAAGCTTGCTTATAAGAAGATGCTGCAAAATACCATCTATAATCACTACCAATGCTCCCAGAAAATGAGCATGAAATATGCAATAACAAATGTAAAGTTCAGAATCAGATATGCAACACTTACTATGGTGCATTAGGTCTACTGCCATAATTCTTTATATTAGCTGCTGCAGTTATTCCGCACACTATGATTGGGATACCGCCACCAATTAGATAAAATCTAAACAAAAAAGAGCAATAATTTAAGTTAGAAACAAAATTTTATTTTCTTATTTTTATACTCTTTATAAAAGCCAGCATTAATCAAAGTGGCTCAACACAATTTTTAATATTTTTTTCATCAACAAGAATTTTCTTACTAGTATCCAATAGTTTCACCGATTTTTGCTGTATAATACAGCTCAATGACATAACTTATTTGAAAGTTTGTTCCACTGCTGCTCTCTGGTTCTCATTTAAAAGAAGGACCAAACATTGGACATATCCACTAATATAAACACAATACAAAAAGTGTATACTTACCAAGCACAAATGAACTAATACAAAGCAACAAAATTCTAATGCAGGTCTTCTCAAACCTGTCCCATTGAAAACACTGCCATGTGATTTCAAGATATCCATAATAAATATGAACATGATAAATCTGTATACACTGAGGACCTGATTCTAATAACAGCGCTGTAAGTTAGGCGGTGGTAGGTGCTCTACTGCCGTCTAACTTAATTGGTGCAATTGTTTTTAATTGGTGCGGTAATTGACTGCGTCATTTAACAATTAAAAAGTAATTATAAAAAAATATAGGTACCCACCAGTTCCTCCAGATACAGCACCGTGATCAAATCTACAGAGGCGGTTACGGGCGCCTAAGGTCAAAGTAGGCATGTTTTGGCCAATCAAGGACTTCCTTAGACTCCTCCCTAAGGAAGTCCCTGATTGGCTCAGGTGCCTCAGGCCCCTCCCAAGGGAGGAGCCCAAGGCGCCTGAGAAAAATCAGGGCCTTAGGCCCCTCCCCATGCATCACATGATGCACCAGGGCAGGGCCTAAGGCCTGCATTGCGTCGCAGGAGACCGGAGGAGCAGGAGAGACTGAGCACCCCTCCTGCTCCCAACGTAAAGTATGGGGAGGGGGTGTCCGCTACTGTCCAGTGGTAAGAGGGAATGGGCATCCCTCCTGCCATTTGTTTCGGGGGGGGGGGAGGAAGGAGAGGGCCCGATGGCAATTTTAAGTGTGGGGGTCTGTTCGGCAGGGGTGTACGGCCAGCCACGGGCAGGGGAGAAGGGACCTGAAGGCGTCGATGGCAAGAGCAACCGGGCATCCCTCCTGCCATTTGTGGGTCACTGGGGTGGGAGGGGGGCACAGTGGCAGCAATGGCAGGAAGAAGTGGGCATCCCTCCTGCTATTTTTTTGGGTTGGAGGGAGGAAGCGCTTTGTCTGGTGGGGGCTTTTTTCTTTTTTTTAAATTGGGTAGATATTTTGCGTGTGTAACTGTGCCATTTAAAAAAAAAAAGAAAAAAAGCTGACAGAAGCCCTGACAGCAGTGACAGAAGGCTGCGTCTCATGTCACTACTGTCAGGGCTCTGCACTGACTCAATCGCTCAGTTGGGGCAATTAAGTTGGGGAGTTTGCATGCAAAAAAGATAGTGAATCAATCACTGTTTTTACATCGGTCAGAGAATCAGCCAACAGTGATTGAATCACTATCTTTTTTTTTTTTTTAAGTTCAAAAATCTTTATTGAATTTTAAGATTATAAGGGTAAGTACAAATATGTATTTAACAAAGTCAAAGTGTCTATCACATCAATGAAAAGCAGAAATGTTGTAGAGTGCAGAATGATATTATCAGTATACAAGGGTACATATCCAATGCATGTCATTAGCCTATTCAAAAACTTATAGCAGAACATATGCATGGCTATGTGGAATAAGCCAAAGAAATAAATCTACAAAAATAATTGTTCACAAGGGACTATAAGTCACAATATTGTATCAAAGGTCTCCATATCTCAAGAAAATCTTTAGTAAATCTGGGCCAAAGTTGAAGATGTTTTCCCTTAAAAGAAGCAGTGTTGGAAATGTATTGTGGTGTGTATTTTGGAACTTTACATAATTGAATTGTGTACAATTTTGGTGTTTTGTTTTGGTCCTTTGTTTTGGCTGAACTGAAGCCACTGTGCTTGATGAATGCACTGGAAAGTTAATGTCTCCATTCTGCTGGAAGTGATCCTTGATTTTGTTTGAAGAAATAAAGTGGATTGCTTTGACAAATAGAGCCTTGGACTGTTCTGACAAGTTTATTTTTGGGCCATTCTAACAACCGATTTTGTGTTTTGCTTTCTGGGAATTGATTTGAGTTTGGTTTTGAGAGCAAATCACATGTATGCCCAGCTGTCCTGAGATGCAAGTGAAGTGACTGCTGGCAGCAGAATATATATTTTAAGAGATGTGTTAAAGCTGGGGATGGACACTGAGCATTCACAGTGACTGCAAAATTTTGACACATAAACATAGCTTAAGTGTACATTTTTACGGACTCCACCCAAAATTACTTCGGACTCCAAGTCCACAGCCCTGCATGGAACTAGCTCTGTGGCAAATTTTTCTGAATTTTTACAGTAATTGTGTATCATATTAGCATTAATTTGAATTATTTTCCTATTACGAATACGAACATACAAATGTATGTTATATAATAAAATAAAACTGCTTTCCAATTTTGCTTTATGTCTGGATTTTGTTTTTTTTGGGAGTTTTTTGGGAAGTAATTCCAAATATAAATTGTAAGAAATGAAAGGAAAGGAAAAGAAAAAGAAAAGGGATGAAAGACGAGAAGAAAACAGAGGATTATTCAGGTTGTCCGAGTCTTGCCGCGTCTGAATAAGTGGAACCATAGCACAATAGCTGAAAAGTGGCATTAGGCATCGTAAAAAGCCTCTGTAGGTATGATTCTGGCGCCATTTTTTTTAGCCGCTAGTAGGCGCCTACATTTTTTTAAACTGCTTTTTTATCAGTTTTAAACTGCATTTTCAACTTAAGTTAGGCTTAAGGCACTGTTTATAGAATCTAGGCCTTAGTGTATACCGTTGCTAATTCACTGTGTAAAATATTACTAGCAGAGACTGTGCCAATTTAGTTTTTTTTATATCATATTGATCTACATGCAGTATTACTTCATAGCTTTTACATTCTCCATTCATAACACCTCAGTCTGTACTGGATCATTGGTGCTGAATTTACATGTATGGAGGGTAATATGATGAGAGAGGACATTTTAACAACACTAACTAGTTGGGAGAGAGATGATGTGAAATTATTTGGCTCTGATTCAATAAATGGCGCTGCTTGGCGCAGTTGTCAATCAACCACTAGGTGCCATTTGTAGAATGGTGCCTAATTCAGCTTAGATGCCGATATATTAGACCAGGGTTTTCTTGACCCAACCTCACCACCTATCAGTACCTAGAGCAATCCATGCCCAAACTCTACCCCTGCCATTCTTACTTTTCGAGTAGACATGGGTAGGTGCCTCAGTATAGATGCCTACATGGTACCTACCTGAAAATTAATTTTTAAATTGTTTTTTAATGGTGCTATTCAATTAACAGCGCTGTTGACCTAATTTAAAAAAAAAAAATTAGGTGCCTACATTGGTAGGCATCTCATTCTATAATCAGGACCTTTGTCTGGAAATTTATTTACAGAATTCATATATCGCTTATCTGCCTTTCTAGGTGGTCTATGATTAACAATTTGAAAAAAATACACAAACATACAAACCCAACACACAAACATTTATATAAACCCAACATATAAATTCAACAGAACCCCTATAACATAAAAAAAATTAAAGTACACATGAAGACTAGCATATTTTATAATCAACACAGTATTTGCAAGTTCTGCTCACATTCACAAACTCAGCTGTTTGTTACAGCATTCCTGTGATATGTTTTGTTGATTCTGGAGCAGAAGAATTTAATTAAGGGTAAAGATTTTATTTTTTTATTTTGTGATGTTCATTTTATGTATGTTTTATTTATGTAAAACCTTTTTTTAGATGGCGTATATAAATTTTTAAATAAATGAATAAATTCCAACCAGACCACATCCTCAGTAATGCTTACAGTAAACATATGTGTTTATGCCATTGTACATACTCTTACACCCAACACTATTTAATACAATCATTGTGTATGTTTTTTACCCTAGATATGCAAAAATTACTTTACAAAATTATCCGCTTTTAATTAGATTTGTATACTGTAGTGAGCACACAGGGGTCCTTTTATCAAGCTGCGGTAGGGGTTTAACACGCGTAATACTGCGCGTTAAACTGCCTCCTGCGCTAGCCGCTAACGCCTGCATTGAGTTTACACATGGGTGTTTTGTAACTATGGGTCTAAAAGGCAATTTTCAAAGAGAAGTTACCCATTGTTTCCTTTTGAAAATTTTGCACCTTTTTTAAAAAATATATTACATTAAGCATACATGGAGATTTCAAATTAAAATCCCTGTCAGTACCAAAGAAGACATATCCTCGGTGCTGGAACTTTACTCAACATGAAGAAAATAACAATTTTGAAAGTTTTTCTTATGCCACATGTAAACACTTCTCTCCCTTCCTTTTCAAACTATTATTCTGATGTAATCTATGACTTACTTATTTTCTAACAATATCTTTTGCTCATTTTGTCTGAATTTAATGAGGATAAATTCCTGAAAGCTAGTTAAGTTACTTCATAAAAAGGTTATTGCCTTATTTTTTATTTGCTGACATTTATTTCTGTGCATTCAAGAACCAATGCAATTGCATAATTTAGATGTTAAGTACCATACTATGAATATAAATTAAGTAAATACAATTTGTGATTAAATCAACCACAATTTAACATTTTTGGTGTTAGTGCTGTTTTAATATTACTTGACTTGCTATTCTGGTTTTCCAGGATATTCATGATGAATAAGTATAATATTGTATATGCAAGCATAGACTGCAGGTAGTATATCAGATATACAGACATAGAAATGTGACATCAGCAAGTCATAGACTCACCGAAGCATTGGTCGCGGGGGAGGTGGTGGCTCCTCAGGATCTTGGCATCTCTTTGTTTTCTTTGTGACCTGCTTGTAGATATTGCGTGCTGTAACTCCTACCCACAAGACCGTAGCAAGAGTAGAATAATGTAAAATTATTCCAACCTGGAACAAAAATCCCACAAATATATATATAAAGTAAGTATGCTACCAAATGCACAGGAAATAAGTTATAGAACTGGATCCATGATAATTAAACTATCAAGCATATAACATATAGCACAGATAATATTTAATGTGAGAACAGTTCACAAAACTTTTGCTTTGACCAGATTACATTAAACATGAGTCACCTATTTTTATTAACTGTATTTATGCACAAAGCAAACAGAAATGATATCACAAACTCATGCGAAACATTTTACTATCATACTCTTATTTCCAAATTAGTTTAAGATTTGTGTCATCCAGATTCTAAATATCTGAAATGTATATCTCCTGGCCAGATTTGGTGAGAGAATTCTTTACAACTGGATAGCCTTGGTGCCAACAAGTTATGCTATTTCAGAGGCCAGATTTTGCTGCAAAAAATCACGGTAGAAGCAGAAACTACAGGTCACAGTTGGACAGCTTTGTGGCATGGTTGAATGAACGACACCCGAAGATCAGGTTTGCTATGCAGTGCAGTAGAGAGGACATTTCTTTCTCAGATGTTAGAGTGGTATTGAAGAACAATAAGTTATTGACTGCTGTGTTCAGGAAGACCATTGACTGAAATACGTTCTGCACTATGAGAGTTACCATCCATCTCACCTGAAGCAAAGTCTACCTGTATCTCAATTTTTGAGATACAGAAAACTGTGTACATCTAAGGAAGGATTTAAGCATCAGGCGAAGGACCTGCCACAAAAAGGCTGTTAGAGTGGGGGTATCCGAGTGATGTGATTAAAAAGGCATACAAACGGGCTCTGCATATAAATCGAAACTTTTTTTTCTCCAAGAGTACAAGCACAGGAAGAGAAAGTCACCATCTGTGGTTTAAATTATGACCTTTGTGCACATCAGATAGTCAGGATAATCCGAAGGCATTGAGATAAGGTGGCAGTGTCATTCTGTTTTGCTGGCTACAGGTGGCATACCGGAGAAGAAGAAACGTTAAGGAGCAACTGAGCCCTGCTATGGTGAGGAACATCGACAATACTACAGGAACAATGGGAGGAGAGGGTTTCACAGCCCCTGTGGAGTCTGTAAGGCTTGTAATATCATGTTGACCATCACTAAATTTAATCAGAAGACATATACTCTGCAGCATGCCACTACTTGTGACACTTCCTTCGTGGTATACGTCATAATCTGTCCCGGTCAGAAATTGTATTTTGGTCAGACTAGTAGAACTTTAAAACTAAGAGTGACCGAGCACAGGAATGCTTTCAAGAAAGGAATACACCAGGCTCCCATGGTTCAAGACTCCTTTAGTGAAATGCGCTGCTTCACTCTTGATTATGTTTCCCCTTCAATTCGTGGGGGCAATAGAGGGCTTATTTTACAACAGCGAGAACAGTTTTGGATTTCTACCTTAAACACTGTACAGCTGCATGAACTAAATCGTGACATTGATTGGTTTTACTTTTACTAGATTCTGTACAACTAAACTCTTTGATTTTATCTGTCTCTTTTAAAATCAAGAGGTGCTACTGCTGTCAGCGACTGCCACGTCCTCTTGCATCAGGCAAGGGAGGTTATAGTGCAACGGCACCATGAGAGAACGCGGAAGGCAAAAGAGGGACAAATCGAAGCTGCAGTATCATGCTTTACTTTTATTAAGCTTTGTTTGAATCTTCAAGACTTAGTCAAAGTTTGTTGATTATATATTTCAGCACCTGTGCCCCATTGCCCTGAAGAAACGTAGGTTCCCCGTAGGAAGGGGTCTATAGTAGGGTGCTTCCCTGGTTGTATTATCCTCGATACATTTTCCTACAGTGTTCTGGAGGTTTTTTAAACCAGTGATGTTTTGGAAGTTGAGCTGATTTCTTTGCTCTCTTCAAGCCTGAAGCTTTTTCCTCTATTAAATTTGGATTTTCAATATCACACCTGTTCAGCAAATTGATGGAGTTGTGTGGTATCTAATTATAGGTGTGCCAGTTAAGGTGGAATTTTACAACTCAACAAACACAAAACGAGTGTAATAAAATGTGAGGCCCTAGTGGCATAACTAAGACTGAATGCTCCCCCCATAACATCATCTCTCAGTAGGGGGGAGGGGGACCTTTGCACAGGCTCAATAAATAACCTATATTGAAAACCTGATATAGTAATAGAAACTGAAATATAAGATATCAGAGATACACATTTCCCAAAGCTGACATATTTCAATTAATACATTCAGAAAAAAATTAATTTGGCTACCTTTGTCTGTGTTCTGGTTTTGTCCCTGTTTCTCTTTTCTGCTTTTACATAAGTCTTTCTACGATCTTCTATCCTTTTGACATTTCTTTTCTGTGTTCGCCATCCACCTTCTCTTTGCATTCCATATGGGTCCTACCCAGCATCTCTCCTCTGTGTTCCTATCCCTCCCCCTCCATGTCCCAAATTATCCCTTTGTGATCGCAGGTCCCTAAGCTCTCTCCATGCCCTGCATCTCATTTCTGTGTCCCTGTTCCTCCAATGTCCAGCTTCTCCCTTCTCTTCCTTTTCTCCTGCACCTCAGCACTGACCCCTCAGCATCTCTCACCCTCTCTTGCTCTTCTTTTTGGTCCTGGTCTCTGTTTCTCTGTCTTCCCTCCATTTCCCCACAAGTCCAGTATCTCTCCTCCTCTTTCTTTGTCCACTCTACTCCCTAATCCCATGCAGGTCCAGGATTTCTCTCTGCTACTCCTTCCTCCTGCGCAAGTATGGCACCCCTTGCTGTTCCCTCCATCTCTCTCTTACTTCTTCCTGCAGGTTCAGTGTTTCTCTGTTGTCTCTACCCCCACCATCTCCAGAAGTCCCAGTGGATAACCGGCAGAGGCAGCAATGTAAACACTTCTGCCTGCACCCAGCCCTTGCCCTTGATGTCTCGCCTCCTGTGACATATTTCCTGTGGGCAGAAGCTGCAGAGGAAAGGTGTTGGCAAGGCCAGGTGCAGATAGAAGTGTTTATGTCATTGCCTCTTCTGATCAGCCATGGGACTCTTCTGGAGGAACATGTGGGTGGGAGGGGGGAGAGACTACAGGCTGATGCAGGTCTGCACACCAGATACCTGGAGGGCGGGGGAAGAGAGCTGACATGCAGAATGGAGACCAGAAGGCAGCATGCAGCTCCTGTCATTGGGTGGCCCTGGACATTTTGCCGGGCTTCCTCAATGGTAGCTATACCCCTGGTGGTGCCTGAACAATTCATTTACAGATCTTACCAGTTCCAACTCATCAATGCTGAAAACCAGAGGATGGAACAAACAGAAGGAGGAAAGCAGTACAATCTGAGCCTTGATTTCTCAACTATCACCCTGTGGTAATGTGAGCAAGCAGCAGGCTTGGATTTCTCATAAAGGCAGGCAGACAAGGGCTAGGAGTAACCAAAAGGCCTTTATTATTAACATAACTTTAACTAGGACAATAGCATCAATATTTTATATAAATCAACAGAAAACTGTTCTGCTAGGGCGGACTCTGGCTACCCCCAAACAGTTCACTTTTTTCTTCCCTAGCCAAACACAGTCCCACACAGACTTGCCTTCAGTCTGCACTCTATTTGGGTCTTCAAAATGATGAGACCTTATCAAAATGATAAGATACCTTAATAGTCTCTCCCCACATATAGGTACCTGAGCCACCCTGCTTCCTTGATCCAGTCTCTTCAGGTACTATGGTTCATCCTTCTGTAAAAGGAGTCTTTTTGGCTCAGGACCTCCCTCCTGAAAGCCTCTACATTCAGGGCCTCCCTGTTCTTAACTGCCAGAAGGTTTTTACTTCCTGCTCCCTCTATCCAGACAGCCTAACATTCATTAAGTTGGTGCCACCTGCTGGAAGGTATCTTAACTGCCACAACAGTTTGGGAGTGTTTCTAGGGATACCTGCTCCTGTGCCATTCACTCCCTCACCCTCCCCAAAGCACTGTGTCCTAGAACATGCAAAGAAACTCTGTTGCATAAAGAGCTAAATGGCACAAAGATCTGTTGCAGTAACAGTGCAATAAAATACACTTCCACTCAGAGCAGATGAAAAGTAGTCATGAGTCAGAACAGATAATAAATGAGGAAGGGGAGCGATTTCAGAACCATATTTCTTTGTAAAAGATCCAACATATTCATCCCCTTGTATCCGACCTAAATCTCCAGATTTAGGTCTGGGCTCAGAAGGCTAGGCGCCTCGTATTGTTCCCTCTTCTTCCAGATTGAGCTCTAGCCTCATACTGATTATTACTGCTACAGACAGTATCATCCATGGAAGTTATCAGAATCCTGAAACTCTAACCCATAATCTTACCTAGAAACATTCTATCACTGGCTAAGAATGAAAGAAATACAGAAATTTTTCCTATAGTGCTCATCTTGCTTCAAAGAGAAAATTTTAGTGAGATTACAATTAGGATGTTTGATGAAATGGGGATAGCCAATACTTATCCCTGAGATTGGCAGCCTCGAATCTTGCTCCTCTTTGGGATTCTGCCAGGTACTTGTGACCTGGATTGGCCATTGTTGGAAGCAGGATACTGACTCAGTATGGCTATTTTCATGTTCATATAAGATTGATGTCTGACAATGTCAAAAAAAACCTTTCAAAATGCTCAATGTTTTCTGACCCCTTCTTCCTCTGAATTAAACTGGCCTGTTTCTCCTTAGGATAGAAAAATAAGAGGGATTCTTAGTATTAAGGTAGGTGTATCAAGAGCATATAAGTAGGAACCAGGAAAGCACAGTTACTTACCGTAACAGGTGTTATCCAGGGACAGCAGGCAGATATTCTTAACGCATGGGTGACATCACCGACGGAGCCCCGGTACGGACACTTTTAACTAGAAAGTTCTAGTTGGCCGCACCGCGCATGCGCGGGTGCCTTCCCGCTCGACGGAGGAGAGCGTGGTCCCCAGTTAAGATAAGCCAGCTAAGAAGCCAACCCGGGGAGGAGGGTGGGTCGTAAGAATATCTGCCTGCTGTCCCTGGATAACACCTGTTACGGTAAGTAACTGTGCTTTATCCCAGGACAAGCAGGCAGCATATTCTTAACGCATGGGTGACCTCCAAGCTAACAGAGAGGGAGGAGGGATGGTTGGCAATTAGGAAAACAAATTTTGTAACACAGATTGGCCGAAGTGCTCATCCCATCTGGAGAAGGCATCCAGACAGTAGTGAGAAGTGAATGTGTGAACTGAGGACCAAGTGGCAGCTTTGCAGATCTCCTCGATTGGCGTGGAGCGGAGGAAAGCCACAGAAGCAGCCATAGCTCTGACCCTGTGGGCCGTGACAGCACCTTCCAGTGAGAGACCGGCCCGAGCATAACAGAACGTAATGCAGGCAGCAAGCCAGTTAGAAATTATCCGTTTAGAGACAGGGCGACCTAGACGGTTAGGGTCGAAGGACAAAAAGAGCTGAGGGGACGAGCGGTGAGCCCTGGTATGGTCAAGGTAGTATGCAAGGGCACGCTTACAGTCCAGCGTGTGTAATGCCTGTTCCCCAGGATGAGAATGGGGCTTAGGGAAAAAGACAGGTAACACAATGGATTGGTTGAGGTGGAAGTCCGAGACCACCTTGGGAAGAAATTTAGGATGGGTACGCAGAACTACCTTGTCATGGTGAAAAACCGTGAAAGGTGGGTCAGCGACCAGTGCATGTAGCTCACTAACCCTCCTGGCAGAGGTGATGGCAATGAGGAAAAGCACCTTCCATGTCAGAAATTTGAGTGAAGTTGTGGCAAGAGGCTCAAATGGAGGTTTCATGAGGGCTGAGAGAAACACGTTCAGGTCCCAGACGACTGGAGGAGGCTTCAGCGGTGGTTTGACATTGAAGAGGCCTCTCATGAACCGGGAAACCAGGGGATGAGCCGTGAGAGGTTTTCCGAGGATAGGCTCATGAAACGCAGTGATGGCACTGAGGTGGACTCTGATTGAGGTAGATTTGAGGCCAGCGTCGGAGAGAGAAAGCAAATAGTCCAGTATAGTTTCTACCGCCAATGAGGCGGGATCGTGATGAAGAGGACACCAAGAGGAGAACCGGGTCCATTTCTGATGGTAACATTGGAGGGTGGCCGGTTTCCTGGAGGCATCCAAAATACGACGGACAGGCTGAGACAGGTTCTCTGGAGAGGTCAGCCCGAGAGAAACCAAGCTGTCAGGTGGAGCGAGGACAGATTGGGATGCAATAGAGACTGATGCTGCTGTGTAAGTAGAGTAGGAAACAGAGGAAGAGGAATGGGCTCCCTGGAGCTGAGCTGGAGCAGGAGGGAAAACCAGTGTTGGCGAGGCCACCGAGGAGCGATGAGAATCATGGTGGCTCTGTCCCTGCGGAGTTTGAACAATGTCCGCAACATCAGAGGTAGTGGAGGAAAGGCATAGAGGAACCGATCCGTCCAGTTGAGCAGGAATGCATCCGGGGCCAGACGGTGAGGAGAGAAGAGTCTGGAACAGAACTGGGGCAGCTGATGGTTGTGAGGAGCTGCAAAGAGGTCCACTTGCGGAGTGCCCCAGCGCGCAAAGATGGAGCGGAGTGTGGGAGGATCCAGAGTCCACTCGTGAGGTTGAAGGATGCAGCTGAGATTGTCGGCCAGGGAGTTCTGTTCGCCCTGGATATATACAGCCTTGAGGAAGAGACTGTGGGCCGTGGCCCAGGACCAGATGCGGATGGCCTCCTGACAGAGGAGGGGAGATCCGGTGCCGCCTTGCTTGTTTATGTAGTACATGGCGACCTGGTTGTCTGTGCACAGAAGAAGGACCTGAGGGTAGAGAAGGTGCTGGAAGGCTTTGAGAGCATAGAACATGGCTCTGAGTTCCAGGAAATTGATGTGATGTAGATGCTCCTGAGGGGTCCAGAGACCCTGAGTGCGAAGATCTCCCAGGTGAGCTCCCCACGCATAGGGGGAGGCATCCGTGGTGATGGTCATGGAGTGAGGGGGCAGATGAAAGAGTAGACCCCTGGAAAGATTTGAGGAGTTCAACCACCATTGAAGAGATTGCTGAAGAGACAATGTCACAGAGATGGGATGAGAAAGAAGATCCGAGGTCTGTGACCATTGGTTGGCTAGAGTCCACTGAGGTGTCCTGAGGTGGAGTCGTGCCAGAGGAAGTACATGGACCGTCGAGGCCATGTGGCCTAGGAGGACCATCATCTGCCGAGCTGGGATGGAGTGATGAAGGAGCACCTGATGACAGAGATGGAGCAGGGTCCGTTGTCGGTCGGCGGGAAGAAACGCCCTCATCAGAGTGGTGTCCAGAACTGCTCCAATGAATTGAAGTCGCTGTGTGGGAAGCAGATGCGACATTGGGGTAGTTGATCTCGAACCCCAGGAGATGGAGGAAAGAGATGGTGTGTTGTGTGGCTTGCAGCACAAGCGGAGACGTAGGAGCTTTCACCAACCAATCGTCCAAGTACGGGAACACCTGGAGGTTGTGAGACCTGAGGAAGGCCGCCACCACAATAAGGCACTTGGTGAACACCCTGGGTGATGATGCGAGGCCAAAGGGTAGCACTTTGTACTGATAGTGGCGGTGCTGTACCTGAAATCGGAGGTAGCGACGTGAAGTCAGATGGATTGGAATGTGAGTGTAGGCCTCTTTGAGGTCTAGGGAACATAGTCAGTCGTGTTGAGAGAGAAGCGGGTAAAGCGTGGCAAGGGAGAGCATTCTGAACTTTTCCTTGACCAGACATTTGTTGAGGTTCCGGAGATCGAGGATGGGATGGAGGTCTCCTGTCTTCTTGGGAACCAGGAAGTAGCGGGAGTAGAATCCCTGACCCCTTTGGTCTGGGGGTACCTCTTCGATGGCATTGAGAAGAAGGAGGGATTGGACCTCCCTCAGGAGGAGGGGGGATTGAGAGGAGTGAGAAACAGACTTTATGGGAGGATTGTCCGGTGGAAGAGTCTGGAAATTGAGAGAGTAGCCGTGGCGAATGATGTTGAGGACCCACAGGTCTGATGTGATGACCTCCCAACGGTTGAGGAAGAGTTGAAGACGTCCTCCTATCGGCTGAGGAAGAGGCAAAGATGGTGGGAGACTGGCTATGCCCTGGAGAAAAGAGTCAAAAGGGCTGAGATGGTTTTGACTGCGGGAGAGGCTTGGTCGGTGGGTGAGACTGTGAACGTGCCTGAGTCTGGTGCTGCTGACGAGGCCGGCGAGACTGTTGTTGTTGAGGCGGGTTGAGAGGTCTGGCCGAGAACCTGCGTTGATAGGAAGACTGCTGTTTGTAGGGGCGAGCAGGAGGAGTTTTCTTCTTAGGTTTGATCAGGGTATCCCACCTGGTCTCGTGTGCCGAGAGTTTCTGGGTAGTTGAGTCCAGGGACTCCCCAAAGAGTTCATCACCAAGACAAGGTGCGTTGGCTAGGCGGTCTTGGTGATTAATATCGAGGTCAGAAACTCTCAGCCAGGCCAAGCGCCTCATGGCAACAGCCATGGCAGATGCTCGAGAGGTCAGCTCAAAAGAGTCATAAATGGAGCGCACCATAAATTTCCTGAGTTGGAGCAAACTGGAAAGTTGTTGTTGAAAAACCGGGACCTTGCGTGCAGGGATGTACTTTTGGAAGGAGGAGAGTTGTTGCACCAAATGCTTCATATAGAAGGAGAAGTGGAAGGTGTAATTATTAGCTCTGTTGGCAAGCATGGAATTCTGATAAGGGCGCTTGCCAAATTTATCCATTGTTCTGCCCTCTCTGCCAGGAGGAGTAGAGGCATAAACACTGGAGCCCTGGGTTTTCTTTAAAGTGGACTCCACTAGAAGGGATTCATGGGGTAGTTGAGTTTTGTCGAACCCCGGGATAGGAATGACCCTATATAAACTATCCAGTTTTCGAAGTGCACCCGGTACCGTGAGAGGGTTTTCCCAATTTTTGTAAAAAGTTTCCCGTAAGATGTCGTGGACGGGTAACTTTAAAAATTCTTTGGGGGGTTGTTCGAAGTCCAGGGCGTCAAGGAAAGCCTGGGACTTCTTAGAGTCGGACTCCAAAGGGATAGACAGAGCTGCCGACATTTCTCGTAGAAATTTTGTGAATGAGGACTGTTCAGGTTTGGAACTGGTATCGACCATCGATGGTTCCTCGTCCGTTGATGAAGCCTCATCCTCGGTACCGGGTGGGGATTCTTCCCATAAGTCCGGGTCCCTGACGTCGGTATGCGCGGGACGGGACGGTGGTGCGGATGGCTCAGTATGGCGAGTCTTAGAGAGGGATTTGCCAGAGCGCATCGAGACGGTACCGGGGGAGGAAGATCGGTGCCGGTCCTGGTCTCGGGGGGACTGGTGTCGGTCTCGATGTCGGGGAGGGTCGGCATCAGAGCGTGGTTGCACCAGAGGATGAAGTGATTCAGCCGCGAGTACCGGCATGGAGGTGTTCAACGGTACCGATGGTGTTGACACCGATGGTGTGGTGCGAGGCTCGGGCCGGTCCGGCACCGAAAGGAGTGGGGCCAACAGTGTGGGCAACAAGTGCTGGAGTTGTTGTTGTAGTTGCTCCTGCAGTTGGGTTTGGAGTATGGCCGCAATGCAGTCGTCCAGAGGGGGCACCGGTACCGCTTTTTTCTTTTTCGGTACCATAGGTGCCGCTCCATGCCCCGGCGATGAGGAGGCCGATGACGAGGCACTCACCGAAATCGGGGCGGAGCGTTTGCGGGGTCGGCGTGATGCCGGGAGGACCGGCGTCGCCGGTGTGGCAGGAGGGCGCTCAAGGGGAGTGGAAGGCTTCTTAGCCGGCTTACCCGGTGCCAGCGACCCCGAGGAAGGATCAGGCGGTGTCGAAGTAGTCGGTGCCGACTTTTGCGATGCCGTTGACGGCGCGGCTGATTCCATGGCAGATCCGGTGCCGAAAAGAATATTTTGTTGGATCTGTCTATTTTTTAATGTACGTTTTTTAAGAGTAGCACAGCGGGTGCAGGTGTCAGCCCGATGCTCTGGACCCAGGCACTGTAGGCACCAATTGTGCGGGTCAGTGAGAGATATCGGGCGTGCACACCGCTGGCACTTCTTAAAGCCCGGCTGAGGGGGCATGAAGGGAAACACGGCCTCCGCAAAATCAAAACCGGAGGCCTGTATGGTGACAACAGGCCCCGCCGGGGCCGGTTCGAAAAATAAAGAGAAAACAAAGTTGGGGTTTTTTTTGGAATTTAAAACTAAAAAGAAACCCGAAGGTAAAAGAAGAAAAAGGAAGACAAAAATGCGAGCGGGAAGGCAAAATCCGATATTTCAACGGCCGTTGAAAAATACATGCGTCTTCTTCGCTCCGCAGAAACGAAGAAACTGGGGACCACGCTCTCCTCCGTCGAGCGGGAAGGCACCCGCGCATGCGCGGTGCCGCCAACTAGAACTTTCTAGTTAAAAGTATCCGTACCGGGGCTCCGTCGGTGACGTCACCCATGCGTTAAGAATATGCTGCCTGCTTGTCCTGGGATAATCAATAGATGCCTAGGATAAAATTAACTCTACAATAATTTTGCACACGCATAAAACTACTTTGTAGATTAGATGGCTGACCCCCCCCCAACCTTACGACACTGCTTTAGGAATTCTATGAGCATCAGAGCTAATACTACTGCAGCCGGCAATTAAAAAGCATAACTCCGCTTTGTAAAAGGAGCCCTAAAGGAGGTAGACTACTGTAGCTAGCATTCAAATTATATAAATACTAAAATTAAATACTTAGCAAGGAATAACTGCTGATTATAAGATCATACAATTTTTTTTTAAAAAGACGACTAGTCAGGAAGTTCTGCTTCACGCAGCGGGTGGTGGGCACCTGGAATGCTCTCCCAGAGGAGGTTATTGCGGAATTCACCGTTCTAGGATTCAAAAGCAAATTAGATGCACATCTCCTTATGAGAGGCATAGAGGGATATGGGTGACTAAAACTACATCAGGTGTACACCTGACTAGGCCTCCGCGCATGCGGATCACCGGACTCGATGGACTGTAGGTCTGATCCGGAGATGGCAGTTCTTATGTTCTTAAATATATAAGGCTTTCTGATATTTATGAATATATAACATCTATTATAAGACAGCAATACTTTTTTTTAATCATCAGTGTACATTCTAATCCTCAGTTTTCACTTACTGCTTGGCAAATGCTGTTCTTTTTGGTCTGAGTTATGCCTCCAACAAACACAAGACACGTCAGGAATATGTGAAAACAGAGATTCACCAACATGTGCCAGCTTTTAACACTGATCTTGATCAAACTGTAGGAAAAATACATAGAGGACAATGATGCTGTATAAAATGACATTTCAGAAAACAAACACTTGATGTAAGCCAAAACATGCAACTGCTAAAACACATACTTGTGATCAAAGCAAGAGAAATATTAAATCAAATAGTTAAAATCCAGTTGACAGAAGACATTAAAATTTTAAAAAGCACGCCTTTCTCAATTTAATCTAATTTTCAGAGGAAAAGTGAGAGGCTCTTATATTAAAATGCAATAAAGTTTTGTTTACTTACCGTGCTTTAGATGCAAAAACTAATTCAAAGTGCAAAGGTTTGTACTAACTTTTGTGGTCATTCCTAGCATGCTCCTATAAAAGTTACCACAAATATGCAGTTTCCAGGATGGAAACAAGTTCAGCAATATTCAACTAGGGAAGGTTTCTGGACTGGCCTGGTAGGACTAAAGGAAAGAAATTGATCATGCAAGATCTAATTTCTCCTTCCTTAGTGTATATATCAGACCAGTCCAGAATCAGTGGGATGTAGCAAACAATTCCCAAATAGGGCAGTCCCTGGTCAAATAAAGCCTAACCCAAAGGTTAGAAAGGCTGGAGGCTAAAGAAAAATCTGGTGCTTAGGCCAGAGATTAACACAGAAGATGTGCTTACAACATGTCTTTGAAAACCAACAGATTGATAAGAGTGTAAATAAATATTAGATAGATAGAATCTTCCTTGACCAAGAGAAGTAATATAGAGTAAAAGGAAAGTATGAAAACTGAACACTGGTGGAATATTCTGGCACTGATAGCTACACATGGAAGAAGAAAATGCTTCTAATATCTTCTTATCTAGTACTATTAGCCACAGCATTAAGGTCTTCAAAAGAAAAATGCCCTCAGTGCTCTTCCATGAACATGAAAACTAAAGTGCTGAAGCAGTATTCAAATTGCAAAAATCTCTAGACAGATAAATCAGAATACTAAGGGATAATACATAGAAACATAGAAAAATGAAGGCAGATAAAGACCATATGGCCTATCTAACCATGCCTGCTGTAACCATTACTATCTCCTTCTCTCCCTTAGAGATCAAAGTATTTGCCTCAAGCTTTCTTGAATTCAGATACAATTTTGGTCTCTACCACTTCCACTGGGAGGTCTTTCCAAGCATTCATCACCCTCTCCGTGAAAAAGTATTTCTGAGGTTACTTCTGAATCTTTCCTCTTACATCTTCATACTATGCCCCCTCGTTCCAGAGTTTCCTTTTTAATTTAGACTTCCCTCAAGTGCACTTATGCTAAGTAGGTATTTAAATGTCTCTATCATATCTCCCCTCTCCCACCTTTCCTCCAAAGTATACATATTGAGATCTTTAAGTCTGTTCTTATATGCCTTATGATGAATACCACTGACCATTTTAGTAGCCTTCCTCTGGACCAGTGGTTCCCAACCCTGTCCTGGGGGGTCCTCCAACCAGTTGGGTTTTCAAGATATCTCTAATGGATATGCATGAGAGAGATTTGCATATAATGGAAGTGACAGTTATGCAAATCTCTCTCATGCATATTCATTAGTGATATCTTGAAAACCAAACTGGCTGGGGGTCCCCCCAGAATAGGGTTAGGAACCACTGCTCTGGACCAACTCCATGCTGTTTATATCTTTTTCAAGGTGCGGCCTCCAAAATGTTACATAGTATTCTAAATGAGGTCTCACTAGTCTTATACAGGGGCATCAATACCTCCTTTTTCCTACCAGCTATTCCTTTCCCTATGCACCCAAGTATCTTTCTATCTCTCACCGTCATCTTTTCAACCTGTTTGGCTGCCTAAGATCATCACATACTATCACACCCAAGCCCTGCTCCTCTTTGCTGTCTGGCCATTTAATTTTTCTAATTATGTAGGTCCCAGTCTTCAGTAACTGCTTTCTTGTCTTCTCTTAGCTCTCTTTCCAGGTCTATCAATTGTTTTTCTTTCTCCTCTTATCTTCTGCAGTTCCAACACTACATCTACCTCTGACACTGATCTTTTTCTTTCAGCTTGTGTCTATTTTTCTGTATGTCTGTTCAGATTTCATTCATTCTTACTATTCAGTCTTCAAGCTCTCTTTTTCCACTGTTTACCTACAGCTTTCTACAGTTTTCCCTCATCCAGACCCTCCCATTCCCCTACTTACTCTCATGTTTTTAATTTATTCTTCTATTTCTCCCTCTACCATCAAAGATCACCTTTGAATCTCTTCTCCCCTCTCCAGCATTACCCCATTCTCTTTCTCTGTATGTCTCTTGTCCCCAAGCCAGCATTTCTTTCATTTACTCTTATATTTTTCCCTCTACCATCAATAACCACCTTTGTATCTCTGTCCCCCTGCAGCACTGCCTTATTCTCATCTCTGTATAACTCTTGTCCCCAATCCAGCATTACCCCATGTCTCTCTTTCTTTCCCCCGTCTAGCATATAATCTCTATCATCTCTTTTCCTCCATCCAGTATTATCCCATGTGCGCCTTCTTCCTATCTAGCATTACCCCATTCGGTGTTACCTTCTTTCTCTATCTCTTCACCCCATCCAGCATTGCCCTTTCTATGTCTTTTCTACTCTATTCGGCAGCCCCACATTTAGATGTCTGACATATACAGCCATCCATCACACAGAGACAGAACTGACACCATCTTGCCTGATAACTATATGCCCTCAGCTCCCAGCAAGCAGTGGTAAGCTGTTCAGAAATATGCTGAAAAAGAGGCAGCAACTAAAATGGTACATCTGGGCCTGCTCCTGATGTGCTTCAGCTGTTTTGCAAAAACTATGCAATAAAAAAGAGCATTAAATTGGCACCTCCTTTCCTGCTTTTTCTGTGCCTCAGGAAATAAACAGAAAAATCTGATTTAACACTTTCTTGCCTTAGGAGTTAATCAGAAAGCAGAAACAGCGAGTATCTCTGTGTCTCAGGAGTTAATCTGAGAAGTGGCATCTGAGCCGGCTTGCCTCTTCTGTGCCTCAGGAGTTAATCAGAAAGTAGCATATGAAATAATACCTCTGTGCCTCAGTTGTTAAGAGTAAACCATGCATGCTCAATAGTTCCACGATGCAGCTTCTGTGCCCAAAGTTAGACAATTTCTCTCTATTTTTTGTTTTATTTTAAAGGTACCAGAACCCCAAGACAACCCTGCAAATGGAAAAAAGGTGTGTGTGGGGGGGTGGGGGGGGAGGCGGGGGAAGGTGAGTAAGAAGAAATGGACTTAGGATTCCCTAAATTGTTACGTCTTCTTGCAGATTTTTATTGCTGACAGGAAGTTTAGATTTACATAAACCAGTGCCCACTGGTTTAGGAGCTTAACTGTTCTTTCCAGTACATGACCTGTACAGTATATCATCACTATCCACTGGAGACAAAGAAAACGTAGCATTTTAAGGCCCCAGTGTGCCCTAAAGGGGAAATCATATGGAACTACTTTGTTTCTCTGTCTTCACCTGCTGGTCAACAGACAAAACCCAAAAAGGTGAAGACCTGCTGTGGAAATATAAACACAAGACAGCTTCTTTTACCCTGTGCAAATACAAAGGATACCAATAATGTGACTCAAGTTTTATTATTATCCAAAGATTATTCTGCCAAACCAGTCAAATCTAGGCTATGGGCTGACACTTCAACAGCATCGAGATCCATATGCTCAACTGCCCCGTGTGTTTCTTTAAGAGAACTTGTTTTGAAACTTCAGACCTTCCTTGATAAACATAAAAAAAAGAAGGCATATAAAAACCATATACTGTAGTATATCCAGTTTGTCTATCTATTCCATCTACTACTTCTTCTCCATCAGAGTTCAAATGTACCCATCTCAAACCTCTTGAATTCAGATAGTCTTTGTATTTACCACCTCCACCAGGAAACCATTCCATACATTCATCACACTTTCCAAGAAGAAGTATTTCCTCAGGTTACTCCTGAATCTGTTCCTTTCACCTTCATGCTATGACCCTCATTCCAGAGCTTCCTTTCTTTTGAAAGATACTCACCTCCTATCATATTTAAATGTCTCTATCATATTTTCCCTTACCCACCACCTTTCTTCCAATGTAATCATATTGAGATTTTTAAGTCTATCTCCATATGCTTTATGACAAAGGCTACTGACCATTTTAGGGTATTACAACCAGAACGAAAGAAGTTAGCCTACTGTTGTATCGGGCGATGGTGCATCCGCATCTGGAGTACTGCGTCCAATATTGGTCGCCGTACCTTAAGAAGGATATGGTGATACTCGAGAGGGTTCAGAGGAGAGCGACACGTTTGATAAAGAGTATGGAAAACCTTTCATACATGAGAGACTGGAAAAACTGGGGCTCTTTTCCCTTAGAGGGGACATGATTGAGACCTATAAGATCATGAAGGGCATACAGAAAGTGGAGAGGGACAGATTCTTCAAACTCTCGAAAACTACAAGAACGAGAGGGCATTCAGAAAAGTTGAAAGGGGATAGATTCAAAACCAATGCTAGGAAGTTTTTCTTCACCCAACGTGTGGTGGACACCTGGAATGTGCTTCCAGAGAGCGTAATAGGGCAGAGTACAGTCCTGGGGTTCAAGAAAGGATTGGACAATTTCCTGCTGGAAAAGGGTATAGAAAGAGGACTACTACATAGGTCCTGGACCTGTTGGGCCACCGGGCGAGTGGACTGCTGGGCACAACGGACCTCTGGTCTGACCCAGCAGAGGCACTTCTTATGTTCTAATGGTTGCCCTCTGGACTGACTCCATCCTGTTTTTGAAGATGCAATGTCTAGAACTGTACAGTATTCTACGTGAGGACTCATCAGAAACTTATACAGCTAGGCATTATCATCATCTTTTTCCTGCTGGCTATTCTTCTGCCTATATACCCAAGCATCCTTCTAGTTTTCACTGTTGCCTTTTCTGTTTCGCCACTTTAAGATTATCAAATAGGATCACATTCAAATCCTTCTCCTTTTTTGTGCATAAAAATACTTCACCCTGTAAAGTGTACTGCAACATACCACTAGTAACATCCCCTTTCTCAGAATGAGTTCTATTTAACACTAGCCTCTGTCACCCTCCAATCAACCAGTTCTTAATCTAATCACTTTAGGGCCCAACCGTTCCCCTTAACTGTATCCATGACATCCTGTTTGTCTGTCTTGGCTGTTTAGGTTGTAAGCTCTTTCGAGCAGGGACTGTTTTTCTTCTTCTTTGTGACTCTGTGCAGCACTGGTAGCACTATAGAAATAATATTAGTAGTGTCAGTGCGGAACCATGTTGAAGGCTTTGCTAAAATCTAAGTACACCACATCTAGTGTTTCCCTTGATTCACCTCTCTGATCACCCAAAGAAATTAATCAGATTTGTTTTACGAGTCCTGCTTCTAGTGAAACCATACTGCCTCAAATCTTGCAATCCACTGGATTCCAGAATCCCTACTATTCTGTTTAATTTACTTACCACAGAAATCAGACTTACCAGCCTACAGTTCCCAACCTCCTCCTTACTTCTTTTGTGGAGGGAGACCACATTCACACTCCGGGACCACTCTTAACTCTAGAGAAGCACTGAAAATGTCAGCCAGTGGTGCTGCAAGAACTTCCCTAAGTTCCTTCATTACCCTTGGATGTATACCGTCTGGCCCCATCACTTTATTTAGCTAGCTCCTCATAAACACAGTCTTCTGAAAATTGTTCCACTCACAAGCAAGTATAGTAGCAGAATAAAGAAAATTCAAAGTTCTATTAAAGCTATCAAAATTTTCCATTTTCTTACTCAAAACCATACTTCCCAGGCTTAAGGTTGCTTGCAATGATTTTATAAAATATATTTCGGTAGCATTCTGTTCACATTTATCGGTTTGAGCCTTCATTTGGGTCTCTAGTGACAGGATCTTAGCAGAATCCTGAGTGAGTATTTCAATAAAGTTAGAGTAAATCTTAAACAATGATTCCAAAGCTGACCAAACAGAATTTGGTGTTGCCTTTGATAGGCAATTCAAAGGTGATACTCCCTGCTGCAAGGAACTGCCAGAAGCAAATTACTTTCTTGGGTCATTCCTGGGTTTCACCAGAAAAAAAAGGGATTGAGTTCCAACTTGCCATCTCCTACACTTGCTAAGATTGGTATCTGTATTTCTCCTGATGTCAAGAAATTGCTTGGAGATAGTGAGGTGATCTCAGGCATTGCCAAACTCACCACTACACCCTATATAAGCAAGGTCTCTACAGCACTTCATGGACTGGGTAGGTCTGGTAGGCAATCTGGACTGAGCAAAGCATTGCTCTCAAGGTAGGGACCCTGCCTTAGTCCCTGCAATGTGGAAGTAGCCACTTGAGTCTGGAGCTGGGTGTAGCAAGTGATGGTCATCAGCTGAGATATCAAGGTGACTGCAAAAAGTGGAAGGAGGAACCCAAATTCTTCCATTCTGCTTTGGCATAACATAGAAACATAGAAATAGACGGCAGATAAGGGCCACGGCCCATCTAGTCTGCCCACCCCAATGACCCTCCCCTACCTTTCTCTGTGAATAGATCCCACGTATCTATCCCATTTGGCCTTAAAATCAGGCACGCTGCTGGCCTCAATAACCTGAAGTGGAAGACTATTCCACCGATCAACCACCCTTTCAGTGAAAAAGAATTTCCTGGTGTCCCCGTGCAGTTTCCCGCCCCTGATTTTCCACGGATGCCCCTAGGTAACAAAGGTAAAAAGACAATGATTAGCAAAGAGTTCCACACTAGCATCCTATTCTGACACCATCTTGCCTGCCCAGGTTCTATACGACATATCCTAATATGCAAACTAACGTCCATATTGTACTTTGGACATTACTAAATGAAGACTGTAATCAGAGTAAATAGGAAAAACATTTGCAGAATGCTGGATGAACAAATTTCAATCAGCAATAAGCTTTTTAGTACTCATCTTTAAAAATGGCTGACATGGTCACGTTTCAGCCTCCCCTGCATGCTCCATGTCAAGGACTTAAGCTATTAAACTATTCTTGCCCCTAAACATGGTTCTGCTCTGTCGTACAGCCATCAGATGAAAGTTCAGCAATATGTTTCTGTTTCTCAGTGTTTACTGCCTTATAATGGATTCAATGGACATAAGAACATAAGAATTGCCACTGCTGGGTCAGACCAATGGTCCATTGTGCCCAGCAGTCCGCTCATGCGGCGGCCCTTAGGTCAAAGATCAATGCCCTATTAGAGTCTAGACTTTCTTGTGTATGTTCTGTTCCAGTAGGAACTTATCCAACCTTGTCTTAAATCCCTGAAGGGTGTTTGCCCTATAACAGCCTCCGTAAGAGCATTTCAGGTTTCTACCACTCTTTGGGTGAAGAAAAACTTCCTTACGTTTGTAGGGAATCTTTTCCCTTCTAACTTCAGCGATTGCCCTCTTGTTCTCTTCACCTTGGAGAGGGTCACTCTTTCTCTACTAAGTCAATTCCCTTCAATATCTTGAATGTTTCGATCATGTCCCCTCTCAGTCTTCTCTTCTCATGGAAGAAGTGGCCCAGTTTCTCTAGCCTCTTGTTGTACGGCAATTCACCCAGTCCCTTAACCATTTTTGTCGCTCCTCTCTGGACCCTTTCCAGTAGTACTATGTCCTTTTTCATGTATGGCGACCAGCGTTGGACGCAATATTCCTGGTGGGGGCGTACCATGGCCGATATAAAGGCATGATAACCTTTTCAGATCTGTTCGTGATCCCCTTCTTACTCATTCCTAGCATTCTGTTAGCCCTTTTTGCTGCCACCACGCATTGTGCGGATGGTTTCATAGATTTATCTACAAGTACTCCCAAGTCTCTTTCCTGGGGGCTCTCTCTGAATATAGCCCTGGACATCTGCATTTGTGCATATGATTTTTGTTACTGACATGCATCACCTTGCACTTATCCACGTTGAACCTTATTTGCCATTTCGCGGCCCATTCCTCAGGTGTATTTATGTCTCTTTGTAGGTCTTCACAATCCTTCTGTGTCTTCACGACTCTGAATAACTTTGTATCGCCCGCGAATTTAATCACCTCACTCGTCATGCTAAGTTCTAGGTTGTTTATAAATATGTTGAAGAGCACAGGCCTGAGCACCGAACTCTGCGGCACTCCACTTGTGAAGCTTTTCCAGTCCGAGTATTGTCCATTAACCCCCACCCTCGGCTTCCTATCCGCCAATCAGTTTTTAAACGACTTGAATATATCACCCTTGATTCCGTGGCTCGCAATTTTCTTAAGTAGGCGTTCATGCAAAATATTGTCGAACGCCTTCTGAAAATCTAGATATACGATGTTGAACGGGTCACCTTTGTCTATCAGCCCATTTACTCCTTCGAAGTGCAGTAAATTTGTCAAGCAAGATCTTCCTTTGTTGAAGCCATGCTGGCTGGTCCTCATCAGTTTGTATCTGTCAAGGTGATCGATGATGCAGTCCTTTATCAGCGCCTCTACCATCTTTCCCGGTACCGAAATCAGACTCACTGGTCTATAGTTTCCCAGATCTCCCCTTGAACCTTTCTTGAAGATCATCGCCACTTTCCAGTCTTCCGGAATCTTTCCTGATTTGATCGGCAGATTGGCTATTAGTTGGAGCAGTTCAGCTATAACCCCTTTCAGTTCCTTGATTACTCTCAGGTGGATGCCATCCGGTCCCAGGGATTTATCGTTTTTAAGTCTATCAATCTGTCTGCATACCTCTTCTAGACTGACCGTTGTCCCTGTCAGCTTCCCGTCTTCATTTCCTGTGCATAGCCAGTTGGCTTCAGGTATATTGGATATATCCTCTTCGGTAAATACATACGCAAAAAATGTGTTCAGTTTGTTGGCGATGGCTTTGTGCTCCTTTAGTACTCCCTTTATTCCAGTCATCTAACGGCCCCACCGCTTACTTTGTGGGTCGTTTCCCCTTAATATATCGAAAGAAGGGCTTAAAGTTTTTGGCCTCCTTGGCTATTTTTTCTTCGTAGTCTCTTTTGGCCCCTCTTACTGCTTTATGGCACTTGCATTGATATTTTCTTCTGTTTTTGTCCTCTTCCATTCCTTAAACAAAGTCTTCTTGTCTCTGATTGCTTCCTTCACTGCTACTGTGAGCCATGCCGGTTCCTTGTTCTTCCTCTTGGAACCCTCGTTGATACGTAGTATATATAAATTTTGTGCCTCTGTGACTGTGTTCTTAAAAAGGGACCATGCTTGCTCTAGCGTATGTACAGTGCTTATCCTTTTCCTAATCTTCTTCCTCACAATGGCTCTCATCCCTTCATAGTTCCTTTTTCGGAAGTTTAGTGACGTGCCCGTTGTTCTGGATCTATTTTTTGTTCCTGTGTTTAGGTTGAAGTGAATCATGTTGTGATCACTGTTCCCCAGCGTCCCTTCTACTTCTATAGTCCAGAATTGCATTTCCTCTCGTATTTTCCATGGACTTAGTTTTTGCTGACAATCAAATTCTGGAGTTGCTTAGATTCAAGAGAGGGTTTTTTTTTTAAAAAAATAATGAAGACTGACAACTCATTCTAGCCCAGATGTCCAAAAACATTCTGCCAACAAATATAAAATGAGGAAACCCTTTAGAGCATCTGAGAAGAGACTCCCAAGAAGGGTTGTGTAAACTAGAGAATGACACGGTGGCGGTTTACCCACGGCCACCGTGTTTAGCCGCGGGTAACCCGCCGAAACGGGGAACGAAAAATAGCAGTCGCTGCGGGGACGGGGACAAGGCCATTCACCGCCCCGTGAAGCGGTGAATGGTCTTGTCCCCGCAGTGAGGCATGAAGAATCGCACGGTCCCCGCAGCCACCACCTGCCTGCCCAATCGATCCTACTGTTTAGCCAGCTCTCTCACTTCTCCTCACCTTAGTTTGTAGGCTTTCTTTTTCGGCGACCCGCACGCTATCAAAGAGCCGCGCACCCGCTGCTGCTCAGTTTCGATCTTCTGCTCTGACGCAACTGGAAACAGGAAGTTGCAGCAGAGCAGAAGATTGAACACTGAGCAGCCGCGTGCGCGGGGCTCTTTGGGAAAGCGTGTAGGTTGCCGAAAAAGAAAACCTACAAACTAAGGTGAGGAGAAGGGAGAGAGCTGGCTAAACACTAGGATCGATTGGGCAGGCGGGTGGTGGCTGCGGGGACCGTGCGATCGCTCGTGTTCCCGGCTCAAACTGGAAGGAGGGAGTGAAAGGGAAAAGGATTCTGGGCCAAGGGGATGAAGACGGAAAGAAAAACCCACAGCAGGAAAGAAAGGGAAGGCAGGCAGGTGAGCCAGATGCTAGAAGCAGGGGGGGGGGGGAAGAAAGAGGGAAAAAAGCTAGATGGGGTTGAAAAGAAGAGACACACTGGTATGGAACAGTGTGACAAGGCAGTGGCTGCTGCCAGAAGGATTCTGGGCTGTATAAAGAGAGGTGTAGTCAGTAGAAGGAAGAAGGTGTTGATGCCTCTGTACAGGTCATTGGTGAGGCCCCACTTGGAGTATTGTGTTCAGTTTTGGAGACCGTATCTGGCGAAAGACGTAAGAAGACTTGAGGCGGTCCAGAGGAGGGTGACGAAAATGATAGGAGGCTTGCGCCAGAAGACGTATGAGGAGAGACTGGAAGCCCTGAATATGTATACCCTAGAGGAAAGGAGAGACAGGGGAGATATGATTCAGACGTTCAAATACTTAAAGGGTATTAACGTAGAACAAAATCTTTTCCAGAGAAAGGAAAATGGTAAAACCAGAGGACATAATTTGAGGTTGAGGGGTGGTAGATTCAGGGGCAATGTTAGGAAATTCTACTTTACGGAGAGGGTGGTGGATGCCTGGAATGCGCTCCCGAGAGAGGTGGTGGAGAGTAAAACTGTGACTGAGTTCAAAGAAGCATGGGATGAACACAGAAGATTTAGAATCAGAAAATAATATTAAAAATTGAACTAGGCCAGTTACTGGGCAGACTTGTACGGTCTGCGTCTGTGTATGGCCGTTTAGAGGAGGATGGGCAGGGGAGGGCTTCAATGGCTGGGAGGGTGTAGATGGGCTGGAGTAAGTCTTAACAGAGATTTCGGCAGTTGGAACCCAAGCACAGTACCGGGTAAAGCTTTGGATTCTCGCCCAGAAATAGCTAAGAAGAAAAAAAAAAAAAAAAAAATTTAAATTGAATCAGGTTGGGCAGACTGGATGGACCATTCGGGTCTTTATCTGCCGTCATCTACTATGTTACTATGGAAGAGGAAGATAGGAGAAATCTGGACACAGGAAGGTAACAGACAGAGGGGAAATTATGTGCATGGGGCATAGGGACAGAGACATAAAAGGGACATGCCATGGAGATGGTATATAGACACAGGGGGGGGGGGGGGCAATGGCAGATACACAGGGGAGATATTAGAAATGGGGAAAATAGGAGCACAGAAGCGAGATGGTTTGTGGGGATGGGACAGGGACCGAGCTCGCAGGCTCCAGTGGCTTGCACAAATTACATTGTAACGTGCCATGAAAATAAGAGGGAGAAAGGTAGATAGATAGGCCACGCGAGAGGAGCTGAAGGGTGGTAGAAAGGAACAGATGGTAAAGGAGGGAGGGAAGGGTGGTGATAGAAAGGAATAGGACAGACATTGAAGGAGGGTGGTGAGGAACAGACCCTGAAGGGAAATGTGGAAGACAGAGTGGGAAGAAGACAGATGCTAGACTATGGGGGAGCGGAGGGAAGAAGATGGGTACTAGACCAATTGGGGGGGGGGGAGGGGTGAAGGGAGAGGCACAGTAACAGCAAATGGAAGACGCAGAGAGAAGACACACAGTGGATAGAAGGAATTCAATGAGAAGATGTGGAAAGCAGAAACCAGACAACAAAGGTAGAAAAAAAAATTAGTTGTGTTGATAAAAATTTATAAACAAAGCCCTGCCAGCTGAACATCTCTTTCTCTAGTTCAGCAGCAGGAACTTTGATTTATAAGAAAGGAATAAGCTAAATATTACAGTACTAAGGCTTATATGGATGCAGCGGGGACGGTGACGGGGCGGTGAATGGGATGGCAGTGGCGGTGAAAGGGATGGCGGTGACGGTGACGGGGCGGTGAAGGGAACGACGGTGACGGGGCGGTGCAGAGGATGGTGGGCCGGGGATGGGGCGGTGACGGGGACAGATTTTTTCCCCGTGTCGTTCTCTAGTGTAAACCTTTTTGCTGGTTTGTGGCCTAACAGAGCAGCAAGTGTTAAAATAGTAATTTTTCTCAATGGAGGAGAGTAAACAGTGGAGTGCTGCAGGGGGTCTGTACTGGGACCAGTGCTATTTAACGTATTTAAAATGATCTGGAAATTGGAATGAGTGAGGTGATTAAATTTGCAGATGACACTAAACTGTTCAAAGTTGTTAAAACGAATGTGGATTGTGAAAAATTGCAGGCAGACCTTAGGAAATTGGAAGACTTGGCATCCAAGTGGTAGATGAAATTTAATATGGACAAAGGCAAAGTGATGCACATTGGGAAGAATAACCTGAATCACAGTTACCGGATGCTAGGGTCCATACCTTGGGGGGTTAGCACCCAAGAAAAGGACCTGGTGTCATCACAGACAGTATGATGAAACCTTCCACCCAATGTGCAGAGGCGGCCAAAAAAAGCAAACAGAAGGTTAGGAATTATTAAAAAAAGGGATGGTTAACAAGACTGTTATATCATTCCATGTTGCGACCTCATCTGGAGTACTACTGTGATCTGAAGACTGCATAAAGAAAATGAAAGAAAAATCCAAATGTGTAACCACCAACTCAGAAAAGAAATCCTGGAAAAAGGACCAACTCTCTTGGGATGTTGAAAAACTGAAAATTGATGACAGCCGGTCTGGCAGTCATCTAAGCTTCCTGTCATACTTGGTGATGCTCGCCAAAAGATAATCGAGGGGCATAATCGAAAGGGACGTCAAGTCCATTTATGTCCATCTCGCAAGTCGTCCAAAGTTAAAAAGAGCCTAAGACACATTTTCGAAAGAGACGTCCAACTTTTTTTTACTTTCGAAAATCTTCTAATTATACATCCTGCCGATCTGATCGTCCAAGCCACTAAATCGTCCATCTTTATACCACATTTCCATCCAAGTCCAAAATGCCTAGAACAAGTCCTGTTGGATGTGGGAGGGGTCTGCAAATTGATGGACTGCACACTCAGACATGCCACCTAAACAGTGGGGTACCTTACAGGGCACTGCTGTGAACTTCACAAAAAGGGTGCAATGGCTTCTCCTCATTACAGCTCCCTTATAGGTGACGGTGAGCCCCCCAAACCACCTCCAGAATCTCCTAGACCCATTTATCTACCACCCCAATAGCCCTTATGGCTGCAGGAGCCACTTATATGCCAGTAAAAAAAGGGTTTTGGGGGTGTATAGGTGTGTGCACATGTTTTAATATCAATGCAGTGATTACAAGGGCTTATGGGCATGGGTCTATCTCTCTATGGGTCCCTAACCCACCCCCAAGACGTTTTAAGGCGCCTCTGTGCAGCACGACTAGGCTTTCCTATGCCAGGCGGCCAGGTGATGATGGTCTGGAGGCAGAATTTTAAAGTTATGATTAAAATTTTTATGGGGGTGGGGGGTTGATGATCACTGGGGTAGTGTGTGGGGGTCTGTTTTATGTGTTTGCAGTGCTTATCTGGTGACTTTAGGTGGATTTTTGTTCCGTCTAGGCTCTGTTGTTAAATTTTCGGTTATACATGCTGTACGACTAAGTCTAAGCTGGCCCAACTTCTGCCCTTGACACGCCTCCCGAAACGCCCCATTTAGCTTTGGTCGTTCAGCGGCACTATGAAGGCCTAGGTCGTTTACAAATACGTCCAAAACCCATTTTTATTTTCAGTGCTTGGACGTTTTTGAGAAATGTTCATCCAAGTGGCGACTTAGGCCGGTTTTTGGACGTTTTTCTCTTTCAATTATGAGCCCCATGGTGTTTCTTTGTGTTCTAGAACTTTGGCTACCATAAAACCTTAAGACACAAAAAAATGTCGTTTTGCTTAGTTTAAAGTTGTTTGCTAAAAAAAATGTGTCACCTACTGAGCATAAAGGTACCAAAAGTGGGGCATGTGACTTATTTATACCACAAGATAGAAGGATATCAACTGCATAACACTGCAATGTTTCAACCTTCGGTATGGACTAATTTTGTCTCTAAAAGATGAGAAATATTTATCCATTTTTAAAAAAGCCCATTTTAGGTACCTTTTAAGCACTTGCATTTTTTATGCTTTAGAACATGAAAAACATCAAAGTTGTAAAATAAATAAATAAAAATTGCTAGTCCCTTTCTACTGACCCTGAAGTACACAAAACATTCAAAATGAAAGTTGCCCAAATTTACCCCTCCAAACTTTTCTATCCTTCATCTGTCATTTGTAATCCCACTTTTGGTACTTTTTCACTCAGCAGGTCAAATTCATAGTTTCAGATTATAACTAATGCTTCTCATCAACTTTTCCTGTTAATAATTTATTTCAACAAATATGAGAACTTGCAAGGCTTCCTGCATTGTACATTTTAATTTGGAATTCTAGAAATAGCCATCATACTTTTTATGCTCCATTTAAAAACTCCTCCACTTTTCAAGTTACACCTTTTCCCTAATTCTTTTCATGGATCACTAGAAAACAAACTATTTGTTATAAATTAATTTTGAAAACTTCAAACCACTGATATCAATGTAAAAATAAATGACTATGTTTTAACTGTTTGAGAAGTGTTGTAGCATTAATTCAGTTACTACTAATCCTGCCAATTTGCATACTTAAAACAGTAAAGGTTGGCCAACACTCAACATTCCTCATCTTTCCTTGATTGTAATAACTGCATTAAGTATCCAAACCTTTTAAAATCTTGCTAAGCTAACTGCTTTCACCACATTCTCTGGCAATGAATTCCAGAGTTAAGCCAGTACCAAAGTTCAGTGGTCAAACAATGAAAGGATTTACAAGGCTATAAATTTTTATGCCGAGGCAAATGTCTGAAATGAGAACCAATGAAATTGTCATTTTTGTACCTTTTATAACTTACCGATGATGGTATATGTAGCTGATGATGATCACCAAAAGACATAACAGAAGAATAACAGCAGTGGTATAAATGACTGGATGCAATAGATCTGCTGACTGGGTGTACAAATCAGTTCCAGTAAGATCCTTAAATAAATAAAAAATAATTAAGTGTATGAATTATGGATTTATTTTGTTGTTTACAAAATGGGGGAAGAAGAAATCATTTATTGACCCATGGAGACATAATAATTAGCTCAATAAAGCTAAAGTAGGAAAACGATATACTTTTTTTAAAACTGAATTTCCACAAAAAATTAAGCGTGCTTAGATTTTTTTGCAAAATGTCTCCAAAAGCACTGAGACACAGAGGCCTGTTTACTGAAGTATGGCAAACAGTTACCATGTGAATTTGTGCGTGGTACCAGTTACCACACAGCCATAGAACTTCTATAAAAGTGCTAAATATTGCATGGGCAATTTAATTATTGCACTATTAGTAATTAAGATCTTAACAAGCAATCATTGGTGCTAATTGGATTTAATTAATGTGCATGCATGTATATTTGAGCACAGGATCATGCCTATATTTTATGCGCAAGTCCAAAAAGGAAGAGCAGAAATGAGGGGGTCATGGGTGGATTGGATGTGTTCCTCCAAGTTATGCACTTAGTTATATAATAAGGTGGGGAAGGGGGGGATCAATGTTTAACTGAGGTACCACATTTCCATTAGTGTAAATTGCCACACTATAGTTAGGTGTGTTCCAAGGATTAAGCACTATTCTATAAACAACGTGTCATTTACAGAATAGTGCTCAGCATTTTTTTCCCCCTTTGCACCAATTTTTTAGGTGCCATTTATAGAATCTAATCCATTATGTGCTAAAAATAGCACAGTAATAATTTACTGTGGTAGGGAGTGGGAGAGGGATGGGGGATGGGCAGGATATGAATTTAGAAAACATGGGAAGTGCACGGTAGATTGTTGTATGCTGTCACTGCTACAAATAGCATGGGTGTGCTTAATGTCTCTTCAAATAGGAGATAAGTGTTCCTACACAATGGAATGACAAAACCACATAAAATGGCATGACGTAAACAGAGATGTTGTGGTCAAATACCGAATCACAATCAGTAGCACTTAATCTCCCCTCTGCTCTTCTTGATCAGGTGCGGCATAACACCTCCCAACCCCATCTCCAATATCTTGGTGGGACAGCAGAGATTAAGAATGATTTCCAGAGATTCCTGTCCCTTTGCTACCAGCTTCAAAATTGCAGCTCTGACCCCTCTCTTAACCCCATCCCCCTTGTTAGCAGCAAGATCTACATGCCATCTCCACAAGTCTCAGACCTTCCACCTGCATCTATTTACACAAGGCCCTCATGTACATGTTAAACAGATATAGAAATAGAATTAAGCCCTGTAGAGCATCACATTCCCGAATCCATTCCTGTGACAATCCCAACTCTACCTTAATTCATCCATCTAGCATTTTCTGTCATCAAACAGGTTGAAAGGCAACAGCGAAAGCTAGAAGGATGCTTGGGTGCATAGGGAGAGGAATGGCTTCTAGGAAAAAGGAGGTACTGATGTCCCTGTATAAGACTGGAGAGACCTTTTAGAAATCTATGTATAATTCTATAGACCACACCTCCAAACAGATATAAACAGGATGGAGTTGGTCCAGAGGAAGACTACTAAAATGGTCCGTGGTCTATAAGGCCTACAGGAACAGACTCAAATATCTCAATATACATACTGGAGAAAAGGTGGAAGAGGGGAGATATGATAGAGATAGTTAAATATCTATGATAGAGATAGTTAAATATCTATGATAGAGATAGTTAAATATCTATCTTCTTTACCCAACGTGTGGTGGACACCTGGAATGCGCTTCCAGAGAGCGTAATAGGGCAGAGTACGGTACTGGGGTTCAAGAAAGGATTGGACAATTTCCTGCTGGAAAAGGGGATAGAGGGGTATAGATAGAGGATTACTGCACAGGTCCTGGACCTGTTGGGCCGCTGCGTGAGCGGACTGCTGGGCACGATGGACCTCAGGTCTGACCCAGCAGAGGCATTGCTTATGTTCTTATATGCATGAGGCGAGACTCTTTCAATTGAAAGGAAACCCCAGAGTGAGAGGGCATAGAATGAGTTTCAGACGTGATGGGCTCAGGAGTAATCCAAGGAAATACTTTTTTACAGAAAGGTTGGTAGATGCGTGAGATAGTCTCCTGGATGAGGTGGTGGTGACAAAGACTGTCTGAATTCAAGAGTATGTGGTACAGGTATGCGAGATCTCTTAGGGAGAGGAAGAGATAGTGGATGCTGTGGATGGGCCCTTTGGCCTTTATCTGCTGTTATGTTTCTATGTCAAATTTTGGCGGTTTACTGGCAGTATCAAGTCAAAGCTGGGATCATCAATGCTTTGTCTATTTAAACAATGGGATGAATCCCCTGAAGCAGGTTACACTGACCGAAAATCTTTGTGAATGAGCATCAGGAGAGTTGGTATAAAAGATAACACTGCGGTACTTGAAAGAATCCACAAGCTGCAAAGGTATAACTCATAATACTGGTAAGATGCAGGGGTGCCAGTGGCCTGCCAGTGACCTCTGATGCAACTTTTTTAGCTGGGTTAAGAAATAAGTGATGAGTAGTTAATCATTTATTTACATCGTTAAGGCAAGAGATCACTTGGATTAACATTACAGGGATCTTGTATGGATAGCAAGAAAATATCACTGGAAGTTGCACTGTCTTGAATTAAGGAGGCTAAAAGGACTGAGAAAAATGTTGAAAAGAGGAGGGGACAGAACACATGACACTGGGTACTGGGTTGACACAGATATAGAGAGAGATAAAGGAGCAGCCTGTTTAAAAAAAGAAAGGAACCACTGGAGGACTATACCAGAAATGCCAATATCAGCAAGTCTAGAAAGGAGAAGTGAATGACTTACTAAGTCATATGCAGTGCTAAGACCGCGTGATACTGTAAGGTCAGAGACACCTTTATTAATAGCAGACCAATACTGTATTTGTTTAGTAATGAGGTAAGGATTGTTTCTGTACTATGTCCTTGCTAAAAACTGAACTGGCACAGATGGAGGACATTAGAGGACTCTACATTTTGTGACAGCTGGGAGTAGACAACCTTCTCAGTTAATTCAGAGATGAAAGGAACATTGGAAATGGGAGAGTAGTTGGCAAGTATAGATATGTCAACATTGGACTTCTTCAATATAGGACAGATTGTGGCAATCTTCCAAAGGTAAGGTATTATTCGCTAGTATTACAAATCTCCTTGACCTATTCCTATTTGACCGACCACCCATTCAACTCTCCTCACTAGTGGAGGAGTGGCCTAGTAGTTAAGAGTTGCTGCATCAGCACCCTGAGGTTGTGAGTTAAAGCTCAGTACCATTCCTTGTGACTCTGGGCAAGTCACTTAACCCTCCAGGTACCATAGCTAGATTGTGAGCTCGCTGGAACAGATAAATACTTTAAAAAGTACCTGATTAGATTGTGAACTGCTCAAATACAAATAAACTTGGAAACTATAAATTCTGTTTCTCACAATCCTTTATATATGAGCACAATTGTATCCCCTAGACCAGTGGCGCCCAACCCTTTCATGGAGGACCATCAGCCAGTCGTGTTTTCAGGATAGCCCTAATGAATATGTATGAGAGAGATTTGCATATAATGGAGGTGACAGGTATGCAAATCTCTCTTATGCATATTCATTAGGGATATCTTGAAAATCCGACTGGCTGGGGGCCCCCAGGACAGGGTTGGGAACCACTGCCCTAGACCATCATTGCTCTGCCCTCACTTTCATAGAGGCAGGGAATCTATGCAATTAATGTATAAACAAAATGCGTGTAATTGGATCAAATATGCTCTGGTGCAACCACTTGGCTCAGCCCCCCTGCTCCCAGTGTGCTTTGCACCAGCCCTGTGGCTGAAACCTGCCTTTCTCTTCTGCTGTATTCAGAGAAGACTCCATGTTAGATAGCACATGACCACAGAAAAGCATAAGACAAATTTTCTTTCCCCATTATGTTTTTCCTTTAATTCTTTTAGCACAGATACAACTTGGTGAGAAAGTTGAAGCACGATGTCATCCTACACAGAGTGTGTGTGAAAATACTCTCTTGGTTTTCCCTATATCTAGGATGTGCCAGTAGTAGTGTGGATTCTCTGAGAGAAGTAATAATCCCTTGAGAACAACTGAACTGTGAGTCTGTTAATTTCTTTATTTTAAGTTATATTAAAAAAAACTTGATCAAGGAAACAGAGTTCAGTCATTAAGGGATACAGTTTTAATGAGTTTAACAATCTGGGATCTTCTAAAAGAAAGTTGGTCACAACCACATTTATGTTTATTGGTGGGGAGGGCGTCAAAGGATGAGGGTGAAAGAGGAAGACTTGGGAGTAATGCAGATTTTGTTTTTTTTACAGAAAGGGTAATGAAGGTGTGGAACAGCATTGAGTGAGATGAGAACATTATCAGAACTTAAAGTACGGGATCAAAGACTTAGACATATGCTCTATTGTACACTACTTTGACTAGAAAGGGTAATAGATGTGTGGAATAGTCTCCTAGTAGAGGTGATGCAGACAAAGACTGCCTTAATCCAAGAAAGCATGTGACAGGCATGCGAGATCTCTTAAGGAGGTGAAGAGATAGTGGATGCTGAGGATGGGCAGACCGGATGGGCCATTTGGCTTTTGTGTGTCATCATGTTTCTCTGTTTTCTTTACTATTTCAGAAAAGACGGAACAGTAAGTCTAAAATAAACAAACATGTATTCATTGCTTTTACTATGTAACATATTGAATGACAGCAGATAAAGACCTTTAAAGACAACATGCATTATAATTTTTCTTAGAATTTCAGTTCAAATATGCAGATTATATTCAAGCTTTAGAGGGAAGCTAACTGAATCCTAAAACAGGATTAAACAGAAAGGACGAGAATTAATGAAGAGTCTAGGCCACAACTAGCAAAGGATTAGATGGATTTATCTTGTTTTTAAACAAGTTTAAGAGTTAAAGTGAAAAACATTTAATCTCTTAACTTCATTACTGTTCCCAATCCACTCCTTTCCTCTGGTTTATGATTTTTTTTTTTAATTTTGAAAAAATGCCTTTCCTGCATAGCATAACAAGGCAGTGAATAATATTAAATATTCTGGGTTTTTAGTTTGCTGTTCAGCTCTAATTTATAGTGGATCAAAGTATCTTAAGTGTATATCAACCGATAATTGTGAAGAGGGTTTACACAGAACAGTCTTGCTACAATACAAATCACTTGCCTTCCTTGCCCGGGTCATTTCCTCCAACCTGAGGATGAGATGGGCTGTAGAGTCAAAACAAAAATAAAGCTGAAAGTTTCTCTCAACTCAACTGTTCCTTCACTCATTGTCTTTCTTCTCTCCTTTCCCTTTTAAAGTATCAAAGGAAAGTACAGGAGGATATTAAAGATACATTTCCTTGCATATAATCTCTTAGCTGGTATTGAAAATGTGTGTGGGGGAAGGAGAAAGAATGAATTTCTTCCCATTACCAGCTTGAAACAGGTTGTCTCATTGAATTATGGGCCAATTTTCCACTGCAACTCACCAATGATGCACAGTCTGACTATGCCTGAGGCATCAACATCTATTAAAAGGAAGATCTCATAATAACAGGACTTAGCTCAATGTAAACCAATCTCCCTGTTTATTACTCTTACTTATTCTTCCTGTCCCTCAGTATACACACAATTGCTTTTTCGCTTACCCTCTTCTTTCACTGATACAAGTAATACAAACAATTTCTCCCACTGACAAGCAGGAATGAATCAGGAGCACAACTGGTGGATGCCAAAAACTCAGGGATGTTGGTAGTTCACAAGGATTTCCATATTTTATGAAAATTGCAGACTGTCAGAGCTTATTTTAATATCACTGCATTTAAGTCACTGGTTCAATCGCTGGTATTGGGACACCTAGACCAGGGGTGCCCAATAAGTCGATCGCGATTGACCGGTAGATCGGGAAGGCTAAGTGAGTCGATCGCTCAGCCCATCCCGGGCTCCGTGATAGGCTCATATTGCCGTACCAATCTACTGGGCCGATCAGCCTTCCTTTCCCCAACATCCCCCTCCCTCCAAAAGCATCGGACCGACCAGCATTCCGCTCCCCAATGTCAATTCTGACATCAGAATTGACCTCGGGGAGCAGAATGCTGGTCAGCGCAAAGCTTCTACAGGGAGAGCTTGGGGCGGTGGTAGCTTGGGGGCCTGTTCCCCGATGGCGGCAAACCTAGTGGCTTGAGGGCCTGTTCCACGATGGCGGTGACGGCAAACCTAATGGCTTGGGGGAGAACTGGGAGAAAGAAAGAAAGGGGGCAGGCAGGGAGATAGAAAGAAAGGGGGGGCAAGGAGACAAAGAAAGAAGGGAAACAGAAAGAAAAGGGGAACAGGGAATCAGAAAGATGGGGCATGGATAGAGAAAGAAAAGGGGGCAAGGAGAAAGAAAGAAAAAGTTGGGGGAGAGAATGAGGTCTGGAGGAGAGGAAGCATACAGGAGGATGAAAGAAGGGAAGAAATAATGAAAGCACAGTCAGAAGAAGAAAGTGCAACCAGAGACTCATGAAATCACCAGACAACAAAGGTAGGAAAAATTATTTTATTTGTCCGTTTTGAGAATTTATATCTACTGTCTATATTTTGCACTATGGCTCCCTTTTACTAAACCGCAATAGCAGTTTTTAGCGCAGGGAGCCTATAAGTGTTGAGAGCAGCGCAGGGCATTCAGTAAAATGGGAGGGGGGTATATTTGTCTATTTTTGTATGGTTGTTACTGAGGTGACATTGCATCTTTGAAAAAAACCCTGGAATATAAATGATAATTAACATTTTCTCTGCGTACAGTGTGCTTTGTGTTTTAAAAAAAAATGTATTGTTGGTAGATCATTTTGACTTGGTCATTTTAAAAGTAGCTTGCAAGCCCAAAAAGTGTGGGTACCCCTGACCTAAACTATTACAATATAATCTATCTATTCAGAAGAATAGTTCCAGACTGACAGCTAGAAAACAGAAACATGATAGCAGATAAAGGCCAAATGGCTCATCTAGTATGCCCATCCACAGTAACCATTATGCTACTCATACAGAACACAGCGGCGAGACTAATTTATGGCTTGAAAAAATATGATCACGTATCTCCCTTTTATCGCGAACTGCATTGGCTGCCCATGGAGGCCCGTATCATTTTCAAGCTTGGTTGTATTTACTATAGAATCATACCAGGCCAGGCACCCTCTTATCTGTTAGATGTATTTACAGTCTCTAATCCAAAATATTCTCGCAAAGCTTGTACTTTTCATTTACCCGTCAGTGAAGGTTTGCAAATTTAAAAGATATCATGAACGTACATTGGCATATCAGGCTGCTCTTTGGGGTAAAGATTTCAGGCAACTACTCTTTGTATCTATGTCACACTTGGAGTTCAGAAGACATTTGAAGACCTAATTGTTTTCTAGATTTTTGGGTAATTCATTTTCTTCACTGTTCTATTTGTGATACAAGTTTAATCTTTTGTAAACCGCATAGATCCTCACAGTTATGCGGTGTACAAGTCGATTTTATGTTATGTTATTAGAGAACTGCCTCACCACTTAGAAGTGTCCGGCATACTTAAATATGTGAACTTTGAAAGGTAATATGGAGAGATTGGTCACAGTTCTAACCAGAAGGTTTTATCCTTGATTGATAACTTGTCCAGACAGTAGTACAGGGGTTCTCAACCCAGTCATAATTTCAGGATACCTACACAATGAATATGCATGAAATAGATTTGAACACAATGAAGGCAGTACATGCAAATTTATCTCATGCACATCCATTGTGGGTATCCTTAAAACCTGACTGGTTACTTAAATCCTGAAGTCTTGATTGAAAGCCCCTACAGTTTTTGTGATCTAAAACAGTGTTTGTGATCTAAAACAGTGTTTTTCAACCTTTTTACACCCGTGGACCGGCAGAAATAAAAGAATTATTTTGTGGACCGGCAAACTACTAGGACCAAAATTAAAAAACCCCATTTCCGCCACATCTCCGTGAGCTCGGTCCCCGCAAATCATCTGATCCCATCCGCACAAGCCTCAGTTATAATTTTATATTGAATGTATTTTATTAAAGTATAAAAAGAAACAATATTCTGTACAATTGTCATTTTATAAATACAAATAATACAGAGCAAGGATCAACAAAACCCCTGTCTCCCCTCCCCTTCACATATATCCCCCTCTACTATCAAGAAAACTGAACAAGCCAAATTATTACAGAATGCTACACAGAAATATCATGCTAACAGAATACTGCAGTCACACATGACAGGAATAGTGTTAGGGGAATGCAACTAGGGCAATTGCCCCCTGGTCAGAGAGCACCCTAAGTCAGTTGGAAGCTAAAGAAGCACTGCCTGGGCTTTGCAGTCCCCAGTTATGTCTAACACCAGCTCTAGTAGGATATATATTTCAAATCTGATATATTCTAATCACAAAATAGAAATAAAATTATTTTTTTCTACCTTTTGTCGTCTCTGGTTTCTGCTTTCATCTTCTTTTCACTCTCTTCCCTCCAGCGTCTGCCCTCTCTGTCTCTTCAATCCAGCATCTGCCCCTTCCATCCACTTCACTCTCTTCCATCCACTGTCTGCCCTCTCCCCCTTCCATATGGTATCTGTCTTCTTTCTATGCCCCTCTCCCTTTTCCAGCCTGTGCCCCCTCTCTCCTTTTTACGATTCATTCCAGCTTCACTGCTGTCTTCATTTTTATCTCTCCTACACCAGATCTAGCATCGTTGTCCCTCTCTGCTGACCCCTTCCCATCATCAATTTCTCTACTTTCTCATGCCTGTCTCTCCCCCTTCCCCTCCTCTAATCTCTCTGCCAGCTGTTTCCTTCCTTTTTTCCTTATCCCTTCTCTCTTCCTCCTGTCCAGCAGTAACTCTCTTCCCTTCCTCCCCTCCCAGCAGCATCTCTCCTTATCCTTCCCTCCAGGTCCAATAGCAGTGGTCCTTTTTTTTCCCTTGCCCAGCAGCTTCCCAGACTGCTTTCCCTCCTCCCCTCCCAGCAGCATCTCTCCTTATCCTTCCCTCCAGGTCTATTAGCAGTTATCCCTTTTTCCCCTTGCCCAGCCTCCAACAGTGGCTTTCTCCCCTCCCAGCAGCTCTCCTTACTTGCCAGTGCAGCGATTCAGGAAGGCAGCCTCGGGTCCTTTGTTGAGTCACGCCGCCTCAGAGGAAAGAGGAAGTTGCATCATCAGAGGCGGCCGCGACTCTGCAAAATCCCAAGGCTGCCTTCCTGAATCGCTGCGCTGGTAAGAAGGGGGGCTGCAGAGAGGGGAGAAAGCCACTGTTGGAAGCGCCCCATGATCTCTCTGGCCCAGCTGAAAATATCTGCGCAGACCGGCAGAAATTTCCTGTGGACCAGCACCGGTCCTCGGACCGGCGGTTGAAGAACAGTGATCTAAAAGTATGCAGTGAGAAATGGGTGGCTGCTTTGCATATGCTTTCTAGAGATGCAGCTTTTAAGACAGCTGCAGCAGCGGATCTTATTCTGATGAAATTTGTCTCTGCTGGGCAGGAGAGTACCAGCTTGATTGTACATTACATTACAAAGCTTTTTAAATTCCACCATAGCTCTTATGAGTTCCAGGCGGATTACAATAAAGCAGATGACTGGAAACAAACCCGGTTAAACAGGTAATATTGAAAAAATCATAAAAACAATCAGTTCAAAAATTTCTTGAATAAAATTGGTTTTAAAAGCTTTCTTAACACTAAACTGTTAGTTTCTGATCTAACAGTGAGAGGAAGTTTATTCCAAATAGTCGGAGCTTGATAACTAAAAGAAGCACTAAGTTGACAGAATAGCTAATTAGCTAGGATATATTTTGCTACTGGAATACCAATTTCCTATTGTCAAAGGAGGTGAACTGTGTAGATTTCCTGATGGGCCCTGTTCTTTACCAGCAGTAAAGCAAAAGCTCATTAAACCGATGGTGTGGAAAGCTCCCTAAAGTATGTATTTATGAGACTTCAGGTAGAAGGTAGACAACAGTATGTCTTCATTGATAAGGAGAGATTTGACTACCTTCACCAGGAATTTGTGTCTATGACGTGGGATCCTAACTGCACACAGGATATCAACTTAGACATGAACAAAACATTATCTGCAAAACTTTACAAAGGATTAAAAACTTTTCCATACCATTAGCACAGCATAGTTGCTGAGGGAGTGGCATTGAATGGTGGTAATATTTTCATCTGAGAAGACAATATGACATCCATCTGACTTCCAACCTCCCTGACCATTCAGAAGATCAAAATCCCACCATGCTGCAACAGCATCTGTTCCATGGGCAATACGACGCAGTGTCACATTGATTGGGATATTTTGAGTATTCATATTTAGACCATCTGTTTGGGGGGTGAGGAGAAAAACAAAGAAATATATACCAATAATAAACATTCCCATTTCACTTCAAATTCTGCACATTAACACGTATCAAAATTGGATAAAGAGCAAGGTGGATAAAAATCATTGATTTAAAAATAATAATAATAATAATAAAATAGGAATTTTTTAAATTAAAATCAGATTTTTTTGGATTTAAATTGGATTTTTTAAAAATAAAATGCTTTTTTGAGGAAAAATCTATCTAAAGAGTTTTCTATTTAAGATACATTATTATATTATATTACATTAGTGATTTCTATTCCGCCATTACCTTGCGGTTGAAGGTGGATTACATCCAAAGTAAAACAAAAATTACATTCAAAATTTGAAGGAATAGAATAAGCAATGACATAGAATTTTTAAGGTAATATATGTTGGGTAAAGAGTTACCAAAGGGAAGTGGAGGTCTTTATGAGATAAGAATAGTGTGAAATTATGGGTTTTAGATAACGTTTGGTAGATAAAAGAGTATTAGAGAGATCTAAGGGTAAATAGAGTATTGGACATTATAGTCCAAAAGTTATTCATAATTAAATAAGGATTTGTTTTTCATTATGTAGCATGCAGCTATATATTCATGCAATGTTTATATGTTTTGGTAAATGAATTCCATTAATCCATTCATGTCATGGGCATGATTTAAATCAAGTCTTTCTGACTAATGTTTCCCCCCTCTCTCTTTTATGAAGCCACGTCAGGCTTTTTTTTAAATCACCGGCCCCGGTGGTATTAGCTCCAATGCCCATAGAATTCCTATGAGCGTCGGAGCTAATACCGCTGTGGCAGGTGCTAAAAAAAAGCCTAATGCGGCTTTGTAAAAGAGGGGGGGGGGGTTTAAATTGAGGTTGAAATCGATTTGATTTACATCAAATCCACCCTGATATACTAAACTAAACTAAACTAAATCTTGGATTTATATACCGCATCATCTCCACTGATGGAGCTCGGCACGGTTTACATGGTTAGGGAAGGAACGGAAATCCAATGGAATTATATAAGTAAGAGAGGAGAGAGGTTTAGGTGTAAGAATGCCAGGAACGGGACGGGGTTACGTTTTGGAGAAGAGCCAGGTCTTCAGACGATTACGGAATGGTAGAAGTGGACTCAAATTGCGGAGAGGGGAAGGGAGACTGTTCCAGAGCTGAGCAATTCTAAAAGGGAGGGAAGAGCCAAGTTTACCAACAAGGGAGATGCCTTTTAGGGAGGGGTAGGATAGTTTTAATTTTTGCGAGGATCTAGTGGAGGTTGGATTTGAGGAATTCCAGGATAGCGGGATAAAAGGAGGGAGGATACCATGGAGGATCTTGAAGGTTAGACAGGCACATTTAAAGTGGACCCTGGAAATAACGGGAAGCCAGTGGAGTTTGGATAGGAGCGGTGAGACATGATCAAACTTACTTTTTGAGAAGATAAGTTTAGCCGCGGTGTTCTGTATTAGTTGGAGTCTGTGAATGCTTTTCTTTGTTACGCTAAGGTAAATGGAATTGCAATAGTCCAATCTGGAAAGGATAATGGATTGTACGAGGACGGCAAAGTGTTTTTGGTGGAAGCAGGACCTCGCTTTCCTCAGCATGTGAAGGCTGCAAAAACATTTTTTTATCAGGGAGTTGAGGTGGTCATTGAAGGATAATGATGAATCTATGGTGATGCCCAGAACTTTGCTAGAGAACTCCAGCTGTAGAGAGGAACCTGTGGGCAGTGGGATTGAGGTGGGTAATTGATCAAGTTTGGGGCCGAGCCATATACAGCCAGTTTAGCATAGCCAGATATTTGTTTTAGAGTTATATTTTGTAGGACTAATATTTAATGGCTATTTAAGGAATACATGGCTAAAATGCGTTACTGTTATTATTGTTTTTGTTGTTTCTCTCATGCATTTGGACGTTTTCACATTCCTGATGTATACTTTGTATTATATCTGGTTGTGACCTTTTTCACTTTCAATGAAAATATGATTAAAAAAAAAAGAAACTGCTCAGAATTTGTTTCACATTCTCAATGCTTGTCTTATAGCATGAAATGCTAAACTTTTTCAAACCACGCAACATTTTTTTTTTTTTAAACCTAAAAAGAAAGCTTGTTTCATATATTTTTACCTTGTGGCAGTAAAGGCTTATGTAAATACCTGACATCTGTCATTTCCCAGTTACTTAATCAAAGAGAGGAACAAAGCTAGGGTACAGTGTATATCATAACCACTTTAATGATGCATTTTATCATGCCCAGGACTGCCTGCACATGCAGGTACCAGCATTAACAATATGCTGCTTCTTTCATACAGAAAACATTTTAAGCATGCAACTCTGAAAGACAGATCATATAACCTTATATTAGAGAGAGTTACACTGGCTACCTTTCGAGGCGAGGGTGCTGTTTAAATTTGATGTCTATGTTATAAGGCAGTGTATGGCATAGCCCCAATGTATTTAGTTGAGCATTTTAATTTCTCTAGTTCGACGTTCCTTATGAATGCCAACAATACTTGATTTTCCATCGGTTAGTGGATGCCGTTACAAAAGATTCCATAACAAATTACTTTCATAATAGGCAGCTATTTGGGATTCTGTTTTTTCACAGATTTTCCACTTCCATTTCTTAAGCAAATTTCAAGGGTTATCTATATAATAAATTTTTTATAATTGATAACTATCATAATAATTGGTAATTATCATAATAATTCTCAGTTTGATGTTCAGCTTCTCTTGCTTATTGTAAACTGCAAGGATCCACATGGTTCTGCGATATACAAGTGACATGTTATATGTTATGTTATATTAACTGCAGGTGTTTATGGGGAGGTTAGGGAAGATGAAATGGGTGCACAAGGAAGGTAATCCTTAACTAAGAAAAGCTACTTATCCCTTCCCTCCATGCAAATTCATTTAATAGCAGCCACAGAAATATTGCACCCATGTAAAAAAAAAAAAAATATATATATATATATATATACATACAGTGGTACCTTGGATTACGAGCATAATCCGTTCTAGGAGCATGCTCGTAATCCAAAATGCTCGTTTATCAAAGCAAGTTTCCCCATAGGAAATAATGGAAACTCGCTTTGATATGTTCCCACCCCCCCCCCCCCCCGCTTGCAAAGTACCCCCCCCCCCCGCGTGATCCGGCACCCCCCGTGAGAACAGGCACCCCCCGCCCGACCAACTTTAACTCACCCCCCCGTCTGGCACCAGCAGGAGAACCGCTCCCCCCCCGCTCGCAAAGGACCCCCCCCGCGAGAACAGGAACCCCCTGCCCGACCAACTTTAACTCACCCTCCCCTTTGGCACCGGCACGCAGCCCACAAGTGCCGGTGCCGCTTGAAGATCTTCTTCTTCCCAGTCTCTGCCGGCTTTGAGCATGCATCTGCGCATGCTCAAGCCCTTCTAATTCTCCCTCTCGCCGAGACTGGGAAGAAGAAGATCTTCAAGCGGCACCGGCACTTGTGGGCTGCGTGCCGGTGCCAAAGGGGGGGTGAGTTAAAGTTGGTCGGGCGGGGGGTTCCTGTTCTCGCGGGGGGGGGGGGGGGAGGTGCCGATTTGAGTGGGGGGGAGCGATGCCGGTTATCGGAGGGTGCTCGCAAATCGAGTAAACACTCGGTTTGCGAGACACGTTTTGCGAGAATGTTTTGCTCGTCTTGCAAAACACTCGCAAACCGGGTTACTCGCAAACCGAGGTTTGACTGTATATATATATATATATATCCTATATAATAAAACACTAGCCGCGTATGCGCACTTCTATCTGCGTGTTCCATGATCAGTAGGTCTGTGGCTGCAGGAGTGCGCATGCGCGACTCCCCAGCCTTACTTCCCAGCACCCGCAAACTACTGTTTTGTTTTTCTCCGTCCCCTTCAGTCCCTCTAAGCTGCACAAGCGCGTCGACTCAAGCCAGTTCAGACTATGGACCCATGCTCGGGATGCCAAGGTAATGTCCCTTAAACTTCCTGGCTGAAGTTATTTTAATTTGAAAGCCGTGGCGGCGGCTCCTCTCTCATCTTCCGATGCAAGTGCAGCTCATGAGAGGAGCCTCAGCGGCTTTGAAAACGGCTCCCTTAGTTCTTTGCCGAGCTATTTTTAAGTTTAAAGCTGCCGCTGTGGCTCCTCTCACGATCCCGGCCTGCGTCGGAGAAAGCTTCCAACGCAGGCCGGGATCGTGAGAGGGGTCGTGTCGGCATCTTTAAACTTAAAAAAAAATCCAGCAAAGAACTAAGGGAACCATTTTATCTGCATGCTGCTACGAAGGAACAGGGGAGGGGGAGGGAAATGCTGATGCACAGGGAGCAGGCAGGCATGGCAGGCAGGCAGGGGGAGAGGGAAAGGGGGCTGCTTTGGGGGGAGGGGTGTGCTGGGGGCAGACAGCAGTCATGGGGGGGAAACAGATGGGGGCCGTGGAGCAGGCAGGCATGGCACAACGGGGGAGAGGGAAAGGGGTGTGCTGGGGGCACACAGCAATCATGGGCGGGGACCATGGAGCAGGCAGGCATGGCTCAACAAGGGGAGAGGGAAAGGGGGCTGCTTTGGGGGAGGGGTGTGCTGGGACAGACAGCAATCATAGGGGGAAACAGAAGGGGGCCACGGTGCAGGCAGGCATGGCAAAAGAGGGGGCAGGGGCAGAGGGAAACGGGGCTGCTTTGGGGGGAGGGGTGTGCTGGGGGCATACACCAATCATGGGGGGGAACAGATGGGGGCCAAGGAGCAGGCAGGCATGGCACGACAGGGGGAGAGGGAAAGGGGCCTGCTTTGGGGGCAGGGGTGTGCTGGGGCAGACAGCAATCATGGGGGGGGGGGAAGAGAAGGGGGCCACGGAGAGATAGGCAGGCATGGCGCAACAGAGAAATACAGGCAGGCAGGGGGCAAGGGAGAGACACAGACAGAAAGAATGACAGACAGACAGACAGACAACATCCAAGCACAGAGAGAGAAAGGAAAAAAAAAGACAGTCGTCTATTCTACCACCCGTTAATGTAACGGGCTTAAACACTAATATATATATATATATCCTATATAATAAAACGCTAGCCGCGCATGCGCACTCAGACCTGCGTGATCTGTAATCCCTGATCTGTGATCCGTATGTCCGTGGTCACAGTGCGTATGCGGTGGTCAGATCGGGAAAGCACAGCACAGCCGGCGACTCCCCCCTCCCGCCCTCACTCACAGCCAAAACCACCACCTCCTCCTTCTCGCCGGATCACCCGCCTTTAAATGGAGAGAAAAGCGCTGCACCGCGCTAACGCTGGCTTTGCCGTCTTCTGTCCACTGCGGCCCGCCCTCTCTGACTACTTCCTGTTTACGCTAGGGTTGGCCGCAGTGGATAGAAGACGCCGAAGCCAGCGGCTGTAACCGCCGATATCCGTTCCTCCATCGGGGGGGGGGGGGGGGTCTGGGAGGAGAGGGATCGCGGCCGCTCAGCAGATAGTAAAATGAGGAAGATACCACCTGAAAGATGTGGTTGGAAAGTGATAGGTTGGAGGCGAGGAGTATTCCTAGGCTGTGTGCTTGATCTTTAGCAGTTAAGGTAGTCGAGTCCCAGTGTAGAGAGGGACAGATGTAGTTGCAATGTTCTTTGCGGATCTAAAGGAGTTTCATCTTGGAGGCATTTAGTTGTAATTTGTTGATGGACTTCCAGTTTTTTTATTTCCGAGAGGCAGTTTAGGAGTTTTGTGATCTGGGCATCATGGGTTTCTCCTAGCAGTGGGTATAGTTGGATGTCAACTGCGAAGAAGTGAATCTGTATTTGGTATTTGCAGGCTATGTCTAAGACAGGTCTAAAGTAGAGATTAAATAATAGAGGTTAGAGCGCCCTGTGGAACGCCATATTTGATCGGTTTCAATAGCGCATCATTGAGCAGTACGCTTTTTGATCTATTATTCAGGAAGGAGGATACCAATTTCAGAGAGCCATGCAAAGAGGAGAGGATGGTCAATAGTGTTGAACGCCGCACTGAGATCCAGCAGCACCAGAATAACATTGTTACCCTTGTCCATGAGTTTCTAGCAGCCATCGATGATGTTGAGCAGTGGTTCCCAACCCTGTCCTGGAGGACCATCAGGCCAATCGGGTTTTCAGGCTAGCCCTAATGAATATGCATAAGAGAGATTTGCATATAATGGAAGTGAAAGACATGCAAATCTGCTTAATGCATATTCATTAGGGCTATCCTGAAAACCCGATTGGCCTGGTGGTCCTCCAGGACAGGTTTGGGAACCACTGATGTTGAGGACAGTTTCAGTACTGTAGAATTTCCTGAATCCAGATTGGAAAGTGGATAGGGCTCCTTGTTCTTGATGAAAGAGTGTAATTTTTGCTAAATGCATTAGCACGTAGTAAATGTTGTGTGTCCTATTTTATATCTATGGACCACATAGTACTTAGTGCCTGCTAATCTTTAGTAAAAGGGCCCCTAAGTCGGCAACTGGTTCATACAGTAAAGGGATTTCCAGCATCTAGTGCTTCTTGGAATCATTTGAGAAAAGCTGGTCAAGAACAAAAGAACAGGATTGGAGATGTAGACCATATTTATAATAGGAGAAACACAGATGTTTTTAAAGCACATTGCTGTAAATGAACTCTATCATCACCTACTTTAGGAAGCTGAGCTTTTACTAACTCCCAGCAGCTTAAACCATAACAGAACAGGCTTTGTTCAGCATACTGGCTTGTAGGCATGAGATTTTAACAGTGATATAGCTACAGTTCTATTAGTGGAGATGCTTTCCTGCAGGGATGCAGGAAAACAAATTCCTAGTGTTTTGGGGCTAGTGCAATCTACCTGCTAGGTTAAGAAAGGGATGCGCTTTTTAAACAGATATTTTCAAAAGCACAGCCACCTACGAATGGGTGAATAATTATGGGATTCAGAGTAGCATTAATTCCACAGCAATCATTTTATAAAGTTGAAATTGATCAAGCTATATGGATATATACTACAAACTGCCAGCAAATGGGATCTCTGAAGCTAGAGGGTCTGGTTAGTAAGTGTACCGAATATCAACATTCTGAAGCTAGATACAGCACTTTATAATTGCAATTAGAAACATGGAAGACGCGTTGGGAATGAGATAAAACACAGTGGGAGTAGGTGTTTCATGACAGATACCTTTTATGTTCAACAACTTGACAATGTAATACAACAGCAAAAAAAAATTAAATGTAGGACCATCCTGAGAGCTTGTGTGGCTGTCCCCTATATAACAATATGCAGAGACACAGGCTCTGTTCCTAAGTCCAGCTTCTGCTCCAGTTAGGTGGGAATGATGCAGTGCAGTTCACACAACATGTAATTAAACTCAAATTCATCGAAAGAGAATGTGGTGAAATCAGTTAGCTTAACGGAGTTTAACAAAGGCTAGGATAATTTAAGAACATATGAACATAACAATAGCCTTACTGGGTCAGACCAATGGTCCATCAAGCCCAGTAGCCTATTCTCATGGTGGCCAAACCAGGTCACTAGTACCTGGCCAATATTCAATGCTACCGATCCAGGGCAAGCAGTGGCTTCCCCCATGTCTTTCTCAATAACAGACTATGGACTTTTCCTCCAGGAACTTGTCCAAACCTTTCTTAAATCCAGCCATGCTATTATTTGCTCTTACCACAACCTCTGTCTATTACTGAGATGGCTTGGGGAAATCCCTGATTTTTCCTAGGATAATAATAATAATAATAATAACTTTATTCTTATATACCGCCAACAATCTTGCGACTTCTAGGCGGTTTACAGTGAGGTGAAACTGTACAGTCGGTGAATTACAGAGTATAACAGTGACCATCTGATATTAATAACATTAATAATAACAACAGGATAAGGATAAGGAGCATAAAATCTGTTTTACTACTTGGGATTTGGCTATGTAATTGGGACCTGGTTTGCCTACTGTTGGAAAACAGTATACTGGGCTTGATGGACCTTCGGTCTGTCCCAGTATGGCAATTCTTATGTTCACAAGTTCTCAACAGGAAGGGGGTGGGGAGGTCTTAGTTATCCTTTAGTGACCACAGCTTGAGGCTGATACTGAACAGTTGTTGTTAATAGTCATGGTTGAACTTACAGAATGTAAAATAGTGATCAATGCATGGAAATGCAGGACCCAAGAGGCAGGCAGAGCTCCAAAGTCTCAAGGCATGGTTGAGATGATGGTATGGAGATGAGGGATTTAGATTTGTTAGGAACTGGCCAAACTTCTGAGAAAGGGGGAATCTATTCCAAAAGGATGGACTTCACCTTAACTGGGATGTAATCAGGCTGCTGGCACTAACGTTTAAAAAGGAGATAGAGCAGCTTTTAAACTAAGATGCCTGAATGGCTGCCGTGAGTTCTCACGAGTCCCACGCGTGGCTCAGTGTCATGCAGGAGCGCATAAGCTCACTCATGCCCGGTAGACTGCTGGACCACCAGGAATTCAAAAAGGTATGCTGGGGGGGGGGGGGGGGGGGGAAGGCGCGAGGGAGGTAAAAAAGTATTGTCAGAGTTAGGACGGACAGGAGATGGGAGGGATCCCTCCTATCCCGGTGCACCGTCCAACAAAGGTCTGCAACAAGTCCGGAAGCGGGGAAGGTGGGCGCTGACCTGAATATAAGCTGAGATGCCCATTTTTGGGCCGTTTTTTGGCCCCAAAATCTCAGCTTATATTTGAGTATATACAGTATTTTCCATTTTTTTCATTTTCTGATTGTTGTATTTTGTGTATAGCAGCCAGAACACTTTTCTTTTTTAAGGCTACACTTCTTTTGTGGATGGTTCACATACCCATATAATACATACATATGAAAATACAGATACTATTTAAAAATGCAGGCCAAGTTCCCTTTCACATGTAATGCCACCTCGGACCTGCCGGAAATTCTGGAACATTACAGGCAAGCATCATTCCCTTCTGTGCATTGTATGGAAGTGTCTGTGTAATCACACAGAATGCTCTTTTTACACTAATGAGCTTGTTTTAACACATTTGCATCTACTTTTCAGCTGCTTCATTTGCAAAAGGTAAAAGCAGCACTGAAACCCTTTGAGCATTAGGTGCATTAGGGGCAAAAACAGGTAAAACTGTTCAAAATGAAATGATACATGTCTGGTAAGCTTTGAGCACTGGTTCCCTAGTGACTAGGGATACAAACACTGGCCTCTATTGCTGTGTTTGGACTACAAGAAGAGAGCTGGAATAAAAAGGAGAAAGCCAATGTAGTTGCAAATGAATGTTCACTGCAGAAACAAAAGATGCTGGATTCAAATTAGCTGAATGAATAGCAAGAGACATCAGCTGGATCAAAAACAACTAAACACAAACAAACCCTTTTATATAAATAGCTAAAAATATATTTTTCATATTTATTATGCCAATACAAATGCAAACAAACCTATTCTGGCCAGAATGACAGGTGTAACTACTGTACGTCGCTTCCCATCATCAGCCAGATGTGAAGAATTCCCTGTTGCAGGGAAAAGCTTGCCATTACGGAATGCAATCAACTGGAGTTTATAGACAGAGTCATCAACTGGTCTTATTTCCCTCTTCACCTTCTGTGAAAAAAGGGCAGCTGGAAGCTGGATTGAAGCCTCCACAATGGTGTTCTGAAACAAACAAACAAAAAAACCCTAAAAAATTGAAACTTAAATTGCCTAGTTTCTTGTTTATACAATTTATATTTTGAAACCATACACAATCTAACTAAAAAACAAAACCAAAACCCTGATTAAAATGTACATGAAGGCACATTCTTCATATTAAAAAATAAAATATGAGTATTTAACCAATGAAATTGATGGCAAAAAAAGAACCCTGACACAATATGTAACCATCTCTGGGAAAAGGTGGTAAAGTCACAAAAAAAGAAATATTTAAATTAATTCTGCCTTCTGAAATACAACAGTCCAAACCCCATCTTTTAATGTGGGGGAAAAAAAAAAAAAGTTACAGAAGTTTAAATATGTAACTTTTGCATACTGCTTACGGACCCCTGACATGGATCCACAACTTTAGTCACCTTTTCCCAGAAATAATCACATAAAATTAAGGGTGCATTATGCATACAAGAGAACCAAATGCAATGTCTACAGGTCTGGAATTCCTACAAACTAAAGTAGGCAGATAGCTAAGAGTACCTCCTTTATCGTCTCAGAGCTACCCTCCCAAAGCACAGCAATGCTAGTTTAACATTACACGTGCAACTATCAGCCTGCTTCTGTGTCTTTAAGGGAGCAGGGCTGCCAAAATACTGCCTCTAAGGAAATGATAACACCACCACAAACCACTGGAACAGAGGTGTTGCTCTCGTCAGGTTCCCCTAGTTACATAGGAACCTATTAAAGACACGTGGAGGGGCATTTTCTAAAGAATGTCCAAGTCAGAACTGGGAAGTCATAGAAACATAGAAAGTGACGGCAGAAAAGGGCCACGGCCCATCAAGGTTGCCCACTCTAATGACCCACCCCCCTAACTTCTTCCCCTAAGAGATCCCACATGCCTATCCCATTTTTTCTTGAAGTCTGGCACGCTGCTGGCCTCAATTACCTGCAGTGTTAGATCATTCCAATGATCAACTACCCTTTTGGTGAAAAAATACTTCCTGGTGTCGCCATGAAATTTCCTGCCCCTGATTTTCAGCGGATGCCCTCTTGTGGCCATGGGTCCTTTATGAAAAAAGATATCATCTTCCACCTCGATTCGGCCTGTGATATATTTGAACGTCTCAATCATGTCTCCCCTCTCTCTACGTTCCTCGAGTGAGTATAGCTGCAATTTACTCAGCCTTTCCTCATACGGGAGATCCTTGAGTCCTGAGACCATCCTGGTGGCCATTCGCTGAACCGATTCAGCTCTCAGCACATCTTTTTGGTAATGTGGCCTCCAGAATTGTACATAATATTCCTGATGAGGTTTCACCATGGATCTGTACAATGGCATTATGACTTCGGGCTTCCAGCTGACGAAACTTCTACGGATACAACCCATCATTTGTCTAGCCTTGGATGAAGCTTTCTCCACTTGATTGGCAGTTTTCATGTGTTCATATAATGTCCACCCCCTCCCCTATTTCACAACCATTTACAGTACAGTTCTTTTCTGATGGGATGTACCAAAGCAGTACCCATCAAGGGTGGGCCCCCCGAAGGGCTGACACCAGACCCCGCACACTGAACACCACTTTCCAAAGTGCCAGAACGTCCACACGGTAGTGTCTGACAAAGAAATGCAGAGAAGACAAAACTACAGCCTTACAAATATCCATTGGAGGCACAAGAGAAGTCTCAGCCCAAGAAGCTGCCTGACCCCGAGTGGAATGAGCCTTGAGAAATTGGAATGAGCTTTGAGAAATTCCATAACAGGCTTTTTCTGAAGAAGATATGCAGAAGCAATAGTCTCCTTAATCCACCGTGCAATGAAGCCTTGGAAGCGCCATCCCCTTTACAAGGACCCGCTAAGAGGACAAAGAGATGATCCGATTTTCTAAACCCCTGGGGCCGCTGAATATAAGAGTGAAGGACCTGGCAGACATCCAATTTGCATAACTGTTTCTGCTCTGAAAAGCCCTCCCGACTTCCCAACACCGGAAAGACTACAGACTGATTGACATAAAAGGCAAAACCACTTTCGGCAGAAAGGAAAGGACAGGCCACAACATAACCCGCTCCCTAGAGAACTCCAGGAACAAAGTATTAAACAGAGCAACAGAGAAAAATAAAGACCATATGGGCTATCTAATCTGCCTATCCATGCCAACTGCTATTTGTCCCAAGCTTTCTTGAATTCAGATACATTTTTCATCTCCACCGGGAGGCCATTCCAGCATTTACCACCCTTTCCATTAAAAAGTAATTTCTGAGGTTACTTCCGAGTCTATTTCCTTTTACTTTCATCCTATGCCCCCTCATTCCAGAGCTTCCTTTCAACGTATATCTATTGAGATCTTTAAGTCTGAAGACCACTGACCATTTTAGTAGCCTTCCTCTGGACCAATTCAATCCTGTTTATATCTTTTTGAAGATGCAGACTCCAGAACTGTACATAGTATTCTAAATGAGGTCTCACCAGAGTCATATACAGGGGCATCTATACCTCCTTTTCCTACCAGCTATTCCTTTCCCTATGCATCCTAGTATCTTTCTATCTTTCGCTGTCACTTTTTCAACTTGTTTGCCTACCTTAAGATCATCACATATTCTCCAACTAGCCAGAAACGTTACAAAGCCGTCTGGGAAGGGGGGCACAGAACTTGATTTTGTACCTCTTCAGTATTACAACTAGGGGTCTGTGTCAATCTGAGATAAGATCAACCAAAAAGCAGACATCCTACCCCCTGTCTGGGGAACCTCAGCCTCTGGCCTGGAGTCATTGTGCTTTCTTAGTAGCTGGTGAAGGGCAAGAGCTCAAGGTTTGCTGTCTCCTGCCCCCGCTGAATCTCTGATGCAATTCCTGGAAGGGTCTTTGTGTTGTTTGGTCTCCTGAAATACATACAAAATCTTCAGGAGCCTCGAAAATGCCACGATCCAAACTCTGGGCCATCTGGGGTCTGCTGTCTGTTAAGGACTAGGATGACAGTCTGTCACACTGGCCCATCAGGTCATCTAAGCCTTTGCCAAAGAGCATTTGCCTCTGAAATGGAAGCCAGGTTAGTGTAGCTTTAGAGGTAGTATCTCCTGCTCACTGTCTGATCCAGAGCATCCATCGGGCGGAGATAGAATAGGCTGAGACCTTGTTCGTAACACTGATAACATCATACAGAGCATCAGTAATATAATTTACCCCAGAGAGTTGTTGTCAAAGACCCGAGACAGGCAAATGCAATAATCTTCAAATTGACTTGAGGAGCAAATCTACTTTGCAGTCCTGAGGATCCTTTAACATTACACTCCTCCTTCACTAGGAAAGGAGGTACATTTAGTGACCTGTGCCACAGGCGAATACGCACAAATCTGGTGCCATCGGATACAGCTTGGCCATAGTTTTAGCTTGTCAAAGGGATTCCTCTGGCGACTCCCCGTGCTAAGTGACCAGCATAGTGATGTCCAATGTGAGAGAAAGAATGCAGCCGGAGCCAATGAATTGTTCAAAACTTAGCATTGAGAAGAAGCTGATGGGACTTCCAGATTTAACTCTTGCAACAAGGTAGAAATAATGCTCAAAAGCGCAGGGGCCCTGAACAACTGTGGGGTTTTCCCCCTGATCCAGTGTCGCCACGCCTCTTGACCGCTGTCCTCCTACAAGGGAGCAGATTCTGCCAGGGAGACTTTGTCCTGGGATAAAAGTGGCATGGAATCGGACTTGCTATCCTTTCAGTCTGTGACAAACTGAACCTCCTGGTCACCTCCTGGTCCAAGTCTGCATCCTTGTCTGGTTGAGGCATCTGTTGAGGGGGGAATCCCTGTGCTGCTGCCATTGGTGTGCTTCTAACAGCCACTGAGGACCCTTAGCAGTTCAAATAAGCATTACATTTAAGGCTCACAAAAATCTGATGTAAAGCTTTGTACTGGGGGTCTCTCTGATCCTGGCAGAGACTCCTTACTGGTTCTCATGGGCTTTGCAACCTCCATGCGATTGCGCTTGGCCAATACAGATTCAGAGGGTCCTTGAGAGCGGTCTCAACCCATGGGGATGTGCCTCCCGCAGATCTCCAGCCCTGGAGTACTCAGATGAGGATGAATCCAAGGCTCCTGCCCCTCCCCCACTCTCTTTCCCATGCAGGACATGGATGCTCCTTGGCAGGCCATTCAGTGGAAAACTAGCATGATATAGGGGTAAATGGGCCTGAGGAGTTCATTCCCATTAATTTTGAGCAAAATCAAGGTGTTATGAGGCAGATGGAACATAAGAACAGTCTTACTGGGTCAGACCAATGGTCCATCATGCCCTGTAGTCCGTTCTCAAGGTGGCCAATCCAGGTCACTAGTACCTGGCCATAACCCAAAGAGTAGCAACATTCCATGCTACTGATCCAGTGCAAGCATGGCTTTCTAACTATGAACTTTCCTCCAAGAAATCATTCAAACCTTTCTTAAAACCAGCTATCTGTTCTTACCTCTGGCAATGTGTTCCAAATATTTCCTCCTATTAATTTTAAAAGTATTTCCCTGTAATTTCATTGAGCGTCCCCAGAAAAATCACATAAGAACTGCCGTACTGGGACAGACCAAAGGTCCATCAAGCCCAGTATCCTGTTTCCAACAGTGGCCAACCCAGGTCCCAAGCACCTAGCTAGATCCCAAGTAGCAAAACCAAAACACAGCCTGTGGAGACCTCTATAAAGGGGTTTTGGAGGTGGAGGATCTGGGCTCTGGGGGTCAGAAACCCTCAAATTCAATTTTTAAGAAACTCCTCTCCCCATGTGATGCTTGCCTGCTTCAGCATAGAATTTCAGCTGGCATCAAAGGGAGAAGAAATCTGCCTCACAGATTCACTGGACGAATGGAGATCAGTTCACTGGAAAACCTGAAGGACTTTAGTAAAGTGGTGAAAACCTTTCTCTTCCAATGACCCAACCACAGTCCTAGTACTCTAATACATAGACTACAGAATCATCTTCTTTCACATCCACTTAACTCCGACTGAACCTGCAGTCTATGAGTGTACATCACTCTATGCTCGTTCAAGTGTATGCCCTCTAATTGTAATCCCTGAGTTGCTCTGTCCCCCAGTATGATAGCCACATCTCCCCCTCTATGTTGATGCCACTTGTTTTGCTCGAGGCTATGTATGTTATCGTGGAACCCGTTCTGAGCTTTCTGAGAGGACAAGATATAAATCTAAATAAATAATTCTTCTGGCTGCCAGTTGGACTGAACATCAACCCTCAGAAAAACATGCCGTGAAAGGGGGAGAACCGTGCAGCCGGCCCACTGTTAGTCCCGGCCGGACCGGGAAGGAGCACACACAGCTTGTACTCAAGCTCCTGACTAAATCAGGGATGCGTGCAGCTATACAGGGGACAGTCCCTGAACAACAACAACAAAAAAATCCAGCAGGCTGGCTACCTAGGTTTCCCCGAGGGGCTGATCCTGCTAGCAGCGGACTTCTGCTGTGAGAGTCTGCATCTTCTCCTAGGCAGAGGTCCCACCAAGTGGGAACCTCTGGACACCAAGCCTCCAAAGAGCACTGAACAAAAATACTAAAATCGCAGAGCAGATCAAAAACATGTTTATTTTTTATTTTTTTCAATTTTTTAGCACATCCTCCTTAGAAGAGCCCAGAATGGGTTACAAGTTTAAATACATAATAGGAGTTAGCAGTTTACAATTTAACAGACATATAAGAATTATCATACATAATAAGAGTTGACAGTTTGACAATTAGTTGCAAGTTAATGTGTGTTGGAAATAATTATAAAACAGGATAGGTTCTGTAACTTTTCCCGTTATTAGCAATTTCTTATGAATACAGTATCATGGGTTTAGTAGTTTCTCATGTTGAAAGGACTTTGGTTCATGGGATAGGAAGTTGCAGAAAACAAACTGAGGGGTCAGGGTCAGCTCCCTGTGAAGGAGGTAGAGTTGGAAAACATGGTTTATAGTTTTCTTCAAGCAACTTGCTAGTTCAGATTCAAGACCCTAGCGTTGAGGACCATTACACACACACATTACACTAGAAGTGAATTTTTTTTCTATATATTACAATATTGGCTCCCTTTTATCAAGCCTCGGAAGAACATTTTAGTGCTGGCCGGTGAGGTAAATGCTCTGATGCTCATTCAATTAAGCATTAGAGCATTTATCTTGCAGCCAGAACTAAAATGCTCTACCATGGTTTAAGAGGGAGCCATTGTTTAAATTTGGGTTTAAAATAAGACTTTTTTGCACAACTGTAAGTGAGGGTGGGTATTGAAGTTTTTGGCCTGCAATATTTTTTGCCCCGTCTGACCTTTTGAAAATATTCTGGAGTAAGGGTGTACTGAGGTCTTTTCTCCATTTTTAATCACTCTTTTGCTTGCTGCAAGCATTGTAAATTACTGAATGATTAGTGGTGGCTAGATAAATTTTTCATTTAGTTCCATATGCTATCTGGTTGTGTGCTAATGCTAGCATTAGTGCATGACCATAAATGAAACAAATAGAAAAAAAAGCAACCTCTTTTTGATAGTCACACTAGACGTGGGCTTAGTGTGTGAAAAAGGCCCACACAAGAGCATGCTAAGCCCATTTCTTAGTGTAGCTTAGTAAAAGGCCCCTTAATAGTTATCAATAAATATGTTCTACTAAAAAAAAGATTTGTGAATAGCTTTCAAAAGATACAGAAGGAAGAAGTTGCATCCCACTTTGAAGAATGAGGCCAGTGTCAACAGACCCAGGAAGCAGAGGCAAGATTGTTGGGATTGTAGGAGGAAGGGCATGAGTGTCCTATGGCCTTTTTTTTGTTACTAGACTGGGAGGAAATAAAAATACTGGGATGGGAGGGAATGTGCTGTAATTGAACATAGACAGTGTTTTTTTAAGTTTAACTAAAAACAAGAAAATTAGTTGCAATAATTAGATACCAATAATTATTGTTGCTAATTAACATCAATTAAAATTTACATGTACATTTTAACATTTCAGGATTAAATAAAACCTGAATGGAAAGAAGACATCACAATGATTGATTTAGTTGCCATCAAATTTACTGCGTAAAATGTGTCGCTAAAACTGCTAGAAAAGAGACATAGCATGTAACTATTAATTCCTTAGATTCAAGATTTACCAGCTCCCATCAAATAGAACAGTTCTCATATCTTGCTTAACTGGTGCTCACCAACTATGACCAAGAAACAAGTACCATAAAATACTGGCATCGAGATCAGGCCCTTGGGATGAAATCCAAGAAAATCAGTCTTTTTTTTAAGTTCTGTATTTTTTCTCCTAAGTACATAGTCCCAAATTATAGGAAACAATGCAGAAGACCTTAAGTTATTTACTCTGTTTCAATTTCTTGGGCAAATAACTAACACACTTAAGCTGTGAGCCATACCTTTAGTGCCAAACTGGAAAGGGTGTTTGAAACATTGCACTTAAAGCTCAGCTGTTTATCTAGATTTCCATCTGAATCTCTTCTTCCTAAGTCAGCAAGTCCTGTCCGATCCGATGCTGCCACTTTCTGGAATACGGTGCAAGTCATTCCAGTGAACCCAATAGCCTTTATCATATAGGCTTCTAGTGCAATGTTCGGTGAATACTATTATAATAAATTATATAACAATTAGTTAACCTTGTATTATTCCTATTTCTATGAAAGTAGGCTGTCAATAGATAAATTGTTTAATGGGCTCCTGAACCCACCCCTAGGACCCCACACCCAGTGGTTTTTCAGGATATCCACAATCAATATGCTTGAGTTAAATGTGCAATATACTGATAATACAGTGCAAGAACGAGACAACAATAGAATGAGTAAAAGGGTAAAAAATAAAAGCTACAAAGAACAGCTACAAATGCCAAAAGAAGGCTAAGATGTTCAAAAATATCATCTTGGAAGCCAAGACTGGATATATTCCATATATGGTAATTAAAAAGGTAGAAGGAAAGCCAAACAGCCGCCAACAGTTATTAAGGTGGACTTGGGGGAAATTCCCTGCTTATTCCTGTGATAAGCAATATGGAATCTATTACTCTTTTGGGATATTGCCAGGTACTCGTGACCTGAATTAGCTGCTACCGGAAACAAGATAACGGGCTTGAAAGATCACCGGTTTGCTCCGGTATGGCAATGCTTATGTATTTATTTGTCTCATACATATTAATTATGAACCTTCTGAAAACCTGAGGTGACTGGTACTCCAGGACAAGTTTAAGCAGCCCTTCCTCAGGTAAAACCCCATGCTGAATTAAACAATTATATACACCACAATATCTTATAGAATACACACAATTAAGCATCTAAAAAAAAACTATCAATATATTCAGTGCATAAGCATGGCCTTAGACAACCAAATATATGTTTAACAGTTATAAAAGTTCCAATTCTCCATTAGCTACATACAACTTTTTTATAACTAGAATATTTCATACAAATAGATAAAAATAATAAGTAGGTGAAACAATTAGAAACAAAAAAGGTAGATGAGTTATGTGCTTGAAAAATGGCATGCTTACTGTTGAGTAAACTTGAGCTCCATTAGCAAGTCTGTATGCAGCAATTCGCTGTAAACATTGAACAATTCTAGTACAGGCTTTGGCTTCTTTCTGTGCCATCCACAGAACACGTTCATCTGCCAGCATAATGTTACTTGCAATATCCACCATCACATCACCAAGCTAGAAAGTTAAATAAAACAAAAATCAGACAAATTTTAGAATACAAATTGAACAACAGTTTTTTTTTCAGGCCTAACAGCTACAGTACCCTAAGCCTTCACTTGCAACTAGAGAATGACACGGGAACAAATTTGCCCCCGTCCTTGCAGGAACTCAATTTCCCCATCCCCACGAGTTTTGTCGCTGTCCCTGTCCCATTCCTGTAAGCTCAGCCTTAACTGCACAAGCCTTCAAAGTCCCTCCTTGAGGGCTGCAATCCAGTCGGGTTTTCAGGATTTCCCGATCTATGTGCATGCACTGCTTTCAATGCATATTCATTAGGGAAATCCTGAAAACCCGACTGGATTGCGGCCCTCAAGGAGGGACTTTGAAGACTCCCTGCTCAAACACTTATGAGTTTAAAGAATTTGAGGTTTGTGCAGATGAGGACAGAGCTTGTAGGAATGGGGCAGGGACAGAAAAAGAACTTGTGGGGATGGGATGGGAAAATGAGTTTCCGTGAGGATGGGGAAAAATTTGTCCCTGTGTCATTCTCTACTCACAATAGTCTAAGTCATTTTTTCCGCACCTGTAACTCTATCCCCCTATCCTTTCTTGGTCACTCATTGCAGCAACAGTTAACTATGGAAAAATAATTGCAACTCGAGAACAGAGGGGACCATAGTGGGGAGCAGCCTAGCTAAGATGACATCCTGAATGATCTCAGTGGAACACTGCCGGATCTTTTCCTAAACTGATGGTCAAAAGGAAATCTAAGACCCGGGTTTTTCCTTCTGAATCCGGGCAAATACCTCGTCAATTCGGTCCGATGGATGTTTTCGTTGAGAGGCAGCCTAGGGTGGAACCGGATGAGAAAAAGCCCTCGGCTCGAGTTGGTCGGAGGACTCTCAGGCATCATTCGAGGCAGTCAGCTTCTCCCTGGAGGAGCGAGGAGCGCCAGTGCAGCCACACCCACGGCCATTGGCATTCAGCACGGCGAGTGAGGGAAGTGGGACAGCGATGTCGGCAGACAGCAGAGAGGGAGGAGAACCTGCTGTACTACGATTATCAGCTGTTTTTCAAGAACCTTCCACCGTGTGAACTCCTGGAATCGGTGGAGGAATGACAGAACTTATCTTCAATAATTTCCTCAGCAGGTACTGTGAACTCTAAATTGACTATGATAAATTTTGCGATAGCTCCTTTAAAAGAAACCCCAAGTGGTGGACCTGAACTCTATTTGGGAAGCAATTTCTGGGTTACAATCCTCATTGGGAACTCAGATGAAGAATTTAACTACTTAATTGTTCTGGAATATTATCAGAATCATTGATTACTCAGCAGAGAGTTGAAAAAATTGAAATAAATTTAGCTGAACAAACAAAAAGTTGAATCTATGGGGATACAGAATCAATTATTGATGAAAGACCAGTGGAAATATTAATCTTTTTTTTTGCAAATCATTTTTATTAAAGTCACCCAGAAGAACACACAGGATACATCATAAACATATACATAACAGATGCAAAACAGGAACACAACAAAAGCAGCTATGAATTATTCAAAACAAGCACCAGCAGAACAGGAGACATGAGCATCCAGGCAACCATATAAAATAAAAAAAGAGAAAAGAAGAAGGGATGCCCAAAATCTCCCATCCAAACCAAACCACAAAACAAGAATACCAATCAAAGTGATGGTAGGGAGGCACTTCGTATAGCTCCCCCGGCAGATGAAAAGGAGGAAAACAGCGGTTGCCAACCCCCCCATACTGCTGCCTCAAAAGATGCCATCCACCAAGTATCCCGGTTCCCCTGGCGACCCCACCAAGTGTTTTATTCTTAATGTATCTCTACCCTAATGATCCCCAGTACACGGGAAAGCAACCACACCATACAACACAAGCAAATAAACTGTCATTCCATCAAGCACATCACTTGCTGGAATCTGTCTGGAGACTAGAGGTAGCCACAGGAACGCCGCCCACAAAGCCAGATTTGCCCGAACCTCTGGGCTGGTAGACATCTGAGTGAGCCAGCATTCCATGGGAATAGCCCCGTCCTTAGTCCAATACTGTAAAATGGTCCGTTTAACCACTAACAAGGTCAAATAAATAAAGCATCGCTGAGGTACAGTGAGGCCCTGTGCTTCCAGCAAGGTTTGATCGCCCAGGAGAAGCGTTTTATAATCCCACTCCAGGTCATGCTGCAAAAGCAAAGAAAGCTGCGCAAAGGAAGAGTTCCATAAGGAGAGCTCAGGACACTCCAGGAAGGAATGCAGAAATGTCTCCGGAGCCTGCTTGCACTTAGTACACAAAGCATTTTCCCGTAAACCCATGAGAATATAAAGTCGCGGGAAACCTCCATGTCCTATCTCCCCTCTGATCCGTGATCCCCCAAGGTGAGAACGAAAGTGGGGTGTCTATAATGGTGGCCCGTTCCACCCATGAAAATAGAGTATGAGTCACCAGAACATAATCCAGATGAGAATATATATTGTGAGGGTTCAAGTAGAACGTGTACTCCCGGTCAAAGGGATGGCGGGCTCTCTATGCATCAACCACTGCGAGATGGTCGCAGAGGAAGTTCACCCCCTGTTGATGTGAATCCCTTGGGTGCGGCTTGGCAGGAGAGTAATCCAAAGTGGGGTCAGTGGTAAGGTTGAAGTCCTCTCCAACAATCAATTGATATGTAGGATATTGAGCTATTGCACCCAAAAGCCCAGAATAGAATTTATGGTTATGGACGTTCGGGGAGTAAAGATTACAAAATAGAAGATGAAAGCCCCAGAGTTCTCCCAACACTAGAATATACCTACCCTCCTTATCCTGAATGGTCTTATGGACGTGTAAGGGTAGGTGTTTATGCGTTAGAATCACCACCCCCCTCTGCCTATTATTATAAGCAGAGTAGCTCACATCTCCCACCCAATCCCTGCGCAGTTTCTCATGTTCGGCAGCAGACAAATTAATTTCTTGTAGAAACGCTACATCGATATGGTGTTGCCGCAACCATGTGAGAATTTTTTTACGCTTTATTGGAGAGTGGATACCATCAACATTACAAGTTGCTACTGTCAAATTAACCATAGCTGTTGAGCAAAAAGAGCCACCACTGTACCGATTGGGTGATGAAAACACAACAACCTAGAAGACAGACCCCCCAGCTAGGTCTATCTCCAGGGAAAAAATATTGAATCAACCACAAGGTCCCTGCAGCTCATCTAGCCCCCCTTCTGCTACAGAGCCTACCCGTCCCACCCCCCCATGCACCAGTCAACCACATCCATACAACCCACACATACACTCCCCCACCCCTATGAAAGTCCACCCCAAGACTTCCACGTCCCCCAGTCCAACTGAAGGTACGTTAGCTAGATTGTGAGCCCACCGGGACAGAGAGGGAAAATGCTTGAGTACCTGATTGTAAAACCGCTTAGATAACCTTGATAGGCGGTATATAAAATCCTAAACTTGAAACCTGCATGCACTCACCCACCCAACACCTCCCCCCTGCCTGGAATAAGGAGAAACCCAAGAACAGAAACATCCCACACAAGCCCTGAAAACCCCTTTATCCCACCCTGAAATTTCCCACAGCCATTGAACTATTACAGAATGGTCCCCAAGCCCCCTAACACCAAGAGGAAAAGTACGCCAATCCCCAACTAAAAAGAAAAAAAGAAAGACCAAAGAATCAGCAGGAATATCCCCAAAGTCCAAAAAAAGCCAGCATAGCTTAAGAAAATACAGCCCCCTCCTTGCACAAGATCAAAATACAGTAAAATACAAAGAACAGTAACAAAAAATATGACAGAGAAGCAAATGGTCTGGAGCAGGGGATTAGCAGGACCAGTAGACCAAGTGGGCCCTAGAGTCACTCAAAAGCACTGTAGGGGAGCTGGCCCCCCGGCTCAATTCTTAGACCACAAATACCAGCCCACCCAGTCGCTTAGTGATCCAGTAAGAACAAAAATGTGGGGATGTCAAGGAGAGAAGAGGAAGTAGAAAAATAGCAAAAAAAAAAAAAAAAAAAAAATGCTGGCTTGCAAGAGCAAGAAAAGGAGAAAAACGAGCAAGAGGAAAGAAAAGCCACTGGGAAAGACAAAACAAAATAGGCTAGGAGAATGGGCCCCATCGCCCAGAGCTAGCACTAAACAGCATAGAGCAATAGCCAAAGTCCCAACCCGCAGTCAGTTCCATCATGCAGCATCAGGTAATCCCGGGACCACACAAGTGAGACAGTCAGCCTGGTAGGCCCTCCAGAAATTTACTGATCTCAGCCGGTGTAGTAAGGTATAATGCCCGGTTCTCATGCTGTACACGCAATTTAGCTGGGTACTGGAGAGCAAAACGCAGCTGCTTTTGATGGAACTGCGTACAGTATTGAGCCATCGCTCTGCGTTGTTCCGAGACCCAGAGGGAGTAAACTTGGAACAGAAGAAGCCGTTGGTCTTCATAGGAAAGTCCGCCTTTGGATTTGTAGTTGATCATAAGCTGAGTTTTTTCAGCGAAGTTCAGAATATGAGCAATCACGGGGTGCGGCTTACAATCTCCATTTCGGCGCACCCCGATTCGGTACACCCGCTCAACAAGTAAAGGAGCTCCACCCATGTCCATTCCCAACTCCTTAGGCAACCAGGTGGAAACCAGTGTAAGCAGATCTGCCGCCGCAAGCGATTCAGGCAAACCTATGAGCCGTATGTTGTTACGGTGGCTCCGGTTTTCGAGGTCCTCATCTCTGTCCTCCAGCTTGCAATACTTTTCCTCCAGAGTCTGGGCCCCCGCCTCCAGAGCTACAGTGCGGTCCTCCTCGCCGACACCCGGTCCTCCACGTGCTGTAGGCGGGTGTTCTGCCACTCCACAGTATGCTTAAGGCCATCGACCGTAGATTGAAGTCGGGTGAGTTTATTGTCCAGAAAGGTTGTGAGATGTTTCTTGAGCTCTTCTATCGCGTCAGCTTGTAATACGACAGTTGGGCTGGTTTGCATGTGCTCCGAAGGAGTATGCGCCGCCATCTTAGAAGGGGTAACTGGGCCTCGTGAAAGTTTAGCAGGCTTCGAAGCCCTAATCGGCATACCTCTAGACCCCACCAAAAATGATATCGGCTGGTAGTCTATGAAAAACTCCAGCTGGTGGGATAGGAGGCAAGCACTCAAAGCACCGATTCAAAAGAAAAGATCAGAAAAATGGCTACAGGCTCAGGAGAGGTGTAGAGGCACGTCTGTTCAGGCTGAGTGCATCACGTGACCCCCAAAAATATTAATCTAGAAATGTTGGAGAATGCATCAAGAAGAAATAATTTGAGACTAATCAATTTTCCAAAATTAATAACTACATCCGCTCTTGATATGTTTAAGAGATATCTTACAGAGAACTTGAAGATTCCTCAAAATGCGTATCCCCCAGTTTCAAAAATTTACTATCTCTCGGAAGGGAAGAAGAAAACACCTGAAGAAACAAGCTCCAGAAATGGGCATGTTGAATTTAACAAATATTTTGGAGAGCTTGGATTCTGAGCAGATGATAATTGCTACACTTTTTGTCCAGTTAGCACTGGACTCGGACAGAGACTGGCTCTTGAAAATCTTCTTTAAGTATAAAGGTAAATTATTCCTAGATCAGAAAGTTAGAATGTATCCGGATGTTTCTAGAGTTACCCAAAAAAAGAGGAAACAATTTCCCCTTTAAAGCCTCCGGTCTTAAAACTTGGGGGTACCTTTATACTTAGGTTACCATGTAAATGTTATGTTAAGTTCCAAGGAGTTAAATATATTTTCTTTGAGTCGTCACAGCTTTCAAGTTTTATAATGGGTAAAGATGTGATTTCTGCAAGTACCCCCACTAAATCTCAGGAGGAAGGCTCAAAATTTTGAACTAGGTTAGCTATTAGGAACGCTATTCAGTTTTCTTTTGAAGATTTATAATGATTATGATTTATCTGACTTTTTAAAGCTATCCCCCCATATATTGTGGAATAACAATTGAGCAATGTAAAATATTTTGTTATTTGGAACTTCTTTTTTTGTAAAGATTTAAGACACTGCTTTTTTGGAATGATGTTGGTGAACATATAAATAACTGAAATGAATAAAGATAAAGTTAAAAAAATAATAATTGCAACTCTACAGCAGAGTAAAACATATCTATTTTTTATTGAGTACATTCAAGCACTAGCAACAAATCTGAAAGACCTACTAATACTGCCAACACTGCTTAAGAGATGAAGTATGCAGCTGAACAAGCATCATCTCTTTCAATTTCTTTGGTAAAGACTATGGAATAAATCACATTAAGAAAATAATGTGTTATTTTATTCCATGAGTTATGAATGCCTGTTTCATCCATATGACAGAGACAACAGGCATTTATTTTGGCTGAAATAAAAACACATGCAAATCCTTGAAATGACACTTTTACTGCAAAGGTGGTGAATTTCACGCAGAGGTGAACAAGCACCAGAGGAGATGGGGGAAAAAAAGGCAAGCACTTATCTTGACTTAGAATGGATAATATATATTTAAGTAAGCACATCATCTAAAAATCTAAAACCTGCACATTACATGTGAAAGTATGAAATAACATTTACAAACAGGGGGAAGAATAATGCTGATTTCTCTATTCATTAAATAACTGCTGTATGCTTTAAATGTACTATCTCAGAATTTCAAATGGTGGACATAAAAATTGCTTAATAGAATTTTTCTTTACGAGCCTTTATCAAATAAATGCACATTATTTGGAAATATATTAAAGCTTGAGCAAACACTTATGAATAAACAGCAAGGCACAACTGTACATTGCATTAAATAGATATTTAAGTCAGGTCAACAATATTTTCAAATTAGTTTTCTAGTATAAATTAAACAGGTCTAGACAATAAGGCTCTTTTTTTATATTACCTTGCTATATATAAATTGCTAATTTTACAGCATGAAAGCAAAAAAATTCTTAGTAAAGACCATCTGGCCTTATCAGTCTGTCCAGTAAATTTCAATTTAGCATAAGTTAAATTCCACACATCTTTCTGAAAGATACATTAAAGATTTGTGCCGCACACTGGTCAAAAAAAAATAAAAAATTAATCAACAATTAAAATTCAACTAAATTCAATTAAAATTCAACTAAAATGGCATGTCGATGGCATTAATCTGCCGATTAAAGAGGATTAATGCAATTAAGTTAGACACCGGTAGGGCATCTACCAGCACCATTTACAGAATCCAGGCCTAAGGGCTCATGCGCTAATCAGTTAATACTGATGTGCTAATTAGTGTAGAAACACCCACTCTTCACTCCCAGACATGCCCCCTCCACAAAAAAATTTAGCACGTATTCTAAGCGTGCAACTTCTTGATTTTCATATAGGCTCTCTATCGACTGAGTCATGTGTTTGGGTATTCCCATTTCCACTAGAATTCTCCATAGTTTATTGCGATCCACACAGTCAAAAGCTTTGCTGTAGTCGATGAAGTAAATGTATAGGGGTTTTTGGTATTCTTTGCTCTTTTCCAATATCCATCTAACACTGGCAATAATGTCTCATGTTCTTCGACCTTTTCTGAAACCAGCCTGAACTTCGAGCAGTTTTTCCTCAATGTATGATTGGAGCCTTTGTTGCATTATTTTAAGCAATATTTTGCTAACATGTGGAATTAATGCAATTGTTCTGTAGTTGTTACAGTCCTTGGTATCATCTTTCTTCGGTATAGATATTAACAGTGATCTTCTCCAATCGGTTGGTCATGTTTTTTCTTTCCAAATCTGTTGGCACAGTCGAGTGAGGGCCATGAAAGCACCTTCTGAGCCTTTTATTAATTCAATTGGAATACCGTCGCTACCAGGTGACTTGTTTTTCGATTAAGCTTTAATCGCTGCTATGACTTTTTCTTTTAAAATATCTGATTCTTCTTCGGCTTCAGTTTCCAGTTCAATTTTTTCTCCAATGTAATCCTCATTGCTTTGTTTGTATAAATTTTCCGTATATTCTTTTATCTTTTTTTAATGCTTTCTGGATCGCTCAATATCATGCCATTGGCGACTTTAAGCATCCCCAGTCAAGGTTGGAATTTCTGCAGCAATCTCTTAATCTCCTGAAAAGTTAATCTGATTTTTCCATTTACATGTTCTCATTCAATTTTCTGATAGCACTGACTGGTTTCCAATAAAACGTGGCGTTAGGCAAGGATGCATCTTGTCACCTTACCTGTTCAACCTGTACGGTGAAACCATCTTCAGAAAAGCAAATTTGGAAGAAGAGTGTCAGTTTCAAAGTTGGTGGCCAAAATATAAACAACCTGCACTATGCAGATGATATAATGCTCATCACCAGCAGCAAAGAAGACATGCTATATCTACTGAGAAAACTCAAAGCCGAAAGTCATAATATGGGTTAGAACTGAACATAAAAGAAGATGAAGATCATGAACACAGAAAATGATGAAGATTTTAAGCTTGGAGGTGATAGAATAGAAGTTGTAAATTATTTCAATCTCCTGGGCTTTTTTTTGTAAATAAAGAAGCAACTAGCAGAGAGGAAATACTCTGCAGAATAGCACTTGGTCGCTCTTCAATGAAGGCTCTTGACAAAGAATTCAAAGGCAAGGAGGTAACATTTCAAATGAAGATCAGACTTGTCCACACACTCATTTTTTCAGTGGTCAGTTAAGGATGCAAAAGCTGGAAACAAGGCAGAAAGAAGATTGACTCATTTGAGCTTTGGTGCTGGAGAAGGGTTTTAAGCGTGCTGTGGACCGCCAGAAGAACAAATCGATTATGGAAGAGATCAAATTGGCTATGTCACTCGAAGCCCAAATGATGAAGTTATGACTGTCTTATTTTGGTCACATCATCAGAAGAGAGAGATCACTGGAGGAGGACATCATGTTTGGGACGATTGAAGGAACCAGGCGAAGAGGGCAATCTGCAATCAGATGGATGGACACATTGAAAACAACCATGGGGATGATGCTGGAGGACCTTTCCGGACTAGCACAAAACCAATTTCTTTTTAGATCCCAAATTCATCAAGTCTCTAGGACTCGAGCACCTAATAACAAGGCATGTGCAGATTGCAAAATTACCACAGGACATTTCAGTGCATCCTGTGGTAAGTACAGTAAGCATGCACTAACACTTACCACAGCTTGGTAAAGAGCCCTTTTGGATGGCTCTGTAGTTCCAAAGAATGCTAGGACAGAATTATAAAACTGTAGCATATCAAAAGATGGACTGTATAACTCAACTGGGCAAATATGTCTCTCTAAATGGGACAAAATCCATAGGGTTCAGGTCCCTAAATCAATAACCTGACATTGTACTAATAAGGCAATATTATATTAAAACAGCCCAAGAAGTCCAAACAGATTATTTGCTATTTTGGATGGGAACGGTGATGGACCTCTCTGTGAGAGTAGAAGAGTACAGCACTCTCAGATGCTCTTAGTTTACTTTGTATATGTTTTGGTTGACACTGTCCTTTGTTTTATTGAGACTGTTTCTTGCCCAATGACATGTGATATCATTTTTGCATTTTGCAATAGTACCAGAGTACCCAAATATTGTAATGGAATAAACCACATCTTTAGACTAATAAATAGCATTTCATGTTCATGCAAGCATTAATGCCCACATTACTCTACTCTCTTCCAAGTATTCTGCATCACCTTCAGTTAGTAAACCTCACATTATCTTGATCATTAAACATAGAGCACAACAGCTTTATTATACAAAAAAACTGTTTAATAATATAACAGAGCATTCACTTACCAAAATACGATTTCCACCACATACTTTTGCTCCTTAATTTAAATTGCTTTTCATTTCACTGGCTGTTTACACAATGATAATATACACCTACCAAAAGCATGTTCCAGATGCATATTTATTGATAACAAAATAAGTTACCTCTTTGTATTTTTCAGCAAATCTTCCAAATTTTTCTATCATTTCAGCTACAAATATAATATCCATCTTGTCAGAAAAATTTGCAGCTTCTACAGTATAAGCCAACAATTGTCTGGCAGTTGCCACAGCATTCGTAAGGTTGAGAGGCATCTGTGAAGAAATCATAATATGATAGTGGAAAATGCAGGCATAAGGAACCAAGAGGATAAAGCTTTGGAAGTAGGAAAGTAAAAAAATATATATTATGTTTCCTTGATACGAATGTGCAAAATGCCATTGCACTGTAATTCTGTATTTATACACCACATAAACCTGTTGTCTTAAACCCGTGGAGGGGCATAATAAAAAAAAACGTCTTAAGTCCCCTTTTGGCCTAAGTTCTTAAACGTTCAAAGCAGAAGCAGGGAAAGTGTCCATAACCAAAACAAACGTCCTTGTTTTGATTATGGCCTGCCTCTACTAAACGCCCAGATCACAACTACGTCTACAAGTACACCCCCACGACGTCTACACTTTTTGCCCATAATGAACCAAAAAAACGCCTAAGCCCCAAACGTCCAACAGAAGAGCTTTTAGGCGAAGGAGGAGCCAGTCCTTCGCCTAAAAGCTGGATTCTGTAACCGGTGTCTGTCAAAAACAACACCAGTTACAGAATCCCCCCCCACAACGATCCAGGCAGGAGGGTGCGCAAAGCCTCCTGCCATGTCGAACCGTGACCCCTCCCCCCCTGACAACATCGGGGCAAGAGGGAGCTCAAGCCCTCTTGCCCTGTCCAACTGCGACCCCCCCCCGACGATATCAGGGCAAGAGAGAGCTCAAGCCCTCTTGCTGGGTTGGACCCATGTGCCTAAGGCTCCGCCCACAGGAGAGGCTTAAGGCTCCCGGGCCTATTCTGATTGGCCCAGGCACCTCAGGCCCCACCTGTGGGCGGGGTTTCTGTCGCCTGGGCCAATCCGGCCCCATTCTGGACCAGGCTGGCTTGTCGGACGGGCGGGCTTGGCACCCGTCCATCTGGCCAACTTACAGGTACGGGGAAGGGGTGGGGGCGTCGTGGGGTCGGTCGGGGGGGGGGGGGTCGCGGGTCGGCTGGGGGGGGGACGATCGGGGGTTCTGGGGGGTGCAGTCGTTGGGGGAGGGGAGTTGTGTTGAGGGCAGGAGGGCCTGGGATCCCTCCTGCCTGTATTGTAGTGGGGGGTAGGGGGCCGCCGGGGCCAGGAGGGCTTGGGCTCTCTCCTGGCCCGTTCCTTTCGGAGGGGGGTCGCCGGGACCAGGAGAGCTTGGGCTCTCTCCTGGCTCATTCCTTTTTCCTTTCGGAAGGGGGGGGTCGCCGGGGCCAGGAGGGCTTGGGCTCTCTCCTGGCTCATTCCTTTTTCCTTTCGGAAGGGGGGGGGGGGTCGCCGGGGCCAGGAGGGCTTGGGCTCCCTCCTGGCCAGCTCGTACTTGGCGCGGGGGGGGGGGGTGTAAAATTGCCGGGGCAAGAGGGCTTGAGCTCCCTCTTGCCCCGATGTTGTCGGGGTGGGGGGGGGGGTCGCGTTTCGACGGGGCAAGAGGGCTTGGGCTCCCTCTTGCCCCGATGTTGTATGTGTGTGTGTGTGGGGGGGTGATGCATCGCGGCAGGAGAGATGCCTCATCTCCCCTACTGCGATGCCATCACTCCTCTACCCGAGCTGCCACGACCCGCGGCAGGAGAGATGCCTCATCTCCCCTACCGCGATGCCATCACTCCTTTACCCGAGCTGCCACGACCCGCAGCAGGAGAGATAGGGCATCTCTCCTGCCGTGGGTCGTGGCAGTTCGGGTAGAAGAGTGATGGCATCGTGGTAGGGGAGATGAGGCATCTCTCCTGCCGCAATGGCTGAGGTGGGTAGGTTGCCGGACCGCTGAACTGATGGCGCCAGCGGCCATCAGCTCAGTGGCCCCCTTTTTCGGCACTTAGACCTGGTTTGACTTCGTCTAAGTCAAAAAGGTCTGTGCCGACTAGGCAACCTGTAAATGTTTTAGTTATACCTGTTGTACGTCCACCTCACGCCCACTGCCCTCCTCTAAACACACTTCTTTTTTCTTTGTGCGTCTAGAGGCAGTTGAAAGGCCTAAGCTGTTTTTAGATACGTCTAAAAACCAGCTTTGGTTATAGGTACTTGGACGATCAGGCTTTTTGATCGTCCAAGAAGCCATTTAGGACACTTTTTAGACTTTTTTTTTATTATTATGAACCCCATGATGCATAATAAATAACTGTTATAAGCTCAAACATAATATAGTACCAATTTGTTTTGAATTATGAAAGAAAAGAAGAAATTCCACCTTGATTCCTTACCTGCCTTCAACAAATAACACTTTCTATATCAAGGATTACCAACTCTGGTCCTCGAGGACTGAAACACCAGTTAAGTTTTAAGGGTACCTACAATGAATATGAATGAGATACATTTTGCATGTGATACTTTCATTGTATGCATGTTCATTCAAGTGGTATCTTGAAAACCCCACTGGTTTGTAGTCCTTGAGGACCAGAGTTTTAGATCCTTGTTCTAGACTAGGCTTGACCAACCTATGGCCCTGGGGTCAGAACCCAGCCCTCCATGTGCTTTTTTTCTGGCCCTCAGAGTTGGAAATTCATGCGGTGCTTACAGCAAGATTCCTGCTTCCCTGCCCCTACTCAGATCTCCGCATGTTTGAGCTGAGCAGTGTCAGAAATATCTCTTGTGGTTTCAAATCTCGTGTAATCATGAGGCCAACCTCAACTTCCAGCACCATGCAGCTCTGACTTGCAGGGAGCTGAGTCACAGTGGGGAAGCAGGAAGCCGTTTGTTCAGCAACTGAAGTTAGGTGCGGGGGAAAGAGACAGAGACCTAGATGCACTAAAGAGGATCGGTAAGACCGTGTGGATCTGCACCAAACCGATTTTTGCCCAATTCAAAAAGAACTATTGATGCACTAAAAAGTTTGCATGCAAATGATTCATGCGGAAGTTTGTCGTAATTCCCATCTCTCCCATCCGACTGATGGCTGTGAAAGCAACTCTCACACATGCGCAGAGCCGGCAGGGGAGGCCCTGAGAGCAGCCTCCTGCCACTCAGCTGTTCGGGGCAGGAAACCTTTTTTTTAATAGGCACAGATGCTGTGTGTTACACACACTATCTGCCCCTTTGAAAAAAGAAAAATAAAAAAAAATTCCCCCCTCTTTGATAACGGCCCACCTCGATGAACGGAGCACTGGGAATCCCCCACCCCTTTCTAGTGAAAATCGGCAGGAGGGATGCCCATTCCCTAATGCCATTCGCCCCCTGTGTGAGAAGCAAATGGCAGGAAGGATGCCCACTCCATCCTGCCATGCCGATCCTCCCCGCTGCAGTGAAATGGCAGGAGGGATCTCACTCCCTTCTGCCATTGAAGGCTCACCCCCGTGTCAAGAGCTCCCCCCACAAACATCCCCTACCATACCCCTTCCCCCCCAAAAAAAGGCAGGAGGGATGCCCACTCCCCTTTTGCCACTGAGGGCCCCCTGAACCTCCCACCCCAACCCCAAGGAAGTTGGAGCAGGAAGGATGCTTAGTCCGTCCCGCTCAGAGGCCCGCCAGTCCAAAATGGCAGGCCTTCCCATCCCTGGTACATCATGTGTTGAATGGGGAGTGGCCTAGGCCCTGATTTAGCTCAGACACCTAAGACCCCTCCCAAGAAATGTTACTTCATGGTATGGCCCATTTTATGCCAATGCACTACTAATGGGGTAGATGTCACTTTCCTACTGATGCAACTGTGATGTTAGATAACTTTGGTCCAAATCATGCATTTGGTTTTGCCAATGTATAGTTTTTGACAAGGGCACTGAATTAAATATACTATATATGATGAATTGCAATTGGAGTTATGTTTGATGGAATAAAGGACGTTAAATATTATCCGTAACTAGAGCATGTTGACAAACACCACACTTTCTGCACTTTTGATGACCGTTATATATCATAGACTCTGAAGGTTGCACGGGAGGCAAAAGGGAACAATTTTTCTTTTAAGGTCTTATTCCTGGAATAAGCAACCACCAAACATTTGACCTTAAAAAAAATGAGTGTTTTTCAAGAAAAGTCAATTCTTTCATATAATTTTTTGGACATCATTGGTCAAGTAGGAATATCTTAAAGTGTACACTAAATAAGGTACTTGCCTTTCTGTCCTGATGATAAGTAGTCTCTCTCTGTCCAATAAATTTGCCTTTGAAAAACCAGCTTAAATTCAACTTTGAGGATAACCGCGGTTTGTGAATCTCTTCAATAATTGCTTTGACTGTTCATTAAAATCAGAATCGTGAGTACAAATTCTCTTCAGGCAGAGAAATGGCTAAAGAGTAAGTTTCTTTTAAAGATTTTTGATAACTACTGTAGGCTAAATATGAATTTGTTGGTTTTCTGTAAACTTTGGTGCTGAAAGAGTTAAATTCTTTTGTGATATGACAAGAAAATTGATTTCCAATGGATCATAAGAGACAAATTTTGATCCTTTGTGTTAAACCAAGCGAAGAAATGTTCCAACTCCATAATCTCTCCTTGCCACAGCAAAAAGATGTCATCGATGTACCTTTTGTAAAATTTAAAATTGTTGCTGAATGGATGATCAGTGAGAAGAGATTCTTCAAATTGGGCAACATATAAGTTTGCAATATCAGGCCCGATATGCTGAGAACATCATCATATTAGTAAAGAAAATGTGATGTGGCATTACTATGAAGAGTGATTACCTATACATTCCAGTTTTGTTTTTACTATTCCTTTTAGTAGTAATTAATGAATTATACACCTTGCTTTTGAAGCCTAATTCCACAAAAGAAAGGAAAACATAAAATTACCTGATTAAACATATCAAGGACTCGTGTCACATCATTTGCATACTGGCACCGAGAATAGTCATCTTCTGCCCATAAGCCTCCTCGGTCACACATGCGCCTGGCTCTCCTCTCATCATGTGGGTTGCCAGAATATATTCCACTACCAGCAGAGTACCGAGTACATAGTAGGTAGGCAGTGATGCCAGCCAACGTTCTAGGCCACCTGAAGGGATGATTGGAGAAGACTGTTATACTTGCTATACAATCTCTGAGACTCAAGTTGATTTGAGCAAAAATCTTTCTTCGTGAACAAAGGACTGAGTCAACTTGAGCAAAAATTTTCTATTATCTTACCTTGTGAGCATTTCTTCAGATACATCCCAGACACACACAGAACACAACATTCATTGTGCTCCTCTGTCCTCCCCACTTCATTAAAGCATCTGGCTCCTTCCCCATTGCTGTTTCCCAAATCATCATCAGCGGCAAAATAGAACACAAACATTGTGGTGCTGTACTGCACTTATCTGTGATATGCGGTCCATTGATTTGCATTTTATTTTGCCGCTGCTGCCGATTTGGGGAAGTCAGCAGCAGTGGTAGCGGCAGATGGAGTAAGTGGGACATGGAAGCTGCAGCTTGTCGTACTGCCTGCATAACCTCTTATCAATCGCTGCGTGGTCACATAGCTGTACAGCTTACAGGGAACATTGCTGCTATGCCTACTTCCAGACTAAGCAGTTGTTTAAAGCTGCAGTAAAAAGTGATCTTAGAGTGCTCTTATATGAGTCATTCTTGCAAGCTAAGGCCACCTTTTCCATTGCGGTAAAAACTCAAATTTTTTTCCCTATGACCATTTTTAAAAAACTACTACCTCACAGGGCTGTGGAGTCGGTAGATAAATGTTCCGACTCTGACTCCTCAGTTTTTTGTACTTCAGACTCCGACTCCGACTCCAGGTACCTGAAATTTCCTCTGACTCCTCGACTCCGACTCCACAGCACTGGTTAATTTTCAGATCGTTAAAATGGAATGTCAAGTTGAGAGAAATGAGCATTTTTGACACCACCTTCTTTTTGCTTTTAATCAAGGTTCTAAGGCCGCAGAAGCTGCTCGCAACATTTGTACTGTGTATATAGTGGGTGCTATAGCTGAAAGAATCGCTCGTGATTGGTATGCCAAGTTCAAAAATGGAGTCGGTAGATAAATGTTCCGACTCCTCAGTTTTTTGTACTTCTGACTCCGACTCCAGGTACCCGAAATTTCCTCCGACTCCACAGCCCTGCTACCTCAAGAGCACTTACCGCCACCTATTTTGTAGGCAGTAAGGTCTCCTAAATTATTCGTGCGCTAACTGATTAGCACAGAAATATCCACTCACTCCCTCTGACCCAAAGCTATTTAGCTTGTGCACACTTAAGCATTTCCCTTGATAGTCCATTTTTGCTATGTTAGGTGTCCTAATGCAGCTTAGTAAAAGGTTTCAAAGAGAAATTAGCTTTAGCCAAACATTGAAGAATTAAGCAGTCTCCTCAACTCCCCAAAACTATGCAAACACATTTTCATATGCATAGTTTTACATTTTTCTCCCTCTACCCCCTCCCCAAAAAACACAACACTAAAATTCTAGAAATTCAAATAACTTAAAAAGATTACATGTTCGCTCTTGGCAAGTCTGAGGTGAAAGAAACTGAAGATTTGCCTTTATGTTCAAAAATAATAGTTTTTCCATAAACTTTCCATTCTGCTATGCCAGCCACCATTTCTCAAGTGGTAAAGGCAGCAGTACAGAAGTTTTTGTGTCACTGAGAAATTTTAGCTGATGGTTAACCAAAGGGACTAGGGAACACAGAGGGAGAAAAAATGATATTTGCAAAAAGGAGGGTGAGGGGGAAACAGAAATATTATGAACATTTTTTTGCTTAGGGAAGGCAAAAATAAATAATGCAATCAGAAAATGTCATTAATAAATGTAAAATGACTAAAAATTTTAAAGAGGAAACAGTACTTGAGGTACTTAAACAAATGAGAATTGATAAGGTCATGGTAAATACCTCCAGGTATGCAAAAGAAAACAAAATCTTTTAATAACATTTCCAGTGCAATGGGAGCAGAGACCCTGAACGGATGGGTAGTCAAACTCAAACTGCGAGTTTGCAGAAAATGTCATTCATTTTCTTTGGTTTCACCTCCTTTTCCCAGTGGGCTGTGCTGTGGCCCTTCAGTTTTTCCCTTTTACAAGCAAGTTTAGAAGGAATGAGAAAGTAGAGAGATTGATGCTGGGAAGGGGGGTCAGCAGAGAAATAAGGAGAGAGGGACAAAGATGCTAGATCTGGTGTAGGAGAGATAAAAATGAATAGAACAGTGAAACTGGAATGAATCATGTAAAAAGGAGACTAGATGGAAAGGGGAGAGAGGCATAGAAAGAAGACACATACCATATGGTAGGGGGAGAAGGCAGACAGTGGATGGAAGGGGCAGATGCTGGATTGAAGAGACAGAGAGGGCAGATGCTGGAAGGAAGAGAGTGAAAAGAAGATGAAAGCAGAAACCAGAGACAACAAAAGGTAGAAAAAAATAATTTTATTTCTATTTTGTGATTAGAATACATTAGATTTTAAATATATATCCTGCTAGAGCTGGTGTTAGACAACTGGGGACTGCAAAGCCCAAGCAGTGCTTCTTTAGCTTCCAGCTGGCTTAGGGTTCTCTCTGACCAGGGGGCAGTTGCCCTAGTTGCACTCCTCTAACACTATTCCTGTCATGTATGACTGCGGTATTCTGTTAGCATGATATTTCTGTGTAGCATTCTGTAATAATTTGGCTTATTCAGTTTTCTTGATAGTAGGAAGGAGAGGGGAGACAGGGGTTTGTTGATCCTTGCTCTGTATTATTTGTATTTATAAAATGACAATTGTTTCTTTTTATACTTTAATAAAATACGTTCAATATAAAATCATAACTGAGGACTGTGTGGATGGGGTCAGATGGTTTGCGGGACCGAGCTTACGGAAATGGTTTTTTAAAAAATTTCAGTCTTAGTAGTTTGCCGGTCCATAAAATAATTATTTTATTTCCGTCGGTCCATAAGTGTAAAAAGGTTGAAGAACACTGGTGTAAGTTACACAGCCCAAAGTTTCAACATTTCACCCTACCACTGACCACGTCTTTTGTAAAGTTCTAATTAAGTGCAATTTGATGAAAAATTAGGCATGATATCACATCTGACCACCTAGAGAAGTGTTCTTCAATTTCCTGCCAGTCCGTGAAGGATCAGCTAGGAAAAAAAGGCAGCTTACTTACTTCGCGGACTACTTAGGCTAACATTTCCAGGCAGCACCGGGGCTGCTAAAGGGGAGTTCGTGTGAACTTGGCCTGGTAGCTGATGGGTTATTTTGTGTCAAAGAAGGCTATTGGAGAGCCAGATGCACACCTCGAAAGGGAGGTGCGCGAAGCAGGCGCCATGCGTGCGGTGAGTCCGGCGACTGCACTGTTTAAAGTCAGCTGCTGTGCGCTGCACAGACAGTTACCGCCACTCTTTTCCCGGTCTTCCTCAGGCTGTCTGTGGAACAAGTGGAAGATCTCCTTGCTCTTAGACCTGGCTAATAGGAATGAAGGTCCTGCTGCTGCAACATGTGGTATGAAACTGGAGCAGTAAGACAGTGAGCGCGAGATGATACTTCCCGAGCTTTTAGGTAGGCTGAGGAGGAGAAGCAGGCCTTTGTTTCTCAATTGCACTTCTCAGGAAGGTGGGGTCCCGATTGTGTGGGCTGGAGACTACAGAACTCCTTGGACCGGTAAACAGACCAGCCTGGCGGCAGCACTGATTGGCAGTTACACAAACAGCACGGTACTATGCTCTCCTTAAGTTATATATTGTATTTTGTACTCGGGGTGGGAAGGATAAGGTTTTTTTCTCTCTGTTCTTTTATTTCTTAAAAATAACATCCTTGACGATTCTTTTTAAGGTTTGTCAAACCTTCAGTGAGTCTTTACAAGGACTACTATTTCAGTAATGAAAGACTAATGCAAAAAGCTCCCAAAAAAGTGGAAAAATTGTACTTTTTTTCTAATCCCAAAATGATCGACATCTAATCAAAACAACATTTAATTTTCTTGTGACCAATCAGTACTTACATTTTACTCAAAATCTGCTGAATTTTACACCATTTGTGGCATGTTTGGAAAATTGCTTTCTTTAAAAAAAAAAAAAAATAAATAAATTATTTGTAGCCTCCTATGGTAGTTTAGTAGTGGCATTTGAGTCTACACCAGTGTTCTTCAACCGCCCGTCCACACACCGATGCCAGTCCAAGGACCGGTGCCAGTCCACAAAATAATTATTTTATTTCCAACAGTCCATAGGTGTAAAAAGGTTGAAGAACACTGACCTAGAGATACAATAGCAGTCAGATGCCTTTAAAACTAACACTTCCATTTGAAAGCAAAAATAAAAGAAAAGCTACACAAACCCTTATTTATCTTTTTCATTTATTCCCATCATAGTTGCTGACCTGAACTCTCCTTTGTTGTTAGTCACCTTCTCCGGAGGGCAGTACTGTGCAGAGCTCTCTAACACCACAATATCTATGGTCCTAGAATTGTTCCCTCGTTTTGTCTGGACATGACAGCCCCAGTTTCCTGTTGATCTGGCCTGGATATTGGATATGGTTAAGGCACTATGAAGAAAAATGGAATGTTTATACATTTGCAACAGGTATACTCAGTAACCATAAACACCTACAGCAATAATCTACAGTCCTATTAACCAAAGAAACAGAAGTGAATGAAAGACTGCATTTCATTGACTCATATGAATATATGGGCTAAACAGCTTTTTAAACACAATTCTTTGGGTAAGGTACAAAGTACTTAAAGGCTATAGTCATGGGATAAAAAAATGAGATTTTTCCCTCCTTTGAAAAAAAGAAAATAGTTTAGTAACGTTGCTTCCGAGGTCACATCTAGAAACCATATTAATTTTTAAAACCAGTGTACAGACTTGTTCATGTCACAACCAAAGCTCATGTGTTGGAACATGTCATATTTGAGTAATCAAATGTCACATTATGCAGTTGTGACCTTAGACTCAAGAGAATCTCTGAAAAATGTTTTCCTCGCTAATATTGGGTGTTATTGATACATCTCTTACATTTAAGGATCAGCTAAATTCTCTCGTTAAAAAATGTTTCTTCAGCCTCCGTATCCTGAGAAGAGTGAGAGCGCTCTTTCATCAGCAAAACTTCTCTGTGTTGGTTCAGTCAATTATCTTGTCAAGGTTGGATTATTGCAATTCAATGTATCTGGGACTCTCAAAGGTCAGTCTGCAGAGACTTCAATTGATACAGAGCACTGCTGCCAAGCTCATTTTTGGTAAGAGTAAATTTGATCACGTAACCCCATTGCTCAAGGAATTACACTGGCTTCCAGTGTACCTTAAGAGTTCAATTTAACTGCATTTATATTAGATTTAAAATTTTCTAGCATTTTTATTACTTTTAGACTGGAATGTACACAGATTTTAGATTGGAATGTACACAGATCTCATCTCGCTAGAAGTTCAAATAAATTAAAACTTACATTTCCTTCCCTTAGTGGTAAAAATAGAACTTTCAAGAGATTCAGTCACTCTTTCATTTTTAAACTAACTGAGCTCTGGAATGAGTTACCGCTTTCACTTAGAAGTCTAGGTCCCTTTGTTTTATTTCGGAAAGCTCTGAAAACTTTCTTGTTTACTAAACACTTTGGAAATTAAGCCATTCTAGATTTCATTCTTCTTTTATATTTATGTACTATACTTACATTATTGTAAACTGAGTCGAGCACCTATTGGTTGAAGACCCGGTCTATAAAATTAAGTTTTAGTTTAGTTTAATTTCTTGATATTACAGATCATTGTGAAGTAATCTGAAACACTGTTTTCTTATAACTATATAAGGTAAGCAGTAATATTTGGTTCTTATTTATTCAGATTGATAATGTTAAATTCGTGATTTTAAAAATTCTCAATGCAGTCTCAGCTATCAGTTGACAAAGGGTGACAACAGTCACATTCTGGAGGGAGAAATGGCATATGAGAAGGAGAGTAACTGCAATAGCTAAGCCAAACTGATGAAGATATACCAAATAGAGGAACCCCTTCCATCCTGTATGGGTAGTTCTGAATGAAGGCTTTCTCTAGGTTCCAACTAAGATGGAAGCCCAAAAGGAGAAGAAAACCACTGACTCAAATATCATAGCCAATATAAGAATGACATTCTTAATTCAGAACTTCATTACTTATTTATACTTTGCAATAGTACTCTAAATGCAATGTTATTTTAACTTTGCATGACCATGTAAAAATTCCAGATTCACTTATTTTTAAACTGGACAGATTCTATATAGAACAAATACTGTCTGCTCATAGTAACTGATAAAAACAGCACAAGGAAGCAAACAAGGAGATGAATTATATAAGAACCACAGCAATATGCAGGCTCAAATTAAAAAAAGGACCTGGAAGGCAAGAAAGTCTGCATAAAGCATGTTCTACCCTGTTAAAAGTATTTACCTGGCAATCAATGAACAATTATGGATCATGTTCTTCTGTACAAAAATACCCTGTGTTTCATTTGTTTCAACAATCTTCCCATCCTGATACCAAAGTACTTGCATGTCCTGATCAATATATGAAGCCATGCATTCAAAAGGAAGACTATCTCCTTCAAAGACAACCTGACGATGAGATGGTGTCATAGAAAAGGATGGCAATTCAAGCGGAGGTTCTAGAATCAAAACAAAAACACAATAATATATACAATAAAAGGCAAATAACACCACAAAGCTCATTGTTTGGGCTTCAAAACAACCCTGAAAATGGAAGAGGAAATATAATAGTACATTTGATCTGTTATAACCATAGTCAGAAAGATTAATCAACCACAGCTTTTTCAGTGACCAAGGCTGTTACAAAGACACTGTGGCAGCTACAAGAAAAAAACAAAAAAAAAACCTCACACTTCAAATTGCAGTATTCAAGAGTTAAATTTTAGCCTTGACAAAGAAAAGCAATTTTAAATGGAAAAAAGTCATAGAATAAGACTTTGGATAGAAAGTAAGAGGATCTGTAGTAGTGGAAACAAGTGTGTAAAGCAGTATATAAAAAAAATGGGTGGCCTGGTTGAACTTTGTGATCTTGAAAAATTCATAATGTAGTTTCATTCCTTGTGACACACTGTTCATTTGAGACCAGAGCTTAAAAATTGCAAAGAAAAGCAGAAGCCAATTATTGAACAATCTTTCCCTAATGCTGTTATCGATGAATGAAATTCCACTGGACAAATTAATGTCTTCGCCAACATTTGGTACAGATAAGAAAAGATTTGATGAGGCCTAGATCAGTGGTTCTCAACCCTATCCTAGGGGACCCCCAGCCAGTTGGGTTTTCAGGATATCCCTAATGAATATGCATGAGAGAGATATGCATATAATGGCGGAGACCCAACTGGCTGGGGGTCCCCCAGGACAGGGTTAAGAACACTTATACCAAGCTGCCTTTAAAACTGCATTTGCTTAGAATACAGGTATGCAAGTAGTGGAATTTCTAAAATTGTCACTCATATATCAATACTCATTTATACATGTAAACTAGCTTTTTACACATTTAAATGCCATGAATCCTTCTAATATAACCAGCTTAGTCTTCTACAGTAGAACAAGATTTTTGCTGTCTTCTTATGCAGAGGTCTATCACTCGAACTCCCCCACTTTTGGAGAAGGAGGGGTATGGGGAATGCCCATAAACCAGGCATTTGATCTGCTCAGATGAATTCAAAACAATCCCTGAAGAAACAGTAATGTGGTTAAAACATTAACAAGCCTCTGAGAGATACAAGAATGTAAGAAAAAAATACGTTAAACAAGAAAAAAACAGCCAGAACATTTGTGGAGTTCAACCATTCCTCCCATGTAATCCTATCTACATAGTCTTCAGAATCAAATAATCAGACTGACAGCAAAATCTTAGCTATGGAGCTGACCATTAAGCTAGAGTCAGAAAGCAGGCACATCAGATAAATTGCTGGGTGGGGGGGGGGGGTTTCTAGTAGATCATCCCTATCTACTAGAAAATATATCATCAAGGTAAAAACCTAATCTCTTTTTCTAGTGCATTAGTGATGGTATGCTGAACCATAAGGACGAACCTAAGCAGTCCCCAAAATCGAGGGCGGGAGAGATGAGCCTATATATAATACTGAGGACCCAAAAGTGGCATCCTCCTATGTTGCTATGTCCACCCTGTAGAACTGGGTGAAAGTATGAAGAGAGGACAAGGTGGCTGACCTACAAATCTCCTTGGGGGGAACTGCCCTTGCCCACCCAGAGGAGGCTACTTCTCTTGTCGAATGCACCTTCAATGAGATTGACGGCTGTTTGCCACAACTGATGTATGCAGAGGAAACAGCTCTACAAATCCATCTTCAGATGGTGGCCATGGAAGCGGGTTTGCCTCATCTCGCTTGATTGGTTAACATGAAAAGATTATCTGAGAGTCAAAACTCATTAGTTATCTCAAAGTTAACACAGTAGGACTCTCCTGACGTCCAAAATCTTTAAGGCCTTGTCTTTCTTCTTGGACCATGTTGGATAAAATGCTGGTAACCTAACCTCTTGTTTGACATGAAATGCCAAAATGACCTTTGGTAAGAAAGAGGGAACCATACACCAGGTTACTCCCACTTCTGTAAACTTGAAGAATGTCTCTCTGCATGACATGTCCTGCAATTCTGAGACTCTCATGGCAGAATAAATTGCCACCAAGACAACTGCTTTGACTGTCAAGATCCATGAGGGAGGTTCACACAGGGATCTGCTGAATGCCCCTAAAACTATATTAAGTTTCCAGGAGGGAAATGGGTCTCGAATCAGGGGCCTTAGTCTTAGGGTATCCTTCAGGAACTTAACTATGAGCTGCTAGTGAAGCTCTCTTTTCTCAGTCCTGGAAGCACAAGAGCCCTGCTACTTGAACTCTTCCAAGGGACATCACTGTCAATCTCTTGTCAAGGCTCTCTTGGAGAAACGCCAGTACTGATGAAATTGAGGCACTGCCCGGCTTTAACTTTTCTCTGTTGCAGCAGTGCTGAAACATCTCCCATGCCTTAGAATATGCTGAAAGAGTCATTGGCTTTTTGGCACATAGGACAGTAGCAATGACTACTACTGAGTACCCTTTTTGGACTAGTGCAGGCGCTCAAGAGTGTTATGAAAAGTGTTATGGAATTTCTAGGGCAATTGGCTCCTGCAAGAGCAAGTCTGGATGCACCTGTAGTCAGAGACTTTGCTCCTTTTATAGTCATATGAGGTCTGCATACTAAGGGCGCCTGGGCCAATCTTTCCCAAGTGATGTGCTATTTGGCAGATCACGCAGCCTATCACGGGCCAGGGGTGAATATGTACAGTAGCCCAGTCTCTGGCCATGGCTGAACCAAGGCGTCTAGCCCTGCACTTTCTGGTTCATATCTTCGGCTGAAGAACTGATTCACCTTATTGTTTATTGCAGTTGCCATGAGGTCAAACATCGGACAGCCCCATCTCCTCACAATGGCTTGGAATGCTTTCGGGGACAATGACCACTCTCCTGGGTCTAATGTCTGTCTGCTGAGATAATCCGCTTAAACATTGTCTACTCCAGCCACGTGTACTGCAGAGATCACCTGCAGGTGTGTTTCTGCCCAAAAGAACAATGCTTTCATCTCCTGCTGGAGCGGAGAACTCCTGGTGCCTCCCTGCCTGTTGATATAGGCCACTGCAGTGGTATTGTCAGAAAAGACTGAATGCCTTGCCCTCCAACGAGGAGTGCAGCCCAGACAAACTGCTTGTAGTTCCAGCCTTTTGATAGACCACTTCTGCTGCGACGGAGTTCATGTCCATGAACTGGATGACCAATGCAATGCGCACCCCAGTCAAACAAGCTGGCATCAGTTGTCAGGACGACCCATGAATTGATTCAGAGTGGGATCCTTTTCGCTAGAGACAGGGTGGAGTCACCAGCTCATGCTGTGTCTAGCGGCTGCTGTCCAAGGGAAAAGAATTTGCAGGGAGACTCTTTGAGGTGACCAGCATGACAACAAGGTGTCCTGGAGGGGGCACATGAGCACTTTTTCCCAAGGCACCACTTCTATCATGGGTGCTATTGATCCAAGGACTTGAAGGCAATGCCACCAGTAGGCGCTGGTTTAGTCAATAGGTCTATAATTTGCGTGCAAAGCTTCAGTTTGTGTGCCTCTGGAAGAAAGACCCCCAGATATTCCAGGGACTGTGTTGAAACTAGGTGGCTCTTTCAAAAGTTTACAATCTATCACAGACTCTGCAGTGTCTCCACAACTGCCGCTACTGCTCTTTCTCCTTTTGCTCGGGACAGTGCTCTGATAAACCAATCATCCTAATTATGGGTGCACCTGCCAACTTGCTCTGTGAAGTTGAGCATCCACCGGTACCACCATAACCTTGGTGAAAGATCAGGGTGCTGTTGCCAGCCCAAAGGGAAGCGCTGAGAATTGATAGTGGTTCTCCAACACATGGAATCTCAGGAACATTCTGTGTTCCAGGAAGACTGAGATGTGAAAAGTAAGCTTCCGTCAAATCTAGGGTGGCCAGAAACTCTCCTGGCTCCACCGCTGCAAAGACGGACCAGTCTCCATCTGGAACTCTCTGCGTTGACATATTTCAGATAAAGGATGGGCCTCCACTCTTCTGATCCTTTCTTGGGCACAACAAAGCATATGGCGTACCTGGAGGAGCCCAAGTCTTCTGGAAGGATTGGTTCTATGGCTTGAAAATACAGCAACCTTTGTAACATTGTCCAGACCTTTTCTGCCTCACTTAATAAAACTTGTACCTCGCTTAGTAAAACTAAATAAGCGATTCATCAAACTAAAATAAAACTTGAAACTTCTCTGGCTGGCCTGCTGGCGAATTCACAAACCAGTTGGAGAGAGGGTGCGCAAACTTTATCTTGTAACCCTTTCTGATAATCTCAAAGACCCAGGAGTTGGACATTATCAATTCCCTGGCCACCAGGTAGTCCGAGAGCTGATCGCCAATCTTCACAAGAGCAGCTTGAGAGCTGGCGTCATTGTGGCTTTTGGCTGGCACTGTGGAGTGGGAACCTGAGCCTTGGTTCTTCTGGTTCCCGTAGAATTTCTGTGTGGAACATTGAAAGTTTCTTTGGGTAAAGGCTCCTGTTGAGTACTGGCGAGAGCAGTGGAACCTACAAAAGAAACCCGGACTCTGACTTCCAGCTGTTCAGGATCTGATGTCTGGAAAAGATCTAGGTCTGTGATCCTGTATACTGGCCATAAGGTCATCTAGGCTCTTGCCAAACCACATCTGGCTTCTGAATGGGAGCCTGCTCAGCACTGCTTCAGATATCGAATCACCTGCCCATTGCCTGATCCAAAGCACACCATGGATGGAGATTGAAAATGCTGAGACTTTTTCCATGACTGATTATATAATAGAGTGCATCCACTACATAGTATATTTCAGCTAGCACAAGCTGTGGCAGGGGCTCAGAATCCGCCAGGCTCTGATTTCAAAGTCTGAAATGACAGGTGCGTGAAATAAAGGAGGCAGCAGCTGCAATCTTAATCCCTAAGGCTAGAACTTCAAATTGTTTTCTGAGGACCATATCCAATCTGTGGTCTGCAGATCCTTTAAGACCACGCCTCCCTCACTGGATAGGGAAGTACTTTTGGTTACTTGGACAACCTGGGAATCCACCTTTAGCATAACAAATATATGCTAAAATTCCTAATCCCTGGGATACAATTTAGCCATGGTTTTAGCCACCCTCAGGGAGTCATTAGGGGGTCTCCTGGAGCTCTGTGAGAAGACTCTTCATGTCCGGGTGCCACAGAAAAAATATGGATTGAGCCCAGACCCTGCTCAGAAGAGAATACTGGGAGGATGGGATTTTTAAAGGATCTATCTTTAGTTCTTGAAAGAACTCAGTAATGATCTCTAGTAATGCAGAGGACTTAAAGTTGGCAAATGGAGGGATCCTCTCCCTGCTCTTTGTCCAAACTCACTTCCTGGTCCTCTGGATGGGAGGCTGCTTCTGCCTTGTGCTTAAGCTTGCTAGAGGAGATTAATAAATTCTGGGATTAAAGGCCCGAGAGGGAAACGCTCCTTGCCTCTATGGTGCGCATGGCTGCTGTCCCGGGGCTCCAAGAGGTGTTTCATTCCCCCTGATAGGACCATCTGCCTTTCTCCAGCTTCCAGGGCCTGTGAAGGGGCTAAGCCTGAAGCTCCCACCCGTATCGTATCCGTCTCGTATGGCACACGGACGCTCCTCAGCCACCCATTCAGAACAAATAAGGTATGATACAGGGGCATTAGGATTTGAGGATTCTATCCCTATTAGTTTTGAGCAAAATCAGGTGTTTTAAAAAAGTTGAAGAACTTTGAAAAAAAACTGGAAAATCTAAGATGGCCATTGCAGCAGCATTTTCGCGTCAAAAATATCTTAAAAATGCTGCAGGGCTGACCAAAAAGCACCAAATATATGATTTTAGGGGAGGGGAACCAAAAGATCTAACTGCAGAAAAATTTAAAAACATTTTTCAAGACCTACCCGATTGTCGCCATAGGCTGTCACAGCCTGTACTCACAGATCATGTGCTGGGGAAATGGGGCTGCAGCCTGCTTCATTCAGTTCCTTGAAAAAGCAACTGAATCTGGAGGGGGTTCACTGCCTCAAACTGCTGGTCAGCTGCCACACTGACATCTTTGGGCTGCCAGTCCAAATCCTCTATCCCCCCCTCAAAGGCCGCAATCAACACAGAAAAGGAGTGGCGGAGTTGAAGCTGCAGCTGGCACCATGAGCGGCCCGGACACTATTGATGCCTAACAGCCTATGCTCAAGCTCCAGACCAAATCAAGGAAGCAAGCAAATGCTGAGGGCCCAGAACCTTGAGCTCCACAAATCTTCAGCAAGCTGGCTATACAGATCCCCCAAGGATACACCCAACAGCTACATACTAAAATGTCTGCTCCTCTCCAAGCGGGCACAGAAGTTCCTTGGAGCAGCGTAAAAAACTGCAAACAGACCAAAAACTGAAAAAGGGACCGCAAAACAAAAAAAAAATAAATGGAGCAGATCAGACAGACATCTTCATGCTTACCTGCAGAAGGAAAAAATAAAGGGGGCAGTAGAGTATATGGAGAAGTAGGAGGAGTTAAAAAGCTGTATGTTTGCGAGCACAGATGAGTACCGTATGGGTCAACATACCATCCCTACTGCACTGGAAAACCATGCTATTTTATGGAAAGAACACATTTTTCCAGGTCTGTCTTAGAATACCCAATTGTCAAGGATGGCTTGTTTGGCTTTAAAGAGTCAGGTTTGGCTATTGGAGCTAATTTTTTCTGTTTCCCTTGTAAACGTTATATATAGTGTCCCCTGAAATGTAATATTTTATGACTCTGAAATAAACTTTATTATGAGTAAACACACGTTATAAACTACGCAATGCAGTCACCATCAATGGATATGACATATGACAAATGTGTTTTAAACAGTGGTAATTAAATCTCGAGCATAAGCGGCTCTTAGCCCCCGTTCAATATAAGAGGTAGGAAAAAGCCTCAGAACCTCACTTACACCATATAAAAACTGAGTGGTAGTTCAGGGGTAAGGGAACCTCCAGTGTTCTCCCCAGAAATTTTTTCCAGCCGGGTGGCATGAAAAAGTAGCCGGGTGGGGCGGGACGGGGAAATTTGGTGGTGGGGAAAATTAAGGGCTCCTTTTACTAAGCTGCAATAGCGTTTTTAGCGCATGCAGAATTGCCGCGCTACACGGCTAGAAGTAACGCCAGCTCAATGCTGGCATTAGTGTTTAGCACGTGCGGCAATTCTGCGTGAGCTAAACGCGTGGTAAAACTGCTAGCGCAGCTTAGTAAAAAGAGCCCTAAATGTGTACTATTTGTATTAGTTAATTATTAGTAGTTATTTTCCAATGCTCAGTATGACTGCCTTTCTTAAGGTTTGACACTTGTTCCATAATTTTTTATTAAATTTAAGAAGTATGTAATTCTAGAAGTGAATAATTAGATATTTGCCCTCTTTCAAATGGTATAGAGCAGCGTCTCTCAAACTTTTTTAACTCCGGCACACTAAACAGAGCAAATGTTTTTTGTGGCACACTAAATGCAGCAAATGTTTTTCATGGCTGGAAAAAATTTCTGGGGAGAACACTGTTGCCATTAGTTTTCAAGGTCCAATCACGTCAAAGAATGATGCTTATCTGAGCAGTTGAATAATAAAAAGAATGGATAAGATAACATGAGAAGTGAAATTGTCATGAATCAGAGGGATACATACCCTGTAGGTCCTAAAAGCAGGCTCGTGGATTAGATATAAACTATGAAGGCAGTGAGGTACCTAGCAAATGTGACACCCGAGGCCCATCATTTTTTTTACACCCCCCCATCTGTATGAAAAACATGATTTTTAGTAACAATCCACACATCACACAAGAGTGTACCTAGGAAAAGGCAGCATCTTTCATACTGCAGTGAGAAGTACAACATCAATACACCCATTGTAAAACTAAACAAGCCAGACTAGTACAGATCAATCCTACACCGTCAATCCTAACAGAAAACCATGTCTTTCGAACACACAGAACACACCTTCGCCTAGTATGGAATATGTAATCACAACTAACCCCTCCCTCTTTTACAAAACTATAATGTGGATTTTAGCCATGGTGGTAACAGCTCAGACTCTCATAGAATTCTGAGCAATTACCACTATGGCCGTTGCTTAAAAAAACCCTCTACAGTTTTGTAAAAGGAGGGATAAAATAGAAAAACGTAGACAAAGGTTAAATTGAACCACCACGAAGCTGGACTCTGTATACAATGCAATACCACAGAAACAGCGATGCATCTCCCCTAAAGCAAAAAAAAATAAATATAATTTTTTTCTACATTGTCTTCTCTGGTTTCTGCTTTCCTCAAAGTCTTGTCACTCTCTTCCTTTCATCCACTGTCTACCCTCTGCCCCTTCTATATGGCATCTTCTCTCCTTGTATTCCCCTTCCATCTCTCCCTTCACCCCTATTATTCTGGCATCCATCTTCTTCCCTTCCCTCCTCCAATGGTCTGGCATCTCTCTCCTGTTCTTCCCTTCTCTCTCCCACACGTCCATGGTCTGGCATTTCACTCTCTCCTCTCCCTTCCCCCCACTTCCATCAGCATCTACCCCCTTTCTTTCCCTCCAACCCAATTCCATCCAGTATCCTTCTCCCTTATGTCTCTCTCTCTCCTTTCCCTGCACACCAATTCCATCAGCATCTGCCCCCTTTCTCTCCCTCCACCACCATTCCATACCACCCTGACCCCCTTTTCTCCCTCTAACACCCTTCTATGCTCCTCTCTCCCTCCAAACCAGCAAGGTCCCATGATGACTGCTTCTGTTGCCTCTGCCTCTGGAAGATGTAAGTGATGTTGGAGGGGGTGGGCCGGAAGACACAGGGAGTTGTGGCAAGGTTCCGCAATGACTGCAGCTGCCAGTCCACCCCTTTCGACGCCACTTACGTCTTCCGGAGGCAGAGGCGGCCAATGCAGTCTTCGCAGGACTTTCCTGCACTTCAGTGTGGCTGCTGACTATGCTTCGGAATAAGTACGGCAGCCGCGCTGAGGTGCAGGTGCCATTTAGAGCAGCTCGGAAATTCTGGATCCGGCCAGCTGTGTACCCCTCTAAGGCTGGCACCCGGGGCAGTCTGCCACTGTATGAGGGGACTAAAAATAATAAAAAGAATGGATAACTTGACCGAATTAGACATGTCATACAATTATAACCACAAAAATATGTCATAAAATGTAATTCTAAACTCAAAAGACTCCAGACGAAAAGCAGACTATAGAAAGAAACCAGAAAAGACCGGGTAGATGAAAAGTGAAACCTGGGAAAGATCTAAATTATTGTTCAAATGAGCTTCTATTAAAACCAAAGAATAAAACCACAGCACTCGGGAAAGTAAAAAAGGGAAAGTAAAATGGACTTACCGAAAAGGTCTCTGCACTGATGAGATAAACTCGTACGCAGAATAAATGTGAACTCGCGACAGTGTTTGATCTGTTGAAAGAGGCGCCAAAACAGTGTCGGCAGTGGATTGAATGCACACTGATAGGGGAGGGGCATCGGGCTGTTAAAAAAGGCTGTTTTAATAAATAAATACTGGTGAAAAACTAAATAAAAAAACCAAAACCATGATAAAATGCCGAACCTGACTGCAAGTGGTAGTGAAAGTAGCATAAGGCACCCGTAGTACTGTTAGTGCCAGAGCTGCTTAGAATAAAGAACCGTGCTGTACATGAGGAGAAAAAAAGAAAGAATGAGGTGATAAGATGTAAAGTGCTGGCCCCTCACTGCACCACTTGATAAAACTAAGGAGCGATGTTCTAGAGCAGGGGTGCTCACACTTTTTGGGCTTGCGAGCTACTTTTAAAATGACCAAGTCAAAATGATCTACCAACAATAAAATTTTAAAAAAACACAAAGCACACTGTACGCATAGAAAATGTTAATTATCATTCCTATTCCGGGGGTTTTTCAAAGAGGTCAAGGCAGATGACTCTATGCACTGTCACCTCAGTAACAACCATACAAAAATAGACAAATATACCCCCTCCCTTTTTACTAAACCACGATAGCAGTTTTTAGCTCAGGGAGCTGCGCTAAATGCCCAGCGCTGCTCTCGACGCTCATAGGCTCCCTGCGCTAAAAACCTCTATTGCGGTTTAGTAAAAGGGGACCTTAGTGTAAAATATAGACAGCTGATATAAATTCAGACACATTTTGATCACTAAATTTAAAATAAAATCATTTTTCCTACCTTGTCTGGTGATTTCATGAGTCTCTGTTTTGCACTTTCTTCTTCTGACTGTGCATCCAATCTTTCTTCCCTTCTTTTAGCCTATATGCTTCCTCTCCTCCAGACCTCATTCCCTCCCCCAAACTTTCCTTCCTCTCTCCCTGCCCTTTCTTTCTCTTTGCCTCCCTTTATTTTTTTTCTGTTTCTCTTCTTTCCTTCTGTCTCCTTGCCTGCCCTTTTTCTTTCTTTCTCCCTGCCCTCCCACAAGCCACTCCCACTGCCATCGGGGACCAGGACCCAAACCGCCACCAATAACAGGCCCGAAAGCCGACGCTGCCCCAAGCTCTCCCTGCTTCGGCCGACCAGTATTCCTCTCCCCGAAGTCAATTCTGCCGTCGGGGAGAGGAAGGCTGATTGGCCCAAGATCGCGATCCACCTATTGGGGGAAATGCTGTCGGGTCCTGCCTTCGCGGAAACAGAAAGTAGGCAGGACCCAGCAGCAAGAAGAGCAAATGCTTCACTAACCTGTCTCCCGCCTTAGCCCGTAGCGAACGCTTGCTTCAGGGCTCTCAACATGTGTGTGCCGGCTTCCCTTCTCCCCCCCCCCCGAACATAACTTCCGGTTTTGGAGGGAAGAGAAGGGAATCCGGCACGAACATGTTGAGAGCCCTGAAGCAAACGTTCGCTACGGGCTAAGGCGGGAGACAGGTTAGTGAAGCATTTGCTCTTCTTGCTACCGGGTCCTGCCTACTTTCTGTTTCCGCGAAGGCAGGACCCGGCAGCATTTCCCCCAATAGAGCCCCGGAGCATAAGTTAGCTACGGGCTGAAATCTCCAAGCCGGGTTTTTTTAGTTGTTTTTTTAATGTTCAGCAGCGGCGGAGGCAGCAGATGATAGCCGGGCGCTGGTCTAAATTAGCTGGGCGGACCGCCCAGCTAAAAGGCCCTAGGGAGAACACTGGGAACCTCATCGGCATAAAAAACCTCCTCAGTTGAACTTTCTAATAAAATTTTGTGCAATTCAAGAGACTTAAGCCACTTGTACATTAAACAAAATATGTCTAATACTCATCTGAAAGAAGGATCCACCACACCAATGATGGCCAGTGTTTTGCCTGTGCCGGCTGCTTCAGGATATGGAATATTGGTCCTCTCTTGCTGCTTGCATAAGTATGGACCTCTTAATCCACTCCACGAAAGCTTTCCACAGTTATGCAAAGCAGGAAGAGGGGACCACTATTCTACATCATGAAGCAGTCAACACAGGCGAAACGCTGGCCATCATCAGTGTGGCAGATCCTTCGTTCAGATGAGTACTGGACATATCCTGTTTAAAGTACAACTAGTTTAAATATCTTGCATTGCTCAAGGCTTTATTAGAAGGTTCAACTGAGGAGGTTTTTTATGCCGATGAGGTTCCCTTACCCCTGAATTACTAACCACTCGGTTTTTTATATAGTGTAGGTGGGGTTCTGAGGTTTTTCCCTACCTCTTTTTCCTACCTCTTATTTTGAACTGGGTCTAAGAACTATTTACCACTGTTTAAAACACATTTGTCATATGGCATATCCACTGATGGTGACTGCATTGCGTAGAATTTTTTTCCTGACTTATTTTCCATTTGTGTATTTTATGAAATGTGTATTTCATAAAAACAAGAAATAATACAGTAAAATCTGTAGGAGTGATGAGCACTTTTTTGAGAATGCTGTCACAATTTATAATATTTTTAAAATATATATATTTATGGATATGATTGTCTTTTTTTTTTTTTAACAGAACCACTGAAGTCTAAATCCTGGATTTGCACTAGTAATTCTAGCGAGAGAATGCAGAGATCTTTTTTTTTTTTCTATATCAGTTAGACTATTCACACATTCACCTAATGTTAAATCCAGTTTTTGTTTGGTTGTGCAGTTTGGTTTCATGATTCTAATAGCTGGGTACCTCAATGACTTTCAAAATTAGATTTAGGGACTATACTATGACTATACTAGGGACTATACTATGACTAAAATATAACCTAATCCATAAAAAGGATGCAACTTTCTCACCATCTTCAACTTAGAATAATCTATCCTCTATCTAGCTATCTGTGGTTCCATATTCAAGCTTTTATGTGGAGTTAAATAATTGGCTGAATCCATTTTTTTCACAAGTCTTTTCCCTATATAACTATATGTCTTAATCAAAGCATTCTGGATTTTTTTTTTTTAATTTATAAGAGCTTAAGGTATGAGGAATTATTTATTACAGGTTTGGTAGCAAGAAGAGCAAGGTTTGGTAATTATTGTTTTATTAATTTTATAAAGTCTTTTTTGTGTGTAAAGCATGTTTCACAAACAGAAACAGGATCTAAAATTGCAAGGTAGAATATGTGCATATAAATATGTGCAATGGACACTTATAAGCACACCAAACACAGCTGTTACTGGGATGTCATTTGGATGGAGTTGCAATATATGCACATATTTTTTTTAATATTGTATGTATATGCAGAGAAGACATGCATATATTTACACCTTTGGTGCAGTTGTAAATCTGTGTACTAGTGGAGGTACAGTAATTATAAAAGCCTATTTTATAAAGGCATATAAGTATCTACGTTACCTTTACAAAACAGTGGCTCAGTATGACCACTTTTCAAACAACGTGGCTCTATCTCCAAATATCCCTAGGCCTGAGTGTCCCCAAATGGAGTTGAGAGCATTGCTTTTGGGTTCAAGACCTGGGCAGGCCCTCCATAATGATATTATGGCCTGCACCTCCAACAAGTCAAGCTTTCAGCGACATTATGAATGGTGCTGCACCCACACAAAAACTGATAGGTGCTGCCCTAAGCTCTCTTCAACGTGAACAAATACATTTTGATACAATATCAACTTAAGTTTTATTCTTATAATCCCAGCAATGAACAGATAAATTATATCTATCCATATAAGTCAGTGGTCTCAAACTCGCGGCCCGTCAGGTACTATTTTGAGGCCCTCGGTATGTTTATCAAAATCACAAAAGAACAATAAAACAGTTTCTTGATCATATGTATCTTTACCTATAAATTACAATATTATTATTAAGACTTAGCCAAAAGTAAGATTTATAAACTATAATGAGTTTTACCTCATGCAAAATTGTCATTTCTTTAATAAGACATTAACTATTTTTTTCTGAGGCCCTCCAAGCCCAAAATGTGGCCCTGCAAAGGGTTTGAGTTTGAGACCACTGATATAAGTGCTTCTAAATATTGATCAGAGATACTTTAGACATTCCCAGAGTGTACATTACTTACACTTTACTCTTCATTGTTTCTCTTACCGCAAGTTAGGAATTCTTGTCTGATACCAGTCACAAGTTGGCCCTGCAGTGACTTAGGGTAGGCACATTTTGTCTCTTTCACTGTCACATTTCTTTCTTTTATCCATTGGAACAGCCAGAGTATATTGCAGTCACATAAAAAATAATCTGTTTGAAATTCTCTGTAATGAAACAATTATATTTCCAAAGACTTTAAGAAATACAGAATTGTACAATTCTTATTTATGATTTTTGATTAGGACTTACAAAAAAAAAAAAAAAAAAAAAAGCACTTGTAAAAATCGTTTCACACCTGAAGAAATGCAGATTTTTTTTTAAAAAAAATCATAAATACAGTATGTGAACCTTCAAAAAGAGATATCTTCTTCAAATATTTATTTAAGTTATTTATATACTGCCTATCAACGGAGGTAGTCGAAGCAGTTTACATTCAGGTACTCAAGCATTTTTCCCTATCTGTCCCAGCGGGCTCACAATCTAACTTTTACAATGATTTATCAGGAATATTTAATTCATGACTTATAAAGCCAGGGGTATCAAACTGCAGTGCTGAAGGGCTGCAAATCAGTCAGATATCTAGGCTTTAAAGCTGTCCATAAGGGGATGGAGAGAAATTTGCAAGCATTCCCCCCCCACTGTATACATAAATGTCTCATACCTATTCATTAAGGCCCAAATTCTATATACATGTGTCCGGTATTGCGCATGCAAATCGGAGCACACAACTGATTTGCGCATACAACTTAAATTGTTTAACAAGTCAAATGGTGCTTATAATGGGCAGTTGGCAATTAAAAACTAATAACTGGCACCAATTATATATTACATACACAACTTTGTAGGCACATTCTATAGTGGTGTGTGTCATTGCTAATGTGTGAATCTCAAAGGGGGGTGTGACCAGGGGACAAACATGGGTGAATCATATTTGTTCCTAAAAGTTAGGTGCACTGCTATAGAATATGTCCGATACATGCACAACTTACAACGCTAGCCAAATTATTATGGATTTTGGCAATGCTGAGAGCTGCTGTACAGTAAAATCTGTGTAAACTAGACTGTGTTTGTCTGATGCTTACAGCATAGAATATGCTACCTCAGAATGACAGCTGAGATGGAAGACTACTGTATCTTTCATTGGCTGCTCAGGCCAGCTCAATTACATTGCAGTACAGATGGACCATAGCAAATTGTTATATATTGTAGGATGATTGATACTACAGACTGAAATACCTCATTTTTGGGTGTACTTGGTATCTATTAAGTACAAGGTATTTAACAAGCCTTTCCTTCTCATTAGTGAGTAGTTGTACACTTCTTCCTCCGTATCCACTGGGTTAGGGGCAGAGGTGGCCCGCGAATATTAAAAAAACGCAAATAATATTTGGGCCGGCTCTGACCCACCCCCCCACTTTCCCCCGGCATATCTTAAGCCTTACCTGGTGGTCTAGCGGGTTTTGGGGGCAGGAACAATCTTCCTACGCTCCTGCCCCGTCCAGATCACTCATAGGAAATGGCTGCCGTGAGCTCCCGTCGTAGTCTCGAGAGCCGCTTAGAGCCGCTTATAATAAAGCACTGTGTAGCTTTGGGCAGCAAGGCTTCCAGATTTAATTCCTGCAGGGAATCTGTAATAATCTCCAGCAATGCTATTGGCTTGAAATGGTGGTGTACCGTTGGGTCCTCCCTTTGATTAAGGGCCACCACTGACTCTTGACAAGCGGCCTCTGTTTCAGAGCCCAAATCTCCTAAGAGCGAAGATTCATTCTGGGGCAGAAAAGGCATTGACTCTGGGGTCTCTCCAATCTTTCTCTGACTGGTCTGGTTCCTGATTGGAAACCTTTGCTGGAGAAGCACACTTTGGGAAGTAAAACTCCTGTGAGAAGCCACAGGTGCACTTTCAGCAGGTGCAGAAAAACTCTGACAATTTAAGTAAGCTTTCCACATGAGACACAAAATCAGGGATAAAGCCCTAAGTAGGAAGATCAGAGTACCCTTCAAGGACTCACCTTGTTGTCCCTTGGGTTCTCTGGTGTCCACGCCTCTGCGTTTCACCAACTCATCCTCCAAAGGCTCTAGGAGGGATTTTCACCCTGACAAATGAGCCCCTTGCGATTCCCCAGCCTTAGAGGTACAACAGAGTTAAGCCCAAGGCCTTCACCCCCCTTTTTATGTGCATCATGACATGTGGCATATGGATACTCCTCAGCCAGTGCAAACCTGGTATGTTACCAACATTTTTAAAATTAACTCCGTCTCACAATCAGCTCAAGTAAGTCCCCCAAATTCTGTAGAGCTAGCAAATTATTTGTCAGAAAATTAATAATCTATGATCATCTTGTTCATTGGTTGTAAGTAAGAAACAGGAATTCCTACCTCTGCTTACCTTCTCTTCTTATGTCAATCTAGAGTAGGGTACTTTTGCTAATCCTGATTGGGATGAGTTTAGGAAATTTTTATAGTAAATATGTGAAATCATACTGTTCATTAGATATATGCTCCCCGGCAGTGATGAAACTAGCGCCTTTACAGTTTCAATTACATCTGTTTATCTGGATAACTTATCTGCTCAACAGTGGCACTTTTCTTCCATCTGGAGGTCATATCATCATAACTCCAATTCCCAAGGATCCTAAGGGATCTGTATCCCTGGTAGCTAATTATAGGTCCATTGCGCCAATCCCATTCTTTATAAAAATTATGGAAGGTTTAGTAAATAACCCAACTGTTGAATTATTTGGAACATTTCTCCATTTTGCATGGATCACAGTCAGGATTTAGACCATCATATAGTACAGAGACAGTTCTGGCATCACTAATGGATAATTTATGTACCGTATTTTCGCGGATATAACGCGCACCATTGTAAAACGCGCACAGGGGTATAGCGCGCAGAAATCACGATGATATGTACAAAAACTTTTCTATACCGCGCTCAGGCATATAACGCGCATGCTGCCCGACTCTCCTCTGGCCACCCCGACTCTCCTTTCGCTCTCCCCGACTCTCCTCTGGCCACCCCGACTCTCCTTTCGCCCTCCCCGACTCTCCTCTGGTTGCCCCGACTCACCCTGACTTTCGGTGCACTGCCCCGACTCTCCTCTGGTTGCCCCGACTCACCGTTCACCCGCCCTGACTTTCGGTGCACTGCCCCGCCTCTCCGTGCCTGTCCCCCTTGAAGTCCTGTCCCCCCTTGAAGGTCTGCCTGTCCCCCCTTGAAGATCTGCCTGTCCCCCCTTGAAGTCCTGTCCCCATCCTGAAAGCCTGATGCCCCCCCTCGACGTCCGATTCTTCTCCCCCCTCGGCAGGACCACTCGCACCCCCACCCCGAAGGACCGCCGACTCCCCGACAATATTGGGCCAGGAGGGAGCCCAAATCCTCCTGGCCACGGCGACCCCCTAACCCCACCCCGCACTACATTACGGGCAGGAGGGATCCCAGGCCCTCCTGCCCTCGACATAAACCCCCTCCCCCCAACGACCGCCCCCCCCCCAAGAACCTCCGCCCGTCCCCCAGCCGACCCGCGACCCCCCTGGCCGACCCCCACGACACCCCCACCCGCCTTCCCCGTACTTTGTGTAGTTGGGCCAGAAGGGAGCCCAAACCCTCCTGGCCACGGCGACCCCCTAACCCCACCCCGCACTACATTACGGGCAGGAGGGATCCCAGGCCCTCCTGCCCTCGACGCAAACCCCCCTCCCTCCAACGACCGCCCCCCCCCAAGAACCTCCGACCGACCCGCGACCCCCCTGGCCGACCCCCCCACCCCCCTTCCCCGTACCTTTGGAAGTTGGCCGGACAGACGGGAGCCAAACCCGCCTGTCCGGCAGGCAGCCAACGAAGGAATGAGGCCGGATTGGCCCATCCGTCCTAAAGGTCCGCCTACTGGTGGGGCCTAAGGCGCGTGGGCCAATCAGAATAGGCCCTGGAGCCTTAGGTCCCACCTGGGGGCGCGGCCTGAGGCACATGGGCCAAACCCGACCATGTGTCTCAGGCCGCGCCCCCAGGTGGGACCTAAGGCTCCAGGGCCTATTCTGATTGGCCCACGCGCCTTAGGCCCCACCAGTAGGCGGAGCTTTAGGACGGATGGGCCAATCCGGCCTCATTCCTTCGTTGGCTGCCTGCCGGACAGGCGGGTTTGGCTCCCGTCTGTCCGGCCAACTTCCAAAGGTACGGGGAAGGGGGGTGGGGGGGTCGGCCAGGGGGGTCGCGGGTCGGTCGGAGGTTCTTGGGGGGGGCGGTCGTTGGAGGGAGGGGGGTTTGCGTCGAGGGCAGGAGGGCCTGGGATCCCTCCTGCCCGTAATGTAGTGCGGGGTGGGGTTAGGGGGTCGCCGTGGCCAGGAGGGTTTGGGCTCCCTTCTGGCCCAACTACACAAATTACGGGGAAGGCGGGTGGGGGTGTCGTGGGGGTCGGCCAGGGGGGTCGCGGGGCGGCTGGGGGGCGGGCGGAGGTTCTTGGGGGGGGGCGGTCGTTGGGGGGAGGGGGTTTGCGTCGAGGGCAGGAGGGCCTGGGATCCCTCCTGCCCGTAATGTAGTGCGGGGTGGGGTTAGGGGGTCGCCGTGGCCAGGAGGATTTGGGCTCCCTCCTGGCCCAATATTGTCGGGGAGTCGGCGGTCCTTCGGGGTGGGGGTGCGAGTGGTCCTGCCGAGGGGGGAGAAGAATCGGACGTCGGGGAGTCGGCCGGGCAAGAGGGCTTGGGCTCCCTCTTGCTCCGATCGTGGATGCGGGTGCGGGTGGGAGCGCGTGCGAGCGGTCGTTCGGAGTGGGGGTGCGAGCGGTCCTGCTGGGGGGGTGAATCGGGCGTCGGGCGGGGTGGGAACTATGTTTAAAAACTTTTGTATACCGCGCTCAGGCATATAACGCGCGAGGGGTATGCGCGGTACGTAAAATCACGTATAACGCGCGCGTTATATCCGCGAAAATACGGTAGTCTTTTCAGTAAGGGTGTTAGTGCTCTGATTTTGCAGCTGGATCTAAGCAGTGTGTTTGACCTTGTGGACCATGATAAACTATTGGAATGTCTGGATGCTATAGGCATACATGGTCATGTTTTGAAATGGTTTGAGGGTTTTCTTAAATTTAGAACTTATCAAGTAAAGGTCAACAATGAGCTTTCAAACAGTTGAAGTAACCCTTGTGGAGTACCTCAGGGGTCTCCTCCGTCTCCATTGCTTTTTAATATTTATTTGGCCTCTTTAGGCAATAGATTATCCCAGTTCAAAATTAAATTATTTAGCTATGCAGACAATATCACTATTTTAATTCATGTACATACTTCTTTCTGCCAAATCAATCATACTGTAGTTGAGATTCTACAGATAATTAAATTTTGGATGCCAGAATTTAAATTGAAAATTAACACAGAAAAAAAACAAATTTTTCTTTGCATCACCGAATTTAAATGAAGATGTTATATCTATTGTTTTAAATAATAAAATCTATAGTATCCAGTCAACCATAAAGATACTTGGTGTAATTCTAGATCGTACCCTTACTATGAAAAATCAGGTTGACTCGTTGGTTGAAAGGGTTTCTATACTTTATGGAAACTAAGAACTATAAGAGCATATTTTGATATTAACTCCTTTTGATTGTTGGTTCACTTATTGGTCCTTAGTCAGTTGGACTATTTTAACATTGTTTATCTTGTTGGTACCCAGAAAATTCTTCATAGACTGCGCATAATTCAGAATGCAGCAGTCAGATTGATTTTTAATTTAAAGAAGTATGATCATGCCACTGATTTTTATCGCCGATTGCATTGGCTCCCAGTTGAGGCACGGGTTAAATTTAAGCTTGGATGTATTTGCTTTAAGGCGATAACAGGTTCAATTCCTGAGTATCTTATGGAATCTTTTTATCATTACAAATTCTAAACATTCTAGAAAATCTCATCCATTATTTTCATTCCCTTCTGTAAAGGGATGTAAATATAAGAAATTTAAGGATCGATTGTTATCTTTTCAGGTAGCCTTATGGACTAGGGATTTAACTCACATATTCATATTCTCAAATTCGTATCAACAATTTTGATGTGCTTTAAAGACGTATCTTTTTAAGGAATCTTTTGGAATTTAGATATTGAATGTTTATTCATTTGTATTACTAGTCTTTGTGAACCACATAGAACTTAATGGTATTTGCGGTATACAAGTGAGTTTTATGTTATGTTATTGATTTTAAGCAGATAGAGGCTTTTTAATCAAAAATGGGAAATCCAAGATGGCCACCATGGTGTTTTAATGCCAAAACATGGCCCGGGAAACCTAAAGCAAAGTCTAAAAAATTCAAGGAAGGGATTTTTGGAGGTGGAAGACCCTATATCTAGTCCCAGAAACCACCAAAACTGCAATCTTGAGACCCTCCCGACTTTCCCTTAGGCTATAATAGCCTAAACTCACTGTGCTGTGTTGCACTGGTGCTATAGCCTGCTTCAGTTATCAATGCAGCTGGATAATGAAGAAGACAACTACCTCAAACAAATATATTCTCTATCCAGGATGCTGTGATCTTTGGGCTGCCATTCCGGCCGCAAGTGGACTGAGATCTCAAACCCCCATGTACCTATGTGCAGTAATGTGGGAAGAAAACATAGCCAGCACCTGTCAAAGTTCTCCTGGACCACCACGGGGGCCAAACAACCTGTGCTCAAGCTCCTGATAAATCAGGGGTGAGCCTTGCTCCCACGGGAATAGTCCCTGAGCTCCTTAATTGTTAGTGCAGGCTGGCTAGACAAGTTCCTTTAAGGGTTGCCCTGTTAGCTGCAAACTGCTCATCAGAGGATCCGCATATTCTCTCAAGCAATGCTGCCTCAGGACTACTGGGGACCTTTTGATCATTGCAAGCCTCAGAATTCAGATAAAAAACAGAAAAGAACAAAAACTTCTCAGAGCAGATCAGAAAGACACCTTCCAGCTTGCTTGCAGAAGGAAAAATCTGAAGAGATACAGTACGGCCCACTGAGGAAAGAGGCAGAGCTGAAGAAAAAATATATGACAACTCCTAAAAAAAGCTCGCAATTGGGGGAAGTTAACCCACTGGTCAGGACTCGTATGCTCTGTGCCACAGAAAAAAAAACCAAAGCAAAAACTTATGTTATAACATTTATACTAATTTAGCCAGCACTGTAGGCGCAGGTATTTAGGCATAGATTTTTGTGGTCTAAATGGGTGATAGTGCCTAAATGTTATGCGACATACAACTGCTAAACGTGATTCTATATATAGTGGAAGCCTTTTATAGAATTGCGTTAAGCACTGTTTTGATCGATACCAATTTCTAGGTGCCATATATAGAATTTGTGGGAAAGAGTATCTTGAAAACTTGACCAATCTGCAGGCTTCTAAGACTGCAATTTGATGCCCCTGCTTGCATGCAGTCTCCTGGCAAAGCTGCTCAGTGGCTCTCATGTGAACTGCATGTCAATATTCAAGCAGTATGAGTCAGTAATACAACAGCTGGATAAAAGGGGAAGAATGTACATTGTCACATCCTCACACTATACTTTCTATTGCAATTACTCCTGTTGCTCTCAAAATATGCTGTGATCACGCACCATCTCAAAAAACACTCACTGGGCCTTACTTGCCCTGCTATCATCTCATCTCCCTCTTTTCTTTCACATCTAAACTATGTGAATGTTTCATTCACCTTCACTGGCTTAACCATCTCTCAGTTCAAGTTATTCTCAATCCTTTCCAATCTGATTTTTGCCCTCTACAGTCAACACCAACAGACCTTGCAAATGCTTCCAATAAGTTATTTATTGCTAAAGCTACATGTCTTCACTTTATCCCCCTTATCACATCTTCTGCTTTTGATATTGTTAACCACCATCTATTTCTTAATACAGTAGTACCTTGGCTTACGAGCATAATCCGTTCCAGGAGCATGCTCGTAATCCAAAATGCTCGTTTATCAAAGCGAGTTTCCCCATAGGAAATAATGGAAACTCGCTTTGATAGGTTCCCACTCTCCACCCCCCACCCCCTCCCCTACGAGAACCGGCATTGATCTCCCTGTAGGCCCCCCCCTGTGAATCAGCACCCTCCCCCGCCCCGGCACTCCCCGCTGCCAATGGGCACCCCCCCCCCCCCGCTGCCATCGGGCACCCCCCCCCGCCGCGACCTGAGATCCCCCCAACCCACCCGAACCCTCTTCTTACTTTGATGTAGCCTCCGCACCGGCACCAGCATGTCCTGTGCTGGTGCTGGTGCCCGAAGATCTGCTTCCTGTGCTGGGCCTTGAGCATGTGCGCATGCTCAAGGCCTGAGAGTTCACGTTCGACGTGAGAGTTCACGCTCGACGTGAGAGTTCACGTTCAACGTGAACTCTCAGGCCTTGAGCATGGGTTGGGGGGACTTCAGGTCGCGGCGGGGGGGGGTGCCCGATGGCGGTGGGGGGGGGGTGCCGGATCGCGGGGAGGAGGGTGCCGGTTCGCAGGGTGGGGCCCTCGCAAATCGAGGCGCGCTCAGTTTATGAGGCACCAAGTTTGCAAATGTTTTGCTCGTCTTGCAAAATACTCGCAAACTGGTGCACTCGTAAACCGAGATACCACTGTATATTGTTTTCCAAGAGAACTGCTCAAAAGAATAGTAGCATCTTAATTTTTTTTTTTGCTTGACCTTGGTATTTCTATAAATTAAATTGGATTAATACAGTAACATATTATTAAAAACAATAATAATGCTGCTTTTAAATGGAGAGGAAAAAGAGCTACAGTAGAATTTCTTTAAACACACACACTGTAAAAACACTACTTACAGAAACTTCAGTGAACTCAGATTATCAAATGTTCCTTGTGCTAATGAAGAAAACAGGTTTCCTGAAAGATTTCTGCAAAAGCAATGATGAATACCAGCATTAAGGGGATAGTTCGACAAATGGACTTCTCCATTTAGGTCTCTTGAGGGTGGACTTTAGGAGCCTAGTCTGTCAAGGACCCAAGGTGCTTAGGTTCCATTATAGAATATTAGCGTAATCAGGTATTAGCATGCCTAACATATAGCACAGGGGTCTCCAAAGCCCCTCCTTGAGGGCCGAATCCAGTCGGAATTTCAGGATTTCCCCAATGAATATGCATGAGATCTATGTGCATGCACTGCTTTCAATGCATATTCATTGGGGAGATCCTGAAAACCCGACTGGATTCGGCCCTCAAGGAGGGACTTTGGAGACTCCTGATCTAGCATGTAGCAACTTTCCATCCTTCCCTCCCAACCCCCTGAATAGCAGCTTTCCATTCCTCCCTCCCATCCCCCTGTGCATCAGCTTTTCATTCATCCCTCCTATCCCCTTGTGCAGCAGCCTTCCATCCCTCCTATCCCTTGTGCAGCACTTCCCGATTGACCCCCCCACCATCACCACCATGAGACTTTCGGGCCTCCTAAAGCAGCAGCAGCTGTGGCAGAGGCAGCACTCTAAACAGGTTGCTTGTGGCTAGCCCTGCCAGGGCTTCCCTCTGCTGCATTATCAGTGATGTCATCAATGACGTCAGGCCAGGGGCAGCCTATTCACTGTGTTGCCTCTGCCTTCCAGCCACCGTCACCATTGCTGCTGCTTTGGGATAACTGGAAAATTGAATTGGGGAGTCTGATTTTTTTAGAAAACAAATTGATTCACCAAAGTGAATCGGTGAATTGATAAGAGGGCTGGAACACTGCCCATACGCCGAGAGGTTGGATAGGCTGGGGCTCTTCTCTCTGGAAAAAAGGAGGCTCAGGGGAGATATGATAGAGACCTTCAGGATCATGAGGGGCATAGAGAGGGTGGATAGGGACAGATTCTTCAGGCTGAAAGGGAAAACAGGTACGAGGGGGCATTCGGAGAAACTGAAGGGAGATAGGTTCAAAACAAATGCAAGGAAGTTTTTTTTCACCCAAAGGGTCGTGGACACCTGGAATGCGCTACCGGAGGAAGTGATCAGGCAGAGTACGGTACAGGGATTCAAACAGGGATTGGACGGATTCCTGAGGGATAAAGGGATCGTGGGATACTGAGAGAGGTGCTGGGATGTAACACAGGTATAGAAAGCTAACCAGGTAATAAGTATAGAAACCCAACCAGGTCGTGCATGTGCAAGACCGGAGGGTTAGGACTTCGATGGGAAGATAGGACTCAATGGGAAATCAAGGTGGCAAGGGGGCCCCTTCTAGTGATTCAGACAGGTCGTGACCTGTTTGGGCCGCCGCGGGAGCGGACTGCTGGGCAGGATGGACCTATGGTCTGACCCGGCGGAGGCACTGCTTATGTTCTTATGTTCAAATTGGTGAATCAGGAAGCATTAGTTTGCACCACCAAATGAAAATCATAAGTTAACAAAGGCTTTAGTCTACTCAACAATCACATGTGGAAGAAAGCAGACTTGATCACTGCCAGCACTTGACCTTTCATACATAATGTTAAATCTAACCAGATTCCTAAAATCTTTAATTTTTGTAGTACTACAAATCTCATATTGGTAATCTCAATTTCAGGCCTTAACCAGCATCACATTTGTTTTAGCCAGATTCAATACTAATTTATGATCAGACATCCAAGTATCTACAGCCTATGTTGTCTTCTTAAGATCCATTAAGCAAAACAAAAAATATTCACATGACCTAAGGTCTTACTTGCATAAAATTTCTCTAAAAAAAAAAAAAACAGTACAAATATTTTGCCCCATCTGAAAATTATTCTGCTAACTGTAAAACTAGCTGCCAGCACAAGGATAACAATACATTTTCCTTTGCAGCCAATGAGTTCTTCAAGTGGCAGTAGTGAAGATGTGGAAAAGTGTCATAAGTTTCAATATTCTACGCTTTTAGGGCTAGATTCAGTAAATGGCACTCAAAAACAGGCACCAAACCCCCCCCCCAGTGTTGAACAGGTTTTCTATAAAGGACATTCCAGTTGGATGCCCTTTATAGAACAGTGCTTCGGGTAAGGGAGGGAGTGAGGGGGTTCATGGCTCAGGACCACCATCTGTTTCTGCTGCTTTGGGGCTTGAAGGAGGGAGGGAGGGAAGAGGGCATTGTGGCTCAGGACTACTGCCGAGCTGGTGCTTCGGGGTGGGAGAGAGGGGGATATGCATCTCAGCTGCTTCGAGGCTTGAGTGCTTGAGAGGAGGAAGTAAGAGGGGGCGCTGCGGCTCAGGACCGCTGCCGCACTGGTGCTTGGGGCGAGAGAGGGCGATACACGTCTCAGCTGCTTCAGGGCTTGGGTGCTTGAGGGAGGGAGGAGGGATTTACAGCTGAGGACCGCTGCCGCACTGGTGCTTTGGGACAAGAGGGAGGTGGAGTTCACAGCTCAGGACTGCCACTGCTTCTAGTGCTTCAGGGCTTGAAAGAAGGAGTGGGGTTGCAGCTCAGGACTACTGCTGCTGGTGCTTTGGGGACTTTTTTCCAGCAAATTTTTTTTGCCAGTTGGGTGAGTGCCAATTAACCAAGAGCCGGTTAACTGAGATTCTACTGTATGTAGCATTCCCTAGTTAATGTACAGATTGGGATGTGACAAGTAACAAGATAAGTACGTGCAGAAGAAAAAAAAAAGGGGGCGAGTGTGTTTAAATTTTTTCATAAGTATTTCCCAACTCTCAAGTTTTTATTTTCAGTTTGTCTCATGCATTTATCTCTAAAGAAATTTGTTAACTCATCCTAAAATATTTAACATGCACTAATCAATTTAACACACATTAATTTGTAGATTAGCCTGCCTAATGAATGCACATTCATATAAAATACTTTGTTATAATAAAACCTTCAGAGCATGTTTACCCAACAATGGCCCATGAACCATGGCACATGAACCAAATGTATACAGCTATCTTTGAGGCATATGGCATTTGTACTACATGGCAGTAACTAAGAATTACACTTTTATTCAAACATCACTGAGTAATATGAATCAAGTAACAATACATTTAGTGAATCTATACAATATGAATCAAAACTACCATTAAGAGAAGCAGAATAATATTTGCAGGATTCCACAATCAAATTATAATTATAATCTATACATATTCCTTGTAAAAGTAATCAAAATATACTTACAGTCTACTGAGATTGTTGAGTCCCTTAAATGTGTCTGCATTCAGGCAGCCTATTCTATTACTGGTCAAATCTCTGTTCAGAAAAAATATATATACCTATTTATAGTTTCAAACCATTGATATCCCAAACCATTTCATTCTCAGAATTTAAATACATATCTAAAGAAAAATGCGTCTGTTCTTTACAGTGTTAAAATGTTAATTTATTCATTTTTTATGATACATACATATCTATAAAAGGTACATATGTAGATATATACTGGGTTTATATTAGATAGATGCACAGATATCTTATACGCCCAGACTGCTGGGCATGATGGACCTCTGGTCTGACCCAGCAGAGGCACTGCTTATGTAATTAAAAAATGGAGATGTGAGTAAATCCTGAATGATTTTCAGAGGACTGTGTTCATGAGGAGCTAGCTAAACTAAAGGTAGATAAAATGATGGGATGGATAGGTACATCTGAGGGTACTGAAAGAACTTAGGAAAGTTCTTGCAGCTCTGATGGTTGACCATTTTAATGCTTTTCTAGGGTTTAAAACAGTTCTAGAGTACTGGAGAAGGGTGGATGTGATCTCTTTACAGAAAAGCAGAAGTAAGGAAGAGGTAGGGAACTACGGGCTGGTAACACTTTTAAAACAGAGAATAGTGAAGTTTCTGGAATCCAATGGATTATAGGACCTGAGGCAACATGGTTTCACTAGAGGCAGGTCTGGTCAGAAAAATCTGATCAATTTCTTTGACTGGGTGACCAAAGAGTTGGATAGAGGAAGATTGCTAAATGTGGTGTATTTAGATTTTAGCAAAGCCATTGACACTTTTCCACCTAGGCATCTAATAAAAAACTGAGTACCCTTGGTATGGGTTCAAAGATGACAGACTGGGTAAGAAACTGGTTGAGTGGGAGGTGACGGGGATAGTAGTAAACTGGGCTTACTGCAAGGAAGGGGATGTTACCAATGGTGTGCCTCAAGGTTCAGTTCTTGGGTCTGTTCTTTTTAACAGTTTTATCGGTGATACTGCTGAAGGACTGTCTGGTAAGGTTTGCCTCATTGTAGGTAATACCATACTCTGCAATAGTATGGAATCTGGTAACTAAAATTTAATGTTAAGAAAAGTAGGGTCATGCATCTGGACTATAAAAACCCAAGGAAACGGTACAATTTAGGGGGTGAAGTACTAGTGTGCATGAAAGAGGAGCAGGACTTGGATGTGATAGTATGTGATGATCTTAAGGTGGCCAAACAGGTAGAAAATGTGATGGCAAAAGCTAGAAGGATCCTTGGAAGTTTAGGGAGAGGAATGATGTTTGAACACCTATGTGGTAAGTCTCTTTCAACTGAAAGGAAGCTCTGGAATGAGGTATAGGATGAATGTAAAAGGGGATAGAATCAGAAGTAATCTCAGAAAACACTTTCATAGACAGGGTAGTGAATGTGTGGAATGGCCTTCTAATGGAGGCGGTGGAGACAAAAATATATCTGAATTCAAGAAAGTTTGGTATAAGCACACTAGATCTTAAAGGGAGAGGAAGGGATAATAGATGGAATGGATAGGCAGACTAGATAGAAAAATGAAAGCAGATAAAGACCATGTTGCCTATGTCTCTGCATTTTTATGTCTTGCACTTTTTCAAGATTATGTAAGATGGCTTTCTGTGAATGTAAAGATGCTGAATGCCAAAGAACCTCTGCCGCAAGCTTAAGCATTGTAGTCTTGGAGGAAGCAATTAACTAGAGAAAAGCTGGAATGAGACTTGACTCTTTTGGCTTGTTTAACAGCCATGCAGTGGTGTAGCAGCTAGAGCTTTTAAAATCTGGGAACCTTTTCAACTCTATATATAGAGCCAGCCTTTCTCATATATAGGTGAGGGAGAAAAACTACCCAAAATATGTTGCTTTATTATTATTAAATTTTATGCTATGAACAGGCACTGTTATAGCTCTATTAGGACAGGCCTCAAAGTCATGTCCTGGGCTTATCCTCAACAAATAGGATGACCTCAACCATCTCCCTACCAGAACTGGCCAAAAAAAAAAAGAACTCCTCAGTGGGAGACTCTTCTTTAATATGGTGAGAAAGGGTCCAAAAGAAGTTCCATGGATCTCACCATTTCCTTGGCTCCTCTTTAGATGCCCAGAAGCAGTTGAACTCAGGCTCAGGATAGTATTGTTCTAAAGTCCTCACTGGCCTGATGAGCTGGCTCAAGACAAAGTGCTGAGACATGGTGCAGAATCTGGACCTGGAGAAGGCTCCACCCCCCCCAACCCCAATAGCTGGACACTATCATTGTCTCAGTGGGCTAGTAAACCTCAGTGCTTGGCCCAGATTCACTCATTGGTAACATGCACCAGCAAAGGCAGTGAAATCCACAGAACCTATTGACACTGAATCAGAAAACATGTCCCTGATGGCAATAATTGTATTAAGCAAGACATAATGGGGGCCCATAACACAATATGTACGAGACCCTCCCCCACCTGAGACATCAATATATACTGTATATAATAATAATAATTTATTTTCTTATATACCGCCCAACCGGAAGTTACGGGCGGTTCACAGCAAGAGAACAGAGACATATCAGCGAAGACAAAAATACAGTAGAATTCAATACAGTGAAATACAATATGATGCAGGATAAGCTGAAGGATAGAAATGGTTCAGTTACAGTAAAAATAATATTGCTTGTTTAAGCATAACTTGAAAATGTTGTTTTTAAATAGATGTTTGCTTCAGAATAGAGGAAGTACCTAAGTCATAGAGCATGTGAGCAAGGTCAGAATGCCCTAAATGAACATGTTATTACAAGATGTGCAAACACTGAAATAGTTATCAGGTGCTATGGGATGTTCTATGTCATTATTGTTGCTAGGGAAAATTACTAATGAAATAGGGTTAACAAGAAACCATGTAACTTGAAACTAATCAAAAGAACATTGCTAGAGTATGCAATTTATCACTGGACCTTAATGAAGCAATTGTAATTCAACTGGAAGATGTACCAACTATGTATAATTAATTATTTCCTTAAGTGATGTCATGAACCCAATAAAAATGGCCAGTCACTTGTAAGTCGGAGAGATTCTTGGTTGGTGTTCTACCAGTTAGTAGAACCTCAAGAACTCCCAAGGCCTTGAATGTTTAAACTACACTTTTGTGTCTGGTAATTATTTCCTTGACCTTCTCCAGAGATGGACGAAAGGGCTGGGAGTATGAAACCTGTTCATGTAGTTATTCAAAGGCTAGCATGCCAGCACTGATTTCCTGAAGAGGAAGCAACTTTCACTGCATGGCTGCTTCTCCCGTGTCACTGATGCCGATGCCCTGGCATGCTACCTTGAGAAGTCCAATGTCTGTGCTTCTTCTTCTCTACCTGATGCACTTTACAGGGGTCCCTCGGCATGCAAGGATGGTATCAAATCTGTATGAGTCCTTGGTATCAGATCCAAGAAAGCTAAGCTCTGATAGGCGCTGGTGTCGCAAAATGCCAAGGCAGGTGGAGACTTCCTAGATGTCGATGAAATCCCAGTGTTTGATGCAGTGCTGTGGGCCATATGGACCAATGCCAATATAAATGGATCGGACTTCTCAGCACCAAAAATACTTTTGAGCTATTCTCAATTTGCTATATCTCTTGGACACCTGATAACAAATACAGTGGTGCCTCGCATAACGGACGCCTCGCACAGCGAACGCTGCGCACAACGAACTTTATGTCTTGATTCGTACAACGAACTTCGTTTCACACAACGAAGTCGCCCGAGCTGCATCCTTCCGCGCAGGCACTGCGCTTAACTGCCCTCTCTCCGCCTGGCTCCCTCTTGCCCCCCCCCCCGACTCCCCGACACGATCGGGGCAAGAGGGAGCCCAAGCCCTCTTGCCCCCCCGACTCCCCGACACGATCGGGGCAAGAGGGAGCCCAAGCCCTCTTGCCCCCCCGACTCCCCGACACGATCGGGGCAAGAGGGAGCTCAAGCCCTCTTGCCCCCCCGACTCCCCGACACGATCGGGGCAAGAGGGAGCCCAAGCCCTCTTGCCCCCCCGACTCCCCGACACGATCGGGGCAAGAGGGAGCCCAAGCCCTCTTGCCCCCCCCGACTCCCCGACACGATCGGGGCAAGAGGGAGCTCAAGCCCTCTTGCCCCCCCCGACTCCCCGACACGATCGGGGCAAGAGGGAGCCCAAGCCCTCTTGCCCCCCCGACTCCCCGACACGATCGGGCCAGGAGGGAGCCCAAGTCCTCCTGGCCACGGCGACCCCCTAACCCCACCCTGCACTACATTACGGGCAGGAGGGATCCCAGGCCCTCCTGCCCTCGACGCAAACCCCCCCTCCCCCCAACGACCGCCCCCCCCAAGAACCTCCGACCGCCCCCCAGCCGACCCGCGACCCCCCTGGCCGACCCCCACGACACCCCCAACCCCCTTCCCCGTACCTTTCTGTAGTTGGCCGGACAGACGGGAGCCAAACCCGCCTGTCCGGCAGGCAGCCAACGACGGAATGAGGCCGGATTGGCCCATCCGTCCCAAAGCTCCGCCTACTGGTGGGGCCTAAGGCGCCTGGGCCAATCAGAATAGGCCCGGGAGCCTTAGGTCCCTCCTGGGGGCGGGGCCTGAGGCACATGGGCCCAACCCGACCATGTGCCTCAGGCCCTGCCCCCAGGAGGGACCTAAGGCTCCCGGGCCTATTCTGATTGGCCCAGGCGCCTTAGGCCCCACCAGTAGGCGGAGCTTTGGGACGGATGGGCCAATCCGGCCTCATTCCGTCGTTGGCTGCCTGCCGGACAGGCGGGTTTGGCTCCCGTCTGTCCGGCCAACTACAGAAAGGTACGGGGAAGGGGGTTGGGGGTGTCGTGGGGGTCGGCCAGGGGGGTCGCGGGTCGGCTGGGGGGCGGTCGGAGGTTCTTGGGGGGGGCGGTCGTTGGGGGGAGGGGGGGTTTGCGTCGAGGGCAGGAGGGCCTGGGATCCCTCCTGCCCGTAATGTAGTGCAGGGTGGGGTTAGGGGGTCGCCGTGGCCAGGAGGACTTGGGCTCCCTCCTGGCCCGATATTGTCGGGGAGTTGGGGAATCGGCGGGGCAAGAGGGCTTGGGCTCCCTCTTGCCCCGATCGTGTCGGGGAGTCGGGGGGGCAGGGGGGCTTGGGCTCCCTCTTGCCCCGATCGTGTCGGGGAGTCGGGGGGCAAGAGGGCTTGGGCTCCCTCTTGCCCCGATCGTGTCGGGGAGTCGGGGGGGGCAAGAGGGCTTGGGCTCCCTCTTGCCCCGATCGTGTCGGGGAGTCGGGGGGGCAAGAGGGTTTGGGCTCCCTCTTGCCCCGATCGTGTCGGGGAGTCGGGGGGCAAGAGGGCTTGGGCTCCCTCTTGCCCCGATCGTGTCGGGGAGTCGGGGGGGCAAGAGGGCTTGAGCTCCCTCTTGCCCCGATCGTGTCGGGGGTGCCAGGGACCACACGGAGTCACCCACCGTACCACCCGATTCGGGTAAGCGCAGGTATCGGTGGGTGGCTTATTTGCGGGGGGGTGCCTTATTTTACATTTTTTTCTAAAAAGGGGGGGCTGTCTTATTTGATGGCCCTGCCTTATCATCGGGGAAACACGGTAGAAAAAAAAAAAAATGAACAGTTAAGTCCCAGTTTTTGCCGCTGAGACTCTGCCCTCTCTCACTGTAAAATTAGACTCTACTTAGTCTGTCTTTAAATTTAAAAAATGTGTGTTGTTTTAAAAAACAATTATGTTTTTAGATGTATCTAAATAAAAATAATAACCAAAAATTTATCTTTTTTTATGTCATCTTAGCATATTTTATGCTGCAGAACGAATTATTTTTTTTTACATGTATTCTTATGGGAAAACGCGTTTCACATAACGAACGTTTCGCATAACAAACTTGCTCCTGGAACCAATTAAGTTCGTTGTGTGAGGCACCACTGTATGATAAAAAGAATCATCATGGCTGAGTGCCAAGCATGACGAGCACCAATTATGAGGATTGGATCTGTGCTAGTCCAGGTAAGGTCTTCCAGCATCATCCCCATGGTTGCTTTTAGCATGTCCAGCCATCTGATTACAAATCAATTCAAAGCACCTGATTAGTATTTTAGTCATTACTTAAGTTAATTTAATTGTTTTGTAAACTGCTTTGAACCCTTTGGGAGATTTAGCATTATATAAGACACCACATTAAATTAAATTAAACATGGCCTTGCCACATCGAGAGCACCACTTAGAACCACTGGGAGCATTCTGTGACTTGTCAGATAAGGTAGCCATAGTGAAATCAAATGGCTTGAGGACTGGAAAAAAAAATAAAGGAAGAAAATAGAACCCTGACTTGAACACTCAGGCTTAAAAGGGCCAAGAAGCCATAGGAAAAAGAAAGGAAAATTCAAGTGCTGAAAAAACTAAGGAAATTAAAAGGGGATGAAAGGGAAACACTGGGCCAGTGCAACACTCACAAAAATAAGGCAGCAAAGCATTGAGATAAAAAAAAGCCCATGGTGCAAAGAAAAGCAAAAAGCTCTGTAACAAAATGTCTGTGCAGCTCTGTGGAAAGGATAAGACTGGCTGGTCCTGCACAGTCACAGTGGACCAAAAGGTACATGTGAGTGTGCCCCTAGTTTTCTAAAAGCTTCTAGAAAAGACGCTGGGGAATTTTTGTTCTGCCAGGCTCTGTTGGATGACATCACACATACAGAAAAACTTTGGTTTGCAAGCATAATTTGTTCCGGAAGCATGCTCGTAATCCAAAGTACTTGTATATCAAAGTGAATTTCCCCATAGGAAATAACGGAAACTCAAGACGATTCGTTCCATAACCCAAAAACTTTAATTCAAAATACTGCACTGTTGTATGTGTTTGTGTCGCGCTTATATTGTTGGAACCCCAAAAACCAACTCGAGGAATATAATCTTAATGCTGGGTAGATCCAATGGAAACTAGCCTACTTATATACTACCGATCCCCTCCCTTTGTTGGTAATACCTTTTTAACAATGTGCTTTATATATTAAACTACTTCAGAAGTGTTCAGAACCCTTAGGTAGAGGACCCCAAAAGAACCCTTAGGTAGAGGACCCTAAAAGTTCAATTAGTACAGGGTGAAGTGCTGTGATTGACCAGGGGGGGGTCCGCATTTTGGGGCGTGTCCATTTGTGGGTCCTCTACCTAAGGGTTCTGAGCACTTCTGAAGTAGTTAATATATAAAACACACTGTTAAAAAGGTGTTACCAACAAAGGGAGGTGTTTAGTTCTCAGTTGCAATGCTTGTGCTGCATTCAGCTGCGCTCAGCAATGTGACGCGCGTATATTGTGCATACTTTTATGTGGTGTGCGTCAACATGCTAGTATTGCAAGACAATACTCATTGATAAAGTTAAAATTTATAAAACGTTTTGCTCATCTTGCAAAACACTCACACACCAAGTTACTTGCAATCCAAGGTTTTACTGTATATGAAGATGATGTATTGCTTGTTCTCAGAAAAAGTTATTAGAAAAACTGTAAATATACTTCTGTAAAATATCTCCAAAATTTTCCAGGACTGTAAACAATACAAAAAAAAAACAAAAAACCACCATACAAAAAAACAACAACAAACTACTACTGTAAAATGGTAGATAAAATAGAATACTTACAATCTCTTTAAAGATGAAAGCTCCAGAAAAGCACCTGGCTCTATTTTACTTATAAGGTTGTTTTTAAGATCCCTATAAAATAAAAAGGTTTTAGATATTAAACTATGATAGAGTTGCTCTTTAGAGATGTCTTAGAATTAAACTGATAGATAGATAGTTCATGTATACATCTATCCATCTATATATATCTATATTCTTATGCTCATGGATCATACAGCAGCTCTGTCCCTCTCCCTATCAATGATAAGGTGTGAACTATGAAAATTAAAGTACATTCTACAGCAGGGGTGGCCAAATTTTCACATACCAACAACAAATGAAACAGAAGGCATAATACCAAAAAGTCTTGTGCTTTAACAATCTCTTCCTTAGTCTTCTTTTTCTCATTTTCCTTCCTTCCTCCTTCCCTACCATTGTTCTAACCAATCACTCTCTAAACCCATCTCATCATCATCAGCTCTGCCTTGCCCAGTCTCTCCACATATGTGCTCTGGCTTGAAAAACAAAGCCCTACAAAGTTTCAACCTCGAAAGCTGAAATTCATGTAATAAGAGGTGCCTAAGTAGAGGCCCTAAAATTTTTGTGCTTGTCGTACGAAACAAATGGACAACTTCAAGAACCTCCTATACACAGAGTATTGCTAACATCAGCCTGATATTTAATCTACATATATAACTTTTTGTATTTAGTAAACTTTTAGAGCAGGGCTGCCCAAGTCTAGTCCTCGGGATGTACTGACAGGCCAGGTTTTCAGGATATCCACAATGAATATGCATGAGACAGATTTGCCTGCACTGCCTTCTTGGTATGCAAATCTCTCTCTCATGCATATTCATTGTGGATATCCTGAAAACCTGGCCTGCCAGTAGATCTCGAGGACCGGACTTGGTCATCCCTGTTTTAGAGTTTCAAAAGTCTAGGCCAGGGGTGTCAAAGTCCCTCCTCGAGGGCCGCAATCCAGTCGGGTTTACAGGATTTCCCCAATGAATATGTATGAGATCTATTTGTATGCACTGCTTTCATTGTATGCTAATAGGTCTCATGCATATTCATTGGGGAAATCCTGAAAACCCAACTGGATTGCAGCCCTCAAGGAGGGACTTTGACACCCCTGGTCTAGGCTAAGTGCTCTTCTAATGCTTTAATGCCAAAGTTGGCCAAAAACCAAATTCACTAATTTTTAGCTTCATCTTTGGGGTGCCATAGATTTGTAACAAATTTAAATGGTTTCTTCTTGCTTGGTACACCTGCTCAACTACTGATTGTTATCCATCTGTGACAATTTCAAGGCCTGCTTTAATTTATTTGCAAAGATATTGCAAGGCAAACAGAGTAGCAAAAATATTAACAACAAATTTTACCCATTTTTGAAGCCTTGTACAGTCAACCTTGGTTTGCAAGTAACCCGGTTTGCGAGTGTTTTGCAAGACGAGCAAAACATTCTCACAAAACGTCTCGCAAACCGAGTGTTGACTCGATTTGCGAGCACCCCCCCCCCGATAACCAGCATTGCTCCCCCCCCCACTCGAACCGGCACCCCCCTGCCCGAACAACTTAAACTTACCCCTCCCCCCCCCCCGTCTGGCACCGGCACGCAGCCCACAGGACGTGCCGGTGCCGCTAGAAGATCTTCCTGCTTCTGCCGGCCTTGAGCATGCATCTGCGCATGCTCAAGGACTTCTAATTCTCCCTCTCGCGGAGAATCTCGGTGAGAGGGAAAATTAGAAGTCCTTGAGCATGCGCAGATGCATGCTCAAGGCCGGCAGAAGCAGGAAAATCTTCTAGTGGCAACGGCACGTCCTGTGGGATGCATGCCGGTGCCAAACCGGGGGAGGGGGGTAAGTTTAAGTTGTTTGGGTGGGGGGTGGGAACGTATCAAAGCGAGTTTCCATTATTTCCTAGGGGAAACTCGCTTTGATATACGAGTATTTTGGTTTACAAGCATGCTTCTGGAACGAATTATGCTCGTAAATCAAGGTTCCACTGTATTTTAGTTTTGACACCAGCAATCACTTTGGTTCAAAAAGCAATGGATAGAGCAGGGATAGGTAATTCCGGTCCTCGAGAGCTGGAGCCAAGTCAGGTTTTCAGGATATCCACAATAAATATGTATGAGATGGATTTGCATGCACTGCCTCCTTGAGATGCAAATCTATTTCATGCATATTTATTGTGGGATAGAGCCTACCCCTGGGATAGAGCAACATTTTCTCTAATAGATACCAAATTTTCAGGAGGGTGTTTTTTGTATAGTGAAGAAATTTGCAATTGAATTCAGATAGTCTCAGCAGCGTAACTACTTATTTAAAAGTATTAATTGTATTTGTCAATGGAGGATTCTTCAAATATTCAAGTTAAACTATGAAAGAACTTTTACAACACACATAATTTACTTTTTGTTGTTTGTTTTAAAACTTAATTGTGGCACAGGGCTAAAAATTGCCAGGCACTAAGAATGCTGGTTAGTAGTAAAGGAATTGTGTTAAGCATACTACATATGTATTTAATAGTTATTGAAATATTGTCAAAACTTGCGTTGGTCCATGGTGGTTTAACCACTGCCAGTTTATTCAAACTGACAACCCCATCGCCAAGAGGTCACGCCCGATAGCCAGGCAAGTCCAGCCACGGGTGGGTGGGTTTCTTAGCCAAGGTTCCGATGCTCCGGACCCAAGCACTGCAGGCACCAATTGTGCGGGTTGGTGAGAGAGATCGGGCGTGCACACCGCTGGCACTTCTTAAATCCCGGTTGAGGGGGCATGAAGGGAAATACGGCCTCCGCAAAATCGAAGCCGGAGGCCTGTATGGTGGCAACAGGCCCTGCCTGGGCCGGCCTGAAAAAATAAGGAAAACTCGACGAGTTTTTTTTTTTTAAAGTAAAAATAAAGGTAATCCGAAGGAGAAAAATAGAAAAAAATGAGAAAATACGCGAGCGGGAAGGCAAAAATTAGTTTTTCAACGGCCGTTGAAAACACATGCGTCTTCTTCGCTCCGCGGAAACGAAGAAACTGGGGACCACGCACTCCTCCGTCGGGCGGGAAGGCACTCGCGCATGCGCGGTGCGGCCAACTAGAACTTTCTAGTTAAAAGTGTCCGTACCGGGGCTCCGTCGGTGACGTCACCCATGCGTTAAGAATATGCTGCCTGCTTGTCCTGGGATAAAGCACTGTATCAAGGGATGTGAAGCTATTCTATAAACACCTTTTAATTTCTTATTCTTAATTTTTTTTTCTTTATTATTATAATTGTACTCTACATTTTCAACTTGAAAGAATTGTAAGGTATTTTGAATTCAATTTTTTTTTTAAAAGAATATAAAAAATATATAAGGGTGTGAAGACATTCAGAAGGCCCAGCATACAGTTTTCTATTGACCTACCATCTCAATGCTGAAAGTTGGTTTTTTTTTTTCTTTATTCATTTTAAAACATACACAAATAGACTCCACCTCTGAAACAGTGCTTCTTGGTGTCTCTGCTGTTCCCTGCTTACGAGTTTTTCTATATCTGTGGGGGGATGGGGAGGGGAGGGTGGGGGGTAGGGGCTTCTTTGTTGGGGGGTGGGGGTATGGTGGGTCCGGGGAGGACATAAGAGTCCAGTCCTCCGCGGGTGTTTGATGAAAATGTATCCCATGGTTGTTATTGCTGTTGTATTTACTGTTGCTTAATAAAATAGATTTGAACTAAAAAAAATACACTTATAACTAACAAATAGTAGTAGAAATACCTTCCCCCCTCCCCTCCCACCCATTCTGGATGTGTATACAATTCTATTAAAAATGGAAGGCTTGTACTAGTGAATGGTTGTTACAAAATCTGCTATTGGGGCCCCAAATCTCCTTAATTTTTTTTACAAATATCAGTTATTTCCGAATTCATATGTTCATATCGATAGAATAAGCATAGGGATTCTCCCACCAAAAGATATGATTCATTTTAGCCCAATTCTTCCAATTTTTTGTGATCATCTGTATAGCAATCCCAGTCATAACAAGAAGTATTCTATTCTTAGCTGCAGAAATTGGAGACTTAGGTTGTAATACAATTCCAAATAGCAATGTTACTTACCGTAACAGTTGTTATCCAAGGACAGCAAGCAGCTATTCTCACTAGTGGGTGATGTCATCCGACAGAGCCCCGATACGGACATCTTGCAAGCATGTCTTGCTTGAAGAAACTCAGAAGTTTCGAGATGCCCGCACCGCGCATGCGCCAGTGCCTTCCCGCCCGATATACCGGGCGTGTCTCCTCAGTTCAGGTATCTAGCCTGAGAAGCCAACCCAGGGGAGGTGGGTGGGACGTGAGAATAGCTGCCTGCTGTCCCTGGATAACAACTGTTACGGTAAGTAACATTGCTTTATCCCAGGACAAGCAGGCAGGTATTCTCACTAGTGGGTGACCTCCAAGCTAACCTCAATGGGATGGTGGGAGAGTTGGTAACTTAAGAGAATAAATTTTGTAAAACTGTTTGGCCAAACTGTCCATCCCGTCTGGAGAAAGTATCCAGACAATAATGAGAGGTGAAGGTATGAACCGAGGACCAAGTGGCAGCCTTACAAATCTCCTCAATCGGTGTCGATCTGAGGAAGGCTACAGAGGCTGCCATTGCTCTGACCTTATGGGCTGTGACCTTACAAGGGAGGGATAATCCAGCCTGGGCATAGCAGGAAGAGATACAAGCCGCCATCCAATTAGAGATGGTACGCTTCGATACAGGTCGTCCCAACTTGTTTGGATCAAAGGAGACGAAAAGTTGAGGAGCAGTTCTGTGTGGCTTGGTGCGATCTAAGTAGAAAGCCAAAGCACGTTTACAGTCCAGAGTGTGAAGAGCTGATTCTCCAGGGTGAGAATGAGGCTTTGGAAAAAATACTGGAAGTACAATAGATTGGTTGAGATGAAATTCAGAGACCACTTTAGGCAGGAATTTCGGATGAGTACGGAGGACCACCTTGTCATGATGGAATACTGTGAACGGTGGATCCGCCACTAGGGCCTGAAGCTCACTGACCCTGCGAGCAGACGTAAGGGCCACCAGAAAAACCACTTTCCAGGTGAGATACTTAAGTGGAGCCTTGTTGAGAGGTTCAAACGGAGGCTTCATGAGATGAGACAAGACAACATTGAGATCCCAAACCACAGGAGGAGGTTTGATAGGAGGGTTGACATGGAAAAGGCCTTTCATAAATCTGGAAACCACAGGATGAGCAGACAAAGGTTAACCCTGTAGAGGCTGATGGAAAGCCGCAATAGCACTCAGGTGGACTCGTATAGAGGTAGACTTGAGACCAGACTGAGACAGGTGTAGAAGATAGTCCAACACAGAGGACAGGGAAGCTCCTTGAGGCTCCTTGGCATTGGAAATACACCAGGAAGAGAATCTAGTCCATTTTTGGAAATAGCATTGTCGAGACCTCCCTCACCGCTGGAGAAAACTGGTGAGGAGTTACGTTGAGAGGAACCAAGCTGTCAGGTGGAGAGACTGCAGGTTGGGATGAAGCAGTGAACCTTGATGTTGAGTAAGTAGTGAAGGAAACACTGGAAGAAGCACCGGCTCCCTGCTGCTCAGTTGAAGTAGAAGGGAGTACCAAGGTTGTCTGGGCCACCGAGGAGCAATCAGAATCATGGTGGCATGGTCTGATCTCAACTTGACCAGAGTCTTTTGAATGAGAGGAAATGGAGGAAACGCATACAGGAAGCGATTCCCCCAATCCAGTAGAAAGGCATCTGCCTCGAGGCGGTGAGGAGTGTAGATCCTGGAGCAAAACAGAGGCAGTTTGAAGTTGTGGGGGGCTGCAAAGAGGTCTATCTGAGGCGTCCCCCACTGTGCAAAGATTTGATGAAGGGGGTCGGAATGGAGCGTCCATTCGTGAGGCTGGAGAAGACGACTCAAGTTGTCTGCTAAGACGTTGTCCTTCCCCTGAATGTAGACAGCTTTGAGGAAGGCGTTGTGGCGAACAGCCCAATCCCAGACTCGAAGAGCTTCCAGGCAAAGAGGGGCCGAGCCCGTGCCCCCTTGTTTGTTGACATAATACATGGCGACCTGATTGTCTGTGCGAATGAGGACCACCATGTCATGAAGCAGATGTTGAAAAGCTTGGAGAGCATTGAAGATGGCTCTGAGCTCCAGAAGGTTGATCTGATGGAGTCGTTCCGCACTGGTCCAGAACCCCTGAGTGCGAAGACCATCCAGATGAGCCCCCCAGGCATAGTTCGAAGAATCGGTCGTGAGAACTTTCTGGTGGGGAGGAGAGTGAAACAGCAAACCTCTGGATAGATTCGAAGAGGTCATCCACCAAAGAAGAGACTGCCTTAGAGCAGGAGTGACTACAATGTGACGTGATAATGGGTCGGACACCTGAGTCCACTGAGATGCCAGGGTCCATTGAGGAATTCTGAGATGCAGTCTGGCAAAAGGCGTCACATGAACTGTAGATGCCATGTGGCCCAAGAGGACCATCATGTGTCTCGCTGAGATGGATTGGCGAGAAGACACCGACTGGCAGAGGAGAAGGAGAGCATCCAAGCGCTGAGGAGGAAGGAATGCTCGAAGTTGAATGGTATCCAGGACCGCCCCGATAAAGGGGAGAGACTGGGTGGGCTGAAGATGTGACTTGGGAAAGTTGATCTCGAAGCCCAAGCTTTGCAGGAAACAAATGGTAGTCAAGGTCGCCGAAATGACCTCTGGAGCTGACGGGGCCTTGATGAGCCAGTCGTCGAGGTATGGAAACACCTGAAGACCCATGTTCCGGAGTGCAGCGGCCACCACCACCAGACACTTCGTGAAGACTCTGGGAGACGAGGAGAGGCCGAATGGAAGCACTCGATACTGCAGATGTCCCACCCGAAATATGAGGAACTTGCGGGAGGCCGGATGAATGGGGATGTGAGTGTAGGCCTCCTTGAGATCCAGAGAGCATAACCAATCGTTCTGCTCGAGGAGGGGGTAGAGAGAAGCAAGGGTCAGCATGCGGAACCGCTCCTTGACCAAAAACTTGTTGAGGACCCGAAGGTCCAAAATGGGACGCAGATCGCCCGTCTTCTTCGGAACGAGAAAGTACCGGGAGTAAAACCCCCGGTTTTGCTAATCTATCGGAACTGGCTCGACGGCCCGAAGCCGAAGCAGAGCCTGTGCCTCCTGAAGGAGAAGAGCGGTCTGCGTCAAGTTGGAAGGATACTCTCTTGGCGGGTGGTCCGGGGGGACCTGTTGGAAATGAAGAGAGTATCCTTCTCTTACGATGGTAAGGACCCAAAGGTCCGTGGTAATGGTCTCCCATCGATGACAAAAATGATGGAGACGACCCCCAATGGGAAAAACAGGGGGAGACAGAACGAGGTCGGTTATGCTCCCTGGAAAAGAGTCAAAAAGGCTGAGTAGCCTTGGGTGCAGCCGGCATCTGAGGCTTCTGCTGAGGCTTCTGGGGGGGCTGCCTCTTCGCAGGTTGTCTCGCTGGAGGAGTTTGGCGAGGAGTATAACGCCGCTGGTAAATCAGAGGCGGCCTAGTAGGTCGTGACTGTTGAGGCTTGGGCTTAGGCCGTAGGATAGACTGAAAGGACTTCTCATGATCTGAAAGCTTCTTAGTAACAGTCTCGATAGACTCATCGAACAGATCCGCTCCCGCACAAGGCACATTTGCAAGCCTGTCTTGGAGGTTCGGATCCATATCGATCGTGCGAAGCCATGCCAGGCGACGCATGGCTACCGAACAGGCGGCAGCACATGCCGAGAGCTCGAAGGCATCGTAGGAGGATTGCATCAGCTGGAGGCGTAACTGGGAAAGGGTCGCCACCACCTCTTCGAACTCGAATCGAGCCTGAGCATCGATGAAAGGGATAAACTTGCGGAGCACCGGCAAGAAGAACTCCAAATATGAAGAAAAGAAGAAATTGTAATTGAGCACTCGAGACGCCATCATAGAGTTCTGGTAGATACGTCTACCAAACTTATCCATCGTCCTCCCTTCTCGGCCCGGTGGTACTGAGGCATAAACCTGGGAGGGATGAGATCGCTTGAGAGAGGACTCGACCAGGAGGGACTGATGAGAGAGTTGAGCTCCCTCAAACCCTTTGTGGTGGACGATGCGGTATCGAGCATCCAACTTGCTGGGAACTGCAGGGATGGAGTATGGTGTCTCAAAACAACGCATGAATGTCTGGTCAAGCAGTTTATGCAGAGGAAGCCGGAGCGACTCCGCCGGAGGGTGAGGTAAGTGCATGGTGTCTAGATACTCCTTGGAATATCGAGACCCAGTGTCCAAAGTTACATCCAAGTCATCCGCCATTTGTCGGAGGAAGGAAGAAAAGGACAGTTGGTCCGCCAGCGCCGGCCGGCGAGACGGACTAGAAGAAGTAGAAGCCTCCGGGTCCAGAGAGAACTGGGAGCGGCAAGGAGAATAGGAGGTAGATGGTTCCTCATACTCCGGTCCCTCAGGCGGGGATAAATCCGACGAGGAGTATCCCATACGTTGCATCTTCTTTTGCGGGGACACCTCCGATTGACGTGAGGAGTGTCGAGACGAGTGTCGGGATCGATGCCCCTCCCGGTACCGGGATGGAGAACGTGAACACCTGTGCATCACACGATCCCCCGAAGCCTCCACGGAATGGATGGGACTAGATGCAGTGGATCGTAGAGGTGGCAAGGATGCGGACTCACGCGCTGCCACCCAGGCCTGGTATGGAGTGCGGAAGAACTCTTCCTGCGAGGTAGTATGCCCAGGGCTCCGATTATCAGTGGCTGGTATCGTACCCTGATGGCGAGGAGGCGTGATGGGCTCCAAAGGCGGCATATCACTAAAGGAAGCCCGCCGCGAGGCCCCCGCCGCCTTCCGCCAATCCTCCTCATCAAGCAGAGAGATCGAACGACGAGGAGGAGGGGGAGGGGGCGGCCCGCCCCCCGGGACCGGTACCGGGAGGTCACCCTGGATGGAGGCGATAAGCCGGGGTCCCATAGTCTGCATAAGCTCGACAAACTGAGCTTCCAGCAGGGATCGCAGCGAAGCCGATATGGAGGGATCCGCACCGAAAGGGGGTCCTCCAGCACGGTCTTCACGCTCCTTTGCGGCCAAGTGCTTCTGCTTGCTAGCCTTAGGCACTTTGATGACCACCGGAGGGACAGTGGAAGGCGGTATCTGAGCCGAGGAGACGGGAACAGGCACCGGTGTCGAACTCGAGGCTGAAGTCGGTGTGAACGATGCTGGCTTCAAAAGGCCAGATGCAGGAGTTGACGATGCAGGTTTCGCATGGACTGGCGAAACATCAGCAGAAGTGGAAGCAGACGGCTCCTTAGCAGTCTCCATCTTAAACATCGACTCCCACAGCAAGCAGCGCCGTTTAAACGAGCGCGCAGTAAGCGTGGAACAAGGCCGGCACGATTTCGGTATGTGTTCTGGACCAAGACACTGAAGACAGCGTCGATGCGGGTCCGTCAACGAAATCGCGCGCTGGCACTTGCTGTACTTTTTAAAACCGGTGATTGGCCGGGACATAGGCCGTAAAATCATCGCCGCAAGGTCGAAGGCGCTGGGCCTAAGCCACGAGGCCGGCCCGGCCGAACCGCCGGAAGAAATAATTGTAACTTTTTTTTTTTTTTTAAAGAAATACAGTGTTAAGTTAAAGTAATAGTAAAAGCAACAAAACGCGGACAAAGAAGGCAAAAAATTACTGAAATTCAGTCAGCGCAGAATGAAGTGAAACTTCTCAGCTCCGCGGAAAGAAAAGAACTGAGGAGACACGCCCGGTACATCGGGCGGGAAGGAAGTGGCGCATGCGCGGTGCGGGCATCTCGAAACTTCTGAGTTTCTTCAAGCAAGACATGCTTGCAAGATGTCCGTATCGGGGCTCTGTCGGATGACATCACCCACTAGTGAGAATATCTGCCTGCTTGTCCTGGGATAAAGTATAATATCATATGACATTGGAATGGAAGTATCCAATATCCTATTAATTGTAACCCACATCGACTTCCAGAAGCTGAATATTAAGGGGCAATAGTACAACAGGTGATCCAGTGTCCCTATTTCCAGATGACAATGCCAGCATCTATTAGACTTTGAACTCTAATTTTCGCAAACAGGGGTCCAAAAAATCCTATATAACAGAAAAAACTAAGTTTGTCTCATAGATGTTGACGCTGTACATCTCATCCTTTCATGCTGTCATGGATCCTATAATGGACAAACAACCGTCTAGATCAGGGGTGCCCAACACGTCGATCGCAATCGACAGGTCGCTCGCTCAGGCGACCCCAGTCGATCGCAGAGCGGGTTCCCTTCTTCCCTTCTCTTTTTTCCCTCCTGACTGGCCTGCTCCTGAATTCTGCTGCTGCCTCGGCTGCTCAACATAAAAAAAAAAAAAAAACCCGGCTTGGAGAATTTATGCTCCGGAGGCTAAAGTGTGCTTGTACCGGCTTCCCTTCTCTTCCCTCTGAAACCGGAAGTTATGTCCGGGGGGGGGGGGGGGAGAGAAGGGAAGCTGGCACGCACATGTTAGAGCCCCCATTCGCGGGCTAAAGCGGGAGACAGGTCAGTGAAGCTTGCGATTTGCTCTTCTTGCTGCCAGGTCCTGCCTACTTTCTGTTTCCTCAAAGGCAGGACCCGGCAGCATTTCTCCCAATAGGTCGATCTTGGGCCGATCAGCCTTCCTCTCACCGACGTCAATTCTGCCGTCGGAGAGGAAGTTCTGGCCAGCGGAACTTCCTCTCCGTTGGCAAAATTGACGTCAGGGAGAGGAATGCTGGTGGGCCCGAAGCAAGGAGAGCTTGGCCGGCAGCGGGCGGCTTTGGGGGCCTGTTATTCGATGGCAGCGGCAGTGGCAGTGGCTTGGGGGAGGGCAGGGAGGGAGAAAGAGGGCAGGCAGGGAGACAGAAGAAGGAAGAGAAACAGAAAAAAAGAAAGGGGGCATGAAGAGAGAAAGAAAGAGAGGGCAGGGAGAGAAGAAGAAAACGTTGGGGGGGGATGAGGTCAGGAAGAGAGGAAGCATACAGGCTAAAAGAAGGGAAGAAAGATTGGATGCACAGTCAGAAGAAGAAAGTGCAACCAGAAACTCATGAAATCACCAGACAAGGTAGGAAAAATGATTTTATTTTAAATTTAGTGATCAAAATGTGTCTGAATTTATATCTGCTCTCTAAATTTTACAATATGGTTCCCTTTTACTAAACCGCAATAGAGGTTTTTAGCGCAGGGAGCCTATGAGCGTCAAGAGCAGCGCTGGGCATTCAGCGCAGCTCCCTGCGCTAAAAACTGCTATCGTGGTTTAGTAAAAAGGGAGGGGGGTGGGTATTTGTCTATTTTTGTATGGTTGTTACTGAGGTGACAGTGCATAGAGTCATCTGCTTTGACCTCTTTAAAAAAACCCCGGAATAGGAATGATAATTAACAATTCTATGCGTATAGTGTGCGTTGTGTTTTTTTAAAATTTTATTGTTGGTAGATCATTTTGACTTGGTCATTTTAAAAGTAGCTCGCAAGCCCAAAAAGTGTGGGCACCCCTGGTCTAGATCATTAAAATCATTAGGTCTTGATAATCTGAGCAATTCATGTAGATTGAAAGATATATGGAGGATTTTTCATTTTAATGCTCGTGAATTCTCTTTTTGCTCACAAGTTCATACATCATACTCTAGAATTGATTTTTTTGTTTTGTTTCGGATCATTTAATTCAACAGGTTACAAAAGTCAGCATAGATCCGATTCTTTTGTCGAATCATGCTGGCATTTGGATTGAATGCTGAAAGTTCTTGATACTACATTTCTATAAACAGAGAATATAAATCCTGTGATATTAACTCTGTGGAAACTGATATTTGGACTTAAGCCAGTACAAATCTTGGCTTATTCTACACCATACATTTATAAACTACACTACTGTATTAGCCCCCACTCACAACTTCATGTTTATATTTTTATAAATATATTAACATTTACTAAATCCTGGAGGCAGCAACAGCAGGAACCTCGTCTCTTGAAAGCAAGCCAGACCAATTCAGGAACAACCGGATTTCCCTCTAAAGTACACATTTTCCTGAATGATTTATTTTCCTCTCTTTTTACTCTTGGAGTTCACTAGCTATTGTTGGGTAATGACAACATTAAATTAGTGTTTATATTTTACAGCTACATGAAGCCTTTGCAGATCACGTGGTTCATTCCAGATTTACATTGAAAGATTGCTCAGGTTCCAACTAGAGGTCTGCACGGGAATGGGAATCGCGGGAATCCAGCAGGAATCCCCCCTAACCCACGGGGACCCCCCTCTGGCCCACGGGACTCCCACGGGGATGGAAGGCTTTGGAAGCAGGGTTCATCCATATAATATAATGGACACGTCAGCCTTAGTAAAAGAGAGGGTTTATAAGTTAATTACCTGAACAGAAAACAAAAAGAGGGTTCCACCAAAGAGATTCCACAAGGAAAACAGCAGCGCAAACACAAAAGAAACTGTGGAATTAATGATCCTGTCAGAAGTAATTACTGATTTTTATGGGGACAGGCGGGGATGGAGGGGGACGGAGAGGATACTGACGGGGATGGGTGGGGACGGAGAGGATCCTGGTGGGGACGGAGAGGATCCTGGCGGGGACGGGCGGGATTTCTGTCCCCGCGTAACTCTCTAGTTCGAACAGGGGTTTTCATGGTCCGTGTTCAACATGTGATGCATGCCACCAGACCATCATGGGATCTGAATGGATGAATCCGATCACAGATAAGATATATAGATTTAAATTTGTCACAGACTGTACATCTACCTGGGTAGATTACATCATTTGCCCTTGTCTTAAGATATATGTGGCCCATATCATCAGGGTCATATGCAAATGTATTATAGAACATCGGAGCTGTCTGAATTTGAATGTTCCTATGGTTTCACATTACGTATCTTTGAAACACAGACTTCAAGATTTAAGATGGCTCATTACAGAATGGGTTCCTGATGTGTCTACAGGTAACAGGCTGGCCCAACTTCAATCACACGAATAGTTCTAGATTTCTGAACTTCAAGTTATTGAACCAAAGGGATTGAATGAATCAATTGAGTGGCATACTATTATATAGTTGTTCGAATAGGAATGTAATTGTGTGTCCTCAATAAAGTTCATTGTGAGTTGACATCACTGAGAGTTCCTTTATCTTGCAGGAAGTTTGACTCAATGTTTCCCTCTTCATCCGCCATGATGTTTGATAGAGATAGATAAGTTGAAGGATTGTGCTTTCATTAAATGAAGTTTCGGGTTCCTGAGGAAGGAAAGGTGGTTTCTGAAACAGAACTCTGTTGAACCCCACAATTAAACAGTGATGAGATACCATATTTTTCGCTCCATAAGATGCACCTGACTAGAAGATGCATCCATCTCTACAGGAGGAAAAACCAAGAAAAAAAAATTATCAACCAAATGGTGTGCCCTATACCCTGTCCCCCCCTCTGGTGGTCTAGTGGTAGGCCGGGACAGGGTACAGGGCACATCTAGTGGTGGGCAAGTCTAATGGTAGGCAGCCCCAAGCCAGCCTGCCCCAAGCCAGCGTAAGACCAGAAATTTGAAATTCTGTGTAACTTAGTTTTTACAAGTATCAAAAACAAACTTCCCCCAGAGCACTAGCCCAGGAAATCTAAGCATCTCAGGAAATAAACCATCCCTGCTAAACACTGGCTCGAAACACTTAAGGACAATGGCTCCAATATTCTGAATCTCAATTGATTTATCAATACAGGTTTTACCAAAGCTGCAGCTCACTTTTAAAACACAGGATTTTCCAAACTTGAAGTCTCCTGTGCCACAAAGCACACTGGACTCAAGAACCGACTTGAGAAACACTGCTCTAAAGATGTCAGGAAAACCAAACATTTTTTGACCAAAAACATTTTATCCTTGATATGGAAACACAGATGTAAAATCCAAACCTTGTCAGATTCTAGGGCAAAAGAGGCTGTAATGATCTTTTCAACACTTCATTTAAATTATTCTTTAGTCTTCCAAAGGTAACAGAACAGGGTATTTGGGAAATGCCAAAAAAAAAACCCAACAAGATTCAAATGACACTTCTCAACAGCTTCTAATTTCTTCTGTGTCACCACATTAACCTTAACCCCTGGACTGTTTCACATATTTTTTCAACAAACCTCTCCTCCTCTTTAGAGATAATTTGCCCTTGCAAGTTTACTTCTGCTTAAAGCGGGGGTCAGCAACCTGCGGCTCCAGAGCCGCATGCGGCTCTTTTCCACCTTTGCTGCGGCTCCGGTAGTGTGTCACGCAGGCATGCAGTTACAAGTCCGGCGTCGCGGCGGGAAATAGCCAGGCTGAGCAGTGAGCTCAGCACATACACAGATGAAAGCCTTGCTTGCTGATTGGTCCGGCGGCCCCGCCCCGCCGTGCCGCCGGACCAATCAGCAAGCAAGGCTTTCATCTGTGTAGTGCTGAGCTCACTGCTCAGCATGGTTATTTCCCGCCGCCACGCCGGACTTGTAAGATGCACGCCTGAAAAAGAAATCATCCTGGCCGGGGTCGGTGTCATGCTCCGGAGATCTACAGCCTTCCTATCTCCCTCTCCCTTCTACCTGCTTCCGGCCACATCCCCTGCTCCGTGGCTCTCTTCGGCAACTCAGCAGCAGCGATCGACACAAGCTTCTGACGTCGGGGCCTACCCTCTGCGAGTCCCGCTTGTTTCAACTTCCTTTTTCCACAAAGGCGGGACTCGTAGAGGGAAGGCCTCGATGTCGGCAGCTTGTCTTGATCACTGCTGCTGACAAGTTGCTGAAGAGAGCCGCGGAGCAGGGGGGTGTTGCCAGGTGCAGGTAGAAGGGAGAGGGCCAGATGCAGGACTCGTGGGTGAGGGAGGGGAAGAGAGAAAGAAAGAGAGAGGGGAGGGAAACAAAAGGAAATATTTCATACTGGGCTGGGCCGGAGTGGAGGGAGGGTGGAAAGATTCTAGCTACAGGGTGCAGTAACAAAGGAAAAGGGGGGAAAGCTGAAAATGGAGATAGTGACACAAAGAAGAGAAAGAGTAAGCAGGACCTACTGAATAAGGATAGAGATACAGAGGGGACATGAAGAGGAGGTGAAATAGAGACATAGAAGTAATGCTGAAAAAGTGTGTGGGGGGAGATAAAGACATTGAAAGGGCAAATGGTGAACATGGCGTAAAGATAAGGACAGAGACAAATGAAGATTCTGAAAAAGTGGTGAGATAGGGATATAGGTGAGATGGACACAAAGAAGGGTGATGCTGGAAAATAGGTGGAATGGTAATTCTGACAGACACAGAAGGGAAATGCTGGATCAAGGAGAGATGGGGCTCAGGCTGGATGGAATGAGGAGAAATGCCTTGTTGGCCCGGAACTTCCTCTCCTACGTCAGAATTGACGTCAGGGAGCGGAATGCTGGTCAGCGCAACACTTCTGCAGGGAAAGCTTGGGACGGTGGTGGCTTGGGGGCTGTTCCCCGATTGCGGTGGCAGCAAACCGAGTGGCTTGGGGGACGGTACGGAGACAGAAAGAAGGGGGAACAGGGAGACAGAAAGAAAAAGTTGGGGGAGAGAATGAGGTCTGGAGGAGAGGAAACATACAGGAGGCTGAAAGAAAGGAAGAATGATTGGATGCACAGTCAGAAGAAGAAAGTGCAACCAGAGACTCATGAAATCACCAAATAGCAAAGGTAGGAAAAATGATTTTATTTTCAATTTAGTGATCCTGTATATAGCATTAAGATAAGAAACAATATATGCAGTGTTAGATTTGTTTTATAATGGTTTTGCGGCTCCAAGTTTTTTTTTTCTTTTCGAAAACGGGTCCAAGTGGCTCTTTATGTCTTAAAGGTTGCAGACCCCTGGCTTAAAGAGAGAGTCAGGACCCCACAATAATTTATCAATCTTAGCTAACAAGGACCAACCCAATAAACCAATCTTCAAAGTGATAGTGATCACTACTTCACTTTCCATATACTCCAGATGCCTCATATCTGCATAACAAAGACAGGTTTACCCAGCGGACCAACCACTGCACCATCTATTGAACCTTTTCCGTCTCTCTGAGTTCCCTCAAGAAACAGTTCACCCATTTTCTGGTGGAGCAAAAGCAACAACTCCAGTAACTCCAGCAACATTATTTATTAAGACACCTGTTCTTCCAAATCAGAGAGGAGTCTCACTTGGCCTGGGACTTGGTGAAATCTCCAGTGCCATGGGATAAAGCCCTTTCCACCTGGTTCATAACAGTACAGATCACTAGGTAGTAAAGTTTATGTTTATTGGAAGCTTCTATACCAGTAGTAATGACTGAGGAGTCAATTCAGAGTGGCTTGCATGAGTTTCAGTACAGGTGTTAAAATACACGAGTTAGATAAAAGCATATCTTACCTATATAAACCATCTATGTACATATAGTATTATGGTTTCTGCATGTCATATATTCATCTTTTTTTGCATTATTCGTGAGTTCACGCTTTCATGCTCCAAGTGGGAAGTAGCTTGCTTTTTTTGCCATGTGTGTCTAATTTCAAGAAAGCCTGGGATAGTCATGTGGGATGTCTTAGAGAGAGAAAGAGATAATGATTACTGCAGATAGGCAGACTGGATGGGCCATTTGGCCTTTATCTGCCATCATGTTTTTATGTTGCTATTCCCCCTAATTGTTTTTCTTTATTTGCTAAAGTGTTTTGTGAAGAGCATTGTCTTTATTCCTTTCTTGAACATATTGACATTCTTTTCTAGTTTTAATTCCCTAGGGAGTTCCACCACATTGGAGCCATCACAGGGAACATTCTTTTCCCGACGCTTTTGTATTTGATGTCTCTGAAGCAGGGTATTTCCAGTAGGGATTCTAAACTTGAACGTAGGGCATGAGTTGGTTTATGGTTGTCGATTCTGTTTGCTAAGTATTGCGGTTCTGAAAGATGAATGATTTTGTTCATCAGCAACATCATCTTGAATTTCATCCTACTTTCAGTAGTGAGATAGCATTCATCTGCTTTGATTTTCCCAGCAGAAATCTAGCTGCAGCATTTTGAACTATTTGGATCTGCCTTATCATGCACTTCGGGATGCCTAGAAGAATCGTATTGCAGTAGTCAAAGATTGAGAATACCATGGATTACTACATTGGACATCATTTGATGGGTTAGGTAGTGTTTTAGTCCTCTGACCCAGTAGATTTTGCCATAAATGTTTTTCACGATGCGTTGGATGTGTATCTAATCTAATCTAATCCTTAGGTTTGTATACCGCACCATCTCCACGTTCGTAGAGCTCGACGCGGTTTGGGTCTAGCCATACTCCTAGGTTTCTCACTCCTTCCGTGGACAATTTTATAGTGTTGCCGTTTAGAGTTAAGTTGGTAACTTGGGCTGTTTCCACCCCATTTGTTAATTAGAAGTAGTTCTGTTTTTTCCCTGTTGGCTACTATTCCGTTCATTTGGAACCAACTAAAGATTTTCTCTAGGCCCATCTTGATCTTCTGTTTAGTCTTCACATCACATTTCTTCAGTGGGATGACCAGCTGGACATCGTCTGCATAGATGTAGCATTCCCATCCTTGTTTTCTGATGAATTTCCCAGCAGTATGAAGAAAGATGTTGAAATGCATGGATGACATGGCTGATCCCCGTGGTACTCCTATGTCTGCTTCCTTCCAGTTGCTTGTAATCACTTGCCATTCTACTCTTATTAGTCTTTTGGATAGAAAGGAATCTATCCATGCCATGACTTGAGGAACCAAATTCAAGGAAGGAGTGTCTACAGATAAGTAAATGTACACTTTTCCCTTTGCACTTTATACTGTTGTATTCACAAGTCTGTTCAGCTCTTAACAACTAACAAGCTCTGCTTTCAGTACCTGTTCCAATTCACCACCATGGCCCTCAGCTTGACCACATAGATTTTGAAGATACATCTCCTCTCCATGGTCCAGTGTACAAGACATAAATATGCTCTTAACTTCCAAAATTAATTGGTAACCACCAAATAGTGGATCAAGACCTATAAACCTCCCAGAGAGACTCTAAACCAATCTGCACCCTGTTGGTTTCAGTTTCTCTGGGAGGTTTATAGACCGAACAGAGCACTGTGATCTGAGGGGGGCATGAGATTAGTAGCTCAGGCAGCTGAGAATGCAAGATATGTGGCAACGAAACTGAAAAAGTTCTCGCTTGTGGGCATGTCTCTTTGGAACAAGCTTACTGGTCAACTCAAACTATGTACTGATCATTACAGCTTTAAGAAGTTGCTGAAAACTAAGCTGTTTATACTGTATATGCTTACTTTTTATCTTCTTCTTTTGAATTTGATCTGCTTCCTGTTATATTTTGTTTTTTGATGATATCGGAGTTTTTAAAGGTTGTTGGATTGTTTTAGGGGGATTTGAGTGTGTAGAGCTATTGCTTTAGGATGATGTGTATTTGTCAACTGTATGATTTATGTTTATTATTATGTATGTTGTTACATGGAAACCGCTAAGACTCCAGGGAGTATATAAATTGTTTAAATAAATAAATAAATATACAGTGGAACATTGGTTTGTGAGCATAATTTGTTCCAGAAGCATGCTTGTAAACCAAAGTGCTCGTATATCAAAGCGAGTTTCCCCATGGAACGTAAGGGAAACTTGCACGATTCGTTCCACATCCCCAAAAGACCCCCCCCCCTCTTTGAGGCCACTGGCGCGCGTCCACCAATCTGCCTTCCAGCTTTTTCTAAGGAAGCCCATGAGGGGATATAGATATAGATATAGATATATATATATATATATATATATGTATATATATATATATATATATATATCCCCTCATGGGCTTCCTTAGAAATAGCTGGAAGGCAGATTTCTCTGTTACATGTGAAATCAGTCAATCACCATCCTGCACAAGGAAACTGACTCTTAGGAAAAGGAAAGATAGTGTCCCTGTAAGACGAGCTTGTAAATCTAACACCTGCCTGACCACACAGATAGTCACCAGGAAAATCACTTTCAAAGACAAATCTTTAACAAATACACCTTTCAACTGTTCAAATGACAGATCCTTCAGTCTTTACAACCATGGTCAGATTTTGCTAAGTAATCACCATGTGGGCTGTAGAGCAGTTGTTTTATCTTTCTCAAAAACAGAGCTATATTTGGATGCATCACCAGCAAAAATCTTTCAAATCAATAAAATAGCAAGCAGGCAACATGATCTGCACTTTAATGGAATTGAGGGAGAAACTATGTTGAAACCCTCCTGTAAGAAAGCAAAAAATTGAGGAAATCAATGCCCACCACACAACATAGTCCTGTTGCTTACACCAAACTTCAATCATATACCATACCCATAGATACGCCAGGGAAGCAGAAGTAAAGTGTGCCTTTAAAACTTTGGAAACCATGGCCATTTAATAACCCTTTCCTATCAGCCTCCATCTTTCATAGGCAAGGGCGCAAGTTAAGAAGGATCTGGATCCTCCATCAGAATGGGAATCAAAGTGGCTCCCATATACACAAAGCTTCACCAGTCTGGCATACCACAGACAATGATGCCAGTTGAGAGCTACCAAAATCACTATGTAGCTGATTAAGGGCCACAGGGGAAACACATACGGGGGTACACCTGTGGTCACTGATGGATTGATGCAGCAATAGCATGACAGTCCTGCTCCTTTCAATGACTTAAGAACTGATAGGCTTTTGCATTTCAGAGTGATGCTGTCAGGTCAAATACCAATGGCTTCAACCATTTCACTAGCATCTGGAAGATCTGCACCCTCAGTTCCCATTCACTGGGATAAATAAATATTCCATATGAGGAAGTCTGCCTGCATACTCTCCACTCCCCGAATGTGTGTTCTTGAGATGGCCCTCTAATGTAACCAGTACTACCATTGTACTCTTGTGCCTCCTTGCCTATTGATGTAGGCAACTGTCAATACACTGTCCAAAAGGACGGTGTCAGGTCAAAAGCGCGCTGGGACAAAGGTGCGCCCAGACAATTGAGTGCAGCGCGGAGGCGCGCGCCGCTCTAAATTACTGTTTTTAGGGCTCCGACGGGGGAGCATGGGGGGGAACCCCCCACTTTACTTAATAGACATCGCGCCGCATTGTGGGGGCGTTGTGGGGGGTGTGGGGGGTTGTAATCCCCCACATTTTACTGAAAACTTAACTTTTTCCCTGTTTTTAGGGAAAAAGTTCAGTTTACAGTAAAATGTGGAGGGTTACAACCCCCCAAGCCCCCCATAACACCGGCCCGATGTCTATTAAGTAAACTGGGAGGGTTCCCCAACAAAAACCCCCGTCGGAGCCCCTAAAAACTGTAATTTTGTGCGGTGCGCACCTCCGCGCTGCACTCAATTGTCAGCGCGCGCTTTTGTCTTTTGCGCCGTTGTCTATGAACCCAAAAGTACTTGGATCACCACCCCTCTATAAAAGACCTCCAAAAATTAGCCTTTTGTGCTTGTCTCCAGTCAGTTCTTACTACATGCTTAAAGACAAGTACACTGTTTTTAGTCCATTTTTCTATTTGATATCAATTGGACCCCTGAAGAAGGCGTGTTCGCCGAAACACGGACCGTGTAGGGTCCGGTTGGACTATTTCATATGTATTTTTATGTTGTTTGGTTTGATTGTGAAAGGACGTATAATAAATCATTTACAGAACATCAGCATCCACAATTTTTGTTTTAATCGTTGGATTGATTCTTCTGTGGATTTTTGGGTCTTCTTTTTTCTTTTGCTGTGCTGCACAATCAAAGTAGTTGACATACTATAAGAAGTACTTTCTTCGACCCTAGTGGGCTCATAATCTAAGTTTCTGTACCTGGGGCAATGGAGTGTTAACTGACTTGCTCAGGGACACAAAGATCTGCAGTGGGAATTTCAACCAGTTTCCCTGGTTCTCAGCCCACTACACTAAGCATAAGGCTATTCATCCTTTCCTCAAGATCTGCCACAATCATGACCTCTAAACCACTTGGCCTTGACAGTGAGTTCCCCAGCCAAAATGTAAGGCATCTATAGTAACCCTAAGCCAAGAGAAGGCTCCAATAACATTCTCTTGAGCGGATTCTGAGGCGAGGGCTAATAGGCTAACAAATTTTGCACCACTGACCCTGTACACTGTTTAGGAATGAAGAGCTTAAAACACTTCATCAAATTGGTAACCTTGGCCTTGGGTATCTCTGCATCGACTCAGGGACTCAGGGGGAGGCATCTGATAGTGAGAGAGGAGTCCCCCATGTCTGGAAAAGCTGCCTCCCACAGAAATCCCTTGGGTTCTTCAATCTTCAGTCCTACAAGGTGCGTTTTCTCCCCCAGGTGAACCCCGGGGCCTTCTGAAGGAGAACTGCTACTGTGCTAAAATAAAGTCCCCCGAATCACCAGCGGAGAAGTCCTGAGCCACAAGCATCTCTCCCTCCCTCCCTCCCTCAAGATCCAAAGCGTTGGCAGTCCTCAGTCATGAACCCCACCTCCCTCCTGACCCGAACCACCAACATGGCAGTGGTCCTGAGCCACAAATCCCCTTCATCCCTCAAGCCCCGAAGCAGATGAGACGCAAAACCCTCAGTGGTCCTGAGCTGCAAAACCCCCTTTTTCCCTCAAGCCCTGAAACAGCATCAAAATGTGGCAGTCATGAACAGAAAACATCCTTGCTCCTTCACTCCCTTACCTGAAGCGACAGCCAGTCAGCAGGAGGCAGCACTCAAAACAGACTGCTCGCAGCCAGCCCCAGCAGAGCCTTTCCTCTGATGCGTCATTCCAACGCGCTAGAGGAAAGGCCCTGCCGGGGTTGGCTGCGAGCAGCCTGTTTTGAGCGCTGCCACTTGCTGACTGGCTGCATCTTTAAGTAAGGAAGGGAGGGAGGGAGGGGGTTCATGGCTCAGGACTTCCACCTGTTTCTGTGGCTTTGGGGATTGAGGGAGGGGTGCTTTGCGGCTCAGGACCACTGCCACTTTGGGATGGGAGGAGGGGGAATTTAGATGTATTAGACAAGGTTTCTAACACAACCAGAAAAACATACATACATACATACATACTTTAAATTTTCCCCAATACCAGTTCTTAAAATTACATGGAAGTAAATTATTTCATGAATCATCATTATGGATAACCCCCCAAAAAAACTTAAGGGGGAGGATTGAAGAACAGATTTATACAATATATATAATATAAAAAAGTTGATTTTTTTTTTTAGCATACATACCATCTGTTTAAAGTTTAATGAAGTTTTATACTATGTATAATATAATGATTCTGGAAAAAAAAATGAAGCATTTTAAAAACTTACAGTCTTTCAAGAAATTTCAGTCCAGCAAAGGATCCATTCTTCAACTCTGGAATTTTATTATTGTTAAGAATCCTACAAAAAAAAAAACAACTTTCCAGTTTCAAACCATTAAAAGAAAAATAAATCAATTTAATTCATACTTTATATGCAAATTAAGAACATAAGAACAGCCTTACTGGGTCAGGCCAATGGTCCATCAAGCCCAGTAGCCTGTTCTCACAGTGGCCAATCCAGGTCACTAGTACCTGGCCAAAACCCAAGGAGTAGCAATATTCCATGCTACCAATCCAAGGCAAGCAGTGGCTTCTCCCATGTCTTTCTCAATAACAGACTATGGACTTTTCCTCCAGGAAATTGTCCAAACCTTTTTTAAAACCAGCTACGTTTTGCACTCTTACCACAATCTCTGGCAATGCGTTCCAGACAGGGCTGGATTAACCACTAGGCCAAGTAGGCATGTGCCTAGGGCCCAAAAAGGTTAGGGGGGCCCACTGAAGGAGACCACTCAAAAAAAAAAAAAAAAATTCAGACGGCAACAGCCCAGCCCCCCCGCAGCGATCGGCAACACCGCCCCCCCCCTCGATTGGCGAAACAGGGCCCCCCGCCCCCCTCGATTGGCGAAACAGGGCTCCCTCCCCTTGATTGGCAAAACAGGGCTGGCAACTGCTTTCTCCCACCGCTGCCGAAGACTGTAAATAATTTTAACACACGCCGCGGGGCTCTAACAGTGCACCTGACGCTACCGGCTTCCCTCCTCCTCCTCCATCAACCAAATGGGAAGTTACGTCATGAGGTGGAGAGGAAGGAAGCTGTCGCCAGCACGCGCACTGTTAGAGCCCCGCAGCATGTGTTAAAGTTATTTATAGGCTTCGGCAGCGGCGGGAGAAAGCAGTCGCCATCCCTGTTTAGCTGATCGAGGGGGGGGCCCTGTTTTGCTGATCAAGGGGGGGGTTTGTTTCACCAATCGAGGGGGGGCGGTGTTGCAGATCGCTGCGGGGGCGAAGGGGGCGGGCTTCGGCAGATGAGGGGATGAGTGGGAGGGAGAGAAGGGGAAATGTTGGACAAGGGCAGGAGGGGTGCTAGATCATAGAGTGACAGGGGGGAGAGAACAACAGGAAAGAGAGTGAAAGCAATCTTTGACCCTGAGGGAGGGAAGAGAGAGGTGGTGAGATGATTGATCATGGGGAGAGGGACAGAAGGGAATAGAGATGGGATAGAATATAGTGAAGAAAAAGGACAGGGAGATGTCAGGAGAGGAGATTCTGGGCTACAAGAATGAATGGAGGGGATATGCTGGAAATTGTAAAATTGTGGGACCGACCAAGGGACAGGGGTGGCAAGGACATGAATGAGAGGAAGATAACCTCTAGCTCCTCACCGCTGCTGCTTTCCCACATGCGCCTGACGCTGATGGCACAAGTTCTTCCCACTTCCATCATCTGCCCTCTTCTCTCCCTCCCTCCACTCCAGGCAATTCACTGAGGGGGGGCAGGATAACTGATGGAATTGCCTGGGGTGGAGAAAGAGAAGGGGGCAGATGATGGAAGCAGGGAGAACTTGTGCCGTCAGCTTCAGGCGCATATGGGAAAGCAGCAGCGGTGAGGAGGTGAGGGACCCTCACCTCCTCACCACTGCTGCTGCTTTCCCACATGCTGAATGGGGGGAAGAAGATAGTTAGTGAGATAGAGGAGGGATGAAGGAAAGGGGTGGCAAGCTGTGAGTAGACACAGTGAAAAGAGGGAAACTGAGGACTGAATAGAAAGAAAGAATTTAATTTAGACGGAGGCAGGAAATAGAGAAGGAAGAAAAGGGAAGAGAGCAGAGAATTCCCAGAAACGGGGGGACAGATATCAGATCTGAGTGGAGGAAATGAGAAGAGAGAGACACTAAAAACCACAGGAGGGAGAGAAGGAGAGATGGAATGAGAGAGATGCCAGACCATGGGGGGAACAGAGGGAAGATGATGGATGCTAGATCAAAGAGGAGCGGGGGGAGCAGAAAGAGAGATGGCAGAGAGAGGTAGAGATTTTCTGGAAAGGGCAGACACTGGATAGAAGGAAGCGAATGACAAGAAGATGAGGAAAGCAGAAACCACAAGACAGAGGTAGAAAAAAAAGTCTATTTTTTATTTTATTGCTTTAGGATAAAGTAGTATTTTAGCTGTGTTGATAAATGTTTAGAAATAGAAATGGTGATCCTTTTATTGGACTAATTTTAATATATTTTTGGCTAACTTTCAGAGACCAAATTGTCCCTCCTCAGGTCAGGACAGGATACTGTAACAGTAGTATACTTTACTGACCTAAGGAAAGAGGGTTTGACCTCTGAAAGCTAATTAAAAAATGTATTAGTCCAATAAAATGGTATCTTATTTTCCATTTTTTGTTTTATTTTTATTTGTTTATTTGTAAAGTGATTTATTTCTCTTTTTTTCAAATTTACATCTGCTATTTTTATATTTTGTTCAGTATTGGGGGATATGCACCACTGTTTCTTCACCCCTAACTGTACCGTTCCTTCAGTTTATAACACAAGGCAGCATGCTGAATGCTTTGAAATGCTCCTATAGTCCCAGCGTACTTGGGTGCCTAAGGGCCCTCGAAGAATGAATCCTGCCCTGGTTCCAGAGCTTAACTATTCTCTGAGTGAAAGAAAATTTCCTATTGGTTTTAAAAGTATTTCCCTGTAACTTCATCGAGTGTCCCTTAGTCTTTGTAATTTTTAACCGAGTGAAAAATCAATCCACTTGTACTTGTTCTACTCCACTCAAGATTTTTGTAGACTTCAATCATATCTCCCCTCAGACGTCTCTTTTCCAAGCTGAAGAGTCCTAACCTTTTTAGTCTTTCCTCATATGAGAGGAGTTCCATCCCCTTTATCATCTTGGTCACTCTTCTTTGAACTTTTTCTAGTGCCACTATATCTTTCTTGAGATAAGGACCAGAATTGAATGCAAGCCTCTGTCGAGAAAGATGCAGAGGGGCAACGCTGGCCACTATCCTGAGGAAGATCTGTTTGGTGTAGATTGAAACGCACGCTTTTTTGTTTGGGAAGGTGTCGGGAGTTGAACATCTCTAACCAGCGCTGACTTATGTATTATACTATCTAAGATAAGTGTTGCTTTTCTTTTCTTATTTTTTCTTTTGATGTTTTGATTATATTTTTTTAAAATTATTATTATTTTTTGAATTACATATTTTGAAAGATACACATTTGTATATGCATTTTTAGAAAGGTACAGTCAAACCTCACTTTGTGAGTAGAAACAGAAACAGAGAAGTGATGGTAGAAAAGGGCCAAGGCCCATCAAATCTGCCCACTCTATTGACCCTCCCTCCTAGCTACCCTTTGAGATATCGTGCTCTGATGACCCATCTCCTTAACTCTACCCTCCTAGAGATCCGACCTGGGCATCCCATCTGTTTTTAAAATCTGCCACGCTGCTGGCCTCGATCACCTGCACTGGAAGCTCATTCCAATTGTCAACCACTCTTTCAGTGAAGAAATACTTCCTGGTGTCGCCATGAAACTTCCTGCCCCTGATTTTTAGTGGATGCCCTCTTGTGGTCGAGGGTCCCCAAAGAGAGAACATATCATCTTCCACCTTGATACGACCGGTGATATTCTTAAATGTCTCAATCATGTTTCCCCTCTCCCTATGTTCTTCGAGAGAGTATAGTCGCAATTCGTTCAGCCTTTCTCCGTACGGGAGATCCTTGAGCCCAGAGACCATCCTGGTGGCCATTCACTGAACCGACTCAACTCTCAGTACATCTTTACGGTAATGTGGTCTCCAGAATTGCACACAGTACTCCAGTTGAGGCCTCACCATGGTTCTGTACAGTGGCATTAGGACGTCGGGCTTCCGACTTACAAAGCTCCTGCGGATACAACCCAGCATTTGCCTAGCCTTGGATGAAGCCTTCTCCACTTGATTGGCAGTTTTCATGTCTTCACTAATGATCACCCCTAAATCGCGTTCCGCTGCAGTCCTAGCCAGGGTTTCTCCATTTAATGTGTACGTTCTGTATGGATTATTATTCCAAGGTGCATGACCTTGCATTTTTTAGCGTTGAAGCTTAGCTGCCAGATCGAGGACCAATGTTCCAATAAAAGCAGGTCCTGCGTCATACAATCAGGCAATTTGCTGTTGCTTACAATGCTACAGAGTTTGGCATCTTTGGCGAATAACGTTATTTTTCCTTGAAGCCATTGAGTCAGATCTCCTATGAATATGTTGAAAAGGATTGGGCCCAAGACTGAGCCCTGCGGCACACCGCGGGTCACCTCCGACGTTTTAGAGAGGGTACCATTAACCAGCACCCTCTGAAGTCTACCACTCAGCCAATCGCTGACCCATGCTGTTAGTGTTTCACCTAATCCCAACAATTTCATCTTATTCAACAAACTGCGGTGGGGGACACTATCAAAAAAGCTTTACTGAAGTCCAAGTACACGACGTCCAGGGACTCTCCCAAATCCAGTTTTCTTGTTACCCAGTCAAAGAAGCTGATAAGATTGGATTGGCGGAGCTACCCTTGGTGAATCCATGTTGGTGGAGATCGCGTAGATTCTCCTCGTCCAGAATCGTGTCCAATTTTCGTTTGATTAGTTTTTCCATGAGTTTACTCACTATCGATGTGAGACTCGCCAGTCTGTAATTCTCAGCTTCTGCTCTGTAATCCTTTTTGTGCAGAGGAACGACATTAGCTGATTTCCAGTCCAAGGGGACTCTACCCGCACTCAGGGACAGATTGAAGAGTGCGGTTAACGGTTCCGCTAGGACGTCACACAGTTCTCTGAGTACTCTGGGGTGTAGATTGTCCGGTCCCATGGCTTTGTTCACCTCGAGTCTTGATAGTTCCTCGTAGACGTCACCAGGTGCAAACTCGAAATTTCGAAACGGGTCTTCCGAACATTGCTTTGCCTGTAACTGTGGGCCGGTATATAATTGATATTATATACATGCAAACACATTTAAAACTTTGAAAAAGTCAGGATTATAAACAAAAGAACAGGAAACCAATATATAGCCAACAGGAAACCAATATTTCAAAGTTTTAAATGTGTTTGCATGTATATAAGACCCTCTGATCAGGACTAGGAAGGTCTCTGTCACGCCCTAATGCTTTTGCGTACTGTGCGCCAAACCAGGCCTCTTCAATAATATACAGTTTACAGGTTACAATTTGCCATAGTTACAGTACAAGTTTTTATCCTAACTCAACACATATTAGGAATCTAATATCAATATACATAATATACAGTTTACAGGTTACAATCTGCCATAGTTACAGTGCAAGATTTTTTCAATACAAGTTTTTATCCTAACACGACACATACCGAGGATTCAATATACATTACATTAGTGATTGCTATTCCGCCATTACCTTGCGATTCAAGGCGGATTACAAAAGGAGTTATCTGGCCATTTCCAGAGGAATTGAAGAGTAGAGCGGGTTGCTTCAGAGAATTGGTACGAGTCATACGGTGTTAGTTTGTCTTCATGGATTTCTTGAATAGCATGGTTTTTATTTCTTTTCTGAACGATTTGTAGTCTGGTGTCATTATCAGTAAATTGGAGAGTTGGTAGTCTAGTTTTGCTGCTTGTGTGCAATCTATTGGACAGGGGAGTTAGGTGAAGAGGTTTGCTTTTATTGCTTTCCTAAAGTTGAGGAGTCCTTCAAGAGATCTAATCTGTGGGGGCAGTTGATTCCTGTGGCTCGGTATGAAGTGGGAGTAGGAACACCATTTGATGGTTTGCAGTTGAAGGGCACAACCAGGGAGGCATACTTCATCCTGGGAGCAGAGGGACCTGTTCAGCAGGTACAGAGGAAGCTTGATCGTCATATAGCCCGGTGACATGTCGTACTATCTTACTTTACCATAAGTCATGCTATTTTAGCAGAGGTTCCATTTTATGCAATGAGACCCTATTCTAAAATAGCACAACTTATAGTAAAATAATCCATCCTAACAGTAGTCCACATTATTAACTTCCTCACTTAATAGGCTATTTAAAAACTCTCCTACATGATCTGAATATATAAATACCAGGTTAAATTGACAAAACGTATCTCTCTCAAGTCAATTATCAAATGAGTTATTATCAAGTGTTGACAGATGTCTACTTAGTAATTCATAAGCTTTGTTTTTAATGTGCATAATGACATCATTCTGAGTACTATATTAATTTCATGCTACAACCTTAAGCTAACTTGACTATCTCTTGTCTTAACCTGCTACTATAGAGTACTCTGCCAGAACCTTATGGTCAATCAAAATCCTTGTGAAGTCTCCTCTGATTTCATCAGCTTTAGCATACGGTGATTAAATAGCTAGTCTTTCACTGTATTTGTTGTCCATCTTGGTTCCATTTTTTCTATTGATGGCTCTTACATTTAATATAAAGCAATCCTTGGGAACACAAACGTAAAATCAAAGCTGTTGTTGATCTCAAACTGAAAAGCAGGGAGGCTTCAAGCATACATTTTTACTCATTCATAGATGGGAAGAACAAGTGTCAGAGAAGGTGCTTTACTTATTTCTTCAATATTATCTGCCATTCCCCACACCACCATATTTCCGTATTTAAGGTAAACTCAAAGTTCTGAATGTTCCACTGTATTGGGTACCCATCTCATTTTTTGGACCCATTAGATGAGGGGTGTCAAACTCAATCACATAAGGGGCCGAAATCTAAAATATAGGCTAAATCGCGGGTCAAACTTTTTATTAAGATACTTAGGGGTCCTTTTATTAAGGTACGCTAACTGATTTAGAACGTGATAAAGATTAGCACACGCTAAATGCACACCTTAATAAAAGGACCCCTTAGTCTTAATAGAAGTATAGGGTTACAACCTCTCCAACCTCACACCGGCTCTGTGATATAAACAAAATAAATAGAGACTTTTCCTCTCTCTTTTAGGTCCTAGTTCACGCTTGCTGTCTTAACACCAGCTCTGGCAGGATACACATTTCAAATCAGACATATTGTAATCACAAAACAGAAAATAAAATTATCATTTTTTCTACCTTTTGTCATCTAGCCGTTATTCAAATCATGTTGGTTCCAGGCTATGGTTGTCTTCTAATAACTCGCTTGCCAGGATCTCCTGCCCATTTGTCATTTTCTTCCTTCTCCATGCCAACAATCCATCTTCCATCTCTGAGGACTACTCAGTCTAGTACAAGCTTTTTTTATCTTATTTACTCTTGAGAATGTGAATTAAATTAGCAACTTAAAGATCATTTTTGTTTTCATTTGATCCTGTTAACTATTCAGAATCAAATTAGCACGTGCTAAATCAAGTTTGCAGGAGCTGGATATTCCACAGCACAAACACTATCCTCATGCTTGAGTGCGCTCAGAGAGGAAGGGTTGGACTTTAATGATGTTTTGACCGAAGCAACAGGTTTTGGTGATCTGTTGGATTTGTGCAGAGGAGAGAGAAGAGCCAAAAATGATATCAAGTTTGCAAGCCGACGAGATAGGGATGATGAGAAATTGTTATCCACTGAGACAGAGAACGGGAGGAAGAGGAGAGGTAGGTTTAGGCGGAGGGATTAGTTGTTCAGTCTTGGCTTTGTTCAGTTTTAAGTGGTGGCAGGACATCCAGGCAGCACTGCCCTCTGTTGCCTTCCACTCAACCAATTCTTAACCCTGTCTGCAACTTTGGAGCCCATACAGAAGGCATTCAATTTAATTAGACACCTGTGTGGAACACTGTCAAAGGCATTGCTAAAATCTAAACACATACACCACATCTGGTGTTCTCTTTCTATCCAACTCTCTGGTTACCCAGTAAAAGAAATTGATCAGATTTGTCTGACTAGATCTGCCTCTAATGAAACCATGTTGCCTCAGGTCATGATATCTACTGGATTCCAGAAACTTCACTATTCTCTTTTTTTAAAAAGTGTTTCTATTAATTTATTTACTACAGAAATCAGAGTTACCAGCCTATAGTTATCGACATTTTCCTTACTTCTGCTTTTGTGGAGAGGGATCACATCTGCCCTTCTCCAATCCTACAGTACTACTCCTCACTCTAGAGAAGCATAGGTGCAGTCATAGGTAATCATTCACCTAGATGACTGCAATATATCCTTTGATGGACTTATAATTAAAAAAAAACAAACAAACCTCTGGCTCAAGCTGCAAAATATGTCACAGAACACGGCCATAAAAATTATCCTTGGCAAATCTATAAGGAAGAGTTTCTCCGTTATATGAGTTGTTCTTGCTGCCAGCAAAAGGACACAGTAGATTTATTATTATTTCAATGATTGTGAGAATAACATCTGCTCAAAATACTTCATATTAGTTAGAGTTATGTCCCTACAGTTAAGCTCAGGTCTTCTTAGCCAGCCTTGTTAAGCAACCCTATCAGTACGACACTTGGCTAGTGCAGTCATGCAAGACATTAGGAGAGCATCATATATCTAGAAGTTATATAAAATTTTCAATTTGAAAAAATAAAAATTATGCATTCTTCAGAAGCATCAGAAGACACAGTTCTTTAATAAAACTGATAAGCATTATAAGTAAATTAAATAAGCTGGATATGGTTTGATTTAGAAAAAAGTTGATTCTCAATGGCCCTTTGACTAAGCTGCAGTAAGAACTACTGTATGCTTACCACAGGTTAAAATCCACAACCAAGGGGTGCGCTCAGGCATCCCGTGATAGTTTTTGGATCTACACTCAGTAACCATGCACTACAAAATACATTATTTTAATGCTGGGGGAGTGTTTGGGCATGCCGATTACCACGTGGTTAACGCTGGAGCCCTTACATTTTATTACATTACATTAGTGATTTCTATTCCGCCATTACCTTGCGGTTCAAGGTGGATTACATCCAAACTAAAACAAGAATTACATTTCAACTTGAAGTAATAGATTAAACGATGAGATAAACTTTTAAGGGAGAATTATGGGTTTTAGATAATGTTTGGTAACTAGAAAAATTAGAGAGTACTAAGGGTTTATAGTGTTGGATGTTGGGTTAGGATTGTTGTGCTGGATAGGTTTAACATGTTTTTTGAAGAGTATGGTTTTAATTTCTTTCTTGAAGGTTTTGTAATCTGTGAATGAAGGTAACAGAGTGGTGAGTTGTTTGTCCAACTTAGCTGCTTTGGAGGCTATTAGGTTGTCATAAAGTTTTTTTTGTTTGACATTTTTGGATGGTGGGTAATAGAATAGTGAATGTGTTCTTCTGTGTCTGATTGAGGAGGAATGATTTAGTCTGTTATTCCAGTAAGTTGGGCTTTCTCCGTTGATAGCCTTGTAAAGTAAGCAGTAGAATTTGAAGTTCACTCTCTCTTCTATTGGAAGCCAATGCGAGTCATGGTATGCCTCTGTGATATGGTCATATTTTTTTAGTGAATAGACAAGTCTCAGGGCTGTATTCTGCACCGTCTACAATTGCTTCATCATGGTCGTGGGACATGGTAGGCATAGTATGTTGCAGTAGTCCAGCATCCCAAGGATTAGACATTGTACCAGTAGTAGGAATTGCTTCTTTTCGAAAAATGATCAGATTTTTCTCAGATTTCTCATGGTCATGAATGATGTCTTTATTATTTTGTTAATTTGGGTTTGCATGTTACAGCTTCTGTCAATCGTGATTCTAAGCAATTTTAAAGTAGGTTGTATTGGGTATGAAAATGAATTTATTACAAGATTAGTTAACGTTGGAGTTTTGTCATTTTCAAGTAGAATGAAATTTGTTTTGTCAGGGTTAAGTTTTAATTTGTGCTCTGTCATCCATAAAGCCACTGATTCGAGGGTTCTGTGTATTGTGTTTGCTATGAAGGATTCTGGTTGGTTGAAGGGTAGAAGAATAGTGATGTCATCTGTGTAGCTGTATGAAATTATGCCAAGATTATCCAGGTAGTAGCTGAGGGAAGCTATATATATATTAAATAGAGTAGGTGATAGGGGTGATCCTTGGGGAACTCCGCAGGGGTTGGACCAAGGTTCAGATTTTTCTTGCATTATTTTGACTCTGTAAGTTCTTGATTGTAGGAATCCTTTAAACCATGCAAGTACTTTGCCAGAGATTCCTATTGAGTCGAGAGTTTGTAAAAGCATGTCGTGGTCAACCAAGTCAAAGGCTGCAGAAAGATCTAATTGTATCAGCAGTATTTTTTTGCCTGTACTGAGGTGTTGTCTTGCAGTGTCCATTAGTGTTCCTAGAAGTGTTTCCGTGCTGTATTTGGCTCGGAAACCTGATTGTGTGGGGTGGAGTATGTTGTGATTCTCTAGGAAAGAGGCTAGAGTTTTTGCTATGAGACATTCCATCAGTTTAATGTACAATGGGATTGAGGCAATGGGTCTGTAATTGGATGGTTGGTCTGTTGCTCCTTTAGGGTCTTTTAATATCGGAGTTACTATGATTTTGCTGAGTTCTGGTGGGAAATAATCCTCTAGTAGTGAAGAGTAAATCCATTGTAGAAGCAGGGAGCGGAATAATGTGCTTGATGTTTTCAGTAGGTATGTGGGGCAATGGTTAAGGTCACAGGCTGCATGGCTTTATTTATTATAAAGATTGTTGAATTCTGTCCAATCTATAGGTGAGAAATGGGACCAGGTTCTATCTGCTACGACTGATTCTTTATCTATTGGTGGAAATGATTACTCTATGTGTGAGGGTGTTCCGTTGAAAGAAGCTCTGATATTGGGTACGATACTTCTGTAATTGGGTACGATACTTCTGTAAAATTATTCGTCCCACCGCCTCTGCTAGCTTGACTCAATCACTCTACTTTTTAGCATACCATGTTTTCTGGACACCTCACAAGTTGTTTCGAGCTGGACTTAGAGACTCTAATCTTTGCTGGCACTGTTCTGCGGAAATGGGCAATCTTTACCATATGATCTACGCTTGTCCTATTCTCGCCTCATTCTGGACCAAAATATGGGGAATTATTCGGCGTATACTACCTATCACATCTGACTTCACTTTTGACATTCTCCTCTTTAGGTCTCTAGCAGTGACTGACCCACTTACCTCTAGTCAACAATCTCTCCTTAACATACTGATTGCCCTTACGATCCAAATGATCCTCCATAACTGGAAATCTGCAGATACCCTCAACATTGTATTTTGGTGGAACTCAGTTCTCATGACTCATTCATACAAAATCAAAGCTGCGGAGTTCTCTAACAGATCCTTGACCATATCTCGCATTTGGGAACCTATACAACATTTTTCTTTATAACCGTTGACTTCACAGATGGCTAGATTCTGAATTACTGTTCTTTACAGTTGATTTATAAATACTTATTATGGATTTTGATGCCCGCCCTGCTTTCCATCTTGTTGATCTTCTTCTTCCTTTCCAATCATCTGGATTAACTGCTTCATATAACCTGATCTCTACCTCTTTCTTCTTTCCTCCTCCTCTCCAGGATTAGGATACATTTGGCATTGAGATATCATGGTACCTTATTATTGTTAAGACACTCTACCCCACTCCTCTATGTTATGGCTCTAGTGTGTACTAAAGCAGTATTTTTGTCAGTGCATATTTATATTTCTCAATGTATTCCTTACCGAATACCTTTGTGTTTTTTATTGTATATTTGAAAATCAATAAACATATTTGAACTCGAAAGAAGCTCTGATAATTGCGATTTTGTTTTTGAAATAGGAAGCTAGGAGGGTGGCTGTAGGTGGGGCAAATTGTTGTTCTCTATGTAAGGTGTTGTGTTTGTGAGGTCTTTTAGTAGCTGGAATAATTTTTTTTGAGTCTTGAGGTTCATCTCCAATTTGTTTCGAGTAGTATGTCCTTCTTTTTTCTTTCAGTTTTTGTTTGTACTTTCGGTTTGTTGTTATCCATGCTGTTTTTATGGAATCTTGGTCTCTTTTTCTCCATTTTCTTTCCAGTTGTCTACATTGTCTTTTGAGTTGGAGTAGTTCGTTGTCAAACCACTTGTCTGATTTTCGGAGGATTTTGGTTTTAAGTTTTTCTGGGGCTAGTTCATTGAGGGTGGTCTTACTTAGCAGGTTCCATTTAGAAATGAAGTCTTTAGGTATGTAGTATTGTATTATGGAATCTGTTTTTGACCAGAATACTGTGGGATTTATATGTTTGTGTGAAAGGAAAGTAGTCTGTTGAGTAGTCGGAGTGTATTTGTTGCTAGACCAATTGATTTCAAAGAAGTAGGTGTAGTGATCAGACCAAAGGGAACGGTTCCATTTTCCGTTTGAGGTTTGAATTTCTGGATGTGTGGTCTGTTGGGACATATATGCTACGATGTCCAGTTGGTGTCCTTTTTCATGTGTAGTTTGAGGATCTAAGATTTTATATGTTCTACGAAGGATTCTGTGCTAATGGCCACGTGCTTATTGGGAAATTAGTGTGTGGCCTTTAATTGAAGAAATTAAAAATGCAACCATTTCACAGCTGCACTAAAAATAGTCTCAATGTACAGGAAACCCATGCACCAGTCACAGCGCAAGCCACTTTTTAACACAGCCTAGTAAAAGGGTCCCTTAATCAGCCCTGCAGAACAGTTTTAATGATTTTTCTATTGTACAAATATTTTATAATTAGTAGTTTGTCTGTTTCAGGTTGATTTGTCATTTTGTTACTCAAATCACTGGGAGCCTTCTGAGTGGTTTACAAAAATACAGGTTAGTTGGAAAACTTAAAGAATCAAATATAAATAGGAAGGAGAAAAACTACAGTCTGGGACAGGATAATGATAGAAGGACTGAGAGGCTGAGCAACTGTGCCACTTCTGCCACTGTTTTTATATTGTACTGTGGGATGGAAATGGTTATACACAGTTTTAATCCTTGCTACCTCACTGTCAGGGAATTTGTATGTGGCCTTGATCAGCAATGCAGTAAAGAACATAAGAAGTTGCCTCCGCTGGGGCAGACCAGAGGTCCATCCTGCCCAGCGGTCCGCTCCCGCGGCGGCCCATCAGGCCACTGCCTGAACAGTGGTCTCTGACTAATTTTGTAATTTACCTCTAATCCTGTCCCTATAACCTTACCTCTACTCCTATCTGTACCCCTCAATCACTTTGTCCTCCAGGTACCTGTCCAGACCTTCTTTGAAGCCCTGTAGCGTACTTCTGCCTATCACATCCTCCGGCAGCACGTTCCATGTATCCACCACCCTCTGGGTGAAAAAGAACTTCCTGGCGTTTGTTCTAAACCTTTCCCCTTTCAATTTCTCCGAGTGCCCCCTTGTACCTGTGGTTCCCCTTAGTTTGAAAAATCTGTCCCTATCCACTTTTTCTATGCCCTTCATGATCTTGAAGGTTTCTATCATGTCTCCCCTGAGTCGTCGCTTTTCCAGGGAGAAAAGCCCCAGCTTTTTCAGTCTGTCAGTATATGAGAGGTCCCCCATACCTTTTATTAGCTTAGTTGCTCTTCTCTGGACTCTCTCAAGTACCGCCATGTCTTTCTTGAGGTACGGCGACCAGTACTGGACACAGTACTCCAGGTGCGGGCGCACCATTGCACGATACAGTGGCAGGATGACGTACCTTTCTTAATGATACCCAACATTTTGTTCGCTTTCCTTGAGGTTGCGGCGCACTGCGCCGACGCCTTCAATGTTGCGTCCACCATCACTCCCAGGTCTCTTTCAAGGCTGCTCACCCCTAGCGGTGATCCCCCCATCTTGTAAGTGAACATCGGGTTCTTTTTCCCAATATGCATGACCTTGCATTTCCCTATGTTGAAGCTCATTTGCCACTTTTTAGCCCATTCTTCCAGTGTTGTCAGATCTTTTTCCTGCTGTATAATTTAGTGTCATCTGCAAATTTAATAACCTCACATTTTGTTCCCACCTCCAGGTCGTTAATAAATATATTGAACAGGAGCGGTCCCAGCACCGACCCCTGTGGAACTCCGCTCGTGACCCTTTGCCAATCTGAGTAATGGTCCTTTACTCCAACCCTCTGTTTCCTGTCCGCCAGCCAGTTTTTGATCCATCGGTGGACCTCCCCTTGCACCCCGTGGTTCCATAGCTTCTTTTCGTGTGGTACCTTGTCAAAGGCTTTTTGGAAGTCAAGGTAAATGATGTCTATGGATTCCCCTCTATCCACCTGGCTGTTCACCCCCTCAAAGAAGTATAATAAGTTTGTGAGGCATGATCTGCCCTTGCAGAAGCCATGTTGGCTCGACTTTAGTTGCCCATTGTTTTCGATGTGTTCCCAAATGCTGTCTTTAATCAGCGCTTCCATCATCTTTCCAGGGACCGAGGTCAAGCTCACCGGCCTGTAGTTTCCAGGGTCTCCCCTTGAGCCTTTCTTGAAGATGGGCGTGACATTTGCTATTTTCCAGTCCTCTGGGATCTCTCCAGTTTTTAGGGATAGGTTGCATATTTGTCGAAGTGGCTCAGCTATTTCGTTCCTTAGTTCCTTGAGTACCCTTGGGTGAATGCCTTCCGGACCTGGCGATTTGTTGCACTTTAGCCTGTCTATCTGCCTGAGGACATCCACCTTGCTCACCTCTAGTTGGACCAGATTTTCATCCTGATCTCCTTTTCCGATCTCCTCGGGTTCCGGAATGTTGGTTGTGTCCTCCATTGTGAAAACTGACGTGAAGAATTCATTTAATCTGTCCGTTATCTCCTTTTCCTCTTTTACCACTCCCTTTCTGTCTCCATCATCCAAGGGTCCTACTTCCTCCCTAGCTGGTTGCTTCCCCTTGACATACCTGAAGAATGATTTGAAGTTTGTTGCTTCCCCTGCCAGTCTTTCTTCATATTCTCTATTTGCTTTCCTAACCTCTCGGTGAGGAGAGTGTGGCACAGTGGTTAAAGCTACAGCCTCAGCACCCTAGGGTTGTGGGTTCAAACCCACGTTGCTCCTTTTGAACCTGGGCAAGTCACTTAATCCCCCCATTGCCCCAGGTACATTAGATAGATTGTGAGCTAACCGGGACAGACAGGGAAAAAAACTCATGTAAACCGTTTTGAGCTCTCCTGGGAGAACGGTATAGAAAATTGAATAAATAAATATCAATTAAACTTTAGATCTTCTGAAAAGCATTTCTACAGAAACATTATTAGGAAGGAAGGAGTAGTCGCCCTAAAGAGTAGGTAATCCTTAGTATAGTGGTTCCCAAACCTGGTCCTGGAGGTTCCCCCCCACCAGTCAGGGTTTTAAGATATCCACAATGAATATTTATGAGAGATATTTATATGCACTGCCACCAAATCTCTCTCATATGTATTTATTGTGGATATCCTGAAAACCTGACTAGCTGGGGTGCCTCCAGGTACAGATTGGGAACCACTGCCTTAATAGATTCCTGTAATTCATTTTAGAACGAGAGGAATGGGGATGAGACTTGTATATCACCTTTTCGTGGTTACACATTCAAAGCGGTTTACATATATACAGGTACTTAGTTTGTACCTGGGGCAATGGAAGATTAAATGACTTGCCCATGGTCACAAGGAATAGTGCTGGGGTTGATCCCACAACCTCAGGGTGCTGAGGCAGCAGCTCACCACTAGGCCACTCCTCACCTCATTATTAGATGTTAAATATTTGTTATCTTACCTCACTTCCTGATACATGTAGATAACATTTTATTTACTTATTTCTCTAGGTTAAATATAACTAATTAACTATATTTGGCACAAAAAAAGATTATCTTCTCCTGGCTTCTGGAATGTGGGATAACCCGAAGACCTAGTGTTAAACTTTATCAAGAAGCAACATGTGATGTCATTCTTGACATGCAAACTGGCCTTCTAATCTGAAAACCAAATATCACATTTTAAATCTACAAAAATGTGCAAACTAGTTTCTTATTAGTGCAGCTCACTTAAATGTTAGACATGGGAGAAAATCTCTTTATCATATGCAGAAAAAGATATGCCCTCTTGCATTTGCAGATCTGAAGCATTTATAAGAAACCTCGAGTTCTTAAATGATGATTATCTGCAGTCATGCAGCAAATTTTTATATGTATCAGACACAGATGCTAGCAATTCATTTTATAGGATCAAGAGAAATAAGAGAAAAGAGTTTGCTTGATTTGTGAAAAATCAGCACTATGTCATTCACAACATAACTTCTACTTATATTTATTACAATATTGTCAGAAACTCTCTCTAGACTAATTGCGTGCTTAGAATTTGTTTGCTATCTTACAAGATCTTGCTCCAACACCTCTTCCTTGTGAACTATGCCAAAAAAAACCACACCCTAACAAGCCTTCAGGGCTACTTCAACCTTCGACATCACATTCCTGCCAAAGAACTATAAACAAAGGCAATTGCAAAGCAAGGAGTTGGTGGTGCAAGAAAGAAAAATGGGATTATTAAAAAAAAAATAAAAAAAAATCTTTATTCCTTGTTTACATCAAGGACTCTGCCATTTGTTCCATAAGTCTAATTAAGAGGGTTCTTACCACAAATCAAGGATTGTAATTTTACCTTCCCCCCAACACACACACACACACTAAAAAATGCCTAGAAAAAGGGTGGTAGTTTTACTTGTGATCCTAAACCATAAAGTTTGCATTCACTTTTAATGTAGACAAAAATGAATCTTTGATGAGAAATCCTGTAAACCATATTTGGCTATTCTACATTATCAGCTGTGCTTAAAGAAATAACTATAGACCTTATTATAGAACAAAAAATACAGAAGGTGTATTCTTAAAGATTTTCCCTATAAACATCCTGCACTTTTTAGCATCTATTTCAGAGCACTGGGGAATAACCTTCCTTTGACCCAGGATCATATCTTATGCAGATGATATCTTGCATAGCCAAAGAATTCTTCAATAGCACCAAAACATACATGAAAAAATACCATCAACAATCTAAGTACTCGGACAATGAGTAACTTCCTCAAACTGAACATATCTAAGACAAGAATATTATGGTTCGGAGTCTACAACTCGCTGCCAAGAACAGAGCTAGATCTGCCCACTGGTGAGCGTCTAAAGATAGAGAATACCTCCAAAGTCCTGGAAGTCACACTAGACTCGAACCTAACCTTCAATACACACATTGCCACTCTAGTAAAAAAATTATTCTTTAAGATGAGACAATTGAGGATCATACACTATCATGCTCCAATCTAATACTGATAGGCAATTTTAATATACACATGGAAAACACATCAGACGAGCAAATAAAAGAATTGATCAACAATCTCAATTTCTTAGATACTACTTCAGGCCCTACCCATGAAAAGGTCCACGTGCTGGACTTGGTCATGGCAAATCACCTAAGCTCGTATGTTTTAGCAGTCACATCTAGTTTGGTCGGATCACTATCTATGCAGATTTACATTAAACTGCAAAACTCTACACACAAATCCCTGTCAAAAAGAAATGTCAATCAAAATTAGAGGAAAAATTGATGCCAAACTGTTCTGGGAAAGGCTGGGATCCTTTCTACAAAATATTAACTCAAATCCTGACCTAAATTGTATGGAATGGATGAAATCCATGGAAACCAAATAATATAGCTTCATTAGTCGAGAGAAAGTTGCCCAGAAGGGATAAAAAAAAAACAACAAAAAAAACATAGAACTGAAGAGTCTGAAAAGAGATGTTGTAAATTAGAACAGGCTTGGAGAAAGTCAGGGGACCAATTACTTAAATATAAGTGAAGAAAACAATTTACACATAACTGCCAAATTAAACACATGAACACAAATATTTCTGAGATATAACTGGGATAGATAAAACCAAACTTAAGAAAACTATTCAAAATCTTGACTAAAGCAACAGACTGCTTGTCTATGAATTCCTCAAATACAGACCCCTCCTAAAGCTAATACACTAGCATGATATTTCTCAAATAAGGCAGAGACCATATTTTAAAAAATGTGGCAATATGGGAGAGATAATCACTAACACTAGTTTAGTCAGTACACCAATAGATAGAGTTTGGACAATTTTTAATACCATTATGTTTTATGTTTATTAAGTTTTCATATACCACCCCACATCGCGGCGGTTTACTCCAACCTTGAAAAGAAAAGAACTACAATCATGATAGGGCAGAGACGAAAAGGAGAATGGGGAAAAAAAAGTGAGAGAAGAGGAATAGGAATGCAGCTCTTAATCGTTTATCTACCATCTCAACCTAGAATTTTGATAAATAGATTGGCCGGAACAGGCTGTCAACTTAACATATGTCCATCTTACTTGTATCATGACATGTCAGAAATGCTTAACTGGCTCATTAATGTGGTCAATTCTACATTGATACAAGGATGGTTCTCAGAAGCATTCGGTGAAATTGTACTAGCACCCATCCCAAAAGGTGTTGACTCAGATCAATCTCAAGCAGCTAATTAATATAGACTAATAGCAAGAATACCGTTCATGACAAAGCTGATAGTTTGTAGTTGCCTCCCAACTAAGACTATATTACACAATGGAATCTCCCGTTATCCACTTAACAGTGGTTCAGAAATCTGAACAGTATAGAAACATGTTTGGCCAACCTGATTTCTAGGGTAAGATAAACTCTAAGTACGGGAGAACAAATACTGCTACTGTGTTTCCCTGAAAATAAGACAGGGTCTTATATTAATTTGTGTTCCAAAAAACGCACTAGGGCTTATTTGGGGGGGAATGTCTCTTTTTTTTCATATACAACAATCATCTCTCCTTTCCTCTCCTCCACCCCAATTCTTCCTCTTTCTTTTCTCTCTCCCCCTCCCCATGTGCAGCATCTTTCCTCACCTCTCACCCATCCCTTATGCAGCAGTTCTCAAGGCCTCCAAAAACAGTGGCAGCGTTCTGAATGGGCTGTTTCACAGCCTTTCCTGCTGGGGCTAGGCCTTTCAGCATCTTTCTATCCCTCCCTCCCATCCCTTTGTGAGCCTGACATACCTCCACGCCAAAAAAAATCCAAACAGCAACGCTGGGACCTTCCCTCTGCCAGGGAGAGGAGAGAGGAGAGAGAAGAGAGGGGGAGGAAGAGGGATCCATGGTGCATCTCTCTCACCCTCTCTACTGCCACATCCAACATTTCTCACTCTCCCATAGCCCGGATTATGTGCAGCATGTTTCACCATTTCACCATGCCCATTTCTCCTTCTATCACCCCTCTCCAGCACAATGCCACATCTCTCCCTCCATCACCATGTCCAACATTCCTCCCTCTTGCATCCCCTTCAATCTGTCCCTCTGTTCCCTCTCCACCACCATATCTAACATTTCTCCCTCTAATCCTTCTATTTTCCATGCATCTCGACCTCACTCCTCTCTCTATGCTCAATTTTCTTTTATTCTTGTTCCCAAGTGCACCATCTCTTTCCTTCTCACTCATATACCGTATTTTCGCGGATATAACGCGCGCGTTATACGCGTTTTTACCTACCGTGCATACCCCTCGCGCGTTATATGCCTGAGCGCGGTATACAAAAGTTTTTAAACATAGTTCCCACCCCGCCCGACGCCCGATTCACCCCCCCAGCAGGACCGCTCGCACCCCCACCCCGAACGACCGCTCGCACGCGCTTCCACCCACACCCGCATCCACGATCGGAGCAAGAGGGAGCCCAAGCCCTCTTGCCCGGCCGACTCCCCGACGTCCGATACATCCCCCCCCCGGCAGGACCACTCGCACCCCAACCCCGAAGGACCGCCGACTTCCCGACAATATCGGGCCAGAAGGGAGCCCAAACCCTCTTGGCCACGGCGACCCCCTAACCCCACCCCGCACTACATTACGGGCAGGAGGGATCCCAGGCCCTCCTGCCCTTGACGCAAACCCCCCTCCCCCCCCAACGACCGCCCCCCCAAGAACCTCCGACCGCCCCCCCAGCCGACCCGCGACCCCCCTGGCCGACCCCCACGACCCCCCCACCCCCCTTCCCCGTACCTTTGGTAGTTGGCCGGACAGACGGGAGCCAAACCTGCCTGTCCGGCAGGCAGCCAACGAAGGAATGAGGCCGGATTGGCCCATCCGTCCTAAAGCTCCGCCTACTGGTGGGGCCTAAGGCGCGTGGGCCAATCAGAATAGGCCCTGGAGCCTTAGGTCCCACCTGGGGGCGCGGCCTGAGGCACATGGGCCCAACCCGACCATGTGTCTCAGGCCGCGCCCCCAGGTGGGACCTAAGGCTCCAGGGCCTATTCTGATTGGCCCACGCGCCTTAGGCCCCACCAGTAGGCGGAGCTTTAGGACGGATGGGCCAATCCGGCCTCATTCCTTCGTTGGCTGCCTGCCGGACAGGCGGGTTTGGCTCCCGTCTGTCCGGCCAACTACCAAAGGTACGGGGAAGGGGGGTGGGGGGGTCGTGGGGGTCGGCCAGGGGGGTCGCGGGTCGGCTGGGGGGGCGGTCGGAGGTTCTTGGGGGGGGCGGTCGTTGGGGGGGGAGGGGGGTTTGCGTCGAGGGCAGGAGGGCCTGGGATCCCTCCTGCCCGTAATGTAGTGCGGGGTGGGGTTAGGGGGTCGCCGTGGCCAGGAGGGTTTGGGCTCCCTTCTGGCCCAACTACACAAAGGTACGGGGAAGGCGGGTGGGGGTGTCGTGGGGGTCGGCCAGGGGGGTCGCGGGTCGGCTGGGGGACGGGCGGAGGTTCTTGGGGGGGGGGGCGGTCGTTGGGGGGAGGAGGTTTGCGTCGAGGGCAGGAGGGCCTGGGATCCCTCCTGCCCGTAATGTAGTGCTGGGTGGGGTTAGGGGGTCGCCGTGGCCAGGAGTGTTTGGGCTCCCTCCTGGCCCGATATTGTTGGGGAGTCGGCGGTCCTTCGGGGTGAGGGTGCGAGTGGTCCTGCCGGGGGGGGGGATGTATCGGACGTCGGGGGGGGGGGGCATCAGGCTTTCAGGATGGGGACAGACCTTCAAGGGGGGACAGGACTTCAAGGGGGGACAGTGCACGGAAAGTCAGGGGGGGTGAACGGAGAGTCGGGACAGCGCACGGAAAGTCAGGGCAGTGCACGGAAGTCAGGGGGGGTGAACGGAGAGTCGGGACAGCGCACGGAAAGTCAGGGCAGTGCACGGAAGTCAGGGGGGGTGAACGGAGAGTCGGGACAGCGCACGGAAAGTCAGGGCGGGCGAAAGGAGCGTCGGGCATCATGCGCGGTATACCCGTGAGCGCGGTATACAAAAGTTTTTGTACATGTCATTGTGATTTCTGCGCGCTATACCCGTGTGCGCGTTTTACACGGGTGCGCGTTATATCCGCGAAAATACTGTACTCATGCCCAACAATTATCCCTTTCTATTCCCTTATTCCTATGTCCCAAGTTAGTGCCCCTTTCCTCCCTCCCTTCTGTGTCCCGAGTCTGTGCTCCCCCCCCCCCGCCTTTCAGCCTTTGTCCCAACGCGCTCCTTCCTTCTCCTTTCTCCCTTTGTCACAGATCATGTCCCCTCTCTCCCTTACTTGCTCGGTCCAGGGCTGCACTCGCTTAGTTCAGGAATGTCCAAGCTGGGCTGCTCCTGCCTTCAGCGGCACTTGTTGAAGGGACGCGCGGGCAGCGGCTCATATGCTGCAAGTGGCTGACTCACAAGCCTTCCCTCTGATGTCAGCTCTGACATCGGAAAGAAGGTGTCCGGGTCAACTACATGCAGAGTTACTGATGTGTCCCTGCAACAAGTGCCATTGAATGCAGGAAGGAACAGCGCACCTGGAAGGAGATAACTGGGATCCCCTGCTGACCCAGAAGGCTTTCCTCCGACATCAGCTCTGACATCAGAGGGAAGCTTTCTGGGTCAACTTCAGTGGAGGGGGTTGGGCAGGAAGGAGGGCATAGGATCCCCGGCGGTGGCAGCAGGGATGCTACAGTGGCCATTTCAAAAGAGACTAGAAAGAAAAACATTTCTGTCATCACACAACACTGGCACCTTATGGTCAAACTCAGAGTGCATATATACCAAGATCCAGACAGGTCTGAAGACTAGAAAGCTGCCTGGGTTTGAGGATCGTGGGAATCCCACAGAAGTTGCCACAGGATTCCCATGTGAGTACAGTATAGTCAAAATTTCAGGTGAAGTCAGAATGAGGCTTGGAACACACTGAGTGAGGTCATTGGTGCACCAGTATAAGGCTTGAAATACCCAAAGGGAAGACAGGCCATCAGAATGAGGCTTGGAACACTCATTGGCTGAATAGTGAATATCATCCCAAAAAACATGGGAGGCTGTTAGGGTCGGGAGGACATGGAGAACAGTAAGTAAGAAATTAATAATGTTGACTCCTATGGGTATGGGTGGGAACAGAGGAGATTAATTGCAAAGATGGAATAGATCTTAGCAGCTATGGGTGGATATGGATGAAATCTCTGTCCTCCTGCAATTCTCTACTGAAGACCTCTCTCCTTTGGTTTGCGCTACATTGAGGGAGTAGAGTAACTCTGGGCAGTTCTGAATGAAGGTTCATGGTTGCATGGTTCTAATTAAGCTGGATATTGGCATATAAAAGTTTTGGGATGCCTACCCCACTTAAATTCTCTACGGTAGTGATGCCAACATAAATTTATTACTGTTTTGCTTTTTAACATACATCTAGGCATTAAATTCCATCATTAGGTGCTATGCTATGTTCAGGATTTAAATTCCACAAATGTGGTGTGCCAGAACTTTTTGTTCAAGATTTCCTCCTGTGAGGAATCTATAGGAAGCTACTACTCCCCCATAACAGCATGCCCTCACAGTCAAAGTGCCACCTTAAAAGGGAGGACACAAAGCAGGGAGGAGGTAATTCATCAGGAGAAGAGTAGGGACAGTTTGGTCATGGCAGCATAAAAGCCCTCAGCTAGGTCAAGAAGGCCCAGAGGAGAGAAGAGAAATCTTTCATCTTTATGCATCCAGTGAAAAGTGTATGTGAAAGGTTATCTTGGAACCCCAATGAAAACTACATCTTTGGAAAGCAGGGCCAAGCCTGGCCCAATTGTGTTCAATTTTGAAAGATAAAACTTTAATTCTGGGATTCTAGGCCAGCGATAATTTGTTTGTGCTGCCTTTTGAGAGACTGTCTAATGCAGACCACAGGAGAGAACTTTTTGAACATAAGAACTAATTTTTGGTGTGCTTATTTTCTCTTGACCTGTGACAGGAACAGGTTAATCCCTAGTGGTTAGGGCTGCAGCCTCAGCACCCTGAGGTTGCAGGTTCAAGCCCAGCACTGGTCCTTGTGACCCTGGGCAAGTCACTTAACACTCCACTGTCCCAGGTACGTTAGTCAGATTGTGAGCCTACTGGGACAGATGGGGAGGAATACTTGGGTACCTGAATATAAAACCACTTAGGCTATAGGTGGTCTATAAATACATTTTTATTTCACATTTAAAATTCTCAATGGCCATATGTTCCAGGTCCACCCTTGCTCATGTTGCTATACCTGTTTTTGTCCATGTTTCCAGATCTTTACCATATTTTCAACGTCATCACTCCAAACAGATCTTTGCTTTCCTAGACCATGCATCCACCACCTCTACCTCTGTGCTAAATTAGCAGATTGACATCAAAACATCAGAGTAATCTAGTTTTTAAAGTAAGTGTAGGATTCGTGACTTTCAGTTGGCAAAATGTTCCATTATTTCACCACTTGGAATAAAGAATCCTTTCTTGTGAAAGTGATGAAATCCTGTTTCCCTTTTAGCATCATAGAATGCCCCCATCTTCGCCTGAAGTGAAGATTGGGTACACCAACACACGTGAACAGTAATTACCGTAAATCCTTTGCAATATTTTCCCCTAAGGAAAATAGCTCTGTTTTGGCTTGTCTTCCACAACTCTTCAGGAATTGCAGCCTCCTGTGACGAGGTAGGTGTCCTAAGACTATTACCCCTCTCTTTTATGAAGCCATATTTGGCTTTTCTTTTATCGCTGGCCATGGAGGTATTAGCTCTGACGCTCATAGGAATTCTGAGTATCAGAGCTAATACTGCCGCGGCTGGCAATAAAAAAGCCTAACGCAGCTTCATAAAAGGGGGAATTAATTAAAATAAAAATAAGACAGATAAGCTGATATTTTGAAACTAAGGGCCTGTTTTACAAAGCCATGCTAGCGGCGTCAGCGTGGTAACGGCCCCGAAGCCCATAAAGATTTAAAGGGCTTCGGAGCTGTTGCTGTGCCGCTTTGTAAAACAGACCCTAAGTCACATCTCCTAGCTTTTAATTTTTCCATGACAATTTTATTATTTTCATGTTTTATTGCTAAATAATCATTCTAATTTTAAAAAGTCCCATAACTCTAATATTTATTGGCTTATGCTGTATTTTATTTTTATTCAATTTACAATATATTAAACAATATATATGGTGTTACAATATTTTTATACTACAATGCTGTATTTATATTTTGCATGTATAATTGTGATGTTTAAGGGCTCCTTTTACGAAGCCGCAGTACTGGCTACAGCACGCGCGACTTTTCATCACGCAATAACCCCCGTGCTAGCCTAAAAACTACCACCTGCTCAAGAGGAGGCAATAGCGGCTAGCGCGGCCGTCGGTTTAGCGCGTGGTATTATGCGCATTAAACCGCTACTGCGCCTTCGTAAAAGGAGCCCTAAGTTTATTAGGTTTTATATACCGCCTATCAAGGTTATCTAAGCGATTTTACAATCAGGTACTCAAGCATTTTCTCTATCTGTCCCGGAGGGCTTACAATCTATCTAATGTACCTAAGGTTAGTGGTAATTTAGGCTTCACTGCAAACTAATTGCTAAGGGAAAAATGTTGACAATTTTTTTAAACTGTACTTTGGATTGAAATATAGATTTACATGGGAGTATTTTAACCTTCATCTAGGACAGTGCTTCTGAACTAGTATGCCACTAAGAGCTGAGAGGTATGTCACCAAAAATTTGACAAAGACAGCATGTCTGCATAGTTCACATAAATAGTCACAGAGGCCTGTAAAGACTGCAGGGAACCAAGTATAGTACTTGAAATCCCTGTCACCTCTTCCTACCATTACTTCCTCTAGCTTAAATTGCAGGATCTTGCCTTTTCTTCTCCTCCAGCCATTTCTGATCATAAGATGCAGAAGCAAATTTTGAAAGGGGGAATGGTAGAAGTTGGGGACCGTTTAGGAGAGAAAGAGAAGGAATGAGCCTAAGTTTGTGTTTGAGAATATGAGAAAGGACTGGCCAGTTTATCATCTGAGGGGTAGCCTTTGCCCTCCACTAATGGTCTCTTGGCTTGCCACACAAATGAGCCTCATCTGCTAGGCATGTCAAAAAAGGTAACGGGACATGGATTCAATATACAATTTTTCTCTGGGTACAGCCAAAATGGTTGACATATGCAGGTACTTTTTCTGTCCCTAGTGGGTTCACAATTCCAGTCTTGTTCCTGGGGTGCTGGAAGTTTAAGTAACTTGCACAAGGTCAGAGGGAGCTGCAATAGGAATTGAACCCATGAGGGGGTAGGCAGGAACACCAAACCACGAGGAAAACCAACAAGGAAGGTAAACAACCGGGACTTAAACTGCCTATACACTAATGCTAGGAGCCTAAGAGCCAAAATGGGACAGCTAGAAGTCATAGCCAGAAAGGAGGACATAGACATAATTGGAATCACAGAAACATGGTGGTCCGAGGACAACAAATGGGATGTGGTCATACCAGGGTACAAACTTTACAGGAGAGACAGGACATACAAGAAGGGTGGAGGAATAGCGCTATACATAAAGGACTCAATTCCTTCAACCAGGATGGAAACAGCAATAGGGGCGGACAACTTGGAATCACTATGGGTTAAGCTACCAGGAGGAAATGGAGCAGACATAAAATTGGGACTGTACTATCGCCCACCAGGACAACCGGAAGCAAACGACCAGGACTGGAGGCTGAATGTATGCAAAAGTGGAAGTGTGGTGGTGATGGGGGATTTCAACTACCCTGGAATAGACTGGAGTATTGGGCACTCAAACTGCACAAGGGAAACAAAATTCCTGGAGGCTATAAGGGACTGCTTCATGGAACAGCTGGTCACGGAACCAACAAGAGGAGATGCCACTCTTGACCTAATCCTCAACGGGCTAGGGGGACCCGCAAAGGAGGTGGTAGTACTAGCGCCATTAGGAAACAGCGATCACAACATGATCCAGTGCAAGCTAGAAATAGGAACACCAAAGGTGAAGAGAACCACAACGACAGCACTCAATTTCAGAAAAGGGAACTACGAGGCCATGAGGAAAATGGTGGGAAAGAAACACAGCAACAGCTCAGGGAAGATGGAGACCGTAGAAAAAGCCTGGTCCCTGCTCAATGGCACAGTGCAAAAGCACAGAACCTGTATGTCCCCAGGTTTAGGAAAGGGTGCAAAAAGAATCGAACAAAAAACCCGGTGTGGATAACAAATGCAGTGAAAAAGGCGATAAGTGACAAGAAAACATCGTTCAGAAAATGGAAAAAGGACCAAACCAAGAACAACCAGAATGAGCACAAAAGACACCAAAAGGAATGTCACCGAGTGGTAAGGAAAGCTAAAAGAGCATATGAGGAGAAACTGGCAGAGAAAGCAGGAAACTTCAAACCATTCTTCAAGTATGTTAAGGGGAGGCAACCGGCCAGGGAGGAAATGGGACCCTTGGATGATGGAGACAGGAAGGGAGTGGTAAAGGAGGAAAAAGAGATAGCTGACAGATTAAACAAGTTCTTCTCATCAGTCTTCACGAGAGAGGACACATCCAATATTCCAGAACCCGAGGAGATCATAAATGGAGACCGGGATGGGAAGCTGGTCAAACTAGAGGTAAGCCGGGCGGATGTCCTCCGTCAGATAGACAGACTGAAGAGCGACAAATCACCAGGTCCGGACGGCATCCACCCAAGGGTACTAAAAGAACTGAGAAATGAAATAGCAGAAACATTTCGCCAAATATGTAACCTATCCTTAGAAACCGGGGAGATCTCAGAGGACTGGAAAATAGCAAATGTCACGCCTATCTTCAAGAAGGGATCAAGGGGTGACCCGGGAAACTACAGGCGGAGCTTGACCTCGGTTCCAGGAAAGATGATGGAAGCACTGATTAAGGACACCATCTGCGATCACATAGAAAACAATGGGCAGCTGAAGGCAAGCCAACACGGCTTCTGAAAGGGAAGGTCATGCCTCACGAACTTGCTGTACTTCTTTGAGGGAATAAACAGCCAGATGAATAAAGGGGAATCCATAGACAACATTTACCTTGACTTCCAAAAAGCCTTCGACAAGGTACCCCACGAACGGCTGCTAAAGAAGCTGTGGAACCACGGGGTGCAAGGGGATATCCACCGATGGATATCACTGGCTGGCAGGCAGGAAACAGAGGGTTGGAGTAAAGGGCCATTACTCAGAATGGCAATGGGTCACGAGCGGAGTGCCACAGGGGTCGGTGCTGGGACCGCTCCTGTTCAATATATTTATTAACGACTTGGAGACAGGGACGAACTGTGAGGTTATTAAATTTGCGGACGACACCAAACTCTACAGCAAGGTTAGAACCACAGAAGACTGTGAAGACCTGCAAAGGGATTTAACGAGATTGGAAGACTGGGCAAGAAAATGGCAAATGAGTTTTAACACTGAGAAATGCAAGTTCATGCATGTAGGGAAAAAGAACCCGATGTTCAACTATAAAATGGGAGGATCATTGCTAGGAGTGAGCAACCTTGAAAGAGACCTGGGGGTGATGGTGGGCACAACATTGAAAGCATCAGCACAGTGTGCGACAGCTTTAAAAAAAGCGAACAGAATGTTATCATCATGACCAGGATGAAGGAAGTTATCTTGCCGCATTATCGAGCAATGGTGCGCCCACATCTGGAATACTGTGTCCAGTACTGGTCGCCGTACCTCAAAAAGGTCCAGAGAAGAGCGACAAAACTGATAAAAGGTATGGAAAACTTCTCAAACGCTGACAGATTAGAAATGCTGGGGCTATTCTCCCTGGAAAAGCGGAGGCTTAGAGGAGACATGATAGAAACCTTCAAAATCCTGAAGGGCATAGAGAGGGTAGACAGGGACAGATTCTTCAGACTGTGGGGAACCACAAGTACAAGGGGGCACTCGGAGAAATTGAAAAAGGACAGGTTTAGAACAAATGCTAGGAAGTTCTTTTTCACTCAGAGGGTGGTGGACACATGGAACGCGCTTCCTGAGGTTATGATAGGCCAGAGCACGCTACAGGGGTTCAAGGAGGGTCTAGATAGGTTTCTAAAAGATAAGGGGATTGAGGGGTACAGATAGAAGTAGAGGTAGGTTATAGAAGTGGTCAGGAACCACTTCACAGGTCATAGACCTGATGGGCTGCCGCGGGAGCGGACCGCTGGGCACGATGGACCTCTGGTCTGACCCAGTGGAAGCAACTTCTTATGTTCCAGGTTCTCAGCCCACTGTGCTAACCATTAAGTTACTCCTCTGCTCAAAGATAGTTAGTCTAATCTAATCTAAAAGGTTGAGAAGTGTTGAAGCCATTGGTCTTCATTATTTTTATTTATTTATTTACTTGTTTGTTTGTATTTTTTTGTGAAGATGTCCCCAGACCACTGCAATCCTCTGGGCTGATGAGGTTCTTGTTTTTGGTATTTTTTTTTTTTTTTTTGGGGGGGGGGTGAGGAGGGAGTAAAAGTAGAGGGCCAAGTCTATGGGGGTATAGAGAGGGGGAGGGAACTGGCACCAGCTATACCCGGAAATAGGCACACAGGAGGCCTACTCCCCTTGCTCCATTAAGTCAGCATAGCCAAAATAGGAGCATAGCTGTGTCAGGAGCCTTGCAGGCCACATTGAACAGCAGATTAACCCAGGAGCAGGAGAGAGAGACCATCCATCTGCCTGTGGAGATAGCGAATACTAGAGTTCCAGTGAGCAAACCATCATATATATGCTTTGTGCTCTCTATATCTCTGATTGCTGGTAGGTGGACCCACTTATCTGGATTCATCTGTTGCTGATAACAAGGAAAGATAGATTAGATTAACTAAAAGGTTGAGGAATGTTAGAATTTAATGCAGAGAAATGTTAGTTTATCAAATAAAGCAAGGCTGAATGAGGTTCTATCTTCTTTCAACCTGTAAAGATTTACTTAAAATAATAATAATAAGCAGCAGCTATGTACTCATTTTAAATAAATGTCACTACTACTTAGCCAATTCACCTTTCCCCAAGTGTAAAACTCCAGTGCACAGCTGTTTACATTAATGGCTATAAAAGTCTATTCAGTTTTCTTCTAGGTGTAAATGGAGTTCATAATAACTGATATGTAATTCAGGATGCTACACCTAAACCACAAAGACTTTTGCAAGTTGCCATGCCTTGATTATTCAAAACCCTGAATCTGAAGACAGAAAACCGAGTAGCATGCAGGCACATGAAAGGATTCCAACCACCAGCAGCTCTCAAATCAGTATCGTTACAGGTTACAGTCCAATAAAAACATAAAATTTGCTGTATATACTCAACTACAAATCAATCCGATATATGTGTCAAGGGCAGTTTTATACTAAAAATGGTCTAAAATCCTGTCACCTGTGCATAAGTCGAGGCTCCTATCCATCTATCTAGCTCTCACCTGAGCTAACACCTTTCTCCCTTCCTTTTACCTTTGGGGTTCAAAATTAATCATTCTCTCCCCATTAGCCTGTAGGTTCAGCCTTGGCATTCTATCTCCCTCTCTCCACTGTGTACTTTCAAAAACAGATTCTGATCCACCCTACCCCCTCTTACTCAAATGTTTGCATTGAGAGATGGGTCTTAGACAGAAGGCTGACAAACTAGGAGATCTGCTACACTGCCGAAGCTCTATAGAAGCTACTTTTGAAGGTACACAGAGGGGAGGGAGATTAAACAGCCGAACCTGCAGGCTGGTGGAAAAAGATAAAGGAGAAAGGGAACAATTTCCAGAGGTGGAAGGGAGGAAGAGGAAGGTGTTAAGATCAAGCTGCTGATGGAATGGGGTTAGGGGTTGCTAAATTTTGTGAGCCTCAGATAAGATGACCGTGATTTATTTTTAAGGGATTTTTTAGTCAAAATTTCTCGATTTAAAGTCGAGTATATATGGCAGTGGCATAGTACATGGGAGGGCCTTGGATGCATGGGCTTCCTCAGCTTTCATGGCTGGTGAGGATGCCAGGCCCCAACAGCCGAATATATCTCCTACCTGAGTTGCACCTGCAGCAGGACTTAATTCAGTAGGCGTGCTTTGGATGCTTAAATGCCAGTTCTATCACTCAAGCTCAGTTCAAGTCTAGCTGAGCATGCATGGGAAAGCCGGCATTAGCCGCTTAAGCACATCTGCTGAATTAAGTGCGGCTGCAGGCAGAACCCAGACAATGGTTTTCAGCTTGGCTTTTTTTTTGTGAAATATAATTATTATTTTTTTTTAAAAATCACACTTCTGGCTTATGGACAGTGTGGCAAGTGAATCTTCTCGTCAATCTGGCAACGACGCTAATGAATGAATGTCGGAACCAGTTTGTTTAAATAAAGGCAGTATCATATGGAATCCGTACATATCAAATTTAGAACTGTAGACTATCCCAATCAAAATTTATAGGATTTTAAAGTTATGGGACAAATATGTCCCTTGGTCCTGAAAGGGCTACGGCTTAGTTTAGTTTAAAGTGGTTTAAATACCCACATGATGTAAATGCGCATGCGTCAAATCTCTTTCACTTGAAAGGAAGCCCTGGAATGAGAGGGCATAGGATAAAGTTAAGAGGTAATAGGCTCAGGAGTAATTTAAGGAAATACTTTTTTATAGAAAGGGTGGTAGATGTGTGGAACAGTTTCCCAGTAGAGGTGGTGGAGACAGAGACTGTCTGAATTCAAGAAAGCCTGGGATAGTCACATGGGATCTCTTAAAGAGAAGAAGAGATAATGGTTACTGCGGATGGGCAGACTGGATGGGCCATTTGGCCTTTATCTGCCATCATGTATTCATAAAGTTGTTCTGGGAGACCCAGTCATCTCTATCATATGCAAATCTGCCTCATGTATATTCATTAGGGATATCTTGAAAACTCGACTGATTGGGGGTCCCCCAGGACAGGTTTAAGTACTGGTGTAGTATATTTCTGGCTTTAACTTTAAGAGCTGTGCTCCCTTCATCAGGTTATGGATGATGTTACTTGAATATACAGGTAAACTGCAAGTATGTTCAGGCTCTCATTTTAGCTCATTTTACATCTACCTGAATGGAGTAGCAGCTTTCAAAGGTTAGTCATACATGTTTTAAACTAAACTAATCCAATTAAAAAAAGTAACACCTGCAAACTGTTTCTTGGCTTTTATTTCCATGTTGCCAAGTGAATTAAGAAAGCAACTACAATATTTAAAATCCTGATTACTGCACAGCCAGAGAAGAAAGATGCACCCCTGCCCCTTAAACATTTCACTGCTGTAGCTGAACACCTAAACACATGATCTTATAAGGATTCATCCCCACAATAATACCGTTGTGCAACCTTGGAGAATTAGGACCAAACAAAATGGGTAATTTTTATAATGAACACAGTTATGCAAACAAACCAAAAGACAAGGAGGGATTTTGTTTAAATAAGTAAAGCAGTAACCGATGTGAACAACTACTTCATATTTAATTAAAAGCAGAAAAATATAGAATCCCACAAGCAACAGAGGGCAGCTATGAATGGTTTGTCATTCAATTTGAGGCTGTGGCTAAGAGCTATTTGGGAAGGGCAGAAAATCAGAAAAAGCTGTTTGAGGCTTGGGCAGAGTGAACTGGAGGCTAAACAGGGCATATTACAATGCATTTTGGACCCACCCTGCTCTGGATCATAGATTGAATTAGCAACTTCATTTCCCAGTGCATAAGTCTAATTGTTTCTTTTCAAAATTACAAAAGTCAAGCAGGTGAGATTGGTCCTCTACCTCAACGTCTTCAAGCCAAGTACCCCCCCCCCCCAACTGAAACATTTTCAACCAAGCACTCCCGAGATCTGAGCAACAGAGATTTTTAAATAAGACATTTAGTTGTTAAACAGTAACTAAATAGACAAAATGCGTAACAAATACAGGTCACTGCAACTGGCGTAGAGACAAAAGACACACTTGGCATGATGTCTCATATAAACTGGAACCTTAACAGGTGGTGTCATTCTTACAACCTGAGTGAAAATAAACAATGGCAATTAGAAGGGGCCTATTTATAAGAAAAGGAGAACCTTCACAAAATTTGTCATTAATGACCAATGCAGTTTCATCTTTTCTTTGGAAAAATGAAACATGAAATCCGATTGGTCACTATGGGCAAGTTATCTCTCACTCACCCACACACACATCCCACCTGCCCTCAGCCCTCCTCTCTCTCAAGGGAAGATTCTCAAAACTTAACGTTGCCTTTAACGTGGTTGCTAACCCTAATCCAGCCAGTTTAGCGGGGCAGTATTTATATCGGCCGATGACCAGAACGGCTCACTGTGTTCTTTTCTAAGTTTCTTAACTGTCTCTGACACTGCCATGCATATATAGTACAACGAGGTCATTAATATAAAAATGAACACTCCAGGCGATTCTCTATCATCGCCGGGTGATTCCCTAAACTCATTGTAGTACATCTGCGGGCAAATTTTTTCGGCAGAGTTGGAGGGTCACGTGATGGCAGCTCCTTGAACGGACACCTGCAGCCTCCTCTCCCCTACAGCAGCAGCTAATTCAGCCGATTTTAAGCTGGATTTTAGGTGACAAAAACCACATGGACAGAGGTGTGAAGTTGTACTGCTTCTCCAGAGTGTTTGCTTGAGCCAGTCTGTATCAGGAGGGTCGTTTTGCCTGCTACAACCCCATGGCCTGCCAAGCTTCGTGGAAGCACACCTCCAAATAAGATGGTGTCCCCCTGTGAGTCTACCTTAACAGAGTCACACCTGCCAGAAATTCAGCTACAAGATGCAGCTATTAAAGACCTCACTGGCACTTTAACTGACATACTAGATGACAAATTATCCAAAGTGCATGCCGCTCTGGATGAGCTGAAGGAAAGTGTGGCAGGGTATGCAATGTGCATTCAGCAGACGGAGGAACGGGTCTCCCGACAGGAGGATGTGACTGCAGCACTTACTGCGAAAGCGAACATCATGGACGATCAAGAAAACAGAGGTAGAAAGAACATCTGCATTATTGGGGATCCTAGATGGTGTTAAAGATAAAGAACTACGGGATCTTGTGGAAACCTGCCTGCCAATGGAGCTGGGCCTGGAGCTCGATGGCATGCGTCTAAAGGCTGAGAGAGTTCACCTTGTTGGGGTTCTGCGTGAGGGAAACCCTAGGGCCCGGCCAGTTATCACCCGCATCTTCAACTACACGGTAAAAGCGTAGCTCATGGCTAGATATCGGCAGAGGAAAACCCTAAAATATAATGGCCAGAAACTTCTGCTGTTCCAGGACTTCTTCCCCACATGTTTCCAAGCAGCGAAGGCTGCTGTCTCCTTATTGCTTTCAGCTGTTTGAACGGGGGATAAAGTTTGCACTCCAATACCCGGCCCAGGTACAGATTACCCACAACAAGAAAACTCTACTTCTCTAATCCCTGGCTGCTTTACAGTCATTCCTAGATGTTCATGAGTATAATACCCGGCTGAGTTTATTTTTCCTCCTAAGACTCTCTTTTATTTAGCCAGGGGTCAGGACTTGAACTCAGTTGGGCATGGCTGGTTAATGGCACTTGCCTTGCACACTGACCAGGGCTCTTTTGTTGCTCTGCCTGCTGGGACAGTTAGAAGGCAATTTTGGGGGATATTCTTGCTAATTTGCAGTCCCTGCTACCCTAGCTTGAAGTGTCTTGCATTTCTGACTGCTGCAACCTCGGACACTAGGCTGTCTCTGCTTCAAAGCAGGGCTCTGTAATCGTTGAGTTTCAAACTTCTTTCAGTTCACCATATTAGGCTGTTAAACCTGTTTTATGTTTTTCATATATATTACAGCATTTAAAACGTGGACTAGATTGGATGCACTCAGTTCTGCCTTGTTCGGGATATGTTGCATATCTTGCTATGTTTTGTGGGGTGTAGGGGCTGTATGGGTGGGGGAGGGGCAGAAAGGAAAAGGGGTTGCTACTGAGGGGGTGTTTTAGAACTGGGTTAGCCTGGGAGTTTTGTGGGCGAGTGTATATGTGGGTTGGTGAGCATTTTTTATGCATGCTTGGCAGGGATGTGAATGTACGGGGGGAGGGAGGGTTTATTTTTCCTATTTTGGGGGAAGGAGGTTTTTGGATGTTGGGTCTAGCCTGGGTCCTTAGATGCTCCAATGTATTAGATGTGCCACACGCTGTGGAGTTGTTTGGATTTGGCCCCGAGCGTTTCTTCTCTGTACATACGACTGCGGGGGCGTAGCTTAGCTGGGAGGCCACCCTTGGTCTTCAACGTTCTATGTTAGCGTTTGCACCACTGTTTCTGTTTGACTTATGGGTAGTTTACACACGGCTAAGTGGACTGTAGACGGGGTGCATTCTCCTGTGAAGTGTACCAAGATACTTACTTACTGCAAAAGATTGAAAGTTGATATCCTACACACTTGAAATTGAAAAAAAGATGGGGGAATTGGTCTACTGCTCTTACAAAGGCAGGCAATGAGGGGTAGCCATATCGTTCCATTAAAAAAAAAAAAAAAAAAGTTACACTGCTCCATGGATAAGCTGCTACAAGATCCAGAGGGTAGGTTTGTAGTTTGGGAGGATGAACTTATGGGGGCAAATTATGCCAGTTTTATGCTCCAAATATATACTCCCACAAATTCTTTTCACAATTATTGTCCACTTTGATTCCTTACGGGGAATATAAGATCCTGGTGAGGGGCGATTTTAATATCACCGTGGACCTTTTAGTGGATTGCAGTTCCTCTAAAACCTAGATTGAAGAGGGCAGAGGATAAAGGAGTTAATTTCCTTAGGGGCAATCTTAATCTTCTGGATGCCTGGCGCACTCTTCACCCGGATGATCACAATTTCACATATTATTCCCATGTACACAAAGTCCACGCCAGATTGGACTATCTTTTACTGGCTCAGATAGTGCCCTCTCTGATCATTGCTTGGTATGGGTGGACCTAGGTGTACGGGCAGGTGAGCAGAACTTGGGGTGGAGAATGAATCCCACCCTTTACCTTGATCCTGCCTTTAAGGAATTTTTGCAGCAGCGTTGGGACAATTTCCTCCTTAAAAATAACCCTGCTGTGTCGTCTACTACATATTGGGAGGCAGGGAAGACAGTAGAGTGTAGGGAGCAGGACAGGAAGCTTTTGACCTTAAGTAATCAGTTAACTACCCTTCGGAGGCACCACCAACTTTCTTAATGTACATGTACTGATGCTGACAGAGCAGAGTACATGAATGTGAACAAGCAGATCAACTCTTTGTTGTCTAAACGGGCAGCCCATGACATACAGGTTTACAAATATAATCTACATCACTGGGGCAACAAGGCTGGTAAACTGCTGGCTGGATTAGTTTATCAGAGAGGGGTAAGACAAGTCATAACGCATATCATGGTGCAGGTGGGCCCAGCCAACACAGAGCATGATATTCAAGCAGCTTTTGTGCAGTTTTTCTGATCCCTCTATAAGGGCTTCTGTCAGAGGGAGGCGTTTTTTCCGGACTTGGTACTCCCTTGTCTGGACCAGCAGGAGATTCTCAATGCTTCGGTCTCGGAGGCGGAGATCATGACAGCGATCAAAGGCCTTAAACTGGCCAAGACACAAGGACTTGATGGCCCAGGGTCAGAATTTTACAAAATTATGGGAAACTGGTTCATCCTTTCCATAGAAACATAGAAGATGACAGCAGAAAAGGGCCATAGCCCATCAAGTCTGCCCACTCTAACGACCCCATCCCCTTGAATTTACCCCCCTAGAGATACCACATGTGTATCCCATTTCCATTTTTACCCCCTAGAGATCCCACATGTGTATCCCATTTCCTTTTAAAATCTGGCACGCTGCTGGCCTGAATCACCTGAAGTGGAAGTTCATTCCAACGATCGACCACCCTTTCAGTGAAGAAGAACTTCCTGGTGTCGCCATGAAATTTCCCACCCCTGATTTTCAGCGTATGCCCTCTTGTGGCCAAGAGACCTTTAAGAAAGAAGATATCATCCTCCACCTCAATACGGCCCGTGATCTATTTAAACGTCTCCATCATGTCTCCTCTCTCTCTACGTTCCTCGAGTGAGTATAGCTGCAATTTATTCAGCCTTTCCTCATACGGGAGGTCTTTGAGTCCCGAGACCATCCTGGTGGACATTCGTTGAACCGACTCAATTCTCAGCACATCTTTTTGGTAATGTGGCCTCCAGAATTGTACACAATATTCCAGATGAGGCCTCACCATGGATCTGTACAACGGCATTATAACTTCGGGCTTCCGGCTGATAAAACTTCTAATGATACAACCCATCATTTGTCTTGCCTTTGATGAAGCCTTCTCCATTTAATTGGCAGTCTTCATGTCTTCGCTAATGATCACCCCCAAATCACGTTCCGCCTTGGTCCTAAATAAGGTCTCACCATTAAGTGTGTAAGTTTTGCATGGATTCCTGCTGCCAAGGTGCATGACCTTACATTTTCTAGCATTGAAGTTTAGCTGCCATGTCGAGGACCAGTGTTCCAATAGAAGTAGATCCTGCGTCATACTGTCTGGTAAAGTGTTCTCACTTACTATGTTGCATAGTTTGGAGTCATCGGCGAATAATGTGATTTTACCCTGAAGCCCCTGAGTCAGATCTCCCACAAATATGTTGAAGAGGATCGGGCCCAAGACCGAGCCCTGCGGCACTCCACTGATCACCTCTGACGTTTTTGAAGGGGCACCATTCACCACCACTCTCTGAAGTCTACCGTTTAGCCAATCACTGACCCATGTAGTTAATGTCTCTCCCAGTCCCATTGATTTCATCTTGCTCAATAGTCTGCGGTGTGGGACGCTATCAAAAGCTTTACTAAAGTCCAAGTACACGACGTCTAGGGACTCACCCACATCCAGTTTCCTTGTTATCCAGTCAAAGAAACTAATTAGATTGGATTGGCAGGACCTGCCCTTGGTAAATCCATGTTGGCAGGGATCCCGTAGATTCTTCTCGTCCAGGATCGTATCCAATTTATGCTTAATTAGTGGTTCCATGAGTTTACTCACTATGGATGTGAGACTCACCGGTCTGTAATTCTCAGCCTCTGTCCTGCAGCCCTTTTTGTGGAGTGGGATTACATTGGCTGTTTTCCAGTCCAAGGGGACTCTTCCCGCCCTCAAGGAAAGATTGAAGAGCACAGAAAGCGGCTCTGCCAGGACATCACAGAGCTCTCTAAGTACCCTGGGGTGTAGATTGTCTGGTCCCATGGCTTTGTTCACTTTGAGTCTTGATAGTTCCCAGTAGACGCTGCTGGGAGTAAACTCGAAATTCCAGAACGGGTCTTCTGAGCTTTGCCTTGCTTGCAGCTGTGGACCGGACCCCGGCGCCTCGCAGGTAAAGACTGAGCAGAAGTATTCGTTTAGTAGTTCGGCTTTATCGGAATCTGATTCTGCATAAGTCCCGTCTGCTTTCCTAAGGCGTACTATCCCATTTGTGTTTCTTTTCCTATCACTGATGTACCTGAAGAAGGATTTATCCCCTTTCTTAATGTCCTTTGCTAGATTCTCTTCTATTCGAAGCTTGGCCTCTCTGACTGCTGTTTTGACAGCTTTGGACCTGGCCAGATAGTCTTCTTTTACTTCTCCTCTTCCTTACTTTTTTCTTTTTCTTAACGAGGTCCGAGATTTCCGAAGTGAACCACTGGGGTCTGTTATTTCTTCGTCGTTTGCTTACTGTTTTTATATAGCGATTCGTTGCCTCATATAGCGTAGATTTCAGGTTTGCCCACATAGTCTCTACATTATTGGTTTCGGCATGGTCTTGCAGTGCCCGACGGATGAAATCTCCCATGTGTTTGAAGTCAGTGCCCCGAAAATTAAGGACCTTTGTTGTTGTGGTCGATCTGGTGAAACCTTTCCTAAGGTTGAACCAAACCATGTTATGGTCGCTGGAGGCCAGCGTATCACCTACTGAAACTTCCGATACGCTTTCTCCGTTGGTGAGTACCAGGTCTAATAATGCCTGGTCCCTACTGGGCTCCAATACCAATTGTTTGAGCCGTGCACCCTTTATGGAGGTTAACAACCTTCTGCTGCCGCTAGTTTGTGCGGTAAGTGCATTCCAATCTGCATCGGGCATATTGAAGTCCCCTACTGTGTCCCCACGCAAGGTGATGTTTTCGATGTCTTCGATTAATTCCATATCCTTGTCTACCTGTTGTCTTGGAGGTCTGTAAATCACACCAAGATACAGGCATTTTTCGTCTCCTCTAGCCAGGTTCACCCAGAGGGATTCCCCGGTGTACTTGACATCTGTGATTGTGGTAGTTTTGATGTCTTCTCTAGTGTATAGAGCTACACCTTCTCCTAACTTGCCCTCCCTGTCTCGACGGAGTAAGTTGTAACCCGGCATAACCATATCCCACCCGTGTGAGTCCGTGAACCAAGTTTCGGATATCACCACTACGTCTAGGTCGGCGTTCATTATTTCCGTCTCTAAATCCAGAATTTTATTGCCCAAACTGTGTGCATTGACATACATAGCAAACATAAGGTATAGAGAGCTAAGTCCCTGTACAGAGTTCCCCGCCTGAGTTAGTGTGACTCCTAATGTATTGTTTACAGTGTGTGCACTTACCTCGGACTCAGTGGCGACTCACCTCCTCAGGATAGTTACTTACTGCTCCAGAGTATGAGTGGGTACCCTCCCCAAACTTACCTAGTTTAAAGCCCTTCGAAGTAGGCGGGCTAGTCGACGTCCGAAGACGTTCTTACCTCTTCTGGTCAGGTGGGGAAAGTCTAGTCCCTGCAGTGCCTCTCCATGGACCAGAAATCCAAAGTTCATCTCCTTGCACCATCCATGTAGCCACTCGTTAGTCCTCTGGATACGCTCCTCCCGGGCTCCACCCTTGCCTCTTACCGGGAGGATTGATGAGAAGACCACCTGCGCTCCCAACTGCCTCAGCTTCTCACCCAGGGCTCCAAAGTCTTTAGGTATGGTCTCCGGGGTGTTCCTGGCAGTGTCATTCGTTACGACGTGGATGAGAAGCATGGGGAACTGGTCTATCTAGACAGGTGGTGACATCCCAGATTCTGGCTCCAGGCAGACAGCAAACCTCCCTTGATTGTATATCCGGTCTGCAGATTGGTCCCTCGGTGCCCCTTAGCATGGAGTCCCCAATGACCACCACCCTGCGCTTCTTTGGGGGGAGCTGTTCAGTCGTCCCTGGAACTGGGGTCATGTGTCGGACGTCTTCCTGTACCTCATCTGCAGTCCCTTCCTGTAAGATCTGGAATCTGTTCCTCAGGGCGATTTGTGGGGTTGATGTAAAACTGCCCTGTTTGAGAGAAAAGGAAGAAGATGTAGAAGAAACTGAGAAAGGGGGGGGGGTCTTCTGTGCTTGCCTGTGGAGGAGGTTACCAGCTGCCAGGAGTCAGCGTCCCCAGCCATTTCCTGTACCCCAGTCGTTGGTTTCAAAGCTGAGGGTTTGGGTGTCACGAGGATGCACTCGTCCGGTGCCTGCTCGGAGATTCGGGACAGTTCCTGGGCGACACCGTCGATGAAGGCCTCATCCTCTCTGATGCTTCTCAATCGCCTCACCTCCTCCCTTAGGCTCATCAGTTCCTGTAATATGTCTCCTTCCAGCTGTCCCACCTCCTCTGTCTGTGTAGAGACTGTAGTGTATTGCTGGGGGGCGATGGCCTCGGTCTGCACACAGGCCTCTGTCCACCGTCCAGGGTCATCCTCTGTCTGTACGTAGCCATCCCCTGGGTCCCTCCGGTGACTGGAATGCTGGTCTTGATTGTAGGGCGTAGGGCCATCCTCCGTCTGTACGTAGGCCATAGCCATCCACTGGATCCCTCCGGTGACTGGAATGCTGGTCTTGATTGTAGGGCGCAGGGATGACTAATAGATGCTCATGAGTGGTACTGCCCAAGCCAGTGAGAGATAAGAACTCCTGGGGTCTTACAGACCCATCTCCCTGCTTAAACATGACATTATGATATTTGCCTCTATAATGGCTAAACGCCTGGGACTAGTGTTACCATGTCTTACACCCCTGAACAGACAGGATTTGTTCAAGGGAGGTATGCGTCCACTAACATTCTTAGAGCACTTTCAGTACTACAGTCAACTCCACCTAAGTGCACGTTGGATAAGCAAACGCTCCGGTTATTTGCACCTGACCACCACGGTCCCGTTTTTTTTTTACATTAAAGTCAATGAATGTAAACTCCGGATATTTGTAATTCTGATTAGCACACAATCTGCTTAGGCGCACTGATGTCGTAGGTCCCGCCTGTATTCTTTCACGTAACGTTCACTACCGTTAAAAGCAATCGCGTAGATGAGCTGCGTGTTTTGAAACAGCAGTCTAGGCCTGGCCATGTGTTTGAACTTTTGGGGTTTGCATCGTGGCGTCGCATGGACACAAGTCATTGTTTTTGGCTGAACATGTCCACCATGCTGATGTCAGATGCCGCTTAGGCGTTGTTATTACAGTATACTTGTACATAAATTGGAAGGGCCTGTCCCCTGAGAGAGGTGTACTCCAGGCCCTTTTGCAGTTGCTCACACAGATTAACTATAGTATGGTCTCCCAATTAAAGCGATAGAGACCTATACACCGCTTTCAAATGTAGCAAAGCTTTTGGCTTCAAGGTGTCTGCCTTTTGAATATGAAAGCACCAAAAACCAAGGGATAATTGCAAACTTTAAACGTGATTACAAGTCACTCGTCCTAAGATATGTGATGGCAGTGATCGATGCAAGCACATAATCCTGCCCCCGAGATTCTGATCTCGCAAGAAAAATGACGGTGCTCGACTCTCTTCACATGTTACTCTGATTAAGTGCACGCTCTGTTTAAGAGCATGTGGCAAACTGGTCTGAAGGGCTTGCACTTAAGATGAGTCGACTGTATTGACTAAGGGGAATCATCCAGGTGATGCTATTATAGCGAGCCTATATGCTGAAAAAGTGTTTGATAAAATCTTATGGCACTACCTGTTTTGGGTCCTCCCTCAGTTTGGTATCTTAAGCAACTTTCTAGATGAAGTGCATACACTCTACAGTGACCCTACTGCTCAGATTCTTGTTAATAGAGGGTTGTCTTCGGTGTTTTTGTTGGAGCGGGACACTCACCAGGGATGTCCACTCTAACCCATCTGTTTGTGTTATCCTTGGAGCCCTTGACATCCAAGATCCAGCAGGCTGCAGATATTGAGGACATATGTCCCGGCTCTAGCGAATACAAGATTAATCTGTTTGTCGATGACATGTTGCTCTTTGTTGATAGTGCTGCGGTAGCGATACCTAAGCTGGTTTCTCTTATTACTCAATTTGGGTCTTTTTCTGGGCTCAAAATCAACTTTGACAAATCTGAGATGCTGGCAATCTCCACTGCGGGGGCGGGACTCTTCATTTCCTCTTTTGTGGTCATCGGGCACTCAAATATCTGGGCATCTACTTGCATTTGGATTTGTGCATGACTTATACACTGAATATTAAGGATACGCTGGACCATCTTCTGAAGTCTCTGTGTGTTAAAAGGAGTGAGCTTCCACTGTCATTTCTGGGGAGGGTACCGCTGGTTAAAATGGTAATGTTGCCTAACTACTCTACCCTTTTTCAGATGATGCCCATAAGGATTTCTAGAAAGGAGGCAGCGGTGTACAGTAACTTGGTCAGCTCCTTTTAACTGAAGGACGTGGCAGGCTAGAGTTAATTTCCTGAAGCTTGCCAGAACTCGGAGTAAGGGGGTATAAACTTACCTGACCTAAAGTCTCTACAATATGAAGCATGTTATTCAAGGACGCTAACACCGAGAATGGGCTTAATAACTGAATTCATTGGTGGTTGCCCTTCAAGGATATCAAAAGGATAAACTGTTTCTGTTCCTGACGAACACAATGAAATGTAGCTCTGTCGGGCAGTAAATGTAATCCTTTTCTGGATTTAGATAAGTCTGGATTTTTTAGATATTCATTTGTTTGGATGCACTAAATTCACTAATATAATCAGTGTGTTATATTTCTTATTGATATACCGTATTTTCACGCAAATAACACGCACCCGTATAAAACGCGCACACGGATATAGCGCGCAGAAATCACGATGATTTGCACAAAAACTTTGATATACCGCGCTCACGGGTATACCGCGCATGCTGCCCGACGCTCCTTTCGCCCGCCCTGACTTTCCGTGCGCTGTCCCGACTCTCCGTTCACCCCCCCTGACTTCCGTGCACTGTCCCCCCTTGAAGGTCTGTCCCCATCCTGAAAGCCTGATGCCCCCCCCCCGACGTCCGATACATCCCTCCCCCCCCCCCCCGCAGGACCGCCGACTCCCCAACAATATCGGGCCAGGAGGGAGCCCAAATCCTCCTGGCCACGGCGACCCCCTAACCCCACCCCGCACTACATTACGGGCAGGAGGGATCCCAGGCCCTCCTGCCCTCGACGCAAACCCCCCTCCCCCCCAAGAACCTCCGACCGCCCCCCAGCCGACCCGCGATCCCCCTGGCGACCCCCACGACCCCCCCACCCCCCTTCCCCGTACCTTTGGTAGTTGGGCCAGAAGGGAGCCCAAACCCTCCTGGCCACGGCGACCCCCTAACCCCACCCCGCACTACATTACGGGCAGGAGGGATCCCAGGCCCTCCTGCCCTCGACGCAAACCCCCCTCCCCCCCAAGAACCTCCGACCGCCCCCCAGCCGACCCGCGATCCCCCTGGCGACCCCCCCACCCCCCTTCCCCGTACCTTTAGTAGTTGGCCGGACAGACGGGAGCCAAACCCGCCTGTCCGGCAGGCAGCCAACGAAGGAATGAGGCCGGATTGGCCCATCCATCCTAAAGCTCCGCCTACTGGTGGGGCCTAAGGCGCGTGGGCCAATCAGAATAGGCCCTGGAGCCTTAGGTCCCACCTGGGGGCGCGGCCTGAGGCACATGGTCGGGTTGGGCCCATGTGCCTCAGGCCGCGCCCCCAGGTGGGACCTAAGGCTCCAGGGCCTATTCTGATTGGCCCACGCGCCTTAGGCCCCACCAGTAGGCGGAGCTTTAGGATGGATGGGCCAATCCGGCCTCATTCCTTCGTTGGCTGCCTGCCGGACAGGCGGGTTTGGCTCCCGTCTGTCCGGCCAACTACTAAAGGTACGGGGAAGGGGGGTGGGGGGGTCGTGGGGGTCGCCAGGGGGATCGCGGGTCGGCTGGGGGGCGGTCGGAGGTTCTTGGGGGGGGGGGGGGTTTGCGTCGAGGGCAGGAGGGCCTGGGATCCCTCCTGCCCGTAATGTAGTGCGGGGTGGGGTTAGGGGGTCGCCGTGGCCAGAAGGGTTTGGGCTCCCTTCTGGCCCAAATACCAAAGGTACGGGGAAGGGGGGTGGGGGGGTCGTGGGGGTCGCCAGGGGGATCGCGGGTCGGCTGGGAGGCGGTCGGAGGTTCTTGGGGGGGAGGGGGGTTTGCGTCGAGGGCAGGAGGGCCTGGGATCCCTCCTGCCCGTAATGTAGTGCGGGGTGGGGTTAGGGGGTCGCCGTGGCCAGGAGGGTTTGGGCTCCCTTCTGGCCCGATATTGTCGGGAAGTCGGCGGTCGTTCGGGGTGGGGGTGCGAGTGGTCCTGCCGGGGGGGGGGGGGGGATGTATCGGACGTCGGGGAGTCGGCCGGGCAAGAGGGCTTGGGCTCCCTCTTGCTCCGATCGTGGATGCGGGTGCGGATGGGAGCGCGTGCGAGCGATCGTTCGGGGTGGGGGTGCGAGCGGTCCTGCTGGGGGGGTGAATCGGGCGTCGGGCGGGGTGGGAACTATGTTTTAAAACTTTGGTATACCGCGCTCACGCATATAACGCGCGAGGGGTATGCGCGGTAGGTAAAAACGCGTATAATGCGCGCGTTATATGCGTGAAAATACGGTAAGTCACAAGGGGAGTTTGTGGATCAAAAGCCAGAACCTTAGCTTACAGAGAAGCGCACTTGTATGTTTATGTCTTTTGAACTGATAGTTTTTTAAGGACTTTCATACTAGAAATTAAAAATTGTAGAGACATTATGATGTATAGGGCTGACTCATTTAGGCACAAGCCTAATGATTGCCATTCATGAGTTGTCGGCCTGGAGCAATACTATTTAGCCATTATCCACAGTTCCCCAGTACTGACAATGAATTCCGAATATTGTTGCTTACAACCCATTCATATGGCCATTTTAGAAAACAATTGAAGACCTATTGTAGGGTTGTTTCCTTATTTGCACCTGAAGGTTAGGCCTCTATGACATCATCAAGCCTGAGCCATCATTTAAGCTTGAACCATTGTCTGTAAGAAATTTTTCCAGCATGAACCTTGCAAGAAGAGAGAGAAAGAGCACATCTTTGCTGTTTCTGCCTGATGCATTCTGGGTATGTACCAGAATGGTATTGTAGTCAAGGACATCCATCTATGCTTTCATGCTTAGACTGTGAATTTTGGGGGAGTGATACTCCTATGCTGTGCTTATCTCTTGAAAGGCGCCTGTGTCTCCCAGCCTGTATGAGACTTTACACAGAAGGAAAAATTATGTTCTTACCTGTTAATTTTCTTTCCCTTAGACGCAGCAGATGAATCCAGAGACCAATGGGATAGCCCACATCTACCAGCAGGCGGAGATAGAGAAACTGATTAACAGGTGGTCCTTTTGGCTGGCACTCCTCCTGTTTATCCAGTATAGCTCCTTGCCCAAGCATCCGTAACCATAAACACAGAAAACAACCTGCCATAATAACAAACTGCGAAAGTTGCAAAAGAAAAAACCGAGAGACAATATCCAGAAAGGGTGGGGCACTGGATTCATCTGCTGCGTATAAGGGAAAGAAAATTAACAGGTAAGAACATAATTTTTCCTTCCCTAGCAACAGCAGCAGATGAATCCAGAGACCAATGGGATGTAGCAAAGCAATCCTCAATCTGGGTGGGAAGCAACAACTGAAGCACAAAACGCCCCTACTGCATGCGCCCCCACATCCAAGCAGAAATGTGGAGAGAAAGCATTCTCGGAAGACCAATAAGCCGCGAGACAAATCTCCTCCAAGGAAAAAACCTCTGGGCCGAGCCCAAGAAGTAGCCATCGCTCCAGTGGAATGTCATGAAGTTCTTTCGCCAACCGCTTCCCTGCCAGCAAGCAAGCATAAAGAATGTCCTCCTGGACCCATCGAGCGATGGAGGCTTCGGATGCCGCCATACGTTTGAGGCGTCCCTTGAAGAATACAAAAAGGAGATATAAACAACTAAAAGTCGTTAGAAACCGAGCTCACGTATCAAATGTACGTATCAAAAAATGCAGTGAATAAAAGCACTGCTCCCAATTTCTCCTCCCAGGAAGAAGGAAGGAAAAGCGAGCATGACATAAAAGAAAGGATGACACCCTCCTAGAAAGAAATAGTGGTACCATCCGAACTGATACCCCATATTTCAGAAATCAGAAATAGAAATCCCCGTTGAACAAGGCCTGCAATATAGAAAACTGCAGAGCTGAAGCCATGGACACAAGAAACCCCATGTTCAACGGCACAGCCCTTTAGAGTCCCAAAAGACAAGGATGAAATGAAGCCTTCGGTAAACTGAGAAGAAGTACGTGAAGATTGTACTCCAAACCGGGCTTTCTAAGAGGCGCATGAATATACCGCACTCTGTTTAGGAACTGAACTACATGAAGTTGAGAAGGTAAGCGAAGAGCAATATACCTAGCCCTTGTAAGAAGCCAAGAATGGCACTAGAAGCTGAAGAGAATTGAACGCTAAGCCCTCGACAATACACCTGTGCCAAAAAAAAACTCTGGAGTGGTTCAAACGTTAAGAAGCACCCAAGAAAGGAAAAACCTCCAAAAGGAAGCAGAAGCGACAGGAGAAGACGTCCGTAGCACCTGGATAAGAGAAGAAACAACCTGCTTCGCATAACCCTTACACGTCATCCAAGATTTTTCAAAAAACTAGGTCGTAATACTAAAGTAGTACAAATATCAATGTTGATCGGACCCTAGGCGAGCAAAGCCGGAGATACCAGGAAACTTCTTAGTCTGGCTGTCGAAAGACTCATCAAATTCGCAAAGTAAGGATGGCGCCACCAATCCAGAGATTCTACAAATACTGTGCCCGTAAAGCGAGCTCGAGATGGCAAATCCAAGCCATCATCAGCCAGCGGAAAACACTGAAAAAGATAAGGCAGAAGCGAGAAAGGAGCCATGCAGCTACCCCCTCTAACTCCCACTCCCTGGGCCCGCCGAAGAAGCTAGGAAGCTTAGAATTGAGAGACGAGGCCATGAGGTCTAGGTCAAGGAGATCTCACGTCCATAAAAAGAGCTAAAACCCCTGAGCCACAAATCTCAATATCCAGGATGCAGAAGATTACACTATTACTAACATGCACACTTTCCAGAGCGTACACAGTGCTGTACACTGTAACATACAAGAAATGGGCCATGCTCAGATTCCGCAGAGAGAAAGTCTATCCAAACTCTTATCCTGATCCATAAAAGGATCTGCCAACAGAAGACGAAGATGAGAGTCCACCCATTGAAGCAGAACAACTTCACCTGCCAATGAGTACAACACCTACTGCCCAAGCTGTAGAGAAATACCCCCATCCTAATACTGACCAAAAGGACCCTCAGCGGCAATCTGGAAGAATGATCTGAAGCTCCAGAAAGGTAGCCTGACCCTGCTCAAGAGTAGAAGAATGAACAAGTACTGAGTCGCCTCTGAAGACCAGACTCCTGGAGCTGAGGATGGAAGCCACCGAGCCCCCCAACCCGACAGCCCAGGATGGTCGGTGGTTATGAGATAGTCCAACAAAGACCGAGGCATGCCTTGAAAAGAGAAATCGCGCTGAGCCACCAAATCATACAGAGCGATGCAGGAGGAGCATACCAAATAATTGGAGCCCTGAGATACCGGGAACCACCGGAACAAAAGCGACTGCTGTAGCGTAAGAAGGGGAAAGCAAGCCGAAGTCTCCAGTGGAGTCAGCAATATGGATCCCAGAAACTGTACAGAATCCCATACTCTTGGTCATGGTAAGCGAAGAAGAATACCAATCTGAGACCGAGACCCCACGCCCAAGTCTCCGGAAAGAAACACATGTCTCTCCTATATGAATAAAAACATCACCCCGATATACCTATAAATAGTACAGGAGAAAAGAGCGCTGTGCAAATTCGAAGATGCACGTGTAAAGAACTGAGGAAAAGATAGCACCCTTTTCGTGTCAGTCAAATGGCCCGAATGGAAATCGTCCGAATCAACAGGCAGTCAAAAAGAAATTAGATGAATCGCCTGGTAGCGCCAAAACGGTATCACCTAAAACGTTCGTGAAGCCTTGGGTAGGCGAAATGGCATGTGCCAAAACCGAAAGCGCCGCTCCAAGAGAGGCAGGCAAACCAAGTGCCGATTCGGAGTCCATAGAGAAAATGTAAATATACTCCCAGGTTGTCTGCAGAAATGTGTAACCCCGAGAAACTAATTCAGCAGAATGGGATCCAGCCTGCCCAATGCCCCCGTCTCGGGCACCATGCAGTAAGTGGAACAACGTCCCTTAATTCCCGAAGAACTACAAGAACTGTCCTGAGGACCAGTAACACTGAAAAGGGAAACACAAAACATAGAGACTCCAAGAACGAACTGGAAACCTGAGGAGGATGCAAAGATGCAAGCATCCTGAAAAATCTTCACAGCCCCCTGACCTGACATTATAGCGTCTTCTCCCTCATGAGAAGGCCTGAAGAGTCAATGGAAGAAGTCAAGATCCCCTCAGAATGAAGTGCAGAAGATCAGGGAATGGCAGGATGAGACTGTAGGATCTGCAAGAAGATTCTCCTAGGAAAAATCAAGTTTCACAATGTAAAGAGGAATATACTGGAACCATGAAAACAGTACTAACCCCATGCAACATGAGCGAAATACGTATGTCCTTTAAAGTGAATACGTACTAGACTCAATCAAGATGTTGCATCTACCGCCCTGTGGAAAACAACAGCATCCTTACAGGTATCAGACAAAGCTCATATCGCTAATGAGAGCTTCAGGGATGAGGCTAACAGTCACATAGTGCGTGATCCTCCGCGGGTTTGATAGAATAGGTAACTGGCTCCTGGTTAAAAGGAGCTGTACAGCCCTTCCTGCCTGGTCGGGGGGCCCGTCTAGCATGTGCCATGAGAAAATGGTGACAGGAGAAACCAGCGTGATAAGCATGGAAATCTGAAGTCCAGGCCCCCCCCCCCCCCCCTCAGAAATAGAGAAAGAGAGTCCTGGCCGCAGGAAGATGCGCAGTGTCATTATGCCCATAGAGACAGCCCAAACTTGGAAACTGTTTGTACTACCTTTAGGCATATATATCCTGTGCCACTACTAGACACATGCAGCTCAGCACAGAGGCCCAAATAAGGACAGTTACCAACAAACAAAGGCTCAATCTGCAGGGACCCCAAGAGAGACAATGAGATACCTGTGTGAAATATAGGGCACTATCTTACTGCTGATCTCACCGTGCCGTGAGTTGCCGTATGTCGCCCCAGTCCGGAGACAAACCGAGACTGGGTGACCTAGCACAGGTCAGAGTCTCTCTGGTAAACCCCTTGAGTGCTAACCCCAGAGTCCGATTAAACAAGCAGCTTCCTTCAAGGGAGTACAGCAGGAACACAGACAGACATATAAAGCTGCCCAAGCTTGTCCCAAAGCTGGTGAAACACATACAACTTGTCTGAACCGGAAAGGAGAGAAGCCCCGGCATACCCTGACCAAAGTCAGCTGGAAACAAACTACCGGAATGCTGCAGCTCTCCCGCCATCGCTGGAGACCCAAGCGCACACCTGATTCTCACTGACACGTGGCCGCTGCATCAACGCTCCTAGAAACATAGTCGGATTCGAGCTCCGTAAAATTTACCCTGCCGCGGCTTGCATAGAAATAAAATCAGACTCAGGGAATAACCAGAAGAACGGCCCACAGCGCCGTAAAAAACATGTCCCATCTCATGCTGCTATAAACCGGCACCTGCACAATCAGCTGCACATGGCCGTGACAAACACCGATGAAAGAGAGCCTCAGAATAAACAGAACTACTATTGCTACACTGAAACCCAACAATGAGAACAAGTGCGAGCATGAAATTGCACCGCTACTGCCGCGCTGTAACCAACAAGGAAACCAAGCGCGTGCATGCAAAGGGCGGAAAAGTCCTGGCTCCCTCCACGGATTCTAGTCATAAAACTTAGCCTCAATAAAATATCCATGCCTTAAACGTACGTTGACCGAACCCACATTACTAAGACTCCCAAACAGAACCTGAAGTTCAAACAGACATACTCACAAGCTTTTTGTTAGGGCCGGTTGAAGCCAGTTAAATCTGGTTGATCAGCAGTAACCAGGCAGAATAGAGGAACTGTGGTCTCTTTTTTTTTTTTTTACAGAGAAGGGAAAGAAGAAAAATATTGAGACCCAGTCAGACCCTCTATCACTGGAGAGAGAGTGAGGCAGGGACCTGGGGGGGCCCAGGTGTAACCCCTAAAGCCGGCACCGTTCAGCCGGACACCCCTGTCTCACTGAAGAGAAAATCTCAACAGGAGAAATAGCATTGCCAGCTCACTGAAGAGAAACCTCAACAGGAGAAAGAGAATGGCAGTCTCACTGAAGAGAAACCTCAACAGGAGAAAATAAAGTTCCAGCCAAAGCCAGAATTCAGGAGGTAGTTGAATAGCGACCTTTTCCTGCTGGGAGATAGAGAATACTGGATAAACAGGAGGAGTGCCAGCCAATAGGACCACCTGTTAATCAGTTTCTCTATCTCCGCCTGCTGGTAGATGTGGGCTATCCCATTGGTCTCTGGATTCATCTGTTGCTGTTGCTAGGGAAAGGCTATTCATCTAAGTTCTGTTTCTGGATTGGTCCGAGAAGTCATCTGACGAGGTCCAAGTGAAAAGTTGCTAATTATAATTAGTCTGTGTCGGGATGGAAGGAAACTGACATCTCATCACAGGTGTTCTGCATGCATCTTTTTCATAATAATTAAGACCTGAACAGTTACCTCGTGTGACTCTCTGCCTGAGAGAGAGTGAATCGGACCTTAAACAGATCTGAATTCCACCACTTCAAGGAAACTTTTGCTGCCAATAAATTATAGCTGCAACAGTGGCTGACGAACACTTGTTCCTGTAACCAAAGGATTTTCTACATCTGCTAAGCTGAAGAGACATTTTACATTTCACCTAATTTTGTGCTGAGGCCTAATTAGATGGTAAGATAAGAAACTTATTATCTTTAAGCTGGGGTTAGATAAGTGCATCCTATTTTGGATATAGGATAAGGCTCATAAAGCTACTCTCGGTGATAACCTGTAATAATTTGCTGCTAATCAGGAATAATTATTATTATAAGGAATTGTTTAGTGTGTGTAAGAAGTAATTTTATTTAGTTATCTAGCAAGTGTGTTGTGATAATTATGTACTGAGTTTCATTTATGTAATCAGATATTTTGTGAACAATATTTAGATATTGCTGCTGGCTTGTGAATTATATTTTTCTATTTTCATAATAAAAGTATTTCTCATTAGCCTGGGTCTTGTGTCGTATAAATAGACAAAGAAATTTGGACCTGGCAGAGATATTATGGTATTCCCTAGAAAAACTAACAGGCACGTAACTTGTTTATGTAACTGATTAGTCTACCATAAATCTTGCTACCCTATCTTTTTTCTAAATATTTGACTGTTTAACAAATCATCTTATTTCATGTAACATGTTTACTTTTATAACTTTCTGTAAACCGCGTTGAACTTCTGGTTACGCGGTCAATAAGCACAATGTTATGTTATGTTATATCTGTTTCACTTTTTCCAATAGACACAAGTGCTCCGCTTGCGAGTTAGGTGCAGGGGGCTAAGTCCTCCGCGAAGATTGTTGCCAATATTTTGGGGGGAGTTTGACCATCAAAGAACAACATGCAGTAGTGTGCTTTCTTTGGGCAGAGGGAGTGAAACTTGTGGAAATTTATTGTTGGATACTGACTCAGTATGGACATAGCACCATGAATCAACAAAAGTTTGAGTGAGTAAAAAAGGTTTAAAGTGGGAAGAACAGTTGTAACCAATGAAGGTCGTTCTGCTGGTCACCCATCAACAGCGCAAACACAAGAGTACATTGACAAAGGCAGATGCCTTGTTTAGAGAAGACCGATGGATAATGGTGTCTCACTTGGCTGCAAATTTGGATATCAGCTATGGATCCGCATTTGCCATAATGCATGATGATTTGGGATATAGGAAAATCTGTACACGATGGGTTCCCAAACAGCTTACAACCCAGTTCCTAAGATGGTATGAGTATTCTGGAGAGAATGTCACCAGCGACGAGATATGGGTGCATCACTGCGACCCAGAGAGCAAAAGACAAATCATGATGAAGTAAAGGAAACGATGCTCACCTGGCTTCGGGTGCAGATGAAAATCTTCTCTGCAGGAATTCAGTAAGTTGAACGATACAACAAATGTTCTCTCATGGTTTCCAGAGCTGGCATTGTGCTTGTTGCAGGTTTTCGGGTCTCGCTGTGTCTTTTATCAGGTAGAAACCGACGTTTCAGCCACCATGCTGTGGCTTTCTTAAGAGTATGCTCTGAAGTCTGCAGTTTGACTTTGTAAATAGTGGATTCACTGACCTGATTGGGAACAGGGCAGATCACCAATCCGAGTTGGTCAGAAATTTGAATTTTGTTATGAAAGACCATAGGATGGAAAAGTCTCTGGTAGGTTTAAAGACACAATGAGACCCGGAAACCTGCAACAAGCACAGTGCCAGCTGTGGAAATCCTGAAAGAATATTTAACCCAGCTCCACGAGGAGAACATCTTTAACCTACCATCCTATGGACTTTCACAGCAAAATTCTAATTTCTGATCAATTGACTTTCCTGCCAAAATTCAAATTAGTGGACTGCCCTGTTCCCAATAAGATCAATGAACCCACTAGTTACAAAGTCAAACTGCTGACAAAGACGCAGCAAGACCTGGAAACCTGCAACAAGATACAACAAATGTGTCATCTCGCATGGGGACTATGTGGAAAAGTGATATGTTCAATTGCTCATAGTTATTTCTATTAAAGCCATTAAATATATTGTGCTTTTACTTTTTGATTTACCCTTGTATACTGTAAATTACACCGCAATATGGATCTGAAGGGTATATTAAGAAATTTATTTTTTCCAGTAAAAGAGTTGCTTCTTGTTTTCAACAATCTTTGAAGCTTAGTTATTCAACGGTTAAAAATATCTGTTTGAAGTATTTATTCTGTATCCTCCTCTGCTCCAGCCTTTTACAAAGGCACAGTAGCAGATGCAATGTGGCAAATGCTCTGAAGCCTCAATGAATCACTATGGGCATTGGAGCAATTACTGCGGCTCACCGCGATAATCATCTTTGTAAAAGGTGGTCTAAATCTTTTAAATATATTGGTACTAAGCTTTGGAATGATCTTCCTATAGAATTAAGGAAAATCTTTTCCTATTTTATTTTTGGGAAAATTTTAAAAACTCAGCAATTTTAAAAACTCAGCATGAATATAACATAAAAATGAAAAGGAAATTTAGCTGTAATTTTTAAGGGCTCCTTTTACGAAGGTGCACTAGCGTTTTTAGCGCATGCACCGGATTAGTGAGCGCTAGCCAAAAAACTACCACCTGCTCAAGAGGAGGCGGTAGCGGCTAGTGCACACGGCATTTTAGCACACGCTATTCTGCGCGTTAAGGCCCTAACGCGCCTTCGTAAAAGGAGCCCTAAGTGTTGTTATCTGTCTAGAATCTGAGAATAAATTTTATATACCATGTTTCCCTGAAAATAAGACCTACCCTAAAAATAAGCCCTAGAATGATTTTCAGGGTAGGTCTTAATATAAGCCCTACCCCCCAAATAAGCCCTAGTTATATTGTCCCTGGATTTGCCAGCAGCAGCACTTCCCCCGCCACACAGCCGAACCCCACTGAAACTCCCATCTTTCCCTGCCATCCGAACCCTGCCGACCCTCCCACCGCAAGACCGACATACCTCCCTCCAAACGGCAGCAATCTAAACAGGCTGCTTTGCAGCCTTCTCCTGCCGGGGCATTTCCTCTGCCGCATCACTGATGATGTCATCAGCAACGTGGCACCCAGAAAGCTCTGGCGGGAGAAGGCCGTGAAGCAGCCTGTTTAGATTGGTGCCGACACTGCCATTTGGAGGGAGGTATGTCAGTCTCGCGGTGGGAAGAAGAGATGGAAAGATGGGAGGATCAGCGGGGATTCAATTGCATGGGGGGATGGGAGGAAGGGAGGGATAGAAGCTGTGCAAGGGTTCTGCTGCACAAGGGATGGGAGGGAAGGAAGGACAAAAAGATGCTGGGCACAAGGGGATGGGTGAGAGGGGAGGAAAGATGCTGCACACGTGGGGGAGAGAAATGAAAGAGGAAGAATTGAGGTACAGGACAAGAAGGGAGAGATGATCATTGTACATGAAAAAAATAAGACCTACCCCGAAAATAAGACCTAGTACGTTTTTTGGACCCAAAATTAATATAAAACACTGTCTTATTTGGGGGGAAACACGGGTAGTATAGTAATCCAAAATTGTTGCTTATATACTCTCCTTTTACAAAGTTTAAGTAGCGGACAATGTATGGCAAATGCTCAGACGCCCATTAAATCTCTATGGGCATCAGAGCGATTACCACAGTAGCAGCCACTAATGTGGCTTTGTACAAGGAGCCCATAGGATCTGTTGCACAACAGTTCATGCCCCCAAAAAGCTCACTCAAATTACTGCAACAAAATATGCTAAAATCAAAATGTTTACTGGGTGAATGGCTTACTCGTTGGGGCAATTTTAAATATGCTTTCTGGAGAGGGGAGAGGGAGAAGAGGAAACATATGAGAGGAAAAACAACAACAAAGCACCTAATATAAAATTAATTAAGGGGCCTTTTTACTAAGCTGTGGTTCAAGTAGCTTACTTCAGGACACACTCAAGAATTTGTGTTAAGTTTAGGATGAGCACACACAAACCTTTTGCTAAAAAATATTCAGCAATTTTTCAGGGAGGTGACTTTCTACTAATCAGCTCACCTTTATTAATAAGACCCAATTAGTGCAAAATTAGTACATGGGCCTTTATAGCCTTAAAATAGGTATAAGTGGTCACATGAAAATGGAAAAATTTGCATATGGCCATTATTTATGAAAATAGGAAAATCAGTCTTAGCGCACAGGAAAGACCCCCTTGTAAAGGCACAATAAGACTACTTTTACCCTTAAGTTTAAGGCTGTCCCTGCATCCAGCAAAACACACTAGTTTTCCAGGACTCAGGTACAAGTAAAATCGGTTTTTGACAGGGAAATATGATTTAAAACCAATAGGAGGAAATATTTTTTTTTACTGGGAGAGTTATTGCCAGAGGATGTGGTAACAGCTGTTAACATAGATGGATTTAAAAAAAAGATTTGGACAAATTTCTGGAGGAAAAGTCCATAGTCTGCTATTGAGACAGAGATAAGGGAAGCCACTACTTGCCCTGGGATTTGTGGCATGGAGTGCTGCTACTATTTGGATTTTTGTCAGGTACTTGTGACCTGGAATGGTCACCTTGGAAGTGGGATACTGGGTAAAGACCACTAGTCTGACCCAGTACCGCTCTTCTTATGCCTGGAATAGAAACTGGTCCAGTCCATCAAAGGCAAGCCCATAAGAATGGCCATACTGGGTCTGATCGATGATCCATTTAGCTCAATACCCTTCTTCCAACAGTAGCCAGTCCAGATCACAAGTACCTGGCAGAATCCCAGAGTGGCATTCTGAAGACGCCAATTTGCAAGTAGTACTGGTCACAAGCTGATAGGTGATACAGACAAAGCCTCTTCTAGTATAAGAAGCATGCATACGTGCTATCCACAAACACCGACGCATAAGATCATTTACATAACATGCTGTATTTTGGTAAGAGCATCGATACTCACAAGGTGAGGGTCTGGTTGGGCAGGGTGTGTGGTGGCGGCGCGCTGCTCAGCTCCAGGTTGCTGCACACCACCTTGCGGGGGTCTGGTCCCGCCACCACCACCACCGGCTTCCCGCCGGTCTTGGGCCTCACGTCCTGTTTACAGCCGGGGGGCAGGAGAGAGCCGGAGCCACCGAGTCCCAGAAGTATAAGCAGCAGCGAGCCCGGGCCGACGGCCGCCATGGGGCAAGGGAACGAGTCCAAGCTCTGCACCGCTGGTAAGAGCGCTAACTGGGCGGGCTGGGAACAGCTCTACGCGCGGAGTTTCACCCCGGCGACCCCTCTCCGCCCGAAGGGCACAGGCGCCGCCGCTATCGCCACCTCCTCTTCCCCAGCAGCTCTCTTGCTCCTCATGGCGCGGCTCGGACGTCCTCGGCTCTCGCCCCCCCCGCTCCTTTGTTGCAGCTTGGAAGGAATGAAACTCCGGCTCCCTCCAGCTCCTCCTCCTCCCCGCTCGACCTCCGGGTGATGCAAAGTGCCCGAGGACCCGTCACCCAATCCAGACCAACACCTCCTGCAAACCCCCCGCCCCGCTTCAGCAGTCTGGACGAGACGAGACGACACACCACCCCCCACTCCCCCAAACCTGTAGCTGCCACTGCGCCCCTCCCCGCCGAGACGTCACGCTGCACGGCCGGCCACTGGAGCTGCGCGCACTACAGACGGAAACAGAGAGGGCGCGGGGGCGTACGCTCGAGCCTCGACCCCTCTCCCCCAGATCTGGCTGGACGCTGGTCAAGAAGCAGCAGGCGGGGTTTCCAGAAGGCTCCTTTACCTGTTCCAGATAATGCAGCCGACTAGTCAAATACTGCTTTGGAAAGGATGAGTTTATGAGGCAGGTTTTTAGCGTTGTTGAGCATCCACAGCGAGTGCAATGGTAAAAAAAAAATATATAAAAATAATTTCCAAATGAAAATGTAAAAACTTAAATAATATGTGTCATACCCAGACTTGGAATGGTTCTGAGTGAACTTTTGGTATCAAATGACTGGTGTTCTCTCCGTCGCGGATCCTTCCTCCCTGCTCCGCTCCCCCCGTTATGGTTCCTTCAAAGCTTTTCGCTCCTGCCCCCACCATGGGTTTTCCTCAGGTCTAACCAAAGCCATCCGTTCTGATCCCTATTCCTCTTCTTCCTCTTCATTTGTACAAGGGATAGGCAGCCGAAACATTTTTATGTCTTGGGTTTTTAGGGTGGTTTTTTTTTTTTTTTACTTCTCTAGGGTATTTTTCCACTCTAGAATAAATATCATTATTTATTTATTGAGATTTATTAACCGCCTTTATGAAGAGATTCACCCAAGGCAGTTTTACAGCAGGTATAATTCAATATAAAACTTGCAATATTGTTAATAGGGTAGTAGTAAAAAGACCAAATGTAAGTACAATGAATGAGGTAAAGTTAAAATCAGGAAACTTAATAATAGCATTATTTTGAAACACTTTCAAAAAATATTATTATTAATAGCACCAAAATTCAAATGAGAGATGTAATACATACTAAAAGGGAAACATAATACTTACCGTATTTCCACAAAAATAAGACAGTGACTTAAATTCATTTGGGTCCCAAAAAAGGCAATAGGTCTTATTTTTGGGGTATGCACATGACCATCTCTCCCTTCCACTCCTTCATCCCAATTCTTCCTCTTTCCTTTCTCTCCCACACATGTGCAGCATCTTTCCTCCCATCCCCCTGTGCAGCAGAAGTTTGCCCTAGTGCTGCCCGATTCACAGTTTGAATCGGTTCATCGATTCACTTCAGGTGAATCGATTCAATTTAAAACAAAAAAAATTGGCCTCTCGATTCGGTAACTGACCCTCCCCCTCGCCCCCTAAAGCAGGAGTGGCAGCTCTGCCTCTTGCTGGCAGGCCGCTGCCGCACCTGTTTTAGAGAGCAAGGGAAGAGGGTCAGTCAGGAAGTGCTGGTGTCCGGCTTGCCCCCTGGCCTCCCGTGCACCATTTACTTAATATCAGTAGCCTGCAGACTTGCAGAGAAGATTGCAGTGCTAACGATCTTGCAAGCTACCATAGGTCTTTGGAGCTGTTTCCTCTGCCACGGTCCCGCCCCTCCTCTGATGTCAGAGGCAGGATCGCAGCAGAGGTGGACAATGGGATTTAGGGAGGGAAGGAACAGAAAGGGAGAGAAGTTGGACACAAGGGATGGTGTGGAGGGGGGATAGAGATACTGGATAGAAGGGTAGTTGGGAAAAGAAAGGGAGATATGCTGGATCCTGGGGTGGTGGGGAAGGAGGGAGAGATGCTGGATGAAAGGGTATTTGAGAAAAGGTGGAAAGATGCCAGACCAGTGGGGGAGGGAAGGGAAACGGAAGGGGAGGACATGGTTAGCACAGAGAAAGAAGAAAGAAGGAGACCCTGGAAAGCAAGTTATCAGAAGACAACCAGAGCCAGGGACTAACAAGATTTGAATAATGACCGACAACAAAAGGTAGAAAAAATAATTTTATTTTCTGATTGCAATATGTCCTCTGGCGGTTTCTCCATTGGCCTCCATCCTCATGCACATACGCAGCAATGGTTTCCCCCTCTCCCACACCCTAGCCAGCCTGCGCCTCGACGAATGGCAAATGTCCAGGCCTCTAGGGGTCAAGGCACTGCTGCCAGGCGCGCACACAGGAAGGAGCCAGAGGTAAAAGGGAGGAGCTGTTGTAATCGTCTTTGAGGTGCACTGAGTGAGCCAGTGGAAGAGACAGGTATTTGTTCCCATTATGGAGCAGTATGGCCTTGATGCTCCTGGTTGAGCTGTCCATGAAAGACACCACTCTTTTGGGTTACATGCGATTCCAGTTGCCTCAAACAGACTGGTCATTTTGTGTCAGAAGTAGATCCCATCTTGATGGGTGAAGAAGGTGGAAAAAGCTTGGTGATGCTTCCTCTGATATGTGACTTGCACACTTTCATGCAACAAGTTCCACTGCTTGAGCCTAGATGCCAAAAGCTTGGCACTGGACTTGGTGAGAGCAAGATTTCTGATCAAGTTGTTGAAGTCTCTTTGGTTTGGATAGGATAGGTTTCTCTCATCAGCTTCATCACTGATATTGTAACATAGATTGTGAGCCCATAGATTGGGAAAATACTTGAGTACCTGATTGTAAAACCACTTAGAATGAACCTTGATAGGCGGTATATGAAAAACACCTAATAATAATAATAAACACCTCCCTCACTTTCTGACTTGCTGCTCTCTTCTGAAGACAGTTGCTCTTTCTAGGGAAGTGGGGAAGGGGATCTCTGGGCAATGTGGTACCAGGGCAATGGATGACGGAATGTCTGGATATGTGATTACATATGCATGCTTGAAAGTTTGATATTTGGAAGGGTCCACCATTCAGAAGTAGCAGTTGCTTGAGTGGTTAGTGGGTTCCCACCAAATTCTTGGAATAGTACACTTCATGACTCTCTCTTCCCCTCTGTACTGTCCTGCCTTAGTAAAAGGGCCCCTAAGTTTATTCAGCTTGGTCTCAATCTGGAATGTTCTACAAAAAGGTAAATTTCAATATATCGATGTCCTGATCACAAAGACAAAGTTTGAGGGAGAATGGTAGCCATTTTCTATTCTTTTGTGGCATAGTCAATTAAGACAGAAAAACTATTACCCAGGAACAAAAAAACAACAACAATTATTTTATTATGTGGTGTAATAAGGCATTATATTCCCTCTCTGTTACAGATATGCAGTCTGGAATATCTGACTGATGCCAAAGAGCCTGGCTATTGGTAAGCAAGATGTCTTTGCGCTATATTCTCACATCATATGTCCTGAGGGGAGATATATGCCAGTGATGATATGGGTCTACATATATGCACCAGTCATATATGGTTACCTAATCTCTGAGTCACCCTGAGGCATATCCCTCCTCGCTCTTCTAGAACATTCACTAAAACAATATGCACTATCTAGATTTTATAATTTCCTATGCTGGGTGTTTGAGAGTCCCAGTTCATCATAGTATCTTTCCATTGCATCACAGTAAACCCCCTATACCCCATGTTCACCTCCCCCCATCTCCAGCTTTTCTACCCCTGCTAAATCTAATGCACATACCCCAAATGCAACACATGCTGTATCAGGGAAGGTAAGAGACATTGGAAGAACAGAGAAAAAAATGCCAAAATACTCATTTTCATGGCCCCCTTGGCTGAGATGAATCATGCTGTGAGACCCCCTCAATGAAAGCATTTTCCAGAGTTTGAAGTACATCTCTAGGGGGCGCAGAGCCTGCTGCTGGTCAGGAGAGAGATCACTATTGAGCATGTGCTTATGCTTTACCTATTTCCTCAGTTTGCACTACTTCTTCGATTTTAAATATTTTTATTGAAATTTTTAGTCAAATCAAATAGAACAGATATGGCATCCGCCAAAGCATGAGCACATACTTCTTTAGATCTTCTAAATCATGCTTGTGATGATGCACAGTGTTAACCTGTTTGGCAATATCCATAAGAATAGTCATACTGGGTCAGACCAATGATCCATCTAGCCCAGTATCCTGTTTCCACAGTAGCAATTCAGGACACAAGTACCTGGTGGAAACCCAAATAATAGCAACATTTCAAGCTACCAATCCCAGGGCAAGCAGTGGCTTCCCTCATGTCTGTCTCAATAGCAGACTCTGGACTTTTCCTCCAGGAACTTGTCCACCTCCAGGAGGATGCCACTGTTGCTATTTAACATGTGCATCACCATCCTGAAGAAGAGTGGCATGATGATTCAGATCAACTCAATAGCTAGCTCTGTCTCCTGCCTGGAAAGATTGGCTTTCCTGATACCTGGCATGGTTGAAGGTGCTGCGGTTGTGAAAGACAATGGCTGCTTAAGCAGATACCCATTTTCTAATGAGCTAGCAGTTGGCTAATATGACATTAGTTAACTGTCAAACTTTTAGCTAACTTTTTTCTCAATATCGGTTATTTGGAGAGCCATATATTTCATAGTTCAGCAGAAAATCATTGTTATCCACCAATATTCAAAATATGTATATGCGGCTACCATTGGATGTTTCAATTTCCTAACTGGTTTTATCCCAGGACAAGCAGGCAGTCTATTCTCACATATGGGAGCCCGGATGCGGACAACCTCGCAAGCAGACTTGCTTGTAGAAACTCTAGAAGTTTCGAGAATGCCGCACCGCATATGCGCGAGTGCCTTCCTGCCCAGATTAGGGCGCGTCTCCTCAGTTCTCAGTTTTCTGCGGAGCCAAGAAGTCCGTCTTTGACGCTCTGCGCTGAACTTAGTTTGACTTTGTGCCTTCTCTCACCGCGGCTCGTGTTTTATTTCTTTATTATTGTGTCGCTGTGCTATTTCTTTCTTTCATGTGTAAAAAAGAAAAGACAATTCTTCATGTTTTTTTCGTCGAGTGACGGCGGGGCCTGCCACACGCTCTCAGCCTTCGGGCTTCAATTTTTCTACAGCTATTTTTCCTTCTTTGTCCTGGCCGGTCATGGGTTTCAAGAAGTGTAGCCAATGCCAATGTGCAATCTCCCTCACTGACCCACATCGGTGGTGCCTTCAGTGTTTGGGGCCTGACCATTGCCCGGAGTCGTGCGTTCGCTGTGCTAACCTTCAACATCGAGCCCTTAAACGCCGTCGAGTTCAAGTGGAGAAGATTTTTGGAATGGAATCCCCCACCCCGGTCTCGACCTCGGCCTCTGACTTGGTCAAGCTTTCCACCTTGACCTCGGCACATCAAGCTTTCCTCGTTTGGAAAGTCCTCTTCGATGACATCAGCTGTCAGATACCTCAGCAGATGCTTCCAGCAGTAGTTCTTAAGCTTCCCAAGAAGCATCCCTTCAAGGTGAAGCATACGTCTTCCTCTTCGTCCTCGGAGCCTTTAACCTCAGCAAGTGTTCCAATTAAAGACTCAGATACACAATTTCAGGCTACCATCCAGACCGTTTTAGAGCGGGAGTTTGGTAAATTACAAACATATTCCTTTCTTGACTCTGCCTCCTGCAGTCCAGCCTGGGCACTCAGCAGTCTCACAAGGAGTCGAATCCTTGCCTGTGCCTCAAGTTGAATCTACACACTCTATGCAAGGAGTCGAGTCTTTGCGAGAGTCAGGTCTGGATTCTTCACACTCCATACAAGGAGCTGAGTTTTTGGGAGTGCTTCGAGATACCTCGATCCAAACAACTTCTATGGTGTCTCGTCTTCGCTCTGCAGCTTCCAGCCCTTCATCCTCACATAAGGCATTGCTCTTTTCGAGGCACAGGGTGAAGTCTCCTCGATCTTGAGCACGACCTGCTTCCAGGCATCACTCCGATCGCCGGTTGAGGCACTCATTGAAGCATTCATCGAGGCGCAGGTACTCTTCACGAGACGAGACTTGCTCATCCAGACATACCAGCTCTTTGAGGCCTCCAACCCCTCGATCGAGGACACCGTTAGCAAAACCTGCGGGTTCTGCTTCTCTCAGTGACTCGTCAATGCCTGCTTATTCGCTTGGATATCAATACTCCAGAGAGGCTTCACCTTCGTTTTCTACTTGAGGCGCCTCGAGGTCATCGAGTCCCTCTTGAGGCCATCCTTTGGCGGATCAATTATCCTTTTCCTCCTTCCTCTGTCAGATGGCTGAGGACCTCAATCTCAAATTTGACTCTGGTTCTAAGTACTTTAAGGGGTATTTAGAAGAAATGGGTTTGCCTCGACCTCCTGCGGAGTCTCTCAAACTCCCTCTCAACAGGCTTCTTTCCCAGACTTTCAAACGGAACCTGGAAACTCATTCCATTCCTGCTGTTCCAGGCAAGCTGGAATCGAGGTATAGAACTGTACATTGCAAGGGCTTCAAGAACACTCAACTTTCTCATCAGTCCCTTCTTATGGAATCTTCCTTGAAGAGGAATAATCCTTCCAGGGTTTATGCTACAGTTCCTCCTGGAAGAGAAGGCAGAACCATGGACAAGTTTTGCCATCGCCTCTATCAAAATTCTATGATGGCATCCAGAGTTTTGAATTATAATTTCAACTTTACTACCTATTTCAAATATTTTATCGACATACTGCCTGGCTTTGCTAAAGATCTTTCTCAGCATAGGATTTTGGAGTTCCAGCAAGTCATTGCTACAGTGGACCAACTCAGGTTACACCTTCTCCAATAATCTTATGATGCCTTTGAGTTTTCCTCGAGGGTCACTGCTTTTTCAGTAGTGATGCATAGGCTTGCCTGGCTTCACACTGTTGACATGGACCCCAACATTCAGGATCGTCTGGCCAATATCCCTTGTGAGGGAAATGACCTCTATGATGAATCCATTGAGGCGGCTACTAAGAAGTTGTCTGAACATGAGAAATCTTTTGCTTCCATAGTCAGACCGAAACCTAAGCCAGCTCCTTCCAAGCTTTCTCAACCTCTTCCATGTTATCCTCCTAGAGCAGCTCTTTACACCTCAAACACCTCCTAAGAAACCACAACAGCAGCAGCAGAAGCAACAGAAACCTCAGCCTTCTGCTGCACCCAGGGCTTCTCAGCCTTTTTGACTGTCTCAAACAGAGCATAACCTCTATCGTTCTGCCTCTGTCTTCTCCCCTTCCCATAGGAGGTTGTTTCCATTTTTTTTTTTTTTTTTTTTTTACCATCGATGGGAGACCATTACATCAGACATCTGGGTGCTGTCAATCATCAGGGAAGGATACTCTCTTCATTTCACTCAGATTCCACCAGAGCTTCCTCCAAGAGAGTGTCTTTCCAATCCATTCCAGACCACCCTTCTTAAGGAAGCTCAAGCTTTGCTTCATCTCTGTGTCATCGAGGAGGTTCCTTTGGAACAGCAGAGCAGGGGGTTTTACTCCTGTTTCTTCCTTGTTCCGAAGAAGATATGCAATCTGTGGCCTATATTGGATCTCAGGACCCTCAACAAATTTTTGGTCAAAGAAAAATTTTGCATGTTGTCCCTGGCATCCTTATATTCCCTTCTAGATCAGAACGATTGGTTATGTTCTCTAGATCTCAAGGAGGCTTATGCTCACATTCCCATTCATCCAGCCTCCCGTCAGTACCTCAGATTTCTGGTGGAGAATCTGCATTTCCAGTACAGAGTGCTCCCCTTCGGTCTTGCATCATCTCCAAGAGAGTTCACCAACTGCCTAGTTGTAGTAGCAGCAGCTCTAAGGAACCATGGCCTTCAGGTGTTCCTGTATCTGGACGACTGGCTCATCAAAGATTCAACATCTCAAGGGGTTATTGTAGCGATCCAAAAGACTACCTGGTTCCTATAAAGTTTGGGGTTCAAAATCAACTTTCCCAAATCCCAGCTCCAGCCCTCTTGGAACCTACAGTTCATTGGAGCTGTTCTGGACACTGTTCAACTCAGAGCATTCCTTCTTCAACAACGTCTGGATGCTCTTCTTCAGATATGCAACAAAGTGTCTTCCCTTAATTCAATTTCGGCAAGGCACATGATGGTTCTTTTGGGTCACATGGCCTCTACAGTTCACGTGACCCCTTTTGCCAGACTTCACCTCAGGGTTCCTCAGTGGACCCTGGCATCTCAGTGGAATCAGGCTTTCGACTCTCTCGTCAAATCAAAATAACTTCCTCGTTCAAGCAATCTCTCCACTGGTGGATGCTCTCTTCCAATCTCTCCAGATACTTCCTGTTTCAAACACCCTCTCATAAGAAGGTCCTCACGACAGATTCTTCAACCTACGCATTGGGGGCACATCTCGATGGTCTCCGTACTCAAGGCCATTGGTCCAGCATGGATCATCAGTGTCACATCAATCTGTGGGAACTCAGAGTGCTCTTCAAAGCTCTCAAGGCTTTTCAGCATCTTCTTCACGACACAGTAGTCCTCATTCGAATGGACAATCAAGTCGCTATATACTATGTCAACAAGCAGGGAGGAACAGGATCTCTCTCTTTGCCAGGAAGCTCTGAAGCTTTGGACATGGGCTATCTCTCACAACATCTTCCTGAAAGCTGTCTGGTGGACAAATTGAGTCCCATCAATAGAATCTACTCTTTAAAATCACAATTCAAATTCATCCACTAACTCAATAATCTATCAATATAGTCAATATAATCATATAAATTCATTGAGTCGCCTTCTACAACCTCACGAATAGACACTCAATTCATCGCCTCTTCATCACACTTTCTCTCAGTGGGGGATTCCTCAGATAGATCTCTTCGCGTCTCCCCACAACAACAAATTGCCTCAGTTCTGCTCAAGGATATACTCTCACCGACTAGAGGTAGATGCTTTTCTTCTGGAATGGACAGACATGTTTCTGTATGCATTCCCTCCATTCCCTCTGATTCTCAGGAGTCTTGTCAAAATCAAGACCTTACATGCCACTATGATTCTGATAGTTCCTCGGTGGCCCAGACAACCGTGGTTCTCCCTTCTACTTCAACTCAGCAGCAGGGAGCCATTCCTTCTACCAGTCTTTCCCTCTCTGCTTACACAGAGTCAAGGATCTGTACTTCATCACAACCTGCAGTCTCTACACCTGACAGCTTGGTACCTCTCAACCTGAATGCTACTTTACAGTTTTCCCAATCTGTTCAGGGCATTTTAGAGACTTCCAGGAAGCCTGCCACTAGACAATGCTACAACCAGAAATAGACCAGATTTTCTGCTTGGTGCACCACTCATCACAAGGAGCCTCAATCAACCTCCTTGTCTTCCGTCTTGGATATCTGTTGCACTTATTTACCTCTGGCCTCCAGTTAACATCATTCGAGTCCACCTCAGTGCAATTGTGGCTTTCCATCAGCCTTTTGAAGGGAAACCCCTCTTTCCTTAGCAAAGCAGCAGATGAATCCAGAGACAAGTGGGAATAGCTCACATCGACCAGCAGGTGGAGATAGAGAAACTGATTAACAGTTGGCCTTATAACCTGGTATTCCTTCTGTCTATTCAGTTTGCTCTATCTCCCAGCAGGGGAAAGTCGCTATTCCAATAGCTCCTGAATTTTGGCTGGAAATTTCAATTGCTCCTGTTGGGATTTTCTCTTCAGTGAGCTTACAATTAATTCTATTTCTCCTGTTGAGATTGTTCTCTTCAGTGAGACAGGGGTGTCTGGCTGAAGGGTGCCGGCTTTAGAGGTTACACTTGGGCCCTCCCTTGTCCCTGCCTCACCCTCCCTCCATTGATAGAGGGTCAGTTTGAGTCCCTATATGGATGTATTTTTTCTTCTTTCCCATCTAAAAAAAAGGGGGACTCCACAACTCCAGCGCTGCATTTTTTGCCCCGCTAGGGCGGAGCTGCCGGCGTTTCCAGGCATCTAATGGCCTTGTTCAATGAGTTGTGAGTATGTGTACATTCTGTTTAGTTTTGTGGTGTGTGATAGCTACGTGCTCTTATTTTAATCGGATTTCATGTGCGGTGCAGTTTCAGTTGTTCGGGGGTCGCTTCGGGGGCTACCACGCGAATGCGGGAGCCAGTTCCGTCCCGCGCATGTGTTTGTAAAACTTCATGACCATTCCGCTGGAACGCTAACTACTTCTTGGGCTCAGCCCAGAGGTTTTTTTCATTGGAGGAGATTTGTCGCACGGCTAACTGGTCTTCCGAGAGTACCTTCTCTCCACGTCTCTGCATGGATGTGCGAGCACATACGATATGAGTTTTTTGGATGCTTCGGTGGTTGCGGAGGCGGCGTTTGCTTCCCACCCAGATTGAGAATTGCTTTGCTACATCCCACTTGTCTCTGGATTCATCTGCTGCTTTGCTAAGGAAGGTAAAATTATGTTCTTACCTGTTAATTTTCTTTCCTTTAGAAGCAGCAGATGAATCCAGAGCCCCACCCCTTCGATAATATTCCTGTCGCCGGGTTAGGTGGCACCTTTTCGGTTGAGTTATGGTTGGTAGTTGTATTCTAAGATTTATGGATTGTTCAGTAGCTACGGGAAAGAAGTTTTTTTTCTGGATGCTCATTCTCTTGTTCTGGATGCTTGGGCAAGGAGCATAACTGAATAGACAGAAGGAATACCAGGTTATAAGGCCAACTGTTAATCAGTTTCTCTATCTCCACCTGCTGGTCGATGTGAGCTATTCCCACTTGTCTCTGGATTCATCTGCTGCTTCTAAAGGAAAGAAAATTAACAGGTAAGAACATAATTTTACCTTTCTCATCCTGTAGTTTCCAGATTCATGAAAGGACTTTTCAATATCAAACCACCTCTTAAGCCACTTCGGTGGTTTGGGATCTCAATGTTGTTCTTGCTCAATTGATGAAGCTCCCTTTGAACCCATGGCTTCGGCTCATCTTAAATACCTCACTTGGAAAGTAGTTTTTCTCATCACACTCACTTCTGCTAGACGAGTTAGTAAGCTACAAGCTTTAGTTGCTGATCCACCTTTCACAGTATTCCATCATGACAAGGTGGTCCTTTGTACTCTTCCTAAATTCTTATCTAAATTGGTTTCAGAATTTCATCTCAATCAATTTATTGTACTTCCAATGTTTTTTTCTAAGGTCTCATTCTCATCCTGGAGAATCAGCTCTTCATACTCTGGACTGCAAACGTGCTTTGTCCTTCTACTTAGAACATACCAAACCACACAGATCTGCTCCTCAACTTTTTGTCTCCTTCGATCCAAACAAGTTGGGACATCCCATTTCTAAGTGCACCCTCTCTAACTGGATGGCTGCTTGCATCTCTTTCTGCTATGCCCATGCTGGACTGCATCTACAGAGTTGAGACACAGCCCACAAAGTCAGAGTCATAGCAGCATCTATATCTTTCCTCAGATCTGCTCCAATTGAGGAAATCTGCAAAGCTGTTACTTGGTCCTCAGTTCACCTCTCATTATTGTCTGGATTCTCCAGATGGGATGGCCATTTTGACCAGGCAGTGTTACAAAATTTATTCTCCTAATTGCCAACTCTCCTACCATCCCATTCTGGTTAGCTTGGAGGTCACCCACATGTGAGAATAGGATAAAGCACAGTTACTTACAGCAGTTAGCTATTCTCACAACCCACCCGCCTCCCCTGGTTGGCTTCTATGCTAGCTATCTGAACTGAGGAGATGTGCCCTATGCTGGGCTGGAAGGCACTCGTGCATGTGCGGCAGTCGTGAAACTTCTAGGGTTTCTACAAGAAAGTTTGCTTGTGAGGGTGTCCGCATCCGGGCTCCGTGGATGACATCACCCACATGTGAGAATAAGCTGCCTGCTGTGCCTGTTACGGTAAGTAACTGTGCTATCTTTCTCATATCTACTGCATTTTTCTTTCCATGATTCTATTTACTAGCTATGTTGTTTGCCAGTCATTATTACAGGTGTGGGGAATACACACTTTCTTTAACAGAGGAAGATACATGGATGTTCTAGGGGTAAGAGCTCAATAGATGATCAGCTGATTTTAATTGTCCTGCTCTTGTGTTAACACAGGTACTTAAAGGTCTGGGGCCTTCTTTATAATTCATCATATCATTGGATTGGATTTATTATATTTGATGTACTGCTTGTTCATGAGTATTAAGCAGTTTACAGTACTAATACATTAGAATTTAAGGTTATACACTTCCTCCTCCGAATCCACGGTTTCAGCATCCGCGGATTCGGTTATTCGTGATTTTAAAACAAAAAAAAACATTTAAATTTTTTGGGTTGTTTTAAGCCCTGTAAGCCCCTTAAGCCTTACCTGGTGGTCTAGAGCAGTGTTCTTCAACCTTTTTACACCTATGGACCGGCGGAAATAAAATAATTATTTTGTGGACCGGCAAACTACTAAGACTGAAATTTTTTTTAAAAAACCATCGCCGCCCTGTCCCCGCGAGCTCGGACCCACAAACCATCTGATCCCATCCGCACAAGCCTAAAATAGTTATGATTTTATTTTATTAAAGTATAAAAAGAAACAATATTCTATACAATTGTCATTTTATAAATACAAATAATACAGGGCAAAGATCAACAAAATCCCTGTCTCCCCTCCCCTTCACATATATCACCTCTACTATCAAGAAAACTGAATAAGCCAAATTATTACAGAATGCTACACAAATATCATGTAACAGAATACCACAGTCACACATGACAGGAATGGTGTTAGGGGAGTGGAACTAGGGCAACTGCCCCCTGGTCAGAGAGAGCCCTAAGCCAGCTGGAAGCTAAAGAAGCACTGCCTGGGCTTTGTACTCCCCAGTTATGTCTAGCAAGATACATATTTCAAATCTGATATATTTGAATCACAAGATAGAAATAAAATTATTTTTTCTACCTTTTGTCGTCTCTGGTTTCTGCTTTCATTGCCTTTTCACTCTTCCATCCAGTATCTGCCCCAAGAACATAAGAATTGCCACTGCTGGGTCAGACCAGTGGTCCATCATGCCCAGTAGTCCACTCACGCAGCGGCCCTCTGGTCTAAAACCAACACCCTAACTGAGACTAGCCCTACCAGCACACGTTCTTGTTCAGCAGGAACTTGTCTAACTTTGTCTTGAATCCTTGGAGGGTGTTTTCCCCTATAACAGCCTCTGGAAGAGCGTTCCAGCTTTCTACCATTCTCTGGGTGAAGAAGAACTTCCTTACATTTGTACGGAATCTATCCCCTTTCAACTTTAGAGAGTGCCCTCTCATTCTCCCTACCTTGGAGAGGGTGACTAGTGTCTTTCTCTGCTAAGTCTATTCCCTTCAATATCTTGAATGTTTCAATCATGTTCCCTCTTAATCTCCTCTGTTCGAGGGAGAAGAGGCCCAGTTTCTCTAATCTTTCGCTGTACGGCAGCTCCTCCAACCCCTTAACCATCTTAGTCGCTCTTCTCTGGACCCTTTCGAGTAATACCATGTCCTTCTTCATGTACAGTGACCAGTGCTGGATGCAGTACTCCAGGTGAGGGCGTACCATGGCCCGGTACAGCGTGATAACCTTCTCTGTCTCGTCAGTCCAGCATCTGCCCCTTCCATTCACTGTCTGTCTTTCCCTGCCATCTCTCCTCCTGCCCCTCCCCCCCAATTTGGTCTGGCATCCATCATCTTCCTTCTGTTCCCCTCATGGTCTGGCATCTCTGTCCTTTCCTCCTCCCTGTGGTTTTTAGCATCTCTCTCTTCTCATTTCCTCCACTCAGATCTGATATCGTTCTCTGCTCTCTTCCCTTTTCTTCTCTGGTCTTCCTTCTCTATTTTCTGCCTCCATCTAAATTAAATTCTTTCTTACTATTTAGTCCTGTTTCCCTCTTTTCACTGTGTCTACCCACATCTTGTCACCCCTTTCCCTCACCCCTCCATTATCTTACTATTTTCTTCCCCCTTTATTTATCTCCTCCTTCCATCCAATATGTGTTCTTTCCCCACTTCCATTCAGCATCTGCTCTCCCCTCTCAACTGACATCCATCTGCCTTCTGCTCTCTCTCCCTTCTTCTCACTTCCATCATCTGTCCCCTTCTCTCTCTCATCTCCTCCATTCCATTATCTGCCCCTTCTCTCTCTCCCCCCCCCCAACTTCCATCATCTGCCCCCCTTCCCCTCACTTTTGCAGGTCACTTTCTTTCCCCTGAGGGTGGCTCATGTCAGAGGGGAAGCTTTGGCCGAGCAGAACCGCTTGCAAAGAACAGTGGAACTTACTTGATGTCGATGCTGGGGCACGTTGCCGTTTGAAGAAAAAAAAGGTGGAAAAAAGGGACCTGCAAAGGTGAGAGGAAGGGAAGCCTCCAGGACAGCTGCTCTTTGCCCTCCTTCAGCGGCCCAAGAGTCTTTAGGCAAGCGGCAGCTCTGTGTGCTTTTAACTTCGGCACAGAGCTGCCCCTAAGCAGTAGTTTAGCATGGTTTCATGAGGCAGCCTCGGGACCTTTGCTAGGCCGGCATGCTTCGATGATGCGATATGGGCCGGCCTAGCAAAGGCCCCGAGGCTGCCTCATGAAACCGCGCTAAACTACTGCTTAGGGGCAGGTCTGTGCCGAAGTTAAAAGCACACAGAGCTGCCGCTGCTGGTCTGGAGGTGTGGAGACAAGGCAGGAAGCATACGCAGCAGGAGTCCGGTACAGCGACGGCAACAGGAAGTTGCAAGTCAGCTGATGCCGGCACCTTTCGTTGCGGCGGGGACCCGAATCCTTTGCGGACCGGCAAGAGTTTTTTGCGGACCGGCGGTTGAAGAACTGTGGTCTAGAGGGATTTGGGGGCAGGAGCGATTTTCCCGCGCTCCTGCCCCATGCAGATCACTCACAGGAAATGGCTGCCTTGAGCTCCCGTCGTAGTGTGTAGGCAATCTGCACAGGGCAGGAGCGTGGGAAGATCATTCCTGCCCCGAAAACCCACTAGACCACCAGGTAAGGTTTAAGAGCTTACAGGGCTTAAAATAGCCGGGGGGAAGCGGGGTTTAGGGGCAAAACCGGCCCGAATATTATTTGTGGTTTTTTAATATTCGCAGGCCAGCTCAGCTCCTAACACCTGTGGATACAGAAGGAGAAGTGTATTTTCAATCATTAGAAAATTTTCCCTCTGAACCAATGGGTTCACAATCTAATATCTATGTAAGAAGTATTTAAATACATGCTAGAGAAATATGAAGAGAAAAAAGAGGTGTACTGTGAATACTATAGACATATAAAAAGGCAACATAAAACTATGCAGACTATGGTGAGTACCGTATTTTCACTTATATAACGCGCATGCGTGTTTAACACGCATACGCGTATAGCGCGCGGGTCCAAAGCATGTCTGTAAAAAATTTTTTATATAGCACGCATATGCGTATATCGCGCATGCTGCTATAACCTCCTCCCACTCCCGCTTACTCTTCTGGCCTGCGAACCGGCCTCCTCCCCCCCGCTCGCGTCACCCCCCCTCCCCCGCGATCCTACAACCCCCCCAGCACCGCAAAACATCTCTTACCCGATTGGGCACCGGCACCAGCACCAATGCACAGGACGTGCCAGTGCCAGTGCCCGAAGATCCTCCCTCGTTAGGCTGGGCTGGGCTGGGCTGTGCGGTGCAGGGAGATCCTCCTTCTTCCCTGTGCTGGGCTGGACTGGGCTTTGAGCATTTGCGCATGCTCAAAGCCTTCTGATCTCGCTCTCTCCGAGATTCTTGAGAATCTCGACCTTGAGAATCTCGATCTTGAGATGCTTGACCTTAAAAATAATGTGTTGCAGTAATCTAGCCGACTAGTAATAAAAATATGCATTAGTTTTGCTAGATTATCTGCAGTCAGCATAGGTTTTAATTGCTGCAGTAGTTTAGGTGGTAAAAGCACATTTTTACTACGTTTCTTATTTAAGGTTATATTTTCAATCATCAGAAAATTTGCAAAAGTGTGAAGTAGAGAATGAAGTCTGAAGTAGAGAATGACACGGGGGACAAATTTTTCCCCATCCCTGCGGGAACTCTTTTTCCTGTCCCTGCCTCATTCCTGCAAGCTCTGTCCTCAACTCCACAAGCCTCAAACACTTTATAATCATAAGTGTTCGAGATTTGTGCGGTTAAGGCTGACCTTTTAGGAATGGGGCAGGGACAAGGACAGCGACAAAACTTGTGGGGATGGGACAGGAAAAGTGAGTTCCTGCAGGGACGGGGAAAAATTTGTCCCCGTGTCATCTAGTTTGAAGCTTAGCTCAGAGTTGCAGCATACTCCCAGTGTCAGGATTTCAGACATAAGTTGTATGGGTTTGCCAGCAAGTTCTGGAAGTATACATAAGATGGATTGGCTGCATTATCAAGTGTTGGTTGTCCTATGTGCATGTAGAAGCAGCAGAGAGAATTTTAGAATGTCAGAACAGTATAGGATCCATCTAGGAATGGCCTAATATTGTACCACTGGACAATAGGTATGTTGTGTACTCGGAACATAGAGTATGCTTATACTGATAGGCAGTGAATCGTCAAGTAAAGAAAGGCCTTAAGGTGTTTGTCTAAGTATTCAGACCCATAGACCTCAGAAGTACCATGCTGTATGTCTAATCTCTTCAAAGAACATACAGACCAATTGCGGCACCCATGGTCGTCATAGGTCTCTATAACATTTTTTAGTTTTAAATTTTTTATCTTAGTTTTTTAGCTTATAGATATTTAACATATCAAAAAGTACTTATCTTTCATCTATGCGGGTGGGGGTACGCACTCCGACATAGGCTATGTTTCGCCCTGAATGGGCTGTATCAAGGAATCCCCCTTATATCAAGATTTTAAAATCTATAGCGGGAAGCATGAGTCGCTTGATATAAGGGGGATTCCTTGATACAGCCCATTCGGGGCGAAACATAGCCTATGTCGGAGTGCGTACCCCCACCCGCATAGATGAAAGATAAGTACTTTTTGATATGTTAAATATCTATAAGCTAAAAAACTAAGATAAAAAATTTAAAACTAAAAAATGTTATAGAGACCTATGACGACCATGGGTGCCGCAATTGGTCTGTATGTTCTTTGAAGAGATTAGACATACAGCACGGTACTTCTGAGGTCTATGGGTCTGAATACTTAGACACAGTGGCGTACCTAGGGGGGGGCGGGGGGGGCGGGCCGCCCCGGGTACCAGCCCTAAGGGGGTGTTCCCGGCCTTGCCGTTCAGTCCCCCGCCCCCCCCGAAGGACCGCTCGCCCCCCTGGCCTCCCCGCACCACCTATGAACAGCCGCAGCAGGATCGCGAAGTCAGCGTCAGCATCCCTGCGCTGCTTCCTACGACGCGATCCCGCCCCTCCTCTGACGTCAGAGGAGGGGCGGGACCGTGGCGCAGGAAGCAGCAGGGATCGCTGACGCTGACTTCGCGATCCTGCTGCGGCTGTTCATAGGTGGTGCGGGGAGGCCAGGGGGGCGAGCGGTCCTTCGGGGGTGGCGGGGGACTGAACGGCAAGGCCGGGAACACCCCCTTAGGGCTGGTACCCGACGCTGACTTCGCGATCCTGCTGCGGCTGTTCATAGGTGGTGCGGGGAGGCCAGGGGGGCGAGCGGTCCTTCGGGGTGGGTCGGGGCATCAGGCCTTCAGGGTGGGGCGGGCGGGCAGGCAAGCAGGCTTTCAAGGGGGAGGGGGTGACAGGCAGGCAGGCAGGCAGGCCTTCAAGGGGGGACAGGCCTTCGGGGGGGGGGGTGCAGACATTCAAGGGGTGCAGGCCTTCAAGGGGGGCAGGCAGGCCTTCAGGGGGGTGCAGACCTTCGGGGGGGGGTGTAGGCCTTTGGGGGGGTGCAGACCTTCAAGGGGGTGCAGGCCTTCAAGGGGGGAAAGGCAGGCAGGCCTTCAAGGGGGGGACAGGCCTACAAGGGGGGGGGGACAGGCCTACAAGGGGGGGGGGACAGGCCTACAAGGGGGGGGACAGGCCTTCAAGGGGGGGTGCAGGCCTTCAAGGGGGGGTGCAGGCCTTCAAGGGGGGTGCAGGCCTTCAAGGGGGGAAAGGCAGGCAGGCCTTCAAGGGGGGGACAGGCCTACAAGGGGGGGGGGGACAGGCCTACAAGGGGGGGGGACAGGCCTACAAGGGGGGGGACAGGCCTTCAAGGGGGGGTGCAGGCCTTCAAGGGGGGGTGCAGGCCTTCAAGGGGGGTGCAGGCCTTCAAGGGGGGGAAGGCAGGCAGGCCTTCAAGGGGGGGGACAGGCCTACAAGGGGGGGGACAGGCCTACAAGGGGGGGGACAGGCCTACAAGGGGGGGGACAGGCCTTCAAGGGGGGGTGCAGGCCTTCAAGGGGGGGTGCAGGCCTTCAAGGGGGGTGCAGGCCTTCAAGGGGGAGACAGGCCTTCAAGGGGGGGAAAGGCAGGCAGGCAGGCCTTAAAGGGGGGACAGGCCTACAAGGGGGTGGGACAGGCCTTCAAGGGGGGGACAGGCCTTCGGGGGGGTGCAGACCTTCAAGGGAGTGCAGGCCTTCGGGGGGGGGGGTGCAGTCCTTCAGGGGTGGGGTTTAGGCCTTCAGAGGGGGACAGACCTTCGGGTGGGAGGTAAAGTCCTTCGGGGGGTGCAGGTCTTCAGGGGTGGGGTGTAGCCCTTCGGAGGGGGGACAGACCTTTGGGGGAGGGGGTCCTGGTGTAAAAGTACACAGAGGGAGAGAGGGAAGGGGGGGTTCAAAGATACATGCATATGCCAGACTTTGGGGGTTAGAAATAATGGGTCTAAAAACAGAGGAGTGGGAGAGAGATGGTGCATAATGGGATTTAGGGAGGGAAGGAACAGAAAGGGAGAGAACTTGGAAACAGGGGATGGTGTGGAGGGGGGATAGAGATACTGGATAGGAGGATAGTTGGGAACAGAAAGGGAGAGATGGTGGATCCTGGGGTGGTGGGGAGTTGAGAAAAGGTGAATCTGTGGATGGAGACAAAAAAAAGGAAAGATGCCAGATCTCCGGGAGAGGGAAGGGAAACGGAAGGGGAGAACAGAGATGGCAGACGGATGGTTAGCACGGAGAAAGGAGACCCTGGCAAGCAAGACAACAAGAGCCTGGGACCAACAAGATTTGAATATTGATCAGAGAACAAAAGGTAGAAAAAATAATTTTATTTTCTGTTTTGTGATTACAATATGTTAGATTTGAAAAGTGTACATGAGACAGCTTGAAATGGGAACTTTTCTATTTTTGTGAATGGCAAGGCTGAGTTCAGTTAAAATATATGCTTTATAAGAAAATATAATAATGTGTTTTATAAAGTTTATAAGCATTGCTGGCATACTCGGTGAGGTGTTCCTAGTGTTGGTGGTGGTGGTAGCATGTCAGTGTGTTGAGAGGAAGAGGTAGTCTGGGAAATTCTGCTGAGCAAACTCTGGGCCCATTTCCACCCCCAGTTAGTCCACTCCACTCAACTGGTTCACACACTGAGTGGGTCTTTGGGTGTTATTTCTGGGTAGTTGTTTTAGAATCTCTTCCAGTGGTTTGTCAGTATCTCCTTCTGGTCCAAGGAAGGAAACTTTGTCAACCTTAGCATTGACCTTCAGAATATGTTTGTAACAGCGCTGCTTGTGTGGCATTAGGCTATGTAGTGATCGAAAGAAAAAAACAGACCTTTGCACATTTTTGCACTATATGGTGGGTGTATGAGGAGATTCATTTCCTGCACAGTTAAGTCCATTTTTTCTACTGAATAATAGTATAGGTACAATAAAAGTAAATAGCAAAAATGTTTGAGTAGATAATTAAGGAAATCTTTTTCATATTGCTTGCTTATGGACTGGGAAAAAAGACTGTTCAAGCAAATGTCTCCAGAACTGCTTTAATGGAAAAATGTGATTTTTTTTTTTTTAAGTACTTTGTGAAATTTATTGTTGTTGTGAAATTTATTGTTATACTTTGTTTAAACTTAAAAAGCGGTGTCATTAACAGTGAATCTAATCGAAAAATCGATTCAACAGGGTGAATCGGATCGAATGAAATATTTTTCTCTGAATCGGGCAGCACTATTGGCTACCATGAGAATGGGCTACTGGGCATGATGGACCATTGGTGTGACCCAGTTAGGCTATTCTTATGTTATGTTCTCATCTGTAGGGGCCTTTGTTTTCACTTCTTATTTTAATGTATTTTTTTCCTGGGAACTTATCAGTGTTTTTTTATAATGGGAACAAAAATGGAAGAGAATTAATGTGTGTGGAATGGGGGGGGGGGGGTAACTAATTTCTTCAGCTAAATAATTCAATCCACTTCAAACAGACATAGGAGAACTCACGCACCATTCACACACCCTCCAACCAAAAACGTCAAAAGAAAAAAACTGTTCGACAACCTCCTAGCCATTCGAGCTGCAACACTTGACCCCCAACTCTACAACCTATTGACCTCGACCACAAACTACAAAACCTTAAAAAAGAAATAAAAACCCTTCTATTAAAAAAACACATAAAACCAAACTAACATAATCAGAACTGTCCCAAGCATCACCTGCAACTACTCCATATGTACTTCTGATGTCATGACAATTCAGACATAATTTATGTTATGTTATGTTTGGAATAATGGTTACATAAATGAGGTTCAATAAAAGAAAATTTTCTTTGGGAGCATTTGTTGGAACTTCTGTTATCCTGATTTCTTCTATCTGTGGGCTTTCTTTAGCTAACCTACTTATCTGGGGCTTTCCACTTCTGCAGCTGCCCTTTTCACGGTCCACTTTGCGCTTGCACTCTCTGGGGAGGGGGGGTTGGGTCTGGGCTTGGTGGGGTAGGTGTGTCTGGTAGTTTTGTCTGGGTGGTGGCTGGGTGTTTCTTGGGTGCTTGTTGTGCGGATTGGTGTGTCTGGTGAGCGGTCTGGGTGTTGTTGCTTGTGGGGGTTTTTTTCATTATAAAATATGGCTGAGGGTCTAGTCCGGCTTATTATTCTTGTGGGTTCTGGGGTGGGATTTGTTTGCTTGCCCCAAGTTTTGGCCTTTTGTTGTGTATTGCTATGCCTCTCATTGGCAATTTTCTCTTGGGAGAGGCTTGTTCATGCTTGTTGTTGCTGTTACTCTCATTCTGTGTTCTTTTTGATAATGTATAAGTTTCTGTACAGACCATGGTTGCTTGTCTGGACCTTTTGCCATTCTCAATAAAAATACTTTGGAAAAAAAAAAAAAAAAAAAAAGAAAATTTTCACTGCCTGTTTCTATTCTGACCATTTATTCCATTTCATGGTTATTGCAAAAAAATAATAAAAAAAAAATTTTACATGAGGGGGGGGGGGGGTGTCAAAAAATGATGGGCCCCGGGTGCCACATACCCTAGGTACGCCACTGCTTAGACAAACACCTTAAGGCCTTTCTTTACTTGACGATTCACTGTTTTGATTTCTAAAGAGGTCTAAAAATTTTTGAGCCTGATATAAACTTATACTGATAGGCAGGCATATGGGACAGATATTGCCATTTTGCTGGCATGGAGGTCTGCAGTACCATGCCATATACTTGTGAAGGTTGTGTAAGCTACAGGTAGTCTCTGTGTGCATATAGATCTGGGGTTTGGCAGATCAGAGTTGTGATTATCATATAATACGGGATCCGGAAGGTTCGCCCCCCACATTTTGCCCCCCACATTTCGCCCCCCACATTTCGCCCCCAGACACATTTCGCCCCCACACATTTTGCCCCCACACATTTCGCCCCCCGGATGTTTCGCCCCCACACATTTCGCCCCCACACATTTCGCCCCCACATTTCGCCCCCACACATTTCGCCCCCGACTCGGAGCGCAAATCCTTACCTCGGAGCGCAAATCAGTCCAGCTACTGTTGTGAGCGCGAGAGAAGCCAAGGGGGATCGAGGCTTGGCCAAGATCGAGGCTTGGCCAGAGCGAGACAGCGGAAAGGGATGAAGGGGGATCGGGGCTTGGGCCGAAAGGGAACATGAGCTGAGCGAAGCCAAGGGGGGGTAGGGAGTCGAAGCCTGGGGATGAAGGGGGATCGGGCCCAAGGCCAGAGCGAGACAGCGGAAAGGGATGAAGGGGGATCGGGGCTTGGGCCGAAAGGGAACATGAGCTGAGCGAAGCCAAGGGGGGGTAGGGAGTCGAAGCCTGGGGATGAAGGGGGATCGGGCCCAAGGCCAGAGCGAGACAGCGGAAAGGGATGAAGGGGGATCGGGGCATGGGCGAGACAGCGGAAAGGGATGAAGGGGGATCGGGGCTTGGGCCGAAAGGGAACATGAGATGAGCGAAGCCAAGGGGGGTAGGGAAGTCGAAGTCTGGGGATGAAGGGGGATCGGGCCCAAGGCCAGAGCGAGACAGCGGAAAGGGATGAAGGGGGATCGGGGCTTGGGCCGAAAGGGAACATGAGCTGAGCGAAGCCAAGGGGGGGTAGGGAGTCGAAGTCTGGGGATGAAGGGGGATCGGGCCCAAGGCCAGAGCGAGACAGCGGAAAGGGATGAAGGGGGATCGGGGCTTGGGCCGAAAGGGAACATGAGCTGAGCGAAGCCAAGGGGGGGGTAGGGAGTCGAAGTCTGGGGATGAAGGGGGATCGGGCCCAAGGCCAGAGCGAGACAGCGGAAAGGGATGAAGGGGGATCGGGGCTAGGGCCGAAAGGGAACATGAGCTGAGCGAAGCCAAGGGGGGGTAGGGAGTCGAAGTCTGGGGATGAAGGGGGATCGGGCCCAAGGCCAGAGCTAGACAGCGGAAAGGGATGAAGGGGGATCGGGGCTTGGGCCGAAAGGGAACATGAGCTTATCCCGCTGGAGCGCGCTGATAAGTGCAGCAAGGCCTGAAGTAGGGGAAAACGCTCAGGGGCGAAAGGTGCGTGGGCGAAATGTATGTATAGTCGCCAGTGCTAAATTCGGCCAATCTGGCGCCAATGACTTTGCAAAATTCACCAGAGCTTCTATAAATATGACATGTTCTTGCCTCTTGGTCATTTAGTCCTTTCGATTTCCTGATTAACTGATCTGTGTAGTGATTTATTTTGTTATGGAATCAGTTCTTTCAAAGCGTGGCAAGAAGAAGCTAGTTTACGAAAATCATATTTATGTATTCTCTAAACGAACAGTAGATGACAGACATGCTATTTGGGTATGCGAAAAGCGGTCAAGGTGTAAAGGACGCGTTTGGACTGAAGGAATTGATGGCGAAGTTGTGAAAATCGTAAATATACATAATCATGCAGCACAGGCAGCAAGGCCTGAAGTAGTTCGATTAATCAATGAAGTTACTTCCAGGGCAAGGTCGACGCAGGAGACGCCACAGCAGATTCTTAGTGAGGTCATTTCAGGCAGCCATGCAAACGTTGGAGCGCTTCTGCCTAGAAAAGATTCGCTAAAGAGATCAATTCGATCGTCAAGACAAGTCGAGGGTATGCCGCGGCTGCCTCAAACCGTTGATCAACTCGTCATCCCGCCAGAATTTCAGGAGATCAATATCAATGGCGTCCAACAGCAATTTCTTTTGTGGGACTCGGGTAAACTTTTCTTTTCAAGTTATTAGCATTATGTACTCGTACATGTAGGCGTTATTTGCTCGCATTTTATATCACTTTGTGGCACATAAAATGGCCCAAAATTTCTTAATTTATTAGAATTGGTCAAACAAGTATGTCTTAGTTTTCTAAGCCGTTTTAAGCGTTATCTTGAATTATTGTTGCTATATAATCTTCCACATTTAATTTTACTAAATTACTTGGTACAATTTTAGTAGAATTTGTGAAACATTCCATTAACGTAATAGCTCAAAATAATGAAGAAAAAATTTTTTTTTTGTCTTTCGGAATTTTTTGATGCCAGCAAATTGAGCTCGTCGAAAAATGTTGTTTTTTCTGCACCCCTGACTATTTCTGACCCTTTTTTGGACTTTGAAAAGCCCATGTATGTCCCGTCCCAACTGAGGGGTTTCCTCCATCCACCGCCTATATTTATGCCTAAATTATTTTTATTTTTATTCAGGGACTGGAACCAGCCGAATATTGATATTTGGAACGAGGGATAATCTCCACTCGTTGGCACAGAGCAGTGAATGGTTCGCTGATGGCACGTTTTCTACTGCACCAGCTTTGTTCGAGCAGCTTTATACGATCCATGCAGTTCACGGTGGTGTCATCATTCCAGCATTGTACGCGCTGTTGCCGAACAAGACCCGAACAACCTATCGACAGATGCTGCAGCAGCTTAAGAATATGCAGCCAGGTCTCCAACCGAAGCAGTTGATGACCGATTTTGAACAAGCTGCAATTCAAGCGTTTGAAATCGAGTTTCCTAACATGGAGAAAACAGGCTGCTTCTTCCACTTGTCGCAGTCAATATGGCGAAGAGTTCAGAATGAAGGATTGAAAGTGCGCTACCAAAATGACCACGAATTTGCACAGTGGATCCGCATGATACCAGCTCTTGCTTTTCTGCCTCCGGCCATTGTTGTGCAATCATTTGAAGAGCTGCTGGAAGATCCCAAATTTCCAGAAGAAGCACTACCCATTGCCAACTATTTCGAGGACACCTACATTGGTCGAATGAACCGAAGAGGACGCCAGAATCCATTGTTTCCAGTTGTGTTTTGGAATGTTCATCAACGAACGTTGAAAGGCCAACATCGGACGAACAATGACGTCGAGGGCTGGCATCGCAGCTTTCAAGAAACCTGCGGCTCACTTTTCCCCAATATATACCGCTTCATCAACTGCTTGAAAAGACAGCAAGGACTTCACAATTTTGAAATCACGCAGATTATAGCAGGCAATCCTGTCAATGCGCGAAACAAGAAATACGCGGCTATTTCTGCAAGAATTCGGCGTATTGTGGAGGACTTGGACAATCGAAATTTGATCGACTATCTCAGAGGAATAGCATACAATTTTGAATTTTGATTGACGTTCACTGTATTTCATTTTACTTGTTATTTGACTGTGTTGTGTTTGGACTGTTATTTCATTTGACAGGTTAGTTTTTGTTCACTTTATCACTGTATTTCATTTTACTTGTTATTTGAATGTTATTTGACTGTTTTGTTTAGCACAGTAAAAAATTAAAAAAATAAATCCTGTTTTAGCCCAGCCTCTTGTTTCCAACAGTGGCCAATCCAGGTCATGCCCAATATATGCTCTCTGCAAATGGTGTGCACTCTTCACAGGGAGCGCATATTCTTCATGGTGCATAAAAGAAGCCAAAATGTATACAAATTTCAAGTTTATTTAGCTTTGATATACTGCGTTAATTACCAAAGAGGTTTACATTGTACAAAATTTAAAATATAAGTAAAAATGGGGTAGTAAAAAGACAGACTGCATGGTATTAAAGACAAAACACGCTAAAAGGGGAAAATGGTTGGGACACATTGCATAAAAATAAAGGGGCATGGGGAAAAGAAGAGGGAGAAATGGAATGTCTGATATGTGGCCATTGCCTGAGTCTCATGAGCAATTAAACCTAGGTATAGATCTTTAAAGAGAAAGGTTTTGAGGCTAGATTTGGAGTTGTTGCAGTTAGTTTCTTGCCTTGCTACAATCCCTCATGCCATGCTTTCCACACAATGTTTAACGTTCCATGTGTGCATGACACACATAGCACGGAGCTCTGGCCCAAGCCACGATCCCCCTTCATCCCCAAACTTCGACTCCCTACCCCCCCTTGGCTTCTCTCGCGCTCACAACAGTAGCTGGACTGACCTACCCCCCCTTGGCTTCGCTCATGTTCCCTTTCGGCCCAAGCCCCGATCCCCCTTCATCCCCAGACTTCGTCTCCCTACCCCCCCCCCCCCTTGGCTTCTCTCGCGCTCACAACAGTAGCTGGACTGACCTACCCCCCCTAGGCTTCGCTCGCGCACAGCTCTCGCGGGACGCTGTCTCGCTTTGGCCAGGTGCTCCTGCTTGGATAATCACTGGCGTGTATGGGGGGAGGGGAAAGTAGCCGTGTTCAGCACACACATCCCACCCTTCTCTAATACAGCTGTCTAATGCTGCAGTTGATTGCATCTCTCCAGAAGCCTCGATCCCCCTTGGCTTCTCTCGCGCTCACAACAGTAGCTGGACTGATTTGCGCTCCGAGGTAAGGATTTGCGCTCCGAGACGGGGGCGAAATGTGTGGGGGCGAAATGTGGGGGGGCGAAATGTGGGGGCGAAATGTGGGGGGGCGAAATGTGGGGGCGAAATGTGGGGGGGCGAAATGTGTGGGGGCGAAACATCCGGGGGGGCGAAATGTGTGGGGGCGAAATGTGTGGGGGCGAAACATCCGGGGGGCGAAATGTGCGGGGGCGAAATGTGAGGGGCGAATTGCTGGGGGCGAAATGTGGGGGGCGAAACTTCCGTGAACCCAGTTAAACCTTTGCTAACAGACACTCCAAAATCTTGAATTCTGTACCTCCTCACCTCCACTCCACATTTCACAATTTCAGACATTAATCTTATATAATTCTAAAAATGTTACAAATGTGAAAAGGGGAAAAATCTAAATATTTTTGGTTGCACATTATCTATATTACAGAGTAAATGTCTGGTTTGTCACTGTACTCTACTTATATGTACTAGATGCCCCTAAAATGTGAATATACTCTGTCCCCCTTCCTCCCTACAAATATTCATATATTCAAAGACTTGATTGTTTATTTTTTCTGAATAATATTAATAATAATAACTTTATTTTTCTATACCGCCATAGTCAAAAGACTTCTAGGCGATTCACATTCGAAGAAGGCTGGATAATCAGCGAATTACAGGAAGCAAGAAGTGAGGATTACATAAGAAATAGGTAGAGGACAGAAAATTATATCGAGGTAGAGAGAGGGGGAAAATATTAAGAGTGGGAGGCTTCTGTTTAGGAGATTAATTTGTCAAACAGAACGGTTTTGATTGATTTTCAGAATGCTCCGTAGGTCAGACTGGCTCTATTTATGTAGTTATCCATCCAGGACTGCTGTCTGCCTGCTTGGAACATGAATGTCCAGCTCTTCTTGTAAACCGCCTCGAACTACTTTGGCTTTGGCAGTATATAAAAATAAAATTATTATTATAATTGCTAAATGGGGAAAAAGCACTAGGACAGGCTCCTAGCTAGTCTCAAAACAGGCAGGTGAGGAGCTTGAAAACTGCTGCATTTGTCCGAGCTATGTGGAAGGTAATGAGGAATGTAGGCTGGCCTGTCTGTGCTTTCATTGATTCAGCTGGGAGAACCACTTATCCCACCTTTGCGGAGCCAGATTGATTCCTTTCAGTATTAAAGGGGCTATCGAGTCGTGTGGTGTGGAGGAGTAGCCTAGTGGACAGAGCACTGGATTTGACCTCCAGAGGTGCCTGATTCAAATTCCAGTTCTGCTCTTTCTGACCTTGGGCAAGTCCCTCTACCTCCGTTGCCTCAGGTGGAAAAATTAGGTTGTGAGCCTTCCAGGGACTGGGAAATACCTAGTGTACCTGAATGTAATTCACCTTGAGCTACTACTGAAAAAGGCGTTAGCAAAATCTAAATCTATCTATCTATCTATATTGTGACAAACCCAGCACCAGCACTAGTCCGGTCCCTGATAGGATCGGATGCAGAAGAGCAGACCAGATTGATTCTGGCACTCACCTTGAGGCTGACCTCCCTTGCCCCCATAACCAAAAAGATAGTGAACTGGAACAGAGGCAGGCAGATTGGCAACAGCAGCCTCCTGGCTTTAGAGCAGCTAGAGAAGCCACGAGGAAGGTAGCTGCAGTAGAAAAACCTAGGCAGAGAAAAACTGCTGTAGAGCCAAAACCCATCCCCCGCTACAGGCTGAAGGGGATTGGCTCTGATCTGTTTAAAAGCAGGCTGAGTCAAGCAGGAGGTGGAGGAGCGAGTGACCAGGGCGAGTAACTCCCACAGCTCAAGGCAGGTGAAGAGCTGTGGAACAGAGCAGGAGAGGAAAACATGCTGGATTATCCCATGCAGGAGTTAGAGGAAATCCTACCTACTTCAAACTACCAGGTTCCAGATCGTGTGGAAGGCATGGAGATGGAACTGGCTGGCCCTGTGTTAGAAAGCCAGACGGAAGGTATGGAATTAGAATGAAAGAATGCAGCAACTGAGAAACCATTAGTGGTTTGTGGTTTTTTCTTTCTTTTGCTGATATTTTTGTTTGTTTCTGCTGTGCAAACTATGCCTGAAGGAGTTGAGTTATGTTTGAACTTTATAAGTATTTTGAGGGTAAGAATAATACTTGCCTGAAGCCCAAACTAAGGAATGGATTTAAAGCAAGTTTGTGAACCAGAAGCTCGAGCTGAAATATTTAAGTTGGGGTTTTTGGAACTTTAGAAATCCTGCTGTGACTCCCATTCTTGAAGCTAATTAGATTATCTGTCTCAGCTGTGTGATTTTGCTTGCATGTGGGAGCTGAGAGAAAAGCTGAACTGTTACCAGAGTTTGCTGTGGCTATTTTTGCCTAAGGAGTTTTTGATTTAGTTTGAATTTACAGTAAAGCTTTATTTTTGCAAATTTACTATTTTTGTTGAATGACCTGCAAAAGTGATGTTTGTTTTCTGTTGCATACTTTTGACCTGTGGGTCAGAATAAACAACTTATTCTTTCCTAAAGAACTTGTTTTGGCTGGTGATATGGCGAAACCTTTTTACTTACCTTGCATCTCTTAGGCCCAGGCAATTGCCCAGGGCCACCTGAAAAAGTCCTGAAGGTACCCCTGGTTGGAGGAGACACGCCAGAATCCCTGTGTTTGTCACCCGGCAGCCCTACTCTGCGGAGGGTTGGTGACAATTTGGTATCAGGAGTGCGGATCTGGTACCTCTTCAGGTGAAGATTAGGGAGTGCAAAGGTGGAAATTTTTTTTTTTATTTACTCTCTACAATTGTGTGGTTCATCGGAACCGGGATTACAACTGCTGTGGAAGGGAAGCGGCTTAAACAGTGCAAGGATATCGGTTCCAGTGTCCTGAGTTTGGCGGCTGCAGGAGGTGCGGATAGCAGACCGGGAGACGAGGCCATCATCCGGAGCTGGCGAGGAACAAAAGGGGGACCAAGAGGTCTCTGAAGAAGGGTGGTGCACCCTGTAATGAGCACACAGGCGATGATTCATCAGTACCTCTGGTAAGCATATTTTACAGAGGGTCTGGTGAAGATAGTTCTGGGGGGAAAGAAACTGAGTGGTATCGCACTTGGATTGTGTGTTTGTGATTCCCCTACAGAGCCTACATGGAGCCGGCGGCGTTAGCAGTGGTGGCTGGAGAACGACAGCGGTAAAATGGGCTGTTCAGACTCTTGAGCATTATTTACAGGACAGGGAGTTTACACTGGTGACGGACCACGCAGCCCTGAAATGGTTAAATACCATGCGAAACAATAACGCTAGACTTACACGATGGTATTTAGCCCTTCAGGTGTTCAAATTTAAGGTGGTGCATCGGCCAGGAAAACTTAACACCAATGTAGATATTCTGTCACGCATCCCCGAGAATATAGGGACTCCTCAGGGTACAAGCGAGGGTCATCCTTTAAGGGTGGGGGAATGTGACAAACCCAGCACCAGCACTAGTCCGGTCCCTGATAGGATCGGATGCAGAAGAGCAGACCAGATTGATTCTGGCACTCACCTTGAGGCTGACCTCCCTTGCCCCCATAACCAAAAAGATAGTGAACTGGAACAGAGGCAGGCAGATTGGCAACAGCAGCCTCCTGGCTTTAGAGCAGCTAGAGAAGCCACGAGGAAGGTAGCTGCAGTAGAAAAACCTAGGCAGAGAAAAACTGCTGTAGAGCCAAAACCCATCCCCCGCTACAGGCTGAAGGGGATTGGCTCTGATCTGTTTAAAAGCAGGCTGAGTCAAGCAGGAGGTGGAGGAGCGAGTGACCAGGGCGAGTCACTCCCACAGCTCAAGGCAGGTGAAGAGCTGTGGAACAGAGCAGGAGAGGAAAACGTGCTGGATTATCCCATGCAGGAGTTAGAGGAAATCCTGCCTACTTCAAACTACCAGGTTCCAGATCGTGTGGAAGGCATGGAGATGGAACTGGCTGGCCCTGTGTTAGAAAGCCAGACGGAAGGTATGGAATTAGAATGAAAGAATGCAGCAACTGAGAAACCATTAGTGGTTTGTGGTTTTTTCTTTCTTTTGCTGATATTTTTGTTTGTTTCTGCTGTGCAAACTATGCCTGAAGGAGTTGAGTTATGTTTGAACTTTATAAGTATTTTGAGGGTAAGAATAATACTTGCCTGAAGCCCAAACTAAGGAATGGATTTAAAGCAAGTTTGTGAACCAGAAGCTCGAGCTGAAATATTTAAGTTGGGGTTTTTGGAACTTTAGAAATCCTGCTGTGACTCCCATTCTTGAAGCTAATTAGATTATCTGTCTCAGCTGTGTGATTTTGCCTGCATGTGGGAGCTGAGAGAAAAGCTGAACTGTTACCAGAGTTTGCTGTGGCTATTTTTGCCTAAGGAGTTTTTGATTTAGTTTGAATTTACAGTAAAGCTTTATTTTTGCAAATTTACTATTTTTGTTGAATGACCTGCAAAAGTGATGTTTGTTTTCTGTTGCATACTTTTGACCTGTGGGTCAGAATAAACAACTTATTCTTTCCTAAAGAACTTGTTTTGGCTGGTGATATGGCGAAACCTTTTTACTTACCTTGCATCTCTTAGGCCCAGGCAATTGCCCAGGGCCACCTGAAAAAGTCCTGAAGGTACCCCTGGTTGGAGGGGACACGCCAGAATCCCTGTGTTTGTCACCCGGCAGCCCTACTCTGCGGAGGGTTGGTGACAATATATATCTATATATTTATTTTAAACCCTGAGAACAGTAAAGTTATTCCCAGTATAGAACAGGGGAAACAAAACCACAAACACAAAAGAACAAAAATAAAAGTGGAATTGACCCAATCAGAATGGTGTGCACTTAAAAAAAGTGTTCATCAACTCATCTGATAAATCCAAATGCCTTTATTCATCCAAAGCCTCTGAAAATTCAACAAATGACTTAATGAGTCATTTGACTCGACATGCACGTTTCGGCCCAACCGGCCTGCATCAGGAGTCTACAAATACATACATGGATATAAATAAATTAAAAACATACAATATTTAATTAATATATAAATGTGCACATAATAACAATTAATATATAGTATATAGTAACAGCAAAGAATACAAATAAAAACATACAGATAAAATTAAATCACACATAAGGGTTCATCATATAATTATAAATTATAAATTTGCTAGCCTTGTTCTTATGAATTCATATGTGAGTCATTAGTACTTATGATGAACCCTTATGTGTGATTTGATTTTATCTGTATGTTTTTATTTGTATTCTTTGCTGTTACTATATACTATATATTAATTGTTATTATGTGCACATTTGTATATTAATTAAATATCGTATGTTTTTAATTTATTTATATCCATGTATGTATTTGTAGACTCCTGATGCAGGCCGATTGGGCCAAAACATGTGCATGTCGAGTCAAATGACTCATTAAGTCGTTGGATGAATTTTCTGAGGCTTTGGATGAATAAAGGCATTTGGATTTATCAGATGAGTTGATGAACACTTTTTTTAATTGCGCACCATTCTGATTGGGTCAATTCCACTTTTATTTTTGTTCTAAGATATTCCCAGTAACATGATGTCTACTTGCCTGCATTGGTGAATCCAGTTATCTCAATAACGGCACTGAAAATTTGAAATTATAATGAATACTAGAGTTAAGTTTGTGTGTTTTTATTTGGATCAGATGACCCTAGAACTGGGCATGTTGTGTACTTATACAGTGCTCCCCCGGTCATTTGCGGTGGGCGATTCGCGGTCCCAGTCAATCGTGGTATTTTCTGACCGTGAATGACCGGGCAGGAGAGGGCAGATGGAGAGGCAGGAGAGAGCAGCCGGAGTGCCGGCGAGTGAAGGAAATCACTCGCGGTATGCTCCAACTGCCTCTTCCTGCACTAAAGGCGGGCCTCACCAATCAGGAGCTGAGTGACAAAGCAGCCCCTGATTGGTGAGGCCCAACTTTAGTGCAGGAAGAGGCGGTCGGAGCATACCGCGAGTGATTTCCTTCACTCACCGGCGCTCCGGCTGCTCTCTCCTGTCTCCCCCACTAAAAACCGTATTCACCGTTTTTCAAGATTTGCGGGGATTCCTGGAACCCCCGTGAATATGGAGGGAGTACTGTATATAAGACTAAAAGCATTGCCATACTAGGACAGACTAAAGGTTCAACGAGCCTAGTAGTATACTGTTTTCCTACAGTGGCCAATCCAGGTCACAAGTACCTGGTAAGATCCCAAATAGTAAAACAGATTTTATTTTAATTATTAACCACTTTTACATGAAGAGATTCAACCAAAGCAGTTTACAGTACATTTTATGCTGCTTATCCTAGAAATAAGCAGTTGATTTTCCCAAGTTTATCTTAATAATGGCTTATGGACTTTTCTTTTAGGAAATTATCCAAACTTTATTTTCACCACATGTTCTGGCAACAAATTCCAGAGTTTAATTACATGCCTCAGAGTTGACTGGGATATCCTCAACCCCTTCTCTAATCCCTACAAGCTGTCCCTGGGCAGAAGCATCTGACCCTCTAGGGACCAGACTGCTTTTCTAAGCGTCCAGCCTACTCCCACATGGCTTGTTTAACCATTTGACTCAAACTCTAGAGCCAGAAAAACCCCAGGGTCTCATCAGGAACTCCCCTTACAGGCATACCTGAGGTGAGAGTGAGGAAATACCCCCACCCACTTACTCGTGTCCCAATGGGGGTGAGAAAGCATAAACTGGGACAAAATGACTACTATTCCCACCAAGGTTACCAGGAACACGTCTCAAAGTAAGAAAAAAGGTATTTGCAGTGGTCTCCATGCCTCCCCCCCCCAACACACACACAAAGTCATTTCCAAATTTGGAAATGGTCCATTACAGGAATGGCAGACAGTTGGCAGATGTGCTGGCTTTTACATATACAGTACACTGCAGCATCTGCTTGTAGGCATGCCCAACCATATGGCCAGCACATGCCTGCCTAGCCTCTCAAACTGACTCAGACCTAGAGTCCAGCATGTCTACCAAGCCCCCTGCTGTCTAATTTGCTGATTGAGCCAAAGATGCCTGGAACTAGCATTGAAGTTGTTTCTTTATAACCCATACTCAAGGAGAGTTGATGCTGAAGTTTGGTTGTGGATCCTTATTTTGTTATGTTGTTGGTTTTTTTAAAGTAGTTACTATATATTTTTTTAAACACAATGTTTACAGTTTATTTAAAACTTGATATGCAGTACTGCTATAGGAACAGTCCTGCTTGATATACTGCTATAGGGTTACAATCAAAAAAATAAAATATATAAATTAGGACCCCCTTTTATCAAGCTGCGTTAGGATTTTTTTTTTTTAATTTCTGGCCGCTGCAATTAAAGCTCTGATGCTTATAGGAATTCTTTGAGCATCGGAGCATCTATCTCAGCGGCTAGTGATTTTAAAAAAACAACAAAAAACGGATGTGGCTTGGTAAAAGGGGGCCTAAAAGAAATGCAATTCAAGTTTTCAAGTTTTATTAAAAATTTGATTAATCAAGTAAACAAAGTTTCAAGGCTATGAACAATAAAATACAACCAATAGGTTTAATTTTTGCTTTTTACAAAGACCAACATTTACAGACTTACAAAACAAGGACTAGAGACTTACTGTTACAATAGGGTAATAAGGGGAAGAACTACAATATAAGAATAGGAAAGAACATAAAAGGGAAAAAACAAAGATCAGAGTAAACACAAAGCTAGTGAATTTTCACAAGTCCAGTTCCATCAAGTCACCTCAGCCCTCATCATGAGCAAAAGTGTCTTTATTGTAAACCAAAAGCATCCCTAAAAAGTTATGTCTTCAGGTTGCATAGAAACAGAGAAACATGATAGCAGATAAAGGCCAAATGGCCCATCTAGTCTAGAGAGTTGCATGGGGACAGAAATCCTACCCGTCCCCGCCAAAATTCCACCCGTCCCCACCCGTCCCTTTGAGGAATCTCTCCGTCCCCATGCGTCCCCGCGAGGAATCCCTTCGTCCCCACCCATCCCCACGAGGAATCCGTTCCGTCCTCACCTGTCCCCGCGAGGAATCCCTTTCGTCCCCACCCATCCCTATAAACTTCAGAAATAGTTATTTCATTTAATTATGCTACTGGTAGAGACCCATTTACAAATAAGCAAAGACACTTTATTAATTTGGAAATATTAATTGGGAAAAATACATACTTTGTAAACGGGTTTCTACCAGAGCCTCTAATGTAAATATAAAATAGAAATACTCAGTTGATGAGGACCCCCAAGCTTTCAGCTGAGGACTTCCTCTGCAGTTGGCCAGGGGTCCCTTTTGCCAAGCTTGGCAGGCAGCAGTAGCGTCCCTGAGTCACAGATGCTGGCACCTCAGTGGCTCATGGATGCTGCCAACGACTGCTGCGCTTGGTGGAGGGGAGTTCTGGCTGTCTCTAGAGGAGGTCCTCTGCTGGCGGTGCTTGGGGATCCCCATCAGTCACAGCAAGGGTCAGCAAGCACTTCATCGCTGTAGAAATAAAACCAGAAATGCATTTTCTTTTCTGTTGAACACAATACAAAGACATCTGCTATATACATTTCCCATAGCTAACATATTTTAGTCAATAAATTCCATTTTTTACCTTTGTTCTCTGGAGACTTATTTTTCCATAAAGTTGGTCCCAGTTTCTTTTTTCCGCTTTCCCATCTTCTGTAAATTCTTCTGTTGCTGTCCATTGGTTCCTCCTACCATGGTCCAGCATTTATCCTTTTCTCATCTTTTGCCCCTGCCCACCAGTCCCATGCCAACATTTCTCCTTCTATCACCCCTTTCCAGCACCATGCCACATCTCTCCCTCCATTCCCTTCACCACTATGTCCAACATTCCTCCCTCTTGCATCCATTTCAATCTGTCTGTTCCACCACAATATTTCTCCCTCTTATCTGTACCTCACTCCCTCCCTATGACCAAAAATTCTCCTTTCTTCCATTCCCTGTGTACACAACCATCTCTTTCCCTCCCTTCCTCTCTCCAAAGTCCATGCCTTCTGTGTCCAAAAACGCATTCCCTCCCCCACCTCAGCATCTCTTTCCATCCCTTCCTCTCTCCCAAGTCCATGCCTTCTGTGTCCAAAAACGCATTCCCTCCCCCACCTCTTTCCCTCCCTTCCTCCATCCTATCTCTCAAGTTCATGCCTTGTGTCCAAAAACCACTCCCTCCCCCACCTCTTTCCCTCCTTTCCTCCATCCTCTCTCCCAGGTTCATGCCTTGTGTCCAAAAACACACACCCTTCCCCCCTTTTGTGTTCCACGTTTGCTTCCCAAGTTCGGCCTCCTTCTGTCCTGCATTTGCCTCCCACGTTCGTGTCCAGCCCTCATCTGCCAACAAATTAACAACTTTCTCAAACAAATGGAGCTGGAGCCGCGAGGCTCGTCTTCTATTTCTTGCCTGCCCTGCCGCAGCACACATAGAGTCTTCCACGATGTCAGCGCTAACATCGGAGGGAGGGAGGGCTTTGCTTAAGCCCTCCCTCCGACGTCAGCGCTGACATCGGGGAAAACTTCCGGTCGGCTATATGTGCTGCGGCAGGGCAGGTAGGAAAAGAAGATGAGCCTCGCGGCTCGAGTTGTATTGAACCCCGTGGGATCCCCGAGACCACGAGGGGGGTTTCCATGGGACCCTGGTCCCTAGGGGGCATCCCCATGGGATCCCCGTGACCAGAAGGGGGAACCCGTGGGATTCCCGTCATCCCCGTTCCCGTGCAGCTCTCTAATCCAGTCTGCCTATCTGCAGTAACCATTATCTATTCCTCTCTCTAAGACAGTGGTCCCCAACCTTTTTGACACCAAGGACCACTTTTATAGAAGCACATTTTTCCAGGGACCAGGGGGGAGGGGGAGGATTTGGGGCGGGTTCGTAGGCAGTACTTTGAACAGTTTGTAGTTTTGGGGCAGTTTTGTACACAATATACATTATATTTCTAATATTATTAAGTTATAATAGCATAATAGAAATTATACAGCTTACCATAATGCAGAATCAGTGGGAGCCCTGAGTTTCTTTTCCTGCAACCAAACGATCCAATCTTGGGACGATGAAAGACAGTGTCAATGCGTGCCAACCTGTAATTCCCTACTTCTTCCTTATACTTTTGTGAAGAGGGACCACATCCATCCTTCTCCAATTCTCCGGTACCACTCCTGACTTTGGAGACTTATTGAAAAGGTCAGTCAGCTGAGGCACCAGAATTTCCCTAAGTTTCTTCAGCACCCTTGGATGTACACCATCCGACCCCATCACTTTGTCTACTTTTATTTTAGCTAGCTTCTCACGAATACAACCCTTTGGAAAATCGATCAGGGTCTACCACTCCTCCATCCCTATTCATGTTTGTCTTCTGTGGTCCCGCTCCCGGTGCCTCCAATTTCAATATCTATATACATGTTTATATTATTATGAAGCTCATTAAAAAAAATAAGTCAAAAGTGTCATAAAGGGGCAGATGGACATTTTTCTTGCCAAATCCTTCCAATCCTCTATTTTCAGAACCTGTTTTCTAGACTGATATCTATGCTGTTCATCTAAATCTCAAAGGGTGTGTTAGAGATGTGTTGTAGGCGGGACTACGGTGAAATTATAATGGGCATTTTTCTACCATAATTGAACATTTAAGAATACGTCCAGGGCACAATTTGGATGTTTGGGACTAGACCTGATTTAATAACAAATAAATGCCAAAAAGGTGCCCAAACTGACCAGATGACAACTGGAGGGATGTAAGCATGACCCACCAAATTTACCTAATAGTCAGTGACTCCCTTCCACCCACCCCAAAGATATAAATTAAACAGTAAAACTTGCCTGTATGCCAGCTGCAGATGCTATGTCCAGTCCTTGTAGAGCAGCAAGCAGGTGTCTGGAGTATTCTGGTGAACAGTCCAGGGGACTGCAGAAATGTGAACCCAGGCCCATATCCTGCTCTTGTGGTGGAAAGTGTGAGTCCACCAATAACCTACTGTACCATCATATAGGTGACAGCTGCAGGCATAAGGGCTATTGGTGTGGTGTAAAGTTAGGTGCAGTAGATATTTGGTGGATTTTGGAGGGCTCATTATGCTCTATAAGGGGGTTTATGGCAAGATGTGTGCCTGGGCCTTTTTAGGTGAAGTTCACTACAGTGCTTCCTAAGGTGTGCCCTCACTCTTCTGGGAAGCCCTTCCTACATCCCAATGCCTTGTTTTGTGTGTTTTTTTTTTTTTTTTTGTGTGGACATATTTTTCAAAAATAGTTAAAAAAAAAAAAAGGACATTGAAAAATGGCCATTTTCGGAAAAACAGGATAGACGTCGTCAGGATCAAAATTAAAAAAAACCAATAGACATCTAAAAAGCATTCTAAATTGGCATTTAGATATCCAAGTTCCAATAATCAAAACCATCTTTCTGTACATCTAGCGAGGTGTTCCAGCCTCTATATGTCCAGAGCAGAAGAAGTGTGTGGTGGAGACGTGTTATGGTGGGCTTTGGGCAGTCTCAAGGGCAGGTTAGACATGGACGTTTTGCAGCAATACACATTTTGCAAGACATCCTGAATGGAACTTATATGTTCGGAACTAGATCTGTTTTAGAAGGATCTAAGTGCCACAAAGGTGCCCAAACTGACCAGATGACTACTGCATGAATCAAGGTAAGATACTCCCACACTCCCCCTGTGATCACTGACCCTCCTTCTACCATTCAAAATTGAGAACAAAAAGGTCCATTCCTGTCTCTAAAACAGCAGCATCTGGTATGGGGAAGCCTAATAGAAATGCACACAGGTGTCTTAAGTAGCCTGATGGGTGGACTAATGAACCATGGAGAGGAAGACCCAGCCGCATCAGCTACTCTAACCAATACATTTATGGTATTAATAAAAATAATAATTTTGGGGTGCTGGAGAAGCCTAAGATAATAGACATGGAGGCTTTATGGCAGGCCATTTCAGTTATGGACGCTAATCTCAAAATGTATTTTTCCACTTTAAGCATTGACTATGGGACTATCCATTCTAAAGTGGAGCAACAGGGTTTGGCCCTTAAAGATTTAAGTGAGAAAATAGAAAAACAGGAGTCAAGAATTTGTGAAATTAAAACATTGGACTTGGAATTAGTAAAAGAAAGAACATTTATTGCTTAAAAAATGGAAAGTTTCGAGAACCAATTAAGGAAAAATAATTTGAGACTCCTAAATTTTCCAAAATGTCCCTTAATTTCACCAATGGAGATGGCAAGAAAGTATTTTAAGGAAATTTTGCTTATTTCAACTGAAAGTTTGCCACCTATTGTTAGAGCTAATTACTTTCAAATTAAGAGACCTGTGGAAGTTTCCACTCCTAATCAGATTCAAGGGACAAACAATGAAAATATGAATTTAACAACTTTTCTGGAAAACTCCTTGGAGATTATAACGGAAAGGAAAACCCTGTTAATAACTCTCGCTTTGGAAAGTGATAGAGAATATGTATTGCGTTTGTATTTTCGTCATATTAATGATCAGTTTTTAGGTTCTAATATTCAAATATTTCCTGATATGTCTTTAAGATCCCAGAGGCGTAGGAAAGAATTCTTGGCTTTAAGGCCAAGAGTCCTTGCCTTGGGGGCAAATTTTTTGTTGAAATTTCCTGTAAAATGTTTTGTGTCTTATCAGAACAAGAATTAACTTGTTTTTTGGAACCTAAACAACTGGTAGGATTTATAGAATCTAAAGAGCAAGTAGTACCTATGGCTGAGAATGTATAACCTGCCATGAATGGCTGTAGCACTAGAGAATGACACGGTGGTGGGTTACCCGCGGCTAGCCGCGTTTAGCCACGGGTAACCTGCCGAAACGGGGAAGAAAAAATAGTGGCCTCTGCGGGATGGGGACAAGGCCATTCACCGCCCCGTAGAGCGGTGAATGGACTTGTCCCCGCAGTGAGTCAATCAAGGATTGCGTGGTCCCCGCCATCTCCCTCCCTCTCCCTCCCTCCTCCTTACCACCGGTTGAATTTCTGCCGGTCTGTGCGAAAAAAAAAAAAGCCTCCTTCTTTTTCCCCTGCTCTTACCGCCATGCTCATGCTGCAGCTACTAAAGCTGACAGGAAGTCTTTCCGACGTCAATTCTGACGTCGGAGAGGACGTTCTGGGCCAGCCAATCGCTGCCTGGCTGGCCCAGAACGTCCTCTCCGACTTCAGAATTGAGTCGGAAAGACTTCCTGTCGGCTTTAGTAGCTGCAGCATGAACATGGCGGTAAGAGCAGGGGAAAAGGAAGGAGGCTTTTTTTTTTTTTTTTGAGCGGCAGGGAGGCAGCAGGCTGGCTTTGGCTAGGGAGGGAGAAAGGTAGACAGGCAGGCAGGCAGGCTTCGGGGGTGGGGGTGGAGGTGGGACAAAGTGTGGAAGGCAGTGAGAGGGACATAGGAAGGAGGCACTAGGGGCACTAAAGACATGGGAAGGAGGCACTGGGGTCACTAAAGACAGAAAGGGGCACTAAAGACATGGGAAGGAGGCACTGGGGCACTAAAGACAGGAAGGGACACTAAGGACATGGGAAGGAGGCACTGGGGCACTAAAGACATGGGAGGAGGCACTGGGGGCACTAAAGACAGGAAGGGGCACTAAGGACATGGGAAGGAGGCACTTGGGCACTAAAGACATGGGAAGGAGGCAATGGGGGCACTAAAGACAGGAAGGGGCACTAAGAACATGGGAAGGAGGCACTGGGGGCACTAAAGACATGGGAAGGAGGCACTGGGGGCACTAAAGACATGGGAAGGAGGCACTGGGGGCACTAAAGACAGAAAGGGGCACTAAAGACATGGGAAGGAGGCAATGGGGGCACAAAGACAGGAAGGGGCACTAAGGACATGGGAAGGAGGCACTGGGGGCACTAAAGACATGGGAAGGAGGCACCGGGGGCACTAAGGACATAGGAAGGAAAGAGGGAGGGAATAGAAAGGGACAATTCTTGGGCCTGAGTGCAGAAAGCAAGAAATGAAAGAAAGGATACACAGACAGAAGGAAACACAACCAGAGACTCATGAAATCAATCACCAGACAGCAAAGGTAGGAAAAATGATTTTATTTTCAATTTAGTGATCAAAATGTGTCAGTTTTGAGAAGTTATATCTGCTGTCTATATTTTGCACTATATTTGTCTATTTTTCTATAGTTACTGAGGTGACCGGGCTTGCGGAGATGGGGCGGAAACAGGCTTTTAAAATTTTAGTCCTAGTAGTTTGCCGGTCCACAAAATAATTCTTTTATTTCTGCCGGTTCACGGGTGTAAAAAGGTTGAAAAACACTGATGTAGAGTATGCCGGCTTTCTTTTTCGCCCAGCCGTACGCGTTCAAAAAGCCGCACTTGCGCGGCTGCTCGAGTTGATCAATCTTCTCCTCTCTTACAACGTCCTGTTTCCGGTTGCGTTAGAGGAGAATATTGAACAAATGAGCACCCGCACGTACGGCTGGGCGAAAAAGAAAGCCGGCATACTCTACATCTAAGGTGAGATGGAGGGAGGGAGATGGCGGAACACTGCAATCGGTCGGGTGTCTGCTGTTTTTGTATCACTGCCTGCCTGCGCTCAAGTTCCAAATCCTCCTGCATTTTTAGTGTGCACAATTGACCTGATTCGAGCTATAGGTGAACATGGGGGACACGTCATTGCAAGGGAGGACAAGTCAATTGATTTATTTTATGTTCTGTTTTTACTACAGGGCAGAGGCACTGAAACAGATTCTCAGTGCAGTAGTAGTAGTGGCTCTGTCTTCATGGTGTTTCGCAGTACTGAGGCTTATGTGGATGCTGCGGGGACGGTGACGGGGCGGTGAATGGGATGGCAGTGGCGGTGACGGGGCGGTGAAAGGGATGGAGGTGACGGTAACAGGGCGGTGAAAGGAACGGCGGTGACGGGGCGGTGCAGAGGATGGTGGGCCGGGGACGGTGCAGTGACGGGGACAGATTTTTTTCCCCGTGTCATTCTCTATGTAGCACCACAGATAATTGCCGCTTTCTAGGTTGGATAAGATTGTTTCAATTGTTAAATTTATTTTCTAAAATCTCCCTCCAATGTTTGTGGACTAAATATATTGGAAGCATAAGTGAATAACCAAAACACTGATTTAAGTGGAGTTGGTTTATAAGTTTTCTTTTTAATAACTTCTGTTAATCTGAAATACAAGTAATGCATTGCTTGTTTGTATTGATAAAATTGAATAAATAAATAAATATATAATAAAAATAATAATTTTATTTTTGTATACTGCCATACCACATAGTTCTAGGCGCAGTGTTCTCCCTAGGGCCTTTTAGCCAGGCGCTCCGCCCAGCTAATTTAGATGACTGCCCGGCAGTCATCTATCACGAATCCTGCTGCTGCCGCCGCCGCTCAACATTTTAAAAAACCCAAAACCTCCTCTCACTGGTTTGGAGATCGCCTGTAGCGAACTCATGCTTCGGGGTTCTAAAGTGTGAGTGCCGGCTTCCCTTCTCTTCCCTCCGAAACCGGAAGTTACGTCCCGGGGAAGAAGGGAAGGCGGCACGCACACTTTAGAGCCCCGAAGCATGAGTTCGCTATGGGCTAAGGCAGTTTTTGGTTTGCTGTATGTCTTTGGGCCTGCCTGTTTAACTGATGGGGGTTTCCTAACTTCTGGTGCCTGTTTTCTGCAGTCCAGTTAGCAGTGCGCAGGTAAGCTACTATGGTACTGCTTCAAGGGCTGGAGTTGCTGGGAGCTCAGAGCTGACTATGGAGAGCCAAAGTTGGCCTTTGGTTCTGCGCGGTAGGCGAGTTCAGATCAGGAGGTTGAGTTTCCTATGATGATGACCAGTGCCAGTGGGCTCCTCAGCAGCAGTTCCAGTTTCAGCAGGAACAGCCTCCATTTTGGATTCTCACTATGTCTTACTGCCACATACTCATTCAGCGACAGAGGGAAGTTAAATCTCTCTTACTTGCTTCGGGCCTTCCTTTCTGCCGGGTCCTGCCTAATTTCTGTTTCTGCGAAGGCAGGACCCGGCAACGAGGAAGGCCTGAAGCAAGGAAGAGCAGCAAGTTGTAAGCTTCCCTCCGTCGCTGACCTATGGAAGATAGGTCAGCGATGGAGGAAACCTTACAACTTGCCTAGCCACTGTGCTGATGGGTGTGTGAGCTGGGAGGGATGGGAAGACAAATGCTGCTACTGCACTCAATGGGGGAGGGGAGGGGGAGAGAAATGTTTTGCTGCTGCACCCATTTTTGGGGGGCAGGGGGAAGGGAAGAGAAATGCTGCTGCACCCAATTTTTTGCGGGGGAGGGGGAAGAGAAAAGCTGCTGCACCCAGTTGTGGGGGGAAGAGAAAAGCTGCTGCTGCACCCAATTGGGGAGGGGAAGAGAAGTGCTGCTGCTGCACCCAATTGGGGAGGGGAAGAGAAGTGCTGCTGTTGCTGCACCCAATTGGGGAGGAGAAGAGAAATGCTGCATCTGCACCCAATTGGGGAGGGGGAAGGGGAAGAGAAGTACTGCTGCAGCACCCAATTGGTGTGCTTTTGCAGCACCCAATTGGGGAGGGGGAGGGGAAGAAAAGTGCTTCTGCAGCAGCACCCAATTGGGGAGGGAGAAGGAAGACCAGGGAAGGGAGAGGAGAGGTGAGATACCAAGACCATGAGAGGGAGGGAAAGGAGCTACCAGACCATAGAGCAGGGGAAATATGTCAGCGCATATGGGGGTAGAGAAGGGAAGGAGATAGAGATGCCAGACCATGGGGTGGAGTGGGAAGGAAGGAAGGAAAGGAGAAGAGAGAGATGCCAGAGCATAGGAGAGGGGGTGAAGCTGAAATGAATCATGTACAAAGGAGAGAAAGGGCACAGGATATACAGTTTATTGAGGGGACATAGAAAGAGGGAAGATGCCATATGGAACAGAGAGAGGGCGGACACTGGATGCAAGGGATAGAGAGGGCAGAGGCTGGGTGGAAGGGGCAAAGAGAGGACAGATGTTGCATGGAAGAGAGCGAGGACAAATGCTGAATAGAAAGAAGAGAGCGTAGAGAAGATGATTAAAGTAGAAATGACAAAAGGTAGAAAAAATTTTATTTTTGTTGCTTTACATAGAATCAAGTAACTGTATTGATTAAAGTAATGACCCCTCCCTCTTCGATATACTAAGTCCCTCTAAACTTCTCTTTACTAAGTCCTTCTACTTTTCATTGTAGTTCCTTTCTTTATAAATTCTTGTAAACCGTGCCGAGCTCTACTTCTGTGGAGATGATGCGGTATACAAACTTAAGGTTTAGTTTAGTTTAGTTTATAAATAGGAAATGGAAATAAAGCAATTTTTTTGGGACTAAACCCCTTTTCTCAGGTCAGGACAAGATACCATAACAGCAGAGGTGCCCAAATGGTCGATCGCGATCGACCAGTAGATCTCAAAGGCAATGTGAGTCGATCGCATTGCTTTTGCAATATTTTTCTTCCTGTCTCCCCGAGCCAGGCCAGGCGCCGGACTCGCACGACTTCACCTCCGACGTCAATTCTGACGTCGGAGAGGAAGTTCTGGGCCACCCAATATTAATAATTGGGAGAAGGAGGGAAAATGGATGTTTTTTTAAATAATATGTGTAATATGGTGTATTTTATGCAATCTGTTAAAGTTATATTAATTGTAATACACTGTCAAAGCTTGAAAATTAATAAAGAATTAAAAAAGAAAAGAATTGACGTCGGAGGTGAAGTCTTGTGAGTCCAGCGCTTGTACGTGCCTGACCTGGCTCACGGAAGCAGCAGGGAGAAATCGGCGTGGTGGCTTAGGGGGTAGGGAAAGAACCAGGGAAATGGAGAAATCGGTGTGAGGGCTTTGGGGGGGGGCAGGGGGAGAGAGAAAGAAAGACAGGGAGGCAGGGGGAGAGAGAGAAAGCAAGGCAGAAATAAAGAGGGGGCAGGGGGAGAGAGAAAGAAAGACAGGCAGGCAGGGGGGAGAGAGAAAGAAAGACAAAAAGGGGAGGGGCAGAAAGAAAGAAATATTGGATTTACAGTCAGAAGAAGGAAGTGCAACCAAGACTCATGAAATCACCAGACAAAAAGGTAGGAAAAATGATTTTATTTTCAATTTAGTGATCAAAATGTGCCCGTTTTGAGAATTTATATCTGCTGTCTATATTTTGCACTATGGTCCCCTTTTACTAAACTGCGATAGTGGTTTTTAGTACAGGGATCCTATGAGCGTCGAGAGCAGCGCGGGGCATTCAGCAGCTCCCTGCGCTAAAAACCGCTATCGTAGTTTAGTAAAAGGGAGAGGGTATATTTGTCTATTTTTGTATAGTTGTTACTGAGGTGACATTGCATAGTCATCTGCCTTGACCTCTGAAAAAAAAACCCGAATACAAATGATAATTAACATTTTCTCTGCATAAATTGTGCTTTGTGTTTTTTTAAAATTTTATTATTGGTAGATCATTTTGACTTGGTCATTTTAAAAAAGTAGCTCGCAAGCCAAAAAAGTGTGGGCATCCCTGCTGTACTGTCTTGAAGAAAGATTGGCCTCTGAAAGCTAATTGAAAAATGGATTAGTCCAATAAAATGGTATTTTCTTATTTCTCATTATTTGTTTTATTTCTATTTGTTAATTTGTAAAGTGGTGATTGTTATGTAGCAGTTTTTTTTCAAATTTACATCTACTGTCTTTATATTTTGCACAGTATTAGAGAACTTGTCACTGTTTCTGTGGTGTTGCATTGTATGCAGAGTCTGGTTTCTTGGTTCAATTTAACTTTTGTCTACATATTTCTGTTTTTAGTTTGTGATTATTCCATATTGGGCGAGGGTGTATCTGTCTGTGTGTATGAAAAGGACATGGTTTTCTGTTAGCACCGACTGTGCTGGATCTGGCTTGTTTAGTTTTACAATGCATGTGTTGGTGTTCTAGTGCTCACTGCAGTGTTTAAGATGCTGCCTTTTCCTAGGTGCACCCTTGTGTAACTCATGGATTATTACTAAAAATATATTTTTTATATAGAGGAGGGGGTTGTTAAAAAAATGATCAGCACTGGCTGTCATATTAGGTACGCCACTGGATTTAATGACCCTATTCTAACTTTACTGTTGATGCAGGTGTTATCCCACCCCACCCCCACACACAATAAAGAATTAAATTATAGTTGTATTAACATCAAGCAGCTTTCAAATGACATTAAAAGCAAATAAAAATAAAATATTTTTAATACATTGCTAATTATTACCTGCATCTTTACCTAAATTGTTTTGCCCTAGCTCTCACTTTGCACTACAGCAAAATAAAAAAGTAGCAGATAAAGATCAATCACACAGGTCTCCTTCAAGGCTCAGTAACACCTCTCCATAAATTATGTGGAAGAGGTCTCAAAGTGGGGATAGCATCTATTTCATATCCTCAATGAGACTTCAGGAAGGAACCTAGTGATCAAAACATTATTAGAGGTGCTGTAGAGCCATTTCTTGTATGACTGGATGAGCTATATTTATCTTTTTTTTTTTTTTTTTTTTTTTTAGTTGTTTAAATTCATGCAAAAATAAATGGCTAGATTGAACCTAATGACTTCATTAACGAATTTCCCTTTTTTAAACCTCTTACCATTTGAAGAGGGCAAATATCTAATTATTCCCTTCTAGAATTGGCTACTTCTTAAATTTAGTAAAAATATTCTGGCACAAGTGTCAAATCTTAAAAAAGGAAGTCATATTGAGCATTGGAAAATAATAATTAACTAATAAAAATAGTACACATTTAGGGCTCCTTTTACTAAGCTGTGCACTAGACGCTAACGCCAGCATTGTGCTGGTGTTAGTTTTCCCATGTAGCACGGGGGTTTGTGCATGCTACAAATGCTAGTGCACCTTAGTAAAAGAGGGGGTTAATTTTCCCCATCACCAAATTTCCCCATCCCGCCTCACCCGTCTACTTTTTCATGCCACCCGGCTGGAAAAAATTTCTGGGGAGAACACTGTAGGCGGTTCACATACTATAAAAATTATACAATCAGTGAGTAAAATACAATTAATTAAAAATCAGTAAGTAAAATACAATTGATTAAAAATGGTAGAACATGTGAGCCCACCCAAACCGATAGGTGCCTCCTGCAGCCATAAGTGCTATTGTGGTGATATACAGGAGGATATAGTAGGTTTTTTTTCGGGGGTGGGGGGTATTTCACCCTAAATTATAAGGGGGTTATAGTGAGATATACAGCTAGCACCCTTTTTGTAAAGTTCACAGCAGTGCCCTGTAAGGTGTTCCATTGCTCTATTGGGATGTCTATGTGGCCAATCCATGGCTATGCTGACCCCACCCACATCCAAATGTTCAGGATTAGGGCATTTTCAACTTGGATGTGTTTTCTGATCGAAAATGGAATATAAAGTTAGGTGATGTGTTGGCTTAGACGTCCCAGTGGCCAAGACATCTAAGTAGACAATAAAAAAAAAATATATATATACATATATATATATATATATATATATGTATTTGGACATCCAGCAGTTTTCCATTTAAAAATGGCCATTTTGGTACTTTCAACTTTGGATGCTCATCTGAAAACATCCAAGCCGGACTTGGACTTTTTTTTTTCCAAAAATGGTTATGTTTAATGCTGGATTTTTGTGCATCTTCTGCAAAACATCCATACTCGAATTTGGGCATCATGTCGAAAATTGCCCACCACATGCTTGATAAATTATATTATCCTAGGACAAGCTGGCAGCATAGTCTCACATGTGGGTGACATCATCCACGGAGCCTGGATGAGTTTTTGATGCCTACTAGTAGTTAATTCAAATTAGGTGCCACTAGGTGTGACTCTATAAATGGCACCTAACTTTAAATAACATATGGTAAGTGCCATTTCCTTATGCGCCTACTGATTTAATTGCCATTTATAGAATCAGGCCCTTTTTTCCCACTCATTTTCTAGGTGATTAAGGTTCATATGGTAAATCCTGCACTAACCAATACACAGGAACACCCACTCTTCACCCCCTGACGCCCTGCCTCCCACACATTTTAAAAGTATTTTTTACCACATAGAATGTGCACGGTTAGATTTGGCAGTTATAGTAGGACACTTGAGTGCATCCTGTGCGGTATGCCATTTTAAGCAGTGTCAGGTGCCTGTTACTTTAGGGGAGGACTAAAAGAGTAACTAAACTAAAACTTAGCCTTATATACCGGGTCTTCAACCATGGGAAGCTCGACACGGTTAACAATAAATTAATAAAAGAAAAAAACCAACTAAAATACATGGAAATTAATTTTCAAAGTGTTTAGCAAAGTTTTCAAGGATTTACGAAAAGATTGGAAGGAACTAAGACACCTCAAAATCAAAGGAAGACCATTCCATAATTGGGAGAATTTAAAAGCCAAAGAGAGGCTGAAATTATTGATTCCTTTAATTCCTTTCTTGGAAGGGAGGGAAAGTTTAACTTGTTGAGTACCTCTCGCATATGAAAATCTATAAACGTTCCACAAAAGAGGAACAAGAGGAATAAAAATACCATGTAAAATTTTAAAAAATAATACATATACATTTAAACTGAATTCTGAGATAAACTGGGAGCCAATGAAGGCTCAAAAGCAAGGGAGTCACATGATCAAATTTGCTTTTTCCATAAATCAACTTCGCAGCGGTATTCTGAATCAATTGTAGTCTTTAAAGACAGATTTTGTAATGCCAAGATAAATAGCATTATAATAATCTAGCCGAGAAAGTACAATTGATTGGACCAGAACAGAAAAGTGACATTGATGATAAAGAGATCTAACCTTCCTCAGCATTTGTAAGTTAAAAAAAAAAATTCTTAACTAGAGAGTTTATCTGATCCTTAAAGGTCAGAAGAAGGATAATGAGGCTCATGTACAGGGAAATGAAGCAGCTTTTCCATGTGTCATTAGCAACCATTTTTGCCTTATTTGTTTGTATTCAGCCTCCTCTGCAGCTTCTACTCTGACTTTGAATAGTGCCTTTTTATTTTTTTCTTATTTTTCAGCCTGCCCAGATACCTCAGTCACTCTTGGTTACTTTCCAAGAATATAATGGGAACATTGACTATCCCCACCCCACCTCCACAGTCTGAATGGAATCCCATCCAGTGGGGTGCCTGTAGAGAATTCAAAAAGCCCTACAGCAGCAGTATAAGCTAAACTTTACAGTGGCATCACTAGTTGCTGAAGAACAAGGAACATTGCACATTTGACATTTGCAGCCTTAACAGATTCTAGAAAGTAGGAGTGTCCCCTTTATCCAATACTCTAATCGGAGAAGGAGATTAGTTCTGGATGGAACTGCTCAGGAGTATAAAGCTGTGCAGAATTTAATTCTCTGTCTCTGGCTGTTTGCCTCGTACCTGCTGACCCTACATGTGAAGGTAGAGCATCCAGACTATAAGCCCTAGACAATTAAGGGCTATATTCACTAAGCAAACCGATCATGTAAGGGTTTGTGAGCCCTTAGCGACCTGATTTCTCTCTGGCTCGATTCACTAACCTCTCCTGCGATCCGCTTCCAATCTGTGCATGCAAATGAGGGGAACTGCATGCAAAGTGGGTAGGGACGCGATTCACTAAACAAATTTCCCGATCTGACTGGCCAATCAACCCAGTTGAAAATGTCTTTTTGACTCTCTGCCCTGCTCTCTCCCGCTTCCCATCGTTCCTAGAACAGGCAACCTGCCCTTAGCGAGTCCTTCTTAACCATTAATTGGAGAAGGAAGCGCAGCTAAATTAAGTGTTGCCTTCCCCAACGCTTTCTCTTTCCCCAATGTTTATCCTGCAACTGGAAACAGATATTGCTCCAGATAGCTCCCTCTATACAGCGGGTTACAGGTAACCCCCACTGCACTCTAGAAACCAGTTCCACTTTCAGTAAAATTCGGGTGGAATTTAGTTAATAAAATCTCTTTTTCCAAGAGCCAGTGTACCAACAACTGCACACAGACATCAGAAAAATCAACAAAACAGAGAGAGAAAAAAAGACAAACAAAAGAATAATTCTGTATGTGGCTTGCCTTGATCCCCCTAGATCACAACAGAGAAACTCCAAATTTCTCTCGCCACCCAGACTGATCTCTGCCGCCTTCTCTGCAGTGTGAGCCCTCGGGTTTAAAGCGGGGCTGCACACCACAGTGCAGCCCAGCTTTAAACTTGCAGGCTTGCACTGCAGGGAAGGCGGCAGAGAGCAGGAGAGTCTGGGCGGCAAGATTGGCTGGAAGGGGAGAGCAGGAGAGCCAGCCCGCGCGAAGGAAAAAGTTAAATAAATTAAAAAAAAAATTTGCACAACAGCTATTCTTGTCAGCAGATGGGGGCGTATTTTAGCTTGAAGAATTTGTCAGACCTGCCGGATTGGGCAGGTTAGTGAATCCAGCCCTAAGTCCCTACATTTAAAGAAAATAGATTCCCTAGTCAGGACAGTTGGTGAATAGAAGTCTAGGAGCAGATACAGTAATAGTAATTGCTTGAATTTGGTGCTGTGGGAATGGATAGCATATTGCAGCACCTATACTTTTCTTAAAGCTTAAGAGTAGAACAGCCACAGAATTTATTGTGTTTTCCATTTCCAACTAGGATCTTCCAAACCTACACCTAAGGTCTCAGAACCACATCCAAAGGCTGAAGGAACCACTCGCAGCAACCAGCTTTCAGGGACTAACACATTCATCTAGGACCAGCTTGTCATCAACTTTGTTTTAGAGCCTCAGAAGACCTGAGTCACTCAGCATTGCTAACCTCAAAGACCGTAAGTGAAGTTTATCTTTAATACTAAGAACATAAGAATAGCCTTATTGGGTCAGACCAACAATCCATCAAGCCCAGTAGCCCATTCTCACGGTGGCCAATCTAGATCACTAGTACCTGGCCAAAACCCAAAGAGTAGCAACATTCCATGCTACCGATCCAGGGCAAGCAGTGGCTTGCCCCATGTCTTTCTGAATAACAGACTATGGACTTTTCCTCCAGGAAATTGTCCAAAACCTTAAAATCAGCTATGCTCTCTGCTCTTACCACAACCTCTGGCAATGTATTTCAGAGCTAAACTATTCTCTGAGTGAAAAAATATTTCCTCCAATTGTTTTAAAAGTATTTCCCTGTAACTTCATCGAGTGTTCCCTAGTCTTTGTAATTTTTGACAGAGTGGAAAATCGATCCACTTGTACCCGTTGTACTCCACTGAGGTGGAATGAGACGTATATAGATGGATCAAAAATTGGTTGGCGAGTAGGAAGCAAAGGGTAGGAGTGAAAGGCCACTACTCTGATTGGAGGAGGGTCACGAGTGGTGTTCCACAGGGGTCGGTACTCGGACCGCTGCTGTTCAGTGTAGTCATAAACGATCTAGAAACAGGGACGAAGTGCAAAGAAATAAAATTTGCAGATTACTATTTAGTGGAGTTGGGACTAAAGAGGACTGTGAGGATTTACAAAGGGACCTGAACAAACTAGAAGAGTGGGCGAAGAGATAGCAGATGAAGTTTAATGTAGAGAAATGTAAAGTCTTGCATGTAGGAAACAGAAACCCAAAGTACAGCTATTCGATGGGAGGGCTGGTAATGGGTGAAAGTACCCTAGAAAAGGACTTGGGGTAATAGTGGACAAGACAATGAAGCTGTCGGCACAGTGCGCAGCGGCCTCTAAGAAGGCAAATAGAATGCTAGGTATTATCAAGAAAGGTATTACAACCAGAACGAAAGAAGTTATCCTGCCATTGTATCGGGCGATGGTGCGCCGCATCTGGAGTACTACGTCCAATATTGGTCGCTGTACCTTAAGAAGGATATGGCAATACTCGAGAGGGTTCAGAAAAGAGCAACGCGATTGAGAAAAGGCATGGAAAACCTTTCATATGCTGAAAGATTAGAGAAACTGGGGCTCTTTTCCCTGGAAAAGCGGAGGCTTAGAGGTGACATGATAAAGACTTACAAGATCATGAAAGGCATAGAGAAAGTGGAGAGGGACAGATTCTTCAAATGTTCGAAAACTACAAGAACAAGAGGGCATTCGGAAAAATTAAGAGGAGACAGATTTCGAACCAATGCTAGGAAGTTCTTCTTCACCCAAAGGGTGGTGGACACCTGGAATGAGCTTCCATAAGGTGTGATAGAGCAGAGTACGGTATTGGGGTTCAAGAAAGGATTGGATGATTTCCTGAAGGAAAAGAAGGATAGAAGGGTATAGATAGAGGATTACTATACAGGTCCTAGACCTGATGGGCCGCCGCGTGAGTGGACTGCTGGGCATGATGGACCTCTAGTCTGACCCAGCAGAGGCATTGCTTATATTCTTATTTTGTAGACTTTAATCATATCTCCCCTCAGCCATCTCTTTTCAAGCTGAAGAGCCCTAACCTTTTTAGTCTTTCCTTATACGAGAGAAGTTCCATCCCCTTTATCATCTTGGTCACTCTTCTTTGAACCTTTTCTACGGCCTGATACTAATTGATGTACTGTTTCAAGGGGGTTATACAGAGGTTATTCAAATAGTCTTACATCAAGAAGGAGAATAGTTAAAAGAAGATAAAAGATTTGTAAACAATGTTCCCTATTGCCTCTGCCAAAGTGACTGCCACTACTGTTATTATGTCTTATTTACTGTCTTGACTGTATAAACAAATTGGTTCAGAACACATCTTCTATAATGGTCTGGCTTATTGGCTGAGTTAGAAGAGCAGTCTATGTAGTAATTGCCTATAACCTCTTGGCATAATATGCCAGTCCCGGCCCTGGTCCCAACAAATAAAATATAGAGGGTCAATATTCAAAACTGGTTAACAGCATAAGTAGGATCACATAAAAGTCAGTCCTATCTTTATGTGGCAACACATAGCTGATTAAGTGCTGAATATCACACTTAACTGGCTATGTGTTTCCAGCTCTAGAAGCACATAAATTAAATGCTGGGCCCAAGACATAGCCCAACATTGAATTTAAGGGTTTAATGCTAGTGATCACCACCAGCTGATAATTGGACCCCTGTTTTGTTGTTGTTGTTTTTTTTTTTTTTTTTTTGCTAGAGTTGCTCTGATCCAAAGCACGTATTAGGCAACTGCTTAGGTGAAACATAAAACCCCGGCTACAAATGGTTCTTCCAATTTGGTCCAAGTTATAGTAGCAGCTCCCCAGAAGCTAGCACGGTGGGACTGGAAAGTTCTGGCTAGTATTTTGCTTTATTTTTAGAACTGACTACTTAAACATTTAAAAACTAAAGCTGGCACAGATATAGTAAAAACAAATTCACATAGGTATTCAGAAGTGCCCCAGTTGAATGCTATGACTTTTATGCTGCAATAAAAACTGCTCATGTGGGTATAAATGCAAACAGTTCTTGAATTTCACTGCACAGACAGTGGTTACATCTAGCCTGAGACACAGATATTTGGCTGTAGACCAGGGTCTTGTTGTTCAAAACTGGACAGATGATACTTAAAACAGTAATGTTTTCATTTCCAACAGGAGGAAAGTCTATTAAAGTAAGAGTGAAAACCCTTAGGGTATTATTTTCCAAAAACAGTTCATTTTCAAAAAAGAAATGTGATCCCTTCTATCGGAAACTAAAACCCAGCATAGTGGCCAGCTGACCCCTGAGCTCCTTTTCTCTTTATCACACAGCTAACTACCATTTGAGTGCTACTTCAAAAATGTAGATTTGGTAATCTTAATTATAATACTAAGTGGAGACATTATTATTTTTTTTTTAAATTATTTTTAAAGGGAAATAAGAGAACAGCAAAAACATTCCACAGAAACAGCAAAAAGCAGACATGACCAGGGGTATAATGATGTCACCTTTTCCTCTATTGTTGACATTATTTTCTGAAACAAAAAAAAACCCATCCTATTAGCTGCTGTAGATACTTAAGACTCACACAAATCAGTATTTGCCTATATATATGGGGAGGGGGGCGCTCAGAAACTTCAAAATTTCAACTGAAATATTATAATAGCTGAATTGTGTATCCTCAGTGAGAGGTTGTAAGTAGAGAATGACACGGTGACAAAATTCATCACCGTTCCCGTCCCCGTGGATAACCGCGGGAAATAATCCCCATGTCATTTTCTAGTGTCTATTTCAACCTCAGTCCTTCTATACCAGCATTCTTCAAAGCAAAGCTTGTGGGTCAGTGGTTGTGGCCATTCATACTCTGATTCTTCCCTCTCTCTTTAAAGAATGACATGAAGATGGTTTCTCGCACTTGGAGTACTGTGTCCAGTACTGGTCGCCGTACCTCAAGAAGGACATGGCGGTACTTGAGAGAGTCCAGAGAAGAGCAACTAAGCTAATAAAGGGTATGGAGGACCTCTCGTATACTGACAGACTGAAGAAGCTGGGGCTTTTCTCCCTGGAAAAGCAGAGACTTAGAGGGGACATGATAGACACCTTCAAGATCATGAAGGGCATAGAAAGAGTAGAAAGGGAAAGATTTTTTAAATTATGGGGAACCACAAGTACTAGGGGGCACTCAGAGAAATTGAAAGAGGGAAGGTTTAGAACAAACGCCAGGAAGTTCTTTTTCACCCAGAGGGTGGTGGATACATGGAACGCGCTACCGGAGGATGTGATAAGCAGGAGCACGCTACAGGGCTTCAAAGAAGGATTGGATAGGTATCTGGAGGTCAAAGGGATTGAGGGGTACAGATAGGAGTAGAGGTAGGTTATAGGGATAGGATTAGAGGACTAGAGACAGTTACATAATTAGTCAGGCACACTGTTCAGGCAATTAGGCCTGAAGGGCCGCCGCGGGTGCGGACCGCTGGGCAAGATGGACCTCTGGTCTGCCTCAGCGGAGGCAACTTCTTATGTTCTTAGTGTCTTCTCCCCATTCTCTCTTCCCCATTTCCTTTCAGCGTCCTTCTCCCCCCATCTTCCCCATGTCCTGTCAGCATCCTTCTCCCCCCTCTGTCTTCCCCATGTGCTTTCAGTGTCGTACTCCCCCTCTGTCTTCCCCATGTCCTTTCAGCGTCCTTCTCCCCCCGTCTTCCCCATGTCCTTTCAGTGTCCTTCTCCCCCTCCGTCTTCCCCATGTCCTTTCAGCGTCCTCCTCCCCCCTCCCGTCTTCCCCATGTCCTTTCAGCGTCCTTGTCCACCCCTTTGTCTTCCCCATGTGCTTTCAGCGTCCTTCTCCCCCTTCTATCTTCCCCATGTCCTGTCAGCGTCCTTCTCCCCCCCATCTTCCCCATGTCCTGTCAGCGTCCTTCTCCCCCCATCTTCCCCATGTCCTTTCAGCGTCCTTCTCCACCCCTTTGTCTTCCCCAGTGCTTTCAGCGTCCTTCTCCCCCCTCAGTTTTACCTTAAGCATGTTTAACTCTCCACTCCACCTTTCCTCCCTTTCTCCCTCCTTGCCCTTTACCTTTGTGGCGCTTCCCCACCCGACTGACAACAGAAAAGGCCCGGTCCGAGAAACCTCCCTGCCCTGTAGCCGCGAATCTAAATTACCTTCTTACAGCAGCTGGAGTTTTGAAGGTGCTGTAAGAAAGTAATTTAGATTTGCGACTACAGGGCAGGGAGGTTTGTCGGACCGGACCTGTTATCGGTCGGTCGGTCAGAGGAAGTGCCACAAAGGTAAGGGGACCTGGCCGGCTGTGCACCCCTCTCTATGGTTGCACCCGGGGCGGACCTCCCTCCCCGCCCCCCCTTGATATGCCACTGCCGATCGCAGCACACATCCGATCGGAACAGAAGTCTTCCCGATGTCAACGCTGACGTCGGAGGGAGGAAGGGCTTTGCTTAAGCCCTCCCTCCGACGTCAGCGCTGATATCGTGGAAGACTTCCGTTCCGATCGGCTGTGTGCTGCGGCAGAGCAGGTAGGGAGAAGACGAGCCTCGCATCCAACCCCGCGACCCTAGGGGGCGTCCCCACAGGATCCCTGCGACCCTAGGGGGCGTCCCCACGGGTTCCCGTGACCCGAAGGGGGAACCTGTGGGATCCCCGCAAATCCCGCGGGATTCCCGTCGTCCCCGTTCCCGTGCAGCTCTCTAATTGGAGTATAACGACAAGCGAACATCAGTCTTGTAGTACTTGCTCCATGTACAGAAATTCTTTACACTTATCTACATGGAGACATCCGCATACCTGATGCATGTATACTTTGAAACACTCTACGACAGGGGTGTCAAAGTCCCTCCTCGAGAGCCACAATCCAGTCGGGTTTTCAGGATTTCCCCAATGAATATGCATGAGATCTATTTGCATGCACTGCTTTTATTGTATGCTAATAGATCTCATGCATATTCATTGGGGAAATCCTGAAAACCTGACTGGATTACGGCCCTCAAGGAGGGACTTTGACACCCCTGCTCTATGACATGCCTATCTCAATAGGTAATTTATGTGATCATATGTCTTTGTAAGCTGCTTTATGTAGGCCGTACCATGCGTCAGATTAAGATTTGATTGCAAGAACATAAAAGCAGGATACAGACAGCCAGTGTTTCAACTCTTTTAGTGAACGGTTTTTCTGAACAAACACTTGCATGTTAATAATCTTCAGTGGTTTGTCATGGAACAGATTCCAACCACCTTTAGAGGAGACAAGATGTCTCAGATCCAACTTCGGGAGCAATTTTGGATATTTGAATTAAACGCTGTTTACCCTAAAGGATTGAACAAAATCATTGATTGGATCACTATAATCTAGGGAAGTTCTCAGTTTCCTAATTATTGTTCCAGCTAAGGTTTTCCTGTTTCGGGGCAGGAGTTCTACATAAACCTCTGTTTATTAGATGTCTTGAATTGCACAAATTATACTTTTTTAATTTATGCACTGTTGACACTCAGCATGTGTTCCCATGATGGTGTGTAGCTAAATTGTCAGCTTTGCTCACCCTGGAAAAACCTGGAAAGGTTAAGCGTAACAGCTGTGATTCTTTTGAACACTCGGCTTCTTAGTGCTTACAACCTCACACTGAGGATACATTTCCTCCTCCCCATATATATATATATATATATATATATATATAGGCAAATGCTTCTTTGTGTGATGATTTTTTCTGAAACAAGGACTGCTTGAAGAGCTACCAGAGATTTTTATCCCACATCGTTATGAGAATAGGATTTATACTTCTACTTATGACAGAAAGAAGTCCTAAATGAAATAATTTCCTAAAATGATACGGAAAGAAGTCCTAAAAATATACTGAAATCAATTCATATAACTTTCTGACTTTAAAATGTATATAGTGGAATAGCTGTGAAGGAGGCTCCACATACAAAAAAACAAAAATAAATTGTGATGCGAGAGAGAGATCAGATTTATAAAAACCAAGGGCCTCTTCTACTAAACTGCGCTAGCGGTTTTAGCTTGGTGAGCCGCGCTGAATGACCCGCGCTGCTCCCGACGCTCATAAGAACCCTATGAGCATCGGGAACAGCGTGGGCCATTCAGCGCGGCTCCCTGCGCTAAAACCACTAGCGTGGTTTAGTAGAAGAGAGGGCAAGTAAGGGCAAAGTGAATATGAGTAGATGGTGACCTATAATTCCAAAGAAAGCAAATAGTGTGAAAGGATAAGTACTGTATCGGTGTTACGTTGGCCACCCTCCAGTCTTCTGGTACCATGCTGGATTTTAAAGATAAATTACAAATTATTAACAATAGCTCTGTAAGTTCACTTTTCAATTCTATCAGCATTCCGGGATGTATACCATCAGGTCCAGGTGGATTGCCACTGTTCAATTTGTCAAATTGACCTATTACATCTTCCAGTATTACAGAAATTTGTTTCAGTTTCTCTGGCTCATCAGTATTGAATATCATTTCTGGCACCAGTGTCTCTCCCACATCTTCCTCAGTGAAGACTCGAGCAAAAAAATAATTTAATTTCTCTGCTATGGCCTTGTCTTCTCTGAGCACCTCTTTTACCCTAGGTCATCTAGCGGTCCAACTGATTCTTTTCCCAGCTTCTTCCTTCTAATTTACCTAAAAACATTTTTGTTATGTGATTTGCTTCCAGTGCAATCTTCTTTTTTCCCTTTGCTTTTCTTATCAGTATCTTGCATTTGACTTGTTATTCTTTGTGCTATTTACAATTATTTTCAGTCAGGTCCTTCTTCCACTTTCTGAAGGATTCTCTTTTACCTCCAATAGCTTCCTTCACATCACTTGCTAACCACGTTGGCTACCTTCCTTCTTTTTTTAATTCATGGAATATATCTGGTTTGGGCTTTCAGCATGGTATTTTTGAATGATATCTAGGCCTGATGTTAGCTGATCACGACAGGGGTATTCTTCCCTGATCAGCTGACCCATCAGTGGCGTAGTAAGGGTGAGCAGCGCCCCTCCCACGGCCTCTTCCCCACCCTCTTGCCATGCTTGTGCACCCCCTTCCCTTTCCCTGTTCCTTTTTAACTTCTCTAGTGTGAGTAGCATGCTCACATTGGTGTCAGCTCGCCTTTTGATGTCACTTCTAGATGCGGGCCCTGAAAGTGATGTCGGAGAGAGCAACCTCGCTCTAGGGAAGTAAAAACGGTACGGGGGAAGGCAAGGGGCACGCACAGCAAGGAGAGCAGGAGCGGGGCAGAGAGGAGGATGGGTGCTGTGCCCTTAGAAAGACGGTGCCTGAGGTGGACCGCACCCCCATCCCTATCACAATCAGCTGAGCAGCTTCAGCAGGGGAACCCATGAAGTTCTCTGGCAGGAAGGATGCCCACTCCTTCCTGCCTGAACCCCAAAAACCTCCCTCCCCCCACGAAGTCCCCAGGCAGGAAGGATGCCCACTCACTGCGGACATTCCCCATAATTTCCAACCCCCCAACTGGCAACACCCCCCCCCCTCCAGACCCACCGACCCTCCACCAAAACCTCTAGACCCCTGAGCATGCCCATTGTATCCCAAGATGCACTGGGAAGGAGGCCTAAGTCCCTCATTAGCCCAGGTGACTAAGGCCTCTCCTATGGGAGGGGCCTTAGGAATCTGAGCCAATCAGAGCATTAGGCCCATCCCCAGTGCATCCCAGGATGCATTTGGAAGGGTAAGGAACAACATTTTGAAGAGGTGGGCCTGCTGGCCGGAGGGAGTAAACATCCCTCCAGCTGCACTTTCACCTACAGAGATACGGGGGTGGGGGGTTTTGGGTGTGAGCTCAGGGGTGTAGAGGGTTAGGGGAGTGTTGGGGGGGTCTGGAGGGGGGTGTCGCCGGTTGGGGGGATTGGAAGTTCTGGGGGTTTTGGCAGGAGAGAGTGGCCATCCCTCCTGCTGGGGGACTTCATGTGGGGGGGGGGAGGTTGTTCAGGGTTTCTGGCAGGAGGGAGTGGGCATCCCTCTTGCCAGGACTCTTTGCCGGGAGTCCCCTGCCGCAGTCGCTCAGCTGATCATGGCAGGGGTATTTTCCCCAATCAGCTGAGCCAACAGGACTCTGCTGGCTCAGCTGATCGTGGATCCTATTTAAAGAATGACACGGTGACAAAATTCATCACCGTTCCCGTCCCCGTGGATAACCGCGGGAAACCATCTTCATGTCATTCTTTAAGGAGAGAGGGAAGAATCAGAGTATGAATGGCCACAACCACTGACCCGCAAGCTTTGCTTTGAAGAATGCTGGTGTAGAAGGACCGAGGTTGAAATAGACACTAGAAAATGACATTGGATTATTTCCCGCGGTTATCCGCGGGGACGGGAACGGTAATGAATTTTGTCACCATGTCAATCTCGATCAGTTCAGCTGGCTGCATCTAGTTTTGCTTTTTGAAATGTAGGTCAGCATTTTGCTGGCCTACATTTCAGGTGTCGCAACCCTAGGAAGATGCCTCTCAAGCTCACATAAGTCCACTTCCGGACGAAACCCCGCTCACACCCAGCCTTGGGCGAGCTTAAGTGTCCCTAGGCATCTCCCTGCAACCGCGACAAATGCCTACAGATTAGGTGGCCTGTCTCTGGGTTGTTTTTTTTTAAAATAAATGTGCATCCCAGTTGGCTGCCAGATAGCAGTAGGATGCCTACCACTGCCTACAATAGGGACACTCATTTATAGAATCAGCCCTACAGTGTACATAAAACAATCAGTAATAGAAGTACTGTTCCCATTTTTTTATAGAGTGGTGCTCATACAGGGGGGAGCAGTATTCTTTATAAGCTGTACTAAACATACATTATGTGAATTTTATTCAAAGTAGCTATAAACTATATGCAAATAAATGGGGAAAGCATGCATAGTATGGCATTCTTTCCAACTTTCCTGTGAATGTTTATGTATATATACTAGTCTTTAAGCCCGTTACATTAACGGGTGCTAGAATAGATGTGTCTGTCTGTCTGTCTTTCTTTCTCTCTCTCTCTCGCTCTCCTTTTCCTCGTCTGTCTATCTTTCTGTCTCTCTCTCTTCTTGGCTGCTGTATTTCTTTCTTTCTGTACTCAGGCCCAACAATTGTCCCTTTCTATTCCCTCCCTCCTTCCTTCCTATGTCCTTACTGCCCCCAGTGCCTCCTTCCAACGTCCTTAGTGCCCCTTCCCATGTCCTTAGTGCCCTCAGTGCCTCCTTCTCATGTCCTTAGTGTCCCAGTGCCTCCTTCCCATGTCCTTAGTGCCCCCAGTGCCTCCTTCCCATGTACTTAGTGCCCCCAGTGCTCCTTCCTGTTTCCCCCCTCACTGCCTTCCAGCCTTTGTCCCACCCCCCTCCCCCGAAGCTAGCCAGCCTACCTCCCTCCTTCTCTGCCGCGCTAAAGCCAGCCTGCCTGCATAACTCCTTCCCTCCAGCGCCAAAAGCCGATGCCTGTCATGTTTCTGCTATTAGCAGGGAGACATGGAGAAGAAAATTAAAACCTCAGAGACAGGAATGAAAACTGCGGGGATGGGGATGAAAAATGCACTTCTCTATGGGGACGGGGAGGAGACAGAGATGAAAATGCAGGAATGGTGAGGGGATGGGGATGAATTTTTGTCCCCACGTCACTCTCTAACCTAGAGTTTTTGCCCCTATGGTACCTCACATTGTGTGCCTGGTGTTCAGCTCCCCTGCAATCCAAGTGTACCACAAGTCTGCAGCAGAATTTGCAAACCTTTAACACCCAATCTTGAAAGATTCAGAGCTGCCAAGTTACCCAATTCCGGGAAGAAGATTTTAGACCAGTCCTGGATTTTTGCCAACCTTGTCTCCATCCATTATGCACTGATCTCAGTGAGTAGAATCAGGGACTATAAATCCCACACTGTTTTGGGATATGAATTTAAAACCAGGACTGACCAAAAATTCTCCCTGTGGGAACTGGGTAACTTAGCAGCTCTGAAAATTTGCATTGAGTAATCTGGGCCTATTGCTGCAAGTAACAAGCACAAGCAGTTGCCTTGAAAACTAATTGCAGAAGCAAGAAACTGAAAAGGGAACTCAGTAGAATTTTTTGTACAGATATACACATTATAAAGGGTTAATGGCAGGTTTACAGCAGTGACGTCTGAACTGGAATAGGAGGAAGTATTTACTGTGCATCTGATCTGAATGCTGTGAGACTGAGAAGTTGGTTAGTGCTTTGGAGCAGTAAGTAATTACAGGTATGGCTGACAGCAAGGTTTTACTACTTAGTGTGCTGTACCTTAGCTGCAATACGTTTAAGTAGTAATTGTGGCAGAATTGAGCAAGAATTGAAATGATGAGTTAGTTGTGGGAGTTAGATGTCATTAACTCCTGATCAAGTCCTAGTGACTTGAATTACAGATCTGTGTGGGAAAGGGGCCTTAATCATTGTTCTTGTCTGTATAGAAAACCTTGTGGCATGGATTTGCAAACGCTGTTGAATTAAAGCCAAGAGAAGATTTGTAATTTTGGGATTCTCTTGAATCTGCCTGCTTCTCTTTCTTCCTATGAAGCTTTTAGAATGCAATGCTTCCAGGTGCCCAGCTGCTAAAACAGATGAAAAAGCTTGGGAAGGAGGGTAGGGAATCATTTTAACTTCCATTTGTTTTCACAGGTAAATCACATTATCTGGATTGCAATCAGTACTAACATCTGGGTAGAAAGATGAGCATCACTATTATATGGTAACAGGACAAAAGCGCGTGAGACTCCAGCGCGCCAACAATTGAGTGCAGACAATTTGGCACAAGACACTGCGGGAAAACTTACTTTTAAAGAGCTCCAACGGGGAACCCCCCCACTTTACTTCATACTGTTTGCACTGCCGTTGGGGGGTGTGCAACCCCCAACATTATAGAGAAAAATGAACTTTTCCCCAAAAAATATGAAAAAGTTCCATTTTCTCTATAATGGAGGGTTCCAACTCCCCCCCCTCCCCAGCAGCGCTATCAGTATGAAGTAAAGTGGGAGGTTCCCCACTCACACCCCGCTTCAGAGCTCTTTAAAAGTAAGTTTTCCCATGGTGCGCTGGTGTTTTGCGCCGAATTGTCTGCGCTTGATTGTCAGCGTGCTGGTGTCTTGCATGTAAATGACTAGCAACCCTGTTGTACAGATAGCAGCAATATTTAAAACCACTATCCAGATAAAGGCAGGACATTAATTTTTTTGTTTGTTTTAACTTTATCCATATGTGAGGAGGGGGAATTCCTGTATTGACTAAGGCCCAGATGAACTAAGCTCCATCAACCCAGGAAAAAAAAATACCAGGTTGGGAGCGATTTACTTTTACCGGGCTATGCTCTCACAAATAGCATGCAAATCATATGCATACTATTTTGTGGAGGAGCTCAGTAAAAAAGGGAACTGTGCCAGGTGCTTGCTCAGAAGAGAAATTGCTAGGCACAGCTCCTTCTGCTTGCAGCTACCGTTCTCACCCTCTGCCCAGCTGACGGCAGCTCCGGAGCAGCGATCAGCTGAGAGCTGGCAGAGGGGAAAGCAGTGGCTGCTGGCTGAGCTGATTTGCAGTTTCTGCCAGCTCAGATCAGGGGAAGCAGCGAATCAGCTGAGCCAGCAGCCACCAATCCCTTCCCCCCACCCCCCACTGCTGGCTCTCAGCTGATCACGGCTACAGAGCTGCTATCAGCTGGGCAGAGGGGGGAGAATAGTGGCTGCAGGCTTTTTCTGGGCAGGAGACAGTGCAACTGTTATGTGTATGTTGTGTGAATTCACAACAGCTACCAGCAACTCCAAAGCTGCCAGAAAATATCCCCATAAAAGGGGGGCATTCCCTTTCCAGCTAATGAGCTCCATGTAATGCATTTGCTATTAAAAACATCTTGCGCTGTTGGAAGGACTTATCTAAGGTAGAATACTTTGTATACTGGAACACGGTATGCATAACCAACAAATTTGAAAGTGTAATAGCTGAAAAACATCATTCTATTACCGTATTTGCCGGCGTATAAGACGACTGGGCGTATAAGACGACCCCCCAACTTTTAGTTATAATATAGAGTTTTGTTATATACTCGCCGTATAAGACTACCCCTTCTTCCGCACACCTTCTCTACCGCCCCGGGTGCAGCACAGCCGGCCAGGTCCCCTTACTTTTGTGGCACTTCCCCGACCGACCGACAACAGCATTAGAGAGCTGCACGGGGACGCCCCTAGGGTCGCGGGGATCCCGTGGGGACGCCCCCTAGGGTCGCGGGGATCCCATGGGGACGCCTCCGAGGGTCGCGGGGCTCCTGCGGGGCTGGATGCTCAGTCTTCTGGATGTACGCGGCTCTTCTTCTCCCTACCTTCTCTGCTTGCAGCACAGAGCCGAACGGAAGTCTTCCCGACGTCAGCGCTGACGTCGGAGGGGAGGGAGGGCTTAAACAAAGCCCTCCCTCCCTCCGACGTCAGCGCGGACGTCGGGAAGACTTCCGTTCGGCTCTGTGCTGCAAGCAGAGAAGGTAGGGAGAAGAAGAGTAGCCTCGCGGTACCAAGAGAGAGGGGCGGCCGCCCCGCCCCGGTTGCAGCACAGCCGGCCAGGTTCCCTTACTTTTGTGGCACTTCCCCGACCGACCGATAACAGCCCGGGTCCGACAATCCTCCCTGCCCTGTAGCCGCGAATCTAAATTACCTTCTTTCAGCAGCTGTAAGAAGGTAATTTAGATTCGCGGTTAAGGGCAGGGAGGTTTGTCGGACCCAGGCTGTTGTCGGTCAGTCGGGGAAGTGCCACAAAAGTAAGGGAACCTGGCCGGCTGTGCATGCAACAAGGGCATGTAAACAGTACCCGACGTATAAGACGACCCCCGACTTTGGGGAGGATTTTAAGGTACTAAAAAGTCGTCTTATACGCCGGCAAATACGGTAGTTATTTTCTCAAAGTATGGAGACCTATTCAACTTTATTGTGACTTGGACCGTTGACATAAATTATCTCAATGTAATATCAATGTAATATTTATAAAATATATAGAGAGTCACTTCTGGTCAGTTAATTAGGTCGCTTGGGATGCTCATTATGATGCTCATTGGGAACTCTCTTCTATGCTTTACACGTATACTCTCAGCTGAAATTATATGTACTGGCCCTGCTGGATTTGTTTGACATGCAACACTGGTTGTATTGACTTATAATTAATACTATCTTCCCGCTTATTAACTGTGATATGTACAACTAGTCTGTTTCATGTTTAAGTTATCTTTTGTATATTTGCATATATGTATATCTGCATATTTATAATAATTATGTGTATACTTTGTATATTTATTTAAAAAAAAAATTTGTAGGAAAAAAAAATGAAACCTTCCACAAAATTGTTAATTAAAAAAAAAAAGGAGCAGGGAAATCTGACTCCTGTCAGGTGTAGCAGTTCTCTAGAGAATTGATTCACCTCCCCCCCCCCATCAGCCAGGTAGAGGGGGCATGGTTTTGAGCTCCCTAAATAGAAGCCTGTGAGGGAGTCAAGGAGGGAGGAGCTGGGAGGTGCCCAGCAGAAGGAGCAGGAGACGAAAGAGGCAGAGAAAGATGGGAGTTTTTCCAGCTAGACTGTGAGAGGCTAGAGGACTGGAACAAGTGAATAATGTGGAACTTAAGGATTTTGAAACAGCAGAGTGTACCAGAACTTAGTGTGGAACTGAGGAAAATAAACTGCTGTAAAAGTGAGTGTGTGGACTGTGCCATTAACTTTCTGAGAAGGACATTACTTTGAATTGTGTTTTTATTTTGAATGTTTTGCCTAGAAGAAAGTGGCTTGTGCTGGCAGAAGTTTTTTCCGCTTATGAATTATAACATTTCTGAGCTTTTTTTTGGGGGGGGTTTGTCTTTTCAAATCTAGCTCAGAGAAAACATTTGGTTTTTCCTATTTTTGTTGTGCTGAGGTGTTGGCATTGAGGTATATTTGAACAGAGGCATCTAATTAGCAGCAGTACAGTGCAACAGCTGTGCCTGGAAGCAGTGCTGAAGGCTTAGCCAGTCTGTGTTTAAGAACTGTCTCTTTTATGTCTGCTAGTTTGTGGACTCTAAAGAAGGTAAAGCTTGTATTTAATTATTTTGCTTCACTTATAACCAGAGACAGTTATTTAATAACCCTTTGGGCCAAAAGCTGTCTGAATGCAAAGAACCTGCTCAGCCTGTATAAAGGGGCAAGATACCTTGATAAACTTAAGCCTTTGCTACCAGGGGCAAGATACCTTGATAAAGTTAGGATTTGCTACTAGCTGCCTTAAGAACCTATACTATACTGTATCTCTCTGTATCTAGTGTCTGTACCTGACATAGTGCTGGTCAAGAAGCTAAGATTTTTGGAAGTTTATCTAATTGCAACAGCTGAGGTGGTTGTTGGCCAGATGCTGGAGGAAAAGCTGTATTTTTGTTTACTGCTGAAATTCTTTGCTTTTGTTACTTTTGAAACAGTTGAATTCTGTGAGAAACAGAATGCTTTGACCCCGAATGCAAAGTCTGGCCAGTGGCCAAGAATAATAAATCTAAAGAACTTGAAACCTTTGGTGGAAGTTTCCTTCTTTTTTGCAGGAAAGGGAAATCCTTACCCAAAATACTGGGGTTTAACCACCTCATAGTGCTGAGCAACCAGCATCTCCTGGCACTATCAACAAAGTTGTGAGTATATGTTTTATTTGCATTTCTTTTCTGGTTTGTGGTTGTGGTGGAGCTGCAGGTTCGTTGTGAGTCTACAGAAGGAATATGTTTTTTATCAAACGCTATATTTTGTAGAGTTGTGGAAATGGTTTAGTGATTGACAAGTAAATTTAAATTTGTATGAAGTCTACTCAGTAAAGAGCTTCAGGTGTATGGATAGAGCTCTGTTGACGAAACTGGTGCCTTTCCGCATGTTGTAGGCGCACGCTTGTTTTCATACTCAGGCAGCAGCACCACAGCGGTAGTGGGATTTATCCCCGAGGCGGACTCTGCTTGGCAGTTCCCGCGGCCGGGTGGAGGTTAATATTTGGACGGCTCCGGGTGTGTTCTTCACATAGCCGGTTCCTGTCTGAGCGCAAGAGGCGTGCGCTTATTTTCCTAAGTTGAGAATGAAACAGCATTCATTTATTTCTCTCCAATGTTCATTTTAAGCATTTTATACCATGACAGTGTGAAAAATATTTTAATGGTTGGCTCTGAGTAGATTTTTAATGCATTTTTGATAGAGCCAGCTCATGTTGTCATTAAACAGGCATGTGCTTGGGTCTCCGGCGTTAGCGGGAGCACCGCAGCGTTCACAGTGTTTATTTTGCAGCTGACTTCGGTCACTATTCTGCGGCTTCCCTGTTTTCGGGGTTCTACACATCGGGAGTGTTTTAACAGCTTTTGCCACTGTTGCGGTGATATACCTTCTGTGTGTGTTTCCCCACTCTCTCTGCTTGAAAAGACTTAACTACTTTAATTGCGACTGTTCTGCTATGCCTCACGGTGCTTAAGAAAGAGATTCTGCCCTGTGCTCAGATGCCCAATCTCAGTTTTTTGCTGTTATGGGTCAGCAGAAGGCAAATTGCTGCACAGTGATGTCAGCGGCATGAGAGTACCCTGTATTTCATACGGGTATCTTCTTGTCTCTCTCGGTGTCCCTGAAGGCTGAGTCTATGTAGGTTTAGAGGTTTTCTTATTCTTTGTACCTCTGTGCAGTGCTGTGTGTTTATCCCAGGAGAAGCAGGCAGCCTATTCTCACTTATGGGTGACATCATCAGCGGAGCCCGGATGCGGAAGCTCGCAAGCAGACTTGCTTGAAGAAACTCGAAGTTTCGAGTCGACCACACCGCACATGTGCGAGTGCCTTCCCGCCCAGTGTAGGGCATGTCTCCTCAGTTCTCAGTTTTCCGCGGAGCCGAGAAGTCCGTCTTTGACTCTCTGCGTTTAACTTTGTTACTTCGTGCCTTCTCTGAACTGCGGTTTGTATTTTTTTCTTTATGAATCACTGTTCTTGCTTTATTTCTAGTTAAACAAAAATAGAAATTTCAATCTTCTGTCCATTTGCCGGGGCAGGCAGCTTGGCTGCAGCTCAAGGGCTTCGATCTTGCGGCAGCTATTTTTCCTTCTATGTCCTGGCCTGTCACGGGTTTCAAGAAGTGTAGCCAGTGCCAGCATGCGATTTCCCTTACAGACCCACACCGTCGGTGCCTCAAGTGCCTTGAGCCGGAACATCACCCAAAGTCGTGCGAGCGCTGTGCTACTCTTCAACCTCAAGCGTCGTCATCTTTTGGTGGAGAAGCTGTTCGGGATGGATTCAATCCCTCGACATCGAAGGCGCCCTCAGCCTCACCTTTAACTGAGACTCCTCCTGCTTTTACTGCTTTCACCTCGAGCCTCATCAGACCTTTGTCATTTGCAACGGCTCTCTCTTCGATGACACCTCCTGTATCTTCCCCTGTTTCCTCAGGTCAGATAGCTCAGCAGAAAGTTCCAGCAGTGGTGCTTAAAGTGCCTAAGACTTCCAAGTCGAAGCACATTTACACTGCCTCGGTGGAACCTCCATTCAAAGCAGGTGGTCCGGTTTCAGACGTGGATCCATCCTTGCCGGCTTCTTTCCAGACCATGTTGGAGAAGCAATTCATTCAGTTCCTTACTAATATGGGACCGAAGCTTCTTCCTCTCATCCAGCCTGGGCATTCAGCAGACTCCCGTGAGGTCAAGCCGCTTGTTTTGCCTCAGTCTGAGCTTACACACTCTTTGCAGGGAGCAGAGTCTCTGCGAGTGTCTGGTCTGGCATCCAAGCACGTGAAGCAAGGAGCAGAATCTTTGCAAGTGCCTCGGCAGGAATCCTCACACTCTATACAAGGAGGAGAGTCTCTGGAGCTTTGATCTACAGCCTCCAGTCCTATCCATTCTTTGGTGGCATCGGCTGCTTCTGTCTCCGAGGCGAAGTCTCCACGATCTTCGAGATCTGCTTCCAGGCACCGTTCTCACCGATGATCGAGGCCTTCATTGAGGCATACTTCCAGGCATAGTTCTTCTTCTAAAGAACGTCCCTCTTCAACTAAGCCTTGCTCTACTCCTACTTCGACTAGACTGCCGACTCCTTGCTCGAGGTCTCCACTTACGAACTTCGAGGATGCAGCTGCTTTGATTGTTTCGTCCAAGTCTCCATATTCTTTTGATGCCTTTTTTCCTGCCGAAGCTTCATCTTCGACCCAGGCTGCCTCGATGTTCTCGAATCCTTCTCGAGGCAAAGCATTGGCGGATCAGCTATCTTTCTCATCTTTTCTTCGTCAGATGGCTGTTGATTTGAATCTTCAATTAGATGCTGGTTCCAAATACTCTAAGGAGTACCTCAAAGTCATTCATCTCCCTCACCCTCCGGCAGAGTCACTCAAGCTTTTGTCTCAGACTTTTGGTCGATGCCTGGAGACCCCTTATACCATACCGGCTATTCCAGGCAAATTGGACTCTAGGTATAAAACTGTACATTGCAAAGGGTTTGACAACTCGCAGTTATCTCATCAGTCCCTTCTAGTCGAGTCCTCCTTGAAGAGGTCCCATCCTTCCAAGGTTTATGCCACCGTTCCTCCTGGAAGGGAAGGGAAAACTATGGACAAATTCGGACGTTGCATCTATCAAAATGCCATGATGTCCTCTAAAGTCCTCAATTATAATTTTCATTTATTACTTATTTTGAGTTCCTCATTTCTCTATTACCAAAATTCTTGACTTATTTGGATACTCAAAAGCACTTTGAATTTCAAGAAGTCCTTTGCTTCTTTCTCACAACTCCGATTACATCTCCTCCAGTCATCTTATGATGCCTTTGAGTTGTCTGCCCGGGCAGCTGTTTGTTCTGTAGCCATGCGTCGCCTTGCCTGGCTTCGTACCATTGACATGGACCCTAATCTTCAGGATCACTTAGCTAATATTCTCTTTGATGAATCTATCGAGGCAGCCCCCAATAAATTGTTTGAACATAAAAAATTCTTTGCTTCTGTTGTCAGACCAAAGCCAGCTCCTGCCAAACCTACACGCCCTGCTTCTATCTATCAACGGTGTTTTGCTCCGAGGACGGCTCCTTACAATCACCCTCCTCTTAAAAAACAGCAGCCTCAGAAGCAACAAAAACCTCAACCTTCTGCTGCACATAAGGCTATTCAGCCTTTTTGACTGTTTAAAACAGAGCATAACCTCCACCATTCTGACTCTGCCTTCTTTTCCCCCTATAGGAGGTCATCTCCATCTTTTTTACCACCGATGGATGTCAATTATATCCGACCTCTGGGTACTGACCATCATCAGGGAAGGATACTCTCTTCATTTCACTCAGGTTCCACCAGAGCTTCCTCCAAGAGAGTATCCTTCCAATCCTTCCAAGACCGCCCTTCTTCTTCAGGAAGCTCAAGCTCTGCTTCGTCTCCATGCCTTCGAACCAGTTCCTCTGGACCAGCAGAACAGGGTTTTTTACTCCCGTTACTTCCTTGTTCCAAAAAAGATCTGCGACCCATTCTGGATCTCGGGGCTTTCAACAAATTTTTGGTCAAAGAAAAATTTTGAATGTTGTCCCTGGCATCTCTTTATCCCCTTCTCAAGCAGAACGACTGGTTATGCTCTCTGGATCTCAAGGAGGCCTATACTCATATTCCTATTCATCCGGCCTCCCATCAATACCTCAGATTTCGGGTGGGGAATCTGCATTATCAATACAGAGTGCTGCCCTTCGGCCTGGCTTCCTCTCCCAGAGTATTCACCAAGTGCCTGGTTGTGGTAGCAGCAGCTCTAAGGAACCATGGTCTTCAGGTATTTCCCTACCTCGACGACTGGCTCATCAAAGATTCAACATCTCAGGGGGTTATTGTAGCGACCCAATGGACTACCTCGTTCCTACAAAGTTTGGGATTTGAAATCAACTTTCTCAAATCCCATCTTCAGCCCTCACAGAATCTATAATTCATTGGAGCTGTTCTGGATACTATCCAACTCAGAGCATTCCTTCCACAACAACGTCTGGAAGCTCTTCTTCAACTCTGTCATATAGTGTCTTCTCGCTCTTCCATCTCAGCGAGACACATGATGGCCTCCACAGTACATGATTCCTTTTGCCAGACTTCACCTCAGAATTCCTCACTGGACCCTGGCATCTCAATGGACGTAGGTTTGCGACCCACTTTCTCGACACATAACAGTCACTTCTTCATTGAAGCAGTCTCTCTGTTGGTGGATGTTCTCTTCCAATCTCTCCAGAGGCTTACTTTTTCAAACGTTTCCCCATCAGAAGGTCCTCACAACAGATTCTTCGACCTACACTTGGAGCGCTCTTCTCGATGGTCTCCGTACCCAAGGCCACTGGACCAGTACGGATCGTCGGTGTTATATAAATCTATTGGAACTCAGAGCGATCCTCAAGGCTCTCAATGCTTTCCAACATCTTCTTCACGACCAGGTAGTTTCCAAGTTTCCAAGTTTATTGATTTTTAATATCCCGACCATCAAGCAATTGTCTGGCCGGTTAACAATAAAGTTTAAAAAAAGAATTGAGTGTAATAGTATGTGCAAAAAGATGTCTAAAGTTAAACATAAATGACAAAGACTTGACGTACTGGAATGTGAGGGCAGTAAGTGTGGAAAGAGAAAAAAGTTACATTGTATAGGTGAGAAGGAGAGGGTGGGGGGGAGGATTGAACAAAAGGGAGGTACCGTATTTTTGCGGATATAACGCGCGCGTTATACGCGTTTTTACGTACCGCGCATACCCCTCGCGCGTTATATGCGTGAGCGCGGTATACAACTTTTTTCTTTCAATCCGATCGGCATCCCTCCTACGAACCGGTATCCTCCCCCCCCCGCTCACCCCTCCCCCGCGATCCTACATCCTCCCCCAGCACCGCAAAACATGCTTTACCCGATTGGGCACCGGCACCAGCACCAATGCACAGGATGTGCCAGTGCCAGTGCCCGAAGATCCTCCCTCGTTGGTTTGGGTTGGTTTGGGCTGGGCTGAGCTGGGCGGTGCGGTGCAGGAGAGATTCTCCTTCTTCCTGCGCCGGGCTGGACTAGGCTTTGAGCATTTGCGCATGCTCAAAGCCTTCTGGTCTCGCTCTCTCCGAGATTTCGAGAGAGCGAGACCAGAAGGCTTTGAGCATGCGCAAATGCTCAAAGCCTAGTCCAGCCCGGCGCAGGAAGAAGGAGGATCTCTCCTGCGCCGCACCGCCCAGCTCAGCCCAGCCCAAACCAACGAGGGAGGATCTTCGGGCACTGGCACTGGCACATCCTGTGCATTGGTGCTGGTGCCGGTGCCCAATCGGGTAAGACATGTTTTGCGGTGCTGGGGGGGGGGATGTAGGATCGCGGGGGAGGGGTGTGTGACGTGAGCGGGGGGGGAGGATGCCGGTTCGTAGGGGGATGCCGGATCGGATTGGAAAAAAAAAGTTGTAAAACGCGGGTAAGCTAGCGGGGGGGAGGATGTCGGTTCGGAGTAGGCGGGAGAGGTTTTAGCATGCGCGGTATACGCGTGTGCGCGCTATATTAAATTTTTTTTACATAGATTTGTGTTCCCCGCGCGCTATACCCGTGTGCGCGTTTTACACGGGTGCGCGTTATATCCGCGAAAATACGGTAGTCCTCATTCGGACAAACAACCAAGTCACCATGTATTATATCAACAAACAGGGAGGGACGGGATCTGCCTCCCTTTGTCAAGAAGCTCTGAAGGTTGGTGTCAAGTCAAAAGCGCGCCGGGACAAAGATGCGTGCAGACAATTGAGCGCAATGTGGAGGCGCGCGCCGAAGAAAATGACTGTTTTAAAGGGCTCCGACGTGGGGTGTGGGTGGGGAACCCCCCCACATTACTTTATACAGATCGCGCCACGTTGGGGTGTTGTGGGGGATTTGGGGGGTTGTAACCCCCCACATTTACTGAAAACTTCACTTTTTCCCTAAAAAACAGGGAAACAGTTAAGTTTCCAGTATAATGAGGGCGGTTACAACCCCCCACAACGCCGCCGCGATCTGTATTAAGTAAAGTGTGGGGGGGTTCCCCAACAAAGCCCCCTGTCGGAGCCCCTAAAACACTCTTTTTCTTCGGCGCGCGCTTCCATCTTGTGCTCAGTTGTCGGCGCGCGCCTTTGTCTTCGGCGGTTTTGTCTATGAACCCTGAAGGTTTGGGACTGGGCAATCTGAAACAACACCTTCCTCAAAGCTGTCTATATCCAAGGGGCGAAAAATTGAGTATAGTCAAATTGAAGACCGATCATGCCACCATGATTCTTATTGCTCCTCGGTGGCCGAGACAACCTTGGTATTCCCTTCTTCTTCAACTCAGAAGCAGGGAGCCATACCTTCTACCAGTTTTTCCTTCTCTGCTTACAGAGTCAAGGATCTCTGCTTCATCCCAACCTGCAGTCTCTACACGTGACAGCCTGGTACCTCTCAACATAACCCCTATTCAGTTTTCTCAGTCTATAAGAGATGTTTTAGAAGCTTCTAGAAAGCTTACAACTAGACAATGTTATCACCAAAAATGGACTAGATTTTCTACATGGTGTTTCTGTCATCATAAGGAACCTCAACATTCTTCCTTATCGTCTGTTTTAGATTATCTTTTGCACCTTTCCAACCCTGGCCTCAAATCTACATCTATACAAGTCCATCTAAGTGCAATTGCTGCTTTTCATCAGCCTATTGAAGGGAAACCTCTCTCTTCTCATCCGGTGGTTTCCAGATTCATGAAAGAACTTTTCAATGTCAAACCTCCTCTCACACCGCCTCCTGTGGTTTGGGACCTCAATGTTGTCCTTTCTCAACTCATGAAGCCTCCATTTGAACCAATTGATAAGGCTCTTCTGAAGTATCTCACTTGGAAAGTGGTGTTTCTCATTGGCCTCACTTCTGCTCGACGAGTCAGTGAGCTACAAGCTTTGGTTACTGATCCACCCTTCACTGTGTTCCATCATGACAAGGTGGTTCTTCATACTCATCTGAAATTCCTACCTAAAGTGGTCTCAGAATTTCATCTCAACCAATCCATCGTACTTCCAGTGTTTTTTCCAAAGCCTAATTCTCACCCATGAGAATCAGCTCTTCATACTCTGGACTATAAACGTGCTTTGGCCTTCTATTTGGAACGTACTTTTTATCTCCTTCGATCCCAATAAGTTGGAACATCCTATCTCTAAGCGTACCATGTCTAACTGGATGGCTGCTTGTATCTCATTCTGCTACGCCCAGGCTGGATTACCCCTTCATAGTAGAGTCACAGCCCATAAAGTTAGAGCAATGGCAGCTTCAGTAGCTTTCCTCAGATCTACACCTATTGAGGAAATTTGCAAGGCTGCTTCTTGGTCCTCGGTTCATACTTTCACTTCTCACTATTGTCTGGATACTTTCTCCAGATGGGATGGACAGTTTGGCCAAACAGTATTACAAAATTTATTCTCTTAAATTGCCAACACTCCCACCATCCCATTTTGGTTAGCTTGTCACCTATATGTGAGAATAGGCTGTCTGCTTGTCCTGGGATAAAGCACAGCTACTTACTGTAACAGGTGTTATCCAGGGACAGCAGGCAGCTATTCTCACAACCCACCCACCTCCCCTGGTTGGCTTATCTGCTAGCTATCTGAACTGAGGAGACGCGCCCTATGCTGGGCGGGAAGGCACTCGCGCATGTGCGATGCGGTCAACTCAAAACTTCGACTTTCTTCAGGTAAGTCTGCTTGCAAGCTTCTGCATCCGGGCTCCGCTGATGACGTCACCCATATGTGAGAATAGCTGCCTGCTGTCCCTGGATAACACTTGTTATGGTAAGTAACTGTGCTGTTTGGTAGCACTTTAGAATTGATTCCTCAACTGTCTTTTCTATTTCTAGTGTGCCAGGGACTGCAAGTTTCAATGCTTCTCGCACAGGTTTCTCAGGTCGCCTCTTCTCATGGCACCAGCTAGACAGTCCCTCAAACTGGCAGGAATAGCTGTGTGGCTCCTTCTAACCAGGGACAAGTTACCTATTTTCCCAAACCCACAGAATAGCAAATGCTATGTGGTTGTTGGAATCATCCCTGAAGCTCTCTTTAGGGATGTGAGCTTTGTCTGATAACAATTAGGGTGCAGATTATTTCCCATGGGGCGGTCAATGCAGCTTCTAGATTCTGTCTGTACATCTTCACTTTAAAGGGAGTAAGTTTTTGGCTAACATTGCATGGAGTTAGTACTGTTTTCACAATTCTGACATATTCCACCTTACATTGCAAAGTTGGATTTTTTTGTGGGAAAGTTCCTTTCTTCTTCCAGAATTTACAGCTCTAGTCCAGCCTTTCCCCGATTGTTTGCTCTTCATTCTGAAGGGGTTTTCACTTCCTCTGGTAACTCTATGCTTTCTCGTGAAGGGGGAGACACTATGATGTCAGGTCAGGGGACTTTGGGCATTTTTCAGGATGCTTGCAACTTTGAATCCTCCTCCCATTTCAGATTCTTTCTTGGAGTCACCATGTATTGAGCTTCCACAAGTTACATTCATGCGAGACCCCTTTTAAGTGTTACTGGTACTCAGGGCAATAGTTTTAGTTCTTCTGGAACTAAGGGAAATTATTCTATTTACTTCATAGTGTCTAAGATGGGGGAATTGGTCAGACGGGGGCTGGATCTCATTCTGGTAAATTAGTTTATCCCAGGACAAGCAGGCAGCATATTCTCAACATGTGGGTGACGTCACCAACGGAGCCCCCTAGCGGACGTTTTCGCAAGCAGACTTGCTTGAAGACCTTCAAGCTTGCGAATGGCCCGCACATGCGCGCGTGCCCCTCCCCCCGACCTTTTTTTCAATTCTTTGGATATGAATCTTCAAATTTCCACAGAGCTCTTTTCTCCTATACTATTTATTGAAATATCAGGGGATGTTGTTCACGTAGGAGAGGAATGTGTTTCTTCCCAGAGACTGGGGCGACATATTACAATCTCAGGTTTGCCTTCTTCAGTCACCAAGAACATGAGTATGGGATTCTGTACGGGTTCTTGGATCTATGGTGGTGACTCCACTGGGAACTTCGGCTCGCTTTCACATGAGAACACTGCAGCAGTTGCTTTTGTTCCAGTGGTTCCCGATGTCTCAAGGCTCCAATTGTAGTATCTAGTAGGCTCCTCAAGCATCGCTCAATATAATTTGGTGGCTCAGCGAGATTAATCTTTTCAAAGGCATGCCTCGGTCTTTGCTGGACTGGCTCAAAGTCACCAAACATCCCAGGCTGTTAGGTTGGGGGGCTCAGTGCCTTCAATCCTCAGTGCAAGGAGTCAGTACTCGTTCATTCTTCTGGACTGAAGCATGGTCAGGCTACCATTTCAGGAGTTTCAGACCATTCTTCCGGAATGACAATAAAGGTCTTTTAGGACAGTGTTATGATGGTGATATTTCTCTACAGACAGGAAAGTACGTGATGTACTCAGTTGGCGAGTAAAGTAATAGTTCTACTTCAATGGGTGGAATCTCATCTTCCTCTTCTGTCAGCGCATCATTTTACAGGATAGGAAAAGGGTTTATATAGACTTTCTCACCACAAAATCTGAGCATGTTAAAAGGTACAGCACTGTATGCGCCTTTTGGCGCTTTAGAAATAATAAATATTATTAGTAGTAAAATCTTCTACATCCTGGAAATTGGGAACTATTTGCTCAGGCGTTCCAGCTCTTTGTATAAAGGTGAGATCTCCTAGAACTAGACCTCATGGGCTCGTCTCGAAATTCAAAGCTTCCTAGCTTCTTCAGCAGACACAGGGAGTGGCAGTCAGAGGGGGTAGCAGCATTGCTTCTTTCTCACCTCTGGTTTCTCTTTTTAAGTGTTTTCCCCTGGCTGATGATTGAATGGATTTGCTATCTCAAGCTCGCTTTCAGAGCACAGTAATTATAGAATCTCCGGATTGGCTATGCCATCCTTGCTATGTGGATCTGATGAGTCTTTCGACAGCCGAACTGTTGAAATTCCTGGTATCTCTGGATTTACTCACCTAGGATCCAATCAACATGGATATTCGTCCTACTTTGATATTACTACCTAGCTTTTGAAAAGTCATGGCTGACGTGTAAGAGTTATGCGAAGCAGATTATTTCTTCTCTTCTCCAGCCGATAGGTCACCTGTGGCTTATGCTTCCTTTTTGGAGGCTTTTCCTTTCTTGGGTACTTCTCAACATTGGCGCCCTTCCAGAGTTCTATGTTTTATATTCTTTCTTTTTTGACACAAGCATATTGCCAAGGGCTTAGCATTCAATTCCCTTCAGCTTCAAGTGGCAATCTTAGCTTGTTACAAGGGCTAGGTATCTAGCTCTACGCTTACTTTTCAGCTTCATGTAGTTCAGTTCATAAAAGGAGTACAGTATATTCGTACACCTCTTAAGAAGCCCTATCCAGAGTACATTCTTAAGGTACTTCTTCGCAGTTTACAGAAGGCTTCGTTTCAACCTTATCTTTTGAGACTCTAAAAGGCTGTGACGTTGAACACGGTGTTTCTTGTGGCCATGGCTTCAGCTCGGCGGTTTTCTGAGTTGCAGGCCTTGTATGGCGGGGATTCTTATTTCTGATTTACAAATTCTGGGGTGTCGGTTCGGACAGTACTACAATTTCTTTCTAAGGTGGTGTCATCCTTTCTTTTATACCGCTTTCAATTTTCCTTCCTTCTTCCTGGGAGGAGGAATGGGGAGGCGAGCTTTACTTCACTGCATTTTATTAAAGTGCATAGCATTCTCCGCAATCTGTAGGTTTCTAACGACTTTTAGTCGTTTAGATCACCTCTTTGTATTCTTCAAGGGACGCGACAAATGTATGGCAGCGTCCAAAGCCTCCATCGCTCGAAGGGTCCAGGAGGACATTATTTACGCTTACTTGATGGCAGAGAAGCGGTTGGCGGAAGAACTTCATGACCATTCAGCCAGAGCAATGTCGGCTACTTGGACTCATTCCAGAGGTTTTTTCCTTGGAGGAGTTTTGTCACGCATCTACTTGGTCTTCCAAGAATATTTTATCTCAACATTACCGGTTGGATGTGGGGGCGCATGCGGAGGCTGCGTTTAGTGCTTCGGTTGTTGCGGAGGCGGCGTTTGCTTCCCACCCAGATTGAGGATTGCTTTGCTACATCCCATTCTGGATTCATTTGCTGCTGTTGCTAAGGAAGAAAAAATTATGTTCTTACCTGTTAATTTTCTTTCCTTTAGACACAGCAGATGAATCCAGAGCCCCACCCTTTCTGGATATTGACTGTTGGTTTTTTCTTTTGCAACTTTCGAAGTCTGTTATTATTGATAGCTGTATTCTGTATTATTACCTTTTGAAATTTGTTATGGGAAAGAAGTTTTTTACATGCTAAGCATATTGATGGTTACAGATGCTTGGGCAAGGAGCAATACTGAAGATGCAGGAGGCATGCCAGCCAATAGGACCACCTGTTAATTAGTTTCTCTATCTCCACCTGCTGGTAGATGTGTGTTATCCCATTGATCTCTGGATTCATCTGTTGCGTCTAAAGGAAAGAAAATTAACAGATAAGAACATAATTTTTCCATATGTAAGTTGCTGAGTCACTTGCATTGATGTCCTAGATGTTGATGTTTGTAAAATGATTGCTCTTGCTTATGTAGCAGATACATACACATAGATTCCTGTATGTATCTTAGAAAAGACTCTGTACTAGCAATTCTTTTCTAAAATACTACCAGAATTGCACACATTTCGAACTGGATGTTTCAGTTCCAATTTCTGTTTTATCTAAAATGTGGCTGTTTGTGTCTGTGTACTCAAATGTAATAAGTTTATAAACTCTTTGATTCACAGACATTGCAATTTTTCCTCAATAGTAATATCTATACTGGCTCTATAGTAATATTTTCCTTATTACCATATTTTTTTTTCAGTTTCCCAAGTCATAGTGCTGTAATACAACAAGTATTATTTTACTATGTGTATACAGCAAATGAGATTATTGTCTATTCTAAATTTTTTTAATCCTCCCTTCATAAGAATTTGAACACAGAAGTAACACTCAAATTCAAATTGATCTTGAGTCATATTTTTCTGGCAATGACCAGATCTAAAGCAGAGTGGTTATAGCAGTGCCATCTAGTGTTTAATTCTTAAAAGTCTTTCAGCCTACTGAAAAAATATCCATGAGCCAGACTCTGCTGAATTTGGAAACTGATCAGGCGGGTTTCCTCCAAAAGTTCACATTAACAATTTGAACACAGACTATGGCTCAGCACAGAAGTTGCTGTTGGAACGTTAAATATTGTACTTACAAAACAAAAAATAAAATCCTCATTAATTTCTGTTCTGTGTCTAGACACACCATGAAACTTTTAACACCTGTATATTTTACTGTTTGCTTCAGAGTATATACAGTATTTTTCCAGGACAAGCAGGCAGCATATTCTCACTGATGAGTGACGTCACTGACAGAGCCCCAGTACAGACCACTTTAAAAGTGCATCGCCACTTTAAGTCTTTAGAAAGTTCATGATAGCCTGCACTACGCATGTGCGAGTGCCTTCCCTCCCGATGTAGGCACGCTGTCCCTCAGTTTCTTAGTTTCCGTGGAGCTAAGAAAATGCGTTTCAACAGCCATTTAAATTTTTTCTCACTGCCTTCCCGTTCTCGCAGATTTCTTTAACTGTTTCAGTCATTTTTTTTTCATTTTTTCTTTATTTCTTTTGCCTTTTGTAAAAAAAAAATAAAAAAATTGTTTTTCCCTCTCGTGGGTTCGGCCCGGCGGAGCCTGTTCATCCACCTTGGCCTCTGATTTTGATCTTGCCGGGGACGTTTTTCCTTCGATGTCCCGCTCACAGACGGGTTTTAAAAAGTGTGGACGTTGTGCTTGCCTGATTTCTGTGACTGACCCACATCGTGGTGTCTCCAGTGTTTGGGGCCTGAGCACCATCCAGAGACCTGTTCCCGCTGTTCTTCTCTACAAAAAAGAACTTTGAAGAACCACCTCATTCAACAGAGACTTCTCTTCGGTGTCACGATGGAAGGGAACGCGACATCGCTACTGATGTCGATGGCGCCATCCAAGTTGACATCGACAGAAACAACTTCGGTGTCATAGCCTTCTGTGGGTAAGCCAGCTAAGAAGCCTTCCCCCACTTCATCTGGGCCTCAGGTCAAAGTAGCAGTGAGCCAAGTCCTGCCGACCTCGAAGAAGCCCAAAAAGCGCTCCGATATCAGTGAGTGCCTCGTCATCGGCCTCCTCATCGCTGGAGCGTAGAGCCGCACCGAAGGTATCGGTGCTTACCCTCAAGCAAAAAATTGACAATTAGGGAGTAACTGGGTGAGCATTTCCAAATGCTGGTGCCGACTCAAATTGTGCCCATGTCGACACTGACTCTCCTGGTGCCAGTCTGGTCTGAGCCCATGACACTGGGTGCACCTTCAGCTGAGACTCCATCTGTGTGAAAGCTTCCCACACGGGAATCGGCACCTTCAGCTCACAGACATTGGTCATCCTTGACACAGACATCACCAGAGATGACTCCGATGTGGTCCCAAAATGCATTGCAAAAGCTAAAGTATATTGAGCCTTCAACACCAAGTCTTCGACATCGAGGATAATCTGTTCAGGATTCAGACTTGTGGGGAGACTCTGAACAGGATCCTCTTCTGTCTGAGGATGAAGGTTCTTCTGATGATGATTCACCTCAACATTCATCTCAAGAGACTCCTGTGTTGTTTGAAAAGTCATCTTTTTCTATGTTTCTTTGTCAAATGTCAGAAACTATCCATTCCACTAGAAGCTGACTCAAAACAATCTAAACCGTTCTTGGAGGCTTTGGATTATGATCAACTGCCTAAAGAACTGCTCAAGCTTCTCCTTCATGACATTTTATGGGAAACTTTTGATAAAAATCTGGAAACACCACTTTCCATTTCTGTGGCTCCTCACAAGCTGGATTCTCTGTACAAAGTGGTTCCTATTCCTGGGTTTGACAAACCACAACTTCCACATGAGCCTCTCCTGGTGGAGTCTACCTTAAAGAAGTCTTCGGGAGCTATTGTTTACACATCTGTGCCCCTGGCAGAGAGGGCAAAGTCATGGATTGGTTTGGCAAATGCCTTTATCAAAATGCCAGGTTGGCCAACTGCTCTGGCAACTACAATTTTCATTTCATCTCAAGTACTTGATTAAACAGATTTCAACTTTTCTGAAATAAATCCCAGGGCGCAAACTTCCTACTTTTCAACATCATATTTCTGATCTGTTTCAGTTCAGGAAATATATGGTGTGTTCTACTTACGACACATTTGAACTTACCTCCTGTGCTGCAGCCATGTCCATAGTCATGAGACGTCTGGCCTGGCTTCGTGTGTCTCAACTTGATGTGAACCATCAAGATAGACTTGCGAATGCTCCGTCTTGGAGATGAGCTTTTTGGTCCCTCCATGGACACAGCTACACAGAAGTTGTCCGCTCATGAGACCAGATGAGACACTCTGGTCAAGCCTAAAAAGAAGCCTCTACCTTCTTGTCCTTTCAGACCAGCTTCTTCTTATCAGCGACGGTTTGTTGCTAAGCCTGAAGCTCCTGCTCAATCTCAACCTAGAAGGCAGAAACAGCAACCTTGTCAACAACAGAAACCACAGGCTGCTCCCCAAAAACCTACACAGCCTTTTTGATGTGTTTCTTCAGGGCATAGCCATCGTCAGCATCTTACAGTCTTTGCCTCAGCCCATCGGAGGCCGTTTCCAATTTTTCATCGCTCGTTGGGAGCTCATCACATCAGACCTCTGGGTCTTAACCATCATTTTACATCCTGCCTCCAGACCATCCTCCAAGAGAGTCTGTTTTGGATCCTGCACAGTTCTCTCTTCTTCTCCAGGAGGTTCAATCCCTTCTCTTGCTGAATGCCATTGAGGAATTTCCTCTCTCTCAGCAGAATCAGAGATTCTACTCCTGTTACTTCTTAGTTCCAAAGAAGACGGGAGGACTGAGACTCATTCTGGATCTCAGAGCTCTCAACAAATTTCTAGTCAAGGAGAAATTTTGGATGCTCTCCCTTGCCCTGCTTTATCCTCTTCTCAATCAGAATGACTGGCTATGCTCCCTGGATCTCAAGGAAGCCTATTCCAATTCATCCGGCTTCCAGAAAATTTCTCTGTTTTCAGATAAATCAACATCATTACCAGTACAAGATCCTTCCCTTCGGTCGGAGTCTTCTCCCAGAGTCTTCACGAAGTGCCTGATTGTAGTGGCCACTTCTCTCAGATTGCATAGCCTTCAAGTCTTTCTGTACCTGGATGACTGGTTGATCAAGGCTATTTCATCTCAGGAAGTGGTTCAAGCAACATCTCAGACCATTTCTTTTCTTCAGGTTCTAGGATTCAAAGTCATCTTCCCCAAATCACATCTCATTCTGTCTCAACATCTTCGGTTAATTGGAGCTGTTCTAGACACTACTCTCATGAGAGCGTTTTTCCCTCTGGATCGCCTTCAGGCTCTCATCTGCCTTTGTCAGCAACTGCTTCCTCTTCAATCCATCTCTGCAAGACACATGATGGTTCTTCTGGGCCACGTGGCTTCCACTGTGAATGTGACACCACTGGCATGACTGCACCTTTGCACTCCTCAGTGGACACTTGTGTCTCAGTGGTCTCAAGCGTCAGATCGGCTTTCACAGCATATATCTGTAACATCATCTCTACAGCAGTCGCTTCACTGGTGGATGACCTCCTCCAATCTATCCAGAGGTCTCCTTTTTCACTTACCCCCTCATAACAAGGTAATCATGATAGATGCATCACCTTATGCTTGGGAGGCACCTATGGATGATCTTCAGACCCAAGGTTTTTGGACTGCCAGAGAACAGAAATTTCACATCAATTTCCTGGAGCTCAAAACGATGTATTATGCCATCAAGGCCTTCCATTATCTCCTCTGCCCTCAAGTCCTCCTCCTTCGCTCAGACAATCAAGTAGCAATGTACTACATAAACAAGCAAGGAGGCACGGGCTCTCTCCAGTTGTGCCAGGAGGCCCAGAAAATCTGGACTTGGGCAACAGCTTGCAACCTGTTTTTAAAGGGGAGAAGAATCCCTAGCAGACAACCTCAGCAGAATTCTTCAGCCTCACGAATGAACTCTCAACTCTGCAGCTCTCCAGTTCATCTTTGCTCAATGGGGCACTCCACAAGTGGACTTGTTTGCGGCTACCCACAATTACCAGTTGCCCCAGTTTTGCTCCAGTCTTTACTCTCCATCTGGAAGCTGATGCTTTTCTCCTAGATTGGACGGGCCTGTTTCTCTATGTATTCCCTCCAATTCCTCTCATGCTGAGGACTCTGTTCAAACTCAAACGAGAGGTGGCCACCTTGATTCTTATTGCTCCTCGGTGGCTCAGGAAACATTGGTTCTCCCTTCTACTTCAGCTCAGCTTCGGTGAGCCCATACCTCTTCTAGTTTTTCCTACTCTGCTTACTCAGCATCAGGAATCACATCTACATCCCAACCTGCAATCATTGCACCTGACAGCTTGGTTGCTCTAAGGCTGAATCTATCTGACTTACATCGCTCTCAGCCTGTTCGACATATTCTTGATGCCTCCAGGAGACCAGCCACCCAGCAACGTTATCAACAAAAGTAGACTAGGTTTTATTTCTGGTGTCTTCTTCATCATCACGATCCATCTTCCTTATCAATAGATTTGGTGTTGGATTATCTTCTTCATCTCGGTGCTATTACAGCTTTTTGCGTACCAATTGAGGGAAAGCCTCTCATTGCTCATCCTCTGGTCTTCAGATTTATGAAAGGACTTTTCAATGTTAAACCACCTCTAAAGCCTCCGTCTGTCATCTGGGACCTTAAAGTGGTTCTTTCCAGTTTGATGAAACCACCATTTGAACCAATGGCCACAGTTCATCTTAAGTTTCTCACTTGGAAAGTTGTCTTCCTTATTGCTCTCACCTCTGCCAGGAGGGTCAGTGAGTTACAAGCTTTAGTGGCAGATCCACCCTTCATAGTTTTTCACCATGATAAAGTGGTTCGATGCACGCATACAAAGTTTCTACCCAAAGTTGTCACAGAGTTTCATCTCAATCAGTCGATTGTTCTGCCAGTGTATTTTCTTAAGCTTTATTCGCATGCTGGAGAAACTGCTTTGCACACTCTGGACTGTAAGCATGCTTTGGCCTATTACATTGACAGGACAAAGCCTCATCGTACTTCTCCCCAACTCTTCGTCTCATTTGATCCAAACAAGTTGGGGCATCCTGTTTCCAAGAGAACGATTTCCAACTGGCTGGCTGCCTGCATCTTGTTCTTTTCTGCTCAGACTGGACTGGCACTGGAGAGTTGTGTCTCAGCCCACAAAATTAGAGCTATGGCAGCTTCTGTTGCTTTCCTTAGATCTACTCCTATTGAGGAAATCTGTAAAGCTACCACCTGTTCCTCAGTTCATACATTCACTTCTCACTAGGAGTCCTTCTCCAGACGGTATGGGCACTTTGGCCAATCTGTATTACAAAATGTATTCTCCTAAAGGCCAACACTCCCACCATCCCATTCTTGTTAGCTTGGAGGTCACCCATCAGCGAGAATATGCTGCCTGCTTGTCCTGATATAAAGCATAGTTACTTATCGTAACAGGTGTTATCCAGGAACAGCAGGCAGATATTCTCACAACCCAACCATCACCACGGGTTGGCTTCTTATCTGGCTTATAACTGAGGGACCGTGCTCCTACGTCAAGCGGGAAGGCATTCACGCATATAGATATATAGATGTAGACATTAATTTTTAAAGTGCATGATGAAGTTTTGCAGTCATATAAGGGGCAGTAAATGCAGAATACTTGTTTTATATTTGACAGGATTAGAAAGCTGACAGAGACTGGTGCTTCTCAATACAAAGTAGAAACCAAGTAAGAACAGATTGAAGATCTTTGCAGTTCACCACAATGACTTCTGACCTGGAGCTTTACAGCTATACATTTCCCAATGGTTTCGCCTGGGGAACATCAACAGCAGCCTATCAGATCGAAGGTATTGCTTCTTGTTCGTTTTTTGATTATCTTTTGTTATAACTGTGATTGTTTTAACTTTTCTAGGTTTTTTTCCTCCATAAATGAATAACAGTGTAAAGAGTGAATAATAGCAGCTAACAGATCTGATATAGTACATGTATATAGGTGGCATAAAGGGGTCTTTTTCTCTCTCCAAAAAACCTACAACATAATTTCCAGTGTAATAGGAATGTTATACTGAACCTTAGGGTATTCTGTCCATTCTTGCAAGCATACTGTAGAAAGATGTCAATCACAGCTTTTGAAACCTCCTCCTTCTCCCAGGAGTTAGCTGCCCCTAGGCATGGCTTTTGCCCCTATGAGAGAGCCTTCCAGTACCTCCCAGGGCTCTGTAATCAGGAATTCCAGATTCCAATGTTCCACGCATCTACCACTCTTCCTATAAAAAAGTATTTCCTTAGATTACTCCTGAGCCTATTGCTTCTTAACTTCTTGCTATTCCCTATCATTCCAGAGCTTTCTTTCAAATGAAAGAGACTCAACTCTTGCGCATTTACATCACATAGGTCAGGGGTAGGGAACTCCGGTCCTCAAGAGCCATATTCCAGTCGGGTTTTCAGGATTTCCCCAATGAATATGCATTGAAAGCAGTGCATGCAAATAGATCTCATGCATATTCATTGGGGAAATCCTGAAAACCCGACTGGAATACGGCTCTCAAGGACCGGAGTCCCCTACCCCTGACGTAGGTATTTAAACGTCTCAATCATATCTTCCCTCTCCCGCCTTTCCTCCAAAGTATACAGATTGAGATCTTTAAGTCTGTCCCCATATGCCTTATGTTGAAGACTATGCACTATTTTAATAGCTTTCCTCTGGACCGACTCCATCCTTTTTATATCTTTTTGAAGGTGCAGCCTCCAGAATTGTACACAATATTCTAGATGAAGTCTCACAAGAGTCTTATACAGAGGCATTAATAACTCCTTTTTCCTACTGTCCATACCTCTCCCTATGCATCATAGCATCCTTCTAGCTTTCGCCGTCACCTTTTCAACCTGTTTGTCCACCTTAAGATCATCACACCCAAGTCTCGCTCTTCTGTTCACATAAGTTCTTCACCCCCCTAAACAAGAGGTGCCCAATACGTCGATGGCGATCAACCGGTCAATCGGGAAGGCAACGCAAGTCGATCGCGGAGCCCATCCCGTGTTCCGTGATAAACTCGTGTTGCCATCCCGATCGACCGGACGATCAGCCTTCCTCTCCCCGAGGTTCCCCACCGGTCATCACTTCACGCACACCCATTCTCGCTGCGCCCTTCCTTGCTCGACTGCCAGAACCAGTCTTCCCTCTCTCACTTTCTCCCGTAGATAATCTTTGATAGACTGGGGGATAATGTCACTTCCTTCGGGAGAAGGCGGGAGGGAGGTCTAGGGAAGTCACGACCCTGGAGAGCTGAGTGTCGGCTGCCCCTGGCGGAATCGACAGAGCTGCCAGACTGAAGAAAGGCGGTCGGGAGCAGGAGGTGCTCTGCCCAAAAATGCAAGAACTGCTGCTGCTGCTCTGACGTCTTCAGCCTGAAAATGGGAAGTTGAGGGGCGGGTCTACACATTCTTGTTGGTGCCGTGCTGAAAGGAGACTGGAACGTCTCTCATGGCTTTTTTTTGGCCCTGGGCGTCCGGAGATTTGGGCCTGCAGAAGCCTCGCGCTGACCAGCATTCCTCTCCCCGATGTCAATTCTGACATCGGAGAGGAATTTCTGGGCCAGCCAATCGCTGCCTGGCTGGCCCGGAACTTCCTCTCTGACATCAGAATTGAAGGGGAGTGGAACGCTGGTCAGCGCAAGGCTTCTGCAGGGAGAGATTGGGGCGGCGGTGGCTTGGAGGCCTGTTCCCCAGTGGCGGCGGCAAACCTAGTGGCTTGGGGGAGGGCAGGGAGAAAGAAACAAAGGGGGCAGGCAGGGAGACAAAGAAAGAAGGGAAACAGAAAGAAAGAGGGAACAGGGAGATAGAAAGAAAGTGGGCATGGAGAGAGAGAGAAAGAAAGAAGGGGGCAGGGAGAAAGAAAGAAAAAGTTGGGGGAGAGAATGAGGTCTGCAGGAGAGAAAGCATATAAACATAGAAATGACGGCAGAAAAGGGCCACGGCCCATCCAGTCTGCCCACACCAAGACCCACCCCCTATCTACCTCCATAAAGAGATCCGACATGTCAATTCCATCTTTTCTTAAAATCTGGCACGCTGCTGGCATCAATTTGTGGTAACTATTCCAGCGATCAACCACCCTTTCGGTGAAGAAGTATTTTCTGATATCTCCATGAAATTTCTCACCCTTGATTTTCCTCGGATGCCCTTTTGTCGCCGTGGGCCTTTTAAGAAAAAAGAGATCTTCTTCCACCTCGATATGGCCCGTGACATATTTGAATGTCTCGATCATGTCTCCCCTCTCTCTGCGTTCCTCGAGTGAGTATAGCTGCAACTTATCCAGCCGTTCCTCATACGGGAGATCCTTGAGACCTGAAACCATTCTGGTGGCCATTCGCTGAACCGATTCAACTCTCCGCACATCCTTTTGTTAATGCGGCCTCCAGAATTGCACACAGTATTCCAGATGGGGTCTCACCATGGATCTGTACAATGGCATAATAACCTGGGGCTTACGGCTGATGAAACTTCTACGGATACAACCCATGATTTGCCTAGCCCTGGAGGAAGCTTTCTCCACTTGATTGGCAGTCTTCATGTCTTTGCTAATGATCACGCCCAAGTCGCGTTCTGCTACAGTCCTTGTTAGGATCTCGCCATTTAGGGTGTAAGTCCTGCATGAATTTTTGCCACCAAGGTGCATGACCTTGCATTTTTTGGCATTGAAACTTAGTTGCCAAGTCTTTGACCAGTGCTCAAGCAGGAGTAGGTCCTGCGTCATACTGTCAGGCGTTTTGTTGGGCATGGTGCTAACGACCGATGAGCTTTTGCCTACAATGTTGCATAGTTTGGCGTCATCAGCGAATAATGTAATTTTACCTCGAAGCCCCTCAGTCAAGTCACTTACGAAGATGTTAAATAGGATCGGGCCCAAGACCGAGCACTGCGGCACTCCGCTGATCACCTCCGTCGTATTGGAGAGGGAACCGTTCACCACTACCCTCTGTCGTCTACCCCCAAGCCAGTCCCTAACCCTTGCGATTAATGTTACATCCAATCCCTTCAAACTCATCTTGCTCAGTAACCTGCGGTGTGGGACGTTATCAAACGCTTTGCTGAAGTCCAAGTACACGGTGGGGGTGGGCGGAGCTCCCTCTCGCCGCGATCCCAAGCTGCTGCGAGCTGCCTGCCTCCTCCCTCACTGGCTCTCCCGCTCTGCTCCTCTCTCCGGCGTGCCTCGTGCACGCGGTTCTCATGGCCAGAAGCCCTCCTATTCTTCTGCTGAGCGCCCGACTCGCCTCCTTTTAAGGAGGAGCCCGGGCGCTGACTGTGCCTCTGGCGCGTTGTGAGTGGGCGGAGCTCCCTCTCGCCGCAACCCCAAGCTGCTGTGATCTGCCTGCCTCCTCCCTCACTGGCTCTCCTGCTCTGCTCCTCTCTCCGGCGTGCCTCGCAGCCAGAAGCCCTCCTGCTCTATAGGAGGCTGAAAGAAGAGAAGAAATATTGGATGCAGGAGTGGGTTGAAGTCAGAAGATGTCAGAAGAAGAAGTGCAGCCAGAGTGAAGTGAGAAGAAGTTAGAAGAAGAAAGTGCAACTAGAGACTCATGAAATCACAGACAACAAAAGTAGGAAAAATGATTTTATTTTCAATTCAGTGGTATTCAGTGCAGCTCCCTGCGCTAAAAACTGCTATGTGGTTTAGTAAAAAGGGAGGGGGTATATTTATCTATTTTTCTATGGTTGTTATTGAGGTGACATTGCATAGAGTCATCTGCCTTGATCTCTTTGAAAAAAACCCGGAATATGAATGATAATTAACATTTTCTCTGCCTTTCAGTGTGCTTTGTGGGGTTTTAAAAAAATTATTTTATTGTTGGTAGATCATTTTGACTTGGTCATATTAAAAGTAGCTCGCAAGCCCAAAAAGTGTGGGCACCCTGCCCTAAACTGTACAGTTCCCTCAGGTTTTTGCAGCCCAAATGCATTACCTTGCATTTCTTAGCATTAAATTTTAGCTGCCAAATTTCAGACCATTCTTCAAGCTTCGCCAGGTCTTTCTTCATGTTATGGGTGTCTACTCTATTGCAGATTTTGGTATTATCCACAAAGAGGTAAATCTTACCCGACAGCCCATCAGCAATATTGTTTATAAAAATGTTAAAAGAACAGAACCTTGAGGCACACCACTGGTGACATCCCTTTCCTCAGAGCAATCTCTATTGACCACTACCCTCTGTCATCTTTCACTCAAACAGTTTCTGACCCATTCTGTCATTTTGGGGCCCATCCCGAGGGCACTTGGTTTATTTATTAAATGTCTGTGTGGAACACACTGAAAGGCTTTGCTAAAATCTAAATACACCACATATAGCGCATTCCCTCTATCCAATTCTCTGGCCACCCAGTCAAAGAAATTGTTAAAATTTGTTTGACAAGACCTACCTCTAGTGAATCCGTGTTGCCTCCGGTCCTGTAATCCACAGGATTCCAGAAACTTCACCATTCTCTGTTTTAAAAGTGTTTCCATTAATTTGCTTATCACAGAAGTCAGACTTACCGGCCTGTAATTCCCTACTTTTTCCTTACTTCCACTTTTGTGGAGAGGGACCACATCCACCCTTCACCAGTACTCCAGCCATACATGGCCGCAAAACATGGACATGACAGTGGCTGAGCCATTACCTCAGCTCTTGCTGGCAGAGGTAGACTATGTGGCTGTCACACTTTGATATAATTAGAGTCATGGTGAGAGTCTCCGCATACTCCATCTCTGCCTGACGCATGCTGTGGATCAGACGATGGGTGGGTGTTTCAACCTCCAAGGCTATGCTTAGCAGGCTTCTCTTCAAGGGACAGATGTTTTTTGGCAAAAGTGTGGATGACATGGCCAGTATGGAAGATCGTTGTCCCAAGTCCTTATTGGACAACAGACCTTGAGCAGCTAGAAGCCAGAACTGAAGCTCCTTTTGGGGTCCTAGCATATTCGTCAGTATGCCTCAGGAGGCTCGTTTCAGAGAATCTATCAAGGTTCCAGAAAGAGATATTCCAGAAGCTAGAAAATCCAAAATACAGGTTCCCAGGCCTCAATGGTAGCCAGGAAGCTGCAATGACACCAGGCCTTCAGCTGCCCTTCAAAAAATTGGGGGTCAGATCTTGGACTTTCTGGAGGCCTGGGAAACAGGATACTGGGCTTGATGGACCTTCTGATTATACAAATGCTAGGTAGAATTAGCCTATTTTTGAAATGTTTTGGAAATGCTTGATTTTATTTATATTTTAACAAAAAAAATTGTTTCCTTTATTCTACCAAGAATTATAAAACATAAGGCTGTAACTAATAGCTGTATTTAGGCTATTACAGTGCAGCTAATCTTCAAGACCACATACACCGTTCACTGTTGCTTGCACTCTGCTGGGTTTTGATCCTTCTTAGGGTCATAATCTGGATCATTCTCTTCATCTGCTTCCTTTTCCCCTTCCTCCTCATCTGCCTCCTCCCCCTTTTCATCATAATCGTCGTCGTCATCTTCAATAGCTTCTCCTGTAAAGTACAACACTGATCGTGGGACTATACGCTCACGTAAGAAGTGACCAATTTCAAAGTCTGCTGCTAGGATTGCTTCTGCATCATCGTCCAATTCACCACTTTCAGGAACTTCTGGAGAAGTAAAGAAGTTGAAAAAAGAATCAGGGATGGTTTTTATAATTGTTCTCACTGTGCCCCAACCTTTAAGTTTTTGCTTCTTTTTGATTGTTTTTAAAGTGACATTCTTTCCTTTCTTCTAGTTTATCTGTCACCCTGTGCACCCCATAATTTCTGGGCCATCAAAGGAAAAAGGATTCGACTCATCAGGCTCCAACCTCATTTTGTACGTCTTTGTCAACACTTCATTTGCAAAGTATTCATTGGGTTCAAATTAAAATTCTAATGTGAAACTCATAGGCTGACCCATTTCTGAAAATTTTACTTTAATGTCTTTCAAATGTTTCAAGATAGCTTCATCGTGTTCCTGAAGCATGTCACTCAGTAAGTCAACATTCTTGATAACAGTGAGCCAAAATTCTGGGATGCCTTTTGGGTCTTCTTTCTCTTCATCCTTTTTTTCTTCTTCAAGTTTTGCCTTTTCTTTCATTTCCTCTGAAATCTCCTCCTCTTCATCTGTTTTCCATTCATATTCCTCTTCTGTGGGTTCATAGATTGCATTGATGATTTCGCTTCTCTTATAATATAAGGGCTGATAAAGAGCAGCAGTTCCAACTCATGAACTTCCTCATAGAACTTGGCTTCAATCTGTGCACATTAAACCTGAAGATTCTTGAGGGCATTCACTCGCCTCTTAACTACTTTAGGACTACAAGGCCATCTAGTCTCTCCTGAAGAGCTGCAAGAATCTGAGGATTCTGCATCATCTGTACAGTTAACTGATGAGAGACCTCCCAGGAAAGGGACTTGGGAGTTCTGATCGACAAGTCAATTAAGCCATCTACATAATGTGCGGCGGCAGCGAAAAGGGCAAACAGAATGCTAGGAATGATAAAGAAGGGGATCACAAACAGATTGGAGAAGATTATCATGCCACTGTACCAGGCCATGGTACACCCTCACCTGGAGTACTGCGTTCAGCACTGGTCGCCGTACATGAAGAAGGACAGGGTACTACTCGAAAGGGTCCAGAGAAGAGCGACTAAGATGGTTAGGGGGTTGGAGGAACTGCTGTACAGCGAAAGATTAGAGAAACTGGGCCTCTTCTCCCTTGAACAGAGGAGATTGAGAGGGAACATGATCGAAACATTCAGGGTACTGAAAGGGATAGACTTAGTAGATAAGGACAGGCTGTTCACCCTCTCCAAGGTAGAGAGAATGAGAGGGCACTCTCTAAAGTTGAAAGGGAATAGATTCCGTACAAACATAAGAAAGTTCTTCTTCAACCAGAGAGTGGTAGAAGACTGGAACGCTCTTCCGGAGTCTGTCATAGAGGAAAACACCCTCCAGGGATTCAAGGCAAAGTTAAACAAGTTCCTGCTAAATAAGGGTGTACACTGGGAGGGCTAGTCTCAGTTAGGGTGCTAGTCTTTGACTGGAGGGCTGCCGCGTGAGCGGACTGCTGGGCATGATGGACCACTGGTCTGACCCAGCAGCGGCATCTCTTATGTTCTTATGTAGTTTCTTCTTCTTCCACATCTTCAACATCTTCCATGTCTTGTTGATCCAATTCATTCTGTTCTTTGTTATCTATGTCTGCCATGTTAAAGTTCACAATACCGGGACCTTGGCTGGTGGCTGCCGTGCGGTCGCTTGGGGCAGGGGAGAGACGCAGAGCAGAGAGGAGGCGCTCCTCGGATGGCGGCAAAAAGCCTGGGAGTTCTCTTTTAACACATAGTAAGGCCTAGTTTTTCTAACAGAGGTATGAAGATAGAAGCTTTGGGGGCAAATTATGAACCTACTGTCTCAGACAGGTGATAGGCTTGATGGCGGCTGCCACAGAAGTAGTGCTCTGGGCAAAGGCGCATATGCATTCACTTCAGGATGATGGTATCCCGTTGGTCTCCCCAGAAAGACTCATTACAGGCCCTCTACCCTGGACAGAGGCAGCCCGCAACAGCATGAGTTGGTAGCTCCACCCACAGTCTTATCAAAAGGGATTCCACTTCAGATGGCTTCATGGGTCACAATGAATGCCAGGCTGTTTGCCTGGGGGATGCACTGCATTGGTTGCCCAGTGCAAGGGAAATGGACACCATCCCAGAGGAAGTGGTAGATAAACAGGCTAGAACTGAGAGTTGTCCGCCTGGCTCTGTGAAACCTACAGTCAGTACTGGAGGGCAGAGCCATAAGAATATTTTCAGACAATGCCATAGCAGTGGTCTATGTCAACCGGCAGGGAGGCACCAGAAGCACATAGCTCCAACTAGAGGTGAAACTATTGTTTGCTTGGATAGAAAAAAAACCTGCTGGCCATCACAACTGCACATGTTGCCAGAGTGGACAAAGTGCAAGCAGACAATCATTGAATCCAGGAGAATGGTCGTTGATCCTGTGGGTGTTTAAAGACATTGTTGGACATTGGGGGTGTCCAACATTTGATTTGATGACAACAGCAAGTAACAAGAAAGCACCTTGGTTTTTCAGCCAAAGATAAGAGACCAGAAGTGCAGGGCTGGACACCCTGGTGCAATCATGGCCAAAGTCTGGACTACAGTCTTTCCTCCATGGCCCCTGATAAGCCAGGTTGTCCTTCACATAGCATCTCACCCAGGTAGGGTGGTCCTCATGGCCCCAGATTGGTCCAGGCATCCTTGGTATGCAGATCTAGTACACCTTCAAGTGGCCAAGTGGAGTCTCTGACTCCAGTTGTATCTGGACTTGCTCACACAGGGGCCGATTGCTCTAGAACAGGGGTGTCCAATGTCGGTCCTCGAGGGCCGCAGTCCAGTCGGATTTTCCCAATGAATATACATGAGGTCTATTTGCATGCACTGCTTTCATTGTATGCTAATAGATCTCATGCTTATTCATTGGGGAAATCCTGAAAACCCGACTGGATTGCGGCCCTCGAGGACCGACATTGGACACCCCTGCTCTAGAAGATGTGGGTTGCTTCAGTCTTATAGCATGGCTCTTGAGCATGCCATGCTAACCAAGAAAGGATATTCAGAAGTGATCATTACCAGCCTACTGAAGGCCAAGAAATCAACCACTCTTTCATAGGGTTACCAGACATCTGGATTTCCCCAGACATGTTCACCTTTTGAGGTCATGTCCTGGGGTCCAGACGGCTTTTCAAAACCCAGCACTTTGCCCGGGTTTTGTAAAGCTTCCCCCAAAATTGTGTCAGGCAAGAGGGCATCCGCACATGCGCGAATTCCCTCCTGCCCAACCAGAGCAAGCAGTGGGGGCAGGGCTAGGGCGGGATTAGAGGACGGACTGGGGCATAATGGAGTGGGTCTGGGGGGGTTCCAGATTTTACCAAAGTAAAATCTGGCAACCTTACTCTTTCAGCATATGCTAAGGTGTGAGATACCTTTCAGCAATGGTGCAATAAGGAAAATCTGGAGCCTAGCAAAGCCCCAGTATTGTTGGTGCTGGCCTTTTTTCAAAAGGGCCTGGATAAGGGATTAGCTATGCTGTCCCATAAGGTGCAGATGTCTGGCCTGGCTTGCTTTAGAGGCTGAGAGAAGTAAGTCTCCCTGGCTGCTCACCCAGACATTATTAGATTCTTCAAAGGAGCCTTAGGCTTAGGCCACTGATCTGAGATCCCTTCCCTTTCTGGAATCTCAACATTGTGTTAGAGCAGCGGTCTCAAACTCAAGCCCTTTACAGGGCCACATTTTGGATTTGTAAGTACTTGGAGGGCTGCAGAAAAAAATAGTTAATGTCTTATTAAAGAAATGACAATTTTGCGTGAGGTAAAACTCGTTAAAGTTTATAAATCTTTCCTTAATTGCTTCTGATAATTTCAGTTATACACAGCTAGCTGAAATTATCAGAAGCAATTAAGGAAAGATTTATAAACTATAAAGAGTTTGCTGTAGTCCTCTAGGGTTTTTTGTAAAGGGGAGAATCAGTATCCAACTTGTGCCTTAAGTGTCCGGTGGTCGTATCCGCAACCGCCTTCAGCTCTCACCTCCTCCAGCACCAGACACAACCGCCATCTTACATCAAGCAGTCACCACCAGGAGAGGTGCCAAATTTCGTGAGAGTTCACGAGATTACATATACAAGCACAAGCTTCACTGCCTCCAATGGTTACCTTACGTTCTGGAACATTGCCAGCCTCACTGCTGTAACCTCATGCAAGCACTCTCCTGTGTCTGTACGTGATTGTCATCTCGACTCCACCTCACAATTGTCTACAGATGCAGGAAAGCGCTTGCGTGAGGTTACAACAGTGAGGCGGGCAACGTTCCAGAACAATGGTAACATGCCGAGGGCCACAAAATAGTACCTGGCAGGCTGCATATGGCCTGCGGGACATGAGTTTGAGACAAATGTGTTAGCGGGTCTTCAGAGGACCCATATGAACTTTTGGGGAAAGTTTCTCTCATGGATCTTACGATCAAATTAGTGTCCCAGAACCTGCGTTGAAAAATGAAGCCCACTTTTCTAGGGGGTTTGAAATATGCTCTTTCTAATGAGACTGATTTGAAAGAGTTTCTGAAAGGTATTTTTCTGTAAAAGCAGGCTGAAAATACCCTATTTTTGGCCTTTTTACACAAATTAGCAATTTTACACTTAATTTGTAAACTAATGGAAAGAGCTTGGAGGATGAAATTGTACTTTTGAAAACAACGTTGTACTGAGACATTATGCGCCAAATTTCGCATTTATTACTCAATTATTGTGGGAGCTAAGTAATGTCAAACTTTGACTTTTTTTGGAGCACTAATTTTTTCGGCCAAGTTTACTGTAATTCAGCCATTCACTCAGTGCTCGACAAAAATTATTATTGGTAGCACTGAATAGAGCTCCAAAAGTTGTGCAGGGTAGCTAAGTTTCAGTTTTTTTGGAAACATAGCTCGTGAGATATTATGTCTCAAAGTTGTCAGAATGTCACTGTCGTACTGTATGTCATTGCAGTATGGGGTCAAACAAATGGCTATATCTCCACGAATATTCCACAGGCGAAACTAAAACTTTACCAAAGTTCGTTTGATACATGTGGGACTTTGTGCATAAAGTTTTATCAAAATCCATGATGGTCATGCAGGGAGCCCTTGATTACTTGACATGGAATAACCCAGTTGCATTTACCTCGGCCAGAAGAGTCTCAGAATTGCTAGCTTTGTTGTGCAGGTAACTGTTTCTGAGGATCCCAGAAATGGGAATGATCTTGCGTACAGTACCTTCCTTTTTGCTAAAGGTTGTTTCAGGATTTCACATCAACCAGGAAGTTAGGTTACCAGCCTTTCAACCTACAGGTTCTTAGAAGAAAGACAAGGTTTTAAAGCTGCTGGACATCCACAGAGTTTTCTTCCATTACCTGAATGTGACTAATGTGTTTCATCTATCGGGCAATCTGTTTGTCCTAACCACGTGTTCCTCCTTATACTTGAACAATCTTCATTGATTTATTTGAACTGCCATTCTAAGTTGCCTGTGCAAGTTATAAATAGTTCTTGGCTGGACACCCTATCCTAGGCTCTTTTGTTCCCTTTATTTTATTTACAGTGTTCTCCCTAGCGCCTTTTAGCTGGGCACCCCACCTGGCTAGTTTAGGTGAGCGCCCGGCTGTCATCTTGGCTGCTAATTCGCCTCTGCAAGAACATTGGAGGGAGGGAAAGGAAAGGAGCTACCAGACCATGGAGGGGAGGGGGGAGAGATGTCAGGACATATGGGGGGAGGGGGAGGAGACAGATGCTAGACCAGGTGAAAGTAAGGAAGGAGAGAAAGGAAGGAGAAGAGATGCCAGATAATGGAGTGGAAGGGGGAGATGGAAGGAGAGGAGAGAGATGCCAGGGCATGGGGGGAGAGAAGGGAAGGAGATAGAGATGCCAGAGCATAGGGAAAGTGGTGGAGACTAAAAAAAATGCAGAGGGGGGTGAAGCTGAAATGAATCATGTACAAAGGAGAGAAAGGACACAGGATATACAGTTTATTGAAGGGACATAGAAAGAGAGGGCAGACACTGGATGGAAAGGGCAGAGGGTGGACAGTGGATGCAAGGGGTAGAGAGAGAGGGCAGAGGCTGGGTGGAAGGGGCAAAGAGAGAGGACAGATGTTGCATGGAAGGGAGCGAGGACAAATGCTAAATAGAAAGAAGAGAGTGAAGAGAAGATGATTAAAGCAGAAACGACAAAAGGTAGAAAAAAAAATTTTGTTGTTGCTTTATGTAGAATCAAGTAGTATTGTAACTGTATTAATTAAAGTTTATCAATAGGAAATGGAAATAAGGCAATTTTTTGGGGACTAAACCGCTTTCCTCAGGTCAGGACAGAATACCATAACAGCAGTATACTGTACTGTCTTGAAGAAAGATTTGGCCTCTGAAAGCTAATTACTACTAATGGATTAGTCCAATAAAATGGTATTTTCTTATTTCTCCCTTCCCTGTTTTATTTATATTTGTTAATTTGTAAAGTGGTGATTGTTATGTAGCAGTTTTTTCAAATTTACATCTACTGTCTTTATATTTTGCACAGTATTAGGGTACGTGTCACTGTTTCTGTGGTGTTGCATTGTATGCAGAGTCTGGTTTCTTGGCATTTCAGTTTAACTTTTGTCTACATATAAGAAAAGCATCTCGGTGCTCTGGAAACTCCGCACCATTAAAAAATACTTTGATGACGCCTCCTTTCGTCTGCTGGTCCAATCTTCCATTCTTAGTGTCCTGGACTACTGTAACATCATTTATCTAGGCGCCTTCAAGAAAATCACCAGAAAGCTGAGACTGGTCCAAAATACCGCCATCCGCCTTATCTTTGGCCTGAAGAAATGGGATCACATATCCCCTTTCTACCACAAGCTCCACTGGCTGCCATTCGAATCCAGAGTCCTATTTAAGTTCTCTTGCATCTGCTACAAAACCGTCTCTGGTATGTCACCAGCCTATCTTTACCCCCACTTCAACCTGAACTATAATAAGAAGAGCCCCCGCAGAACAACTCTATTCGCTTTTCCCTCACTGAAATCGTGTCACCTTAAAAGATTCCTCGAACGAACTTTCTCTTTCCAAGCGGCCAAACTAAACTCATGGCTCGCCCAAATCATACTTGACAGCTATTCATACCTCCCCTTCAGAAAAAAGCTCAAAACTCTACTTTTTAACGGACCAAATCCCTAACGCCGTAACGTTTCCCCCTCTCCACCTTAAAAAACTGATGAAACCCCTCCTTTGCAACAGACCTATCCCTTAGCCCACCCTTCCCCCATCTAAACCCTCCTCTTCCCTCTCCCCCCCTTACTTTCCCACCCCCCCTCCAAGTTGGTTGCCCCCCCCCCCCTGTTTCCAACTAATATGCTCTTATCTAATTTCCTCTCTTAAACTCTATTGTATCCTACTGCAGCACTCTGTATGTATCCCGTATTGTATCCTACTGCAGCACACTGTATGTATCCCGTATTTAGCCCTTCCCCCTCCTAAATCGTCTATGTAAACGAGTTCGTCCCCACGATTGCCTTGTTATGTTCTTATTTTTTCGAACCGCACTGTATGTAATTCATCTACCTGTTGTGAACCGCCTTGAACTCCCTGGGTATGGCGGTATACAAAATAAAATATTATTATTATTATTATTATTATATTTCTATTTTTAGTTTGATGATTCCATATTGGGTGAGGATGTATCTCTGTTCTGTGTGTATGAAAAGAACATGGCTTTCTGTTAGCAATGACTGTACAGGATCAATTGACTGTGCGGGATCTGGCTTGTTTAGTTTTACAATGCGTGTGTTGTTGTTCTAGTGCTCACTGCAGTGTTTAAGATGCTGCCTTTTCCTAGGTGCAAACTTGTTGTGTAACTCATGGATTATTACTAAAAATAACTTTTTTTATATGAGGAGGGGGTTATTAAAAAATGATCAGCAATGGCTGTCATATATACTAGGTACGCCACTGCATTTAATGACCCTATTCTAACTTTACTGTTGACGTAGGTGTTGTCCCCCCCCCATACACACACACATCAAACAGCTTTCAAATGACATAAGCAAATAAAAATGAAATATTTTTGATACATTGCTAATTATTATCTGAATTTTTACCTAAACTGTTTTGCCTAGCTCTCACTTAGATTTTTATCTGCTACTTTTTTATTTTGCTGTATTGCAATCACACAGGTCTCCTTCAAGGCTCAGTAACACCTCTCCATAAATTATGTGGAAGAGGTCTGGAAGTGGGGATCACATCTATTTCATATCGTCAGTGAGACCTCAGGAAGGAACCTAGTGATCAAAACATTATTAGAGGTGCTGTAGAGACGTTTCTTGTATAACTGGATGAGCTATATTTATCTTTTTTTTTTTTTTTTAGTTGTTTAAATTCATGCAGAAATAAATGGCTAGATTGAACCTAATGATTTCATTAACGCATTTCCCTTTTTTAAACCTCTATACCAGGGGTGCCCAATAGGTCGATCGTGATCGACCGGTAGATCGCCAAGGCAAAGTGAGTCGATCCTGGGCTCCGTGATCGACTCACATTGCCTTCACAATCTACCGGCCGATCAGCTTTCCTCTCCCCGACTGCCTGATCTCTTGCCCACAAGCGAACTGAACTCAGGGGCTTTAACACTGCGTGCGCTGGCTTTTCTTCTTCGAAACAGGAAGTTATGTCATTCCTGTTTCAGAAGAGAAGGGAAGCCGGAAGAAAAGGGAAACCGGCGCTTGAAGTGTTAGAGCCCTCCCCCCCCCGGGGTTCAGTTTCTATAACAATGTGTGCTCCGAAACAGGAACTACGCACCCTGCAAACTCTGGCCTCGGGACATGACACTCTTGGTAACTGGCTGCAGCCGCAGATGCGTCCCGTGCGGCCACAGCAGCATGTATCTGGACTGTCGAAGGGGCAGGATGCGGCAACCCTGCTCTGAGCGTCGGCTTCCCCCCCTGTGTAAAGTTTCCACTTGTGTCCACCCCCAAGGAGAGCACCGCTGAACATAAAAGGATGAGTGCCGCTCTCCCCACCAACTTTTCTGTCACCCTCTCCAGCTGTGTCCCTTTCATTCACTGGGGCTTATCCAGAAGGCAGGACAAGTAGGGATTAAAAATAAAACATTATAATGCATCTATATTGCTTGGCCACTAGTAGGCAAGTCTGAGAGTTCCCAACCGGACCTTGTAACGTGGGGTGATGCTACCCTTTTCCTCCAGCCTGGCTACCAAACATGGAGGCAGCAGCAGAAGCACAGTAAATGCCACGGGCTTCTGAGAGAAGGGAAGGAAAAGAGAAACCAGACCATGGAAGTAGAGAGAAGGGAAGGAGACAGATGCCAGACCAGGGGCAAGGAAGGAGAGAAAATTTCAGATAATGGAGGGGGGAGGGAGAGAGCATTGAGAGAGCATGCCGGGGCATGGGGGGAGGGAAGGGAAATTAAGGAGACAGATGCCAGACCAGAGAGAAAGGAAGGAGAGGAGATGCCAGAGCATAGCGGGGGAGGAAGAGATAGAAGAGAAGGAAAGGAGACAGATGCCAGGCCATGGGGTTGATTAGGAAAGGAGGCATGAAGAGAGAAAAAAAAAGAAAGGGAGGCAGGGAGAAAGAAAGGGCAGGGAGAGAGGAAGAAAAAGTTGGGGGAGGGAATGAGGTCTGGAGGAGAGGAAGCATACGGGCTGAAAGAAGGGAAGAAAGATTGGATGCACAGTCAGAAGAAGAAAGTGCAACCAGAGATTCATGAAATCAACAAACAACAAAGTTAGGAAAAATGATTTTATTTTCAATTTAGTGATCAAAATGTGTCCATTTTGAGAATTTATATCTGCTGTCTATATTTTGCACTATGGCCCCCTTTTACTAAACCGCAATAGCATTTTTTAGCACAGGGAGCCTATGAGCATTGAGAGCAGTGCGGGAAATTTAGCGCAGCTCCCAGCGCTAAAAACTGCTATCGCGGTTTAGTAAAAAGGGAGGGGGTATATTTGTCTGTTTTTGTATGGTTGTTACTGAGGTGACAGTGCATAGAGTCATCTGCCTTGACCTCTTTAAAATTCCGGAATATAAATGATAATTAACATTTTCTCTGTGTACAATGTGCTTTGTGTTTTTAAAAATTTTTTTATTGTTGGTAGATCATTTTAACTTGGTCATTTTAAAAGTAGCTCGCATGCCCAAAAAGTGTGGGCACCCCTGCTCTATACCATTTGAAAGAGGACAAATATCTAATTATTCACTTCTAGAATTGGATACTTCTTAAATTTAGTAAAAATATTCTGGCACAAGTGTCAAACCTTAAAAAAAGAAAGTCATATTAAGCATTGGAAAATAATAATTAATAAAAATAGTAACATTTAGGGCTCCTTTTACAAAGGTGCGCTAGTGTTTTTAGTGCACGCACCGGATTAGCGCATGCTACCTGAAAAACTACCGCCTGCTTAAGAGGAGGCGGTAGCGGCTGCATGCACGGTAATTTAGCATGCGCTATTCCACGCGTTAAGGCGCTAACGCATCTTTGTAAAAGGAGCCCTTAATTTTCCCCATCACCAAATTTCCCCGTCTCGCCCCACCCCACCCAGCTACTTTTTCATGCCACCCGGCTGGAAAAAATTTCTGGGGAGAACACTGATTTATTTACATTTTTATATACCACTTCTATTTGAAGTGGTTTACATTCAGGAATTCTTAAGTATTAACTTGAGGACTCTTATTAAGCTGAGTTAAACACAAATTCAAACTCAAAAATTTGATGTAATCCGAAATGATATGTTGAACACAAATCAAAACTGCTCGTACTTAGCGTTACACTTACACCTTACACTTGTATCCAGGGCCGCCATCAGAAATTTCTGGGCCCCTTACTGAGCAATCCTGTTGGGCCCCCAATGCACCCCTTCCCCCCCCCCCAACCCCCCTTCTTCCATGGGCCGAATACACACATACTTTTCTCTGTCGCCGCACTCTTTGACCAAAAGATTTGTAAGCCTGCAACCATGTCAAGGTAGACTCTTTCAGTAGGGCCCTAACCTAATCTAAACTAAACTAATCTATATCTATCTATTCTAAACTAACATATGTCTAATACTGAACTAATAACAAACTAACAAACATCTGCATAATAAATAACTAATAAATAATAGTGCTAGTAGCTATAATTCACTTTTGAATGTAAAATCTCAATTAAGGATTTCTTTTGACCTTTGTAGGCCAGAGGTAGATCACAATTGCACAATATTTTTTGTAACAAGTATTAAATGTGTTTTTATAAATACTGTAAGCTTAATAAATATATCGGAAAAAACTACACATCTGAGCGCATATCTGAACATACACATCTGTATGATCCCATCCTCCTCAGCTTACCTATAGCTACATCATGCATGTTAAAAATGTACGATATGTTGATATGTGCACCTTCCTTCCTTCCCATCCATCCTCCTCAGCCTGTCCTTACACATCCACAGCTGCATGTTAATGATGATGTATATGTTATGATGATAAATAAGTGCATATGAGCACATCATTAACATGCAGCTATGGATGAATATATAATGATGTTATGAGTGTGCACCTCTTCCTTCCCATCCTCCTCAGCATGTCACATACAGCATGTTACATTACACAGACTTTGTGTAATGTAACATGCTGAATGTGACATGCTAAGGAGGATGGGAAGGAAGAGGTGCACACTCATAACATCATTATATATTCATGAATCAATCTGATAATCATCACCACCAGGTTGTGTGTGTTATGGGATGGAGGAAGAAAGGTGCATGTTTAAGTTGTGCGGGGACAGAAATCCCACCCGTCCCCGCCAAAGTCCCACCCGTCCCCGTGAGGACTCCCACCCGTCCCCACGAGGAATCCCTCCGTCCCCGCGAGGAATCCCGCCCCAGCAAGGATTCCCCTCCGTCCCCGTCCATCCCTATAAACTACAGAAATAGTTATTTCATTTAATTATGCTACTGAATTAAAGGCTCTGGTAGAAACCCATTTAAAAATAAGCAAAAAGACTTTATTAATTTGGAAATATTAATTGGGAAGAATACATACTTTATAAACGGGTTTCTACCAGAGCCTCTAATGTTTATAAATTTTTATCAACACAGCTAATATACTACTTTATCCTGAAGCAAAGGAAAAAAAAAGATTTTTTTTTCCTACCTTTGTTGCCTGGTTTCTGCTTTCCTCATGTTCTCATTTAATTCCTTCCATCCACTGTCTCTCTTCTTTTTGCGTCTTCCATTTGCTCTGTTACTGTGCCTCTCCCTTTCTCCCCCCTCTCAAATTGGTCTAGCACCCATCTTCTTCCCTCCGCTCCCCCCATAGTCTGGCATCTCTGTCTTCTTCCCTGCTAGTGTCTTCTCCCCACTCTCTCTTCCCCATTTCCTTTCAGCGTCCTTCTCCCCCCCATCTTCCCCATGTCCTGTCAGCATCCTTCTCCCCCCTCTGTCTTCCACATTTGCTTTCAGTGTCCTTCTCCCCCCCTGTCTTCCCCATGTCTTTTCAGCATCCTTCTCCCCCATGTCCTTTCAGCGTCCTTCTCCCCCCTCTGTCTTCCCCATGTGCTTTCAGCGTCCTTCTCCACCCCTTTGTCTTCTCCATATCCTTTCAGGGTCCTTCTCCCCCTTCTGTCTTCCCCATGTGCTTTCAGCGTCCTTCTCCCCCCCTGTCTTCCCCATGCCCTTTCAGCGTCCTTCTCCCCCCATCTTCCCATGTCCTTTCAGCGTCCTTCTCCACCCCTTTGTCTTCCCCATGTCCTTTCAGGGTCCCCCCCCCTCTGTCTTCCCCATGTGCTTTCAGCGTCCTTCTCCCCTCTCCCCCCCCCGGCTTCTCCATGTCCTTTCAGCGTCCTTCTCCACCCCTTTGTCTTCCCCATGTCCTTTCAGCGTCCTTCTCCACCCCTTTGTCTTCCCCATGTCCTTTCAGCGGCCTTCTCCACCCCCTTGTCTTCTCCAATGCTTTCAGCGGCCTTCTCCCCCCTCAGTTTTACCCATTTCCCTTAAGCATCTTTTCTTCTCCACTCCACCTTTCCTTCCTTTCTCCCTCCCTGTCCCTTATCTTTGTGGCGCTTCCCCACCCGACCGACAACAGAACAGGCCCATTCGGAGAAATCTCCCTGCCCTGTAGCCGCGAATCTAAATTACCTTCTTACAGCAGCTGGAGTATTGAAGCTGCTGTAAGAAGGTAATTTAGATTCGCTGCTACAGGGCAGGGAGGTTTGTCGGCCGGGCTTGTTGTCGGTCGGTCGGGGGAAGCGCCACAAGGCTAAGGGGACCTGACTGGCTGTGCACACTCCCCCCCATGACTGCACCCGGGGCGGGCTGCACCCGGGGCGGACCGTCCCCCCCCTTCGGAACACGACTGCCTTTTCCCTACCTGCCCTGCCGCAAGAAGCCGACTGGAAGTCTTCCCGATGTCAGCGCTGACGTCGAAGGAAGGAAGGGCTTTGCTTAAGCCCTCCCTCCGACGTCAGCGCTGACATCGGGAAGACTTCCGTTCGGCTGTGTGCTGCGGCAGGGCAGGTAAGGAGAAGGAGAGGAGACTATGCTTGCGACCCTGGGGGATCCCGGGCCCCCTGTCAGCTCCGGGCCCCTGAATGCAGGACTGGTAGTACTGCCCTGATGGCGGCCCTGCTTGTATCTTCTCCTACTCATATTCCTTACTCTTTGTATATAGACCTTCTTTCTATCTTGCACCATATATTAATCTCCTGCAAATGAAATCTCACACCACTGAATGTTTTAAGTATGTATTCTATATCCCGTTCTATATTATGTATGTAATTCTGTAACCCATTCTGAGCTGTTCTGGAAGGACGGGCTATAAAAATAAATAAATAAATTAGGTGTTATTGTATGCCTAATGTAGCAAAAATGGCATAATGTGGAATGTGCTAAAGTGTTCTGCACTAGTTTTACTGATATTTATTTTAAAGCATTTATGGGAGGGGGTTTGCCAGGGAAAGAATGGGCATGGTAATGTGCTGAGATTAGTGCGTAATAACTTAATAAAGCTAATAATTTGGGAGAACATAAGAATTGCCTTACTGGGTCAGACCAATGGTCCATCAAGCCCAGTAGACCATTCTCACGGTGGCCAATCCAGGTCCCTAGTAGCTGGTCAAAACCCAAGGAGTAGCAATTATTCCATGCTACCAATCCAGTGCCAGAATAGGAGGCAGTAAGTGCTCCAGTGTTAATTTTTTAATATGACCCTGCAGCCATATATTTAACAAATAAAAATAAGCCTTTTTGGTGACCATGCTAAAAATGGGCTTTTCATGTGGGATAGTCCTGTGTAAGGACACACCAAGCCCAATTTGTAGCACAGCCTATTAAAAGAGCCCCTCGGTGATCTTGCTTTATGAATGTCAGCTCTTTGAATTTTTTTTTGATGGTAGGTTCTTGAAATTGAGTCCCATATTCTAATATGTTCTCAGAATAGCCCACTATAGTGAGAAAATATAGTCTTTGGTTTCTACTCCCTTTGCTTTGATTGATGTTACGGAACACTTATTCCTGTCCTGTTCATTGCATGACTTGTGGAATATACAACCGTGCCCTATTGATTCATCAATATTTTTAAGTTTCTAGCACTGCCAGTGTGACTACTAAATTTTAAATCCTAATATATGCATTCCAATTACTATAACTGCATGCAAATAAAAATTATGAGATGTGAAAAGAGCTTGTGATGAATTTCCTGTGGAGCTGAGGCTGTTGTGTTGAGCCTTGTATGACATTTATATTCCACATCAAATAGTCTGGTTCCAAAACTGTAACACTCTTCACTTTGTTTTTAATCAGGAGGCTGGGTTGCAGATGGAAAAGGCCCTAATGTGTGGGATACATTCACCCATCAGGGAGGAGATCGAGTTTTCAAAAATCAGACTGGCGATGTAGCTTGTGGCAGCTACACTCTGTGGGAGGAGGATTTGAAATGTATCAAACAGCTTGGATTGACTCATTATCGCTTTTCTCTTTCCTGGTCACGTCTGTTACCTGATGGGACGACAGGTTTCATCAACCAGAAAGGTAATTGTTTCTTAAAAATAGAAGGATGCAGCTTTAATTCAAGGTTATTGCAGAAATCTGGATTAATTAATTCTAGTCGATCTGCAGCGGAGCTCTTAAATTGTACCTTTATTCCTTCAGCATAAATACAGGTTTTGTTTTTCTGTAGTCTTGCAATAAACTTCATGTTTAGTGTTTCAAGTTCTCTTGGATGCTCAGACTTTCATAGTTTTAAAGAATACGCTTATTGCTCCCTATGGCATTTTTTAATGTGTGGTACAATTTGGCTTATCACATGATGCTGTGCGTTATAGAAAACATGCAGAACACAATACCATACAACATCAAAGATAAGAAGCAGGTTTTTTTTGATCAGTGATAGTGAACACCATAGCTTTCCAAGCTCTGTGTTTGTTTTTTAAATAGGCTTTTGGGCCTTACGGTTTGCTGTGTTATTTACTGCATGCAAACCTAGACATGTAAAAGTATCACCTTTGAAAGAAACTGTGATGCCATATCATAATGTCATGTTAGCAGTGTGTTGAGGCAGAGATTTTGGGAACATGCCGTGGCCTGTGACACCATTTTGCCCTTTATGGTACAATGGCTGCCTTGATGGACAGGTCCTGGCTCATCCTGATGTTTTTTTATCTTGATGAAACTATGATTTAGGCATCCTATTTCCATATGTTTCTTTCTACAAAATAGCTGGTTTTTTTCTATTGTTTAACAGACATCACTTCTGTTTTCTTGTTATTTTATTTATAAGTTTTTGTTGATTTGTTGCACATTTCTTTTAATATTGTTATCTTTATGGTAAAGGGGACAGGACTTGATATACAGCTTTTTCTATGTGCTTACAATCAAAATGGTTTACATATTTTAGACAGGTACTTATTTTCTAACTGCAGCAATGAAGTGTTAGAGACTTGTATAGAATCACAGGGAGCTGCAGTAGGAATTGAACTCATAACATCAGGGTGCTGAGGCAGCTGCTCTAACCATTAGGCCATTCATCTACTCCAGAGGTGACCATTTATTCTATCTTATGGAGGTTAACAATGAATTAGGTTCTTGTAGTATTGGGATTTATAATGGTTCTGAATGCCACAAACCATCAGGTTTTTATTCTGGCTAAAGTGGCTTAAAGTCCATCAATGATTTCTCTTCAGATGATCAAGAATTAATAAAATGACGCTCGGACTTTTGAGTTTATATGTGAAATCTAGTATTTGTTCTTACCATGCAGCTTTGATTCTGACCAAATCTGAATTTTTTAATAGAAATCCTGCTGTAATCTCTTCAGCAAGCAAAATCTCAGAAATGTGAAAGGTCTGTGGTCAAGCTAAAGCTGATCATCTGAAAGCTATTACAGAACAAGACTTTAAACCAGGCCAAAAACTTTGTCCATGTTGTAAGCAAGATCTTAATGCAAAGTTGGAAGAAGTGGAAGGTTTTCAATCTGATTCTGATTATGATGACCCCATTAATGCAGCTGAAAACCTCAGTGCCAGCTTTACACCTCTTGGCATTTCCCCTTTAAAAAATCAGCAGGTTAGTAGACAAAATTATTTGAGTTATGCCTAAGGTGACCATACATTCCGTTTTCAACTGGATCGTCCCATTAATGGGCTGGCCGTCCTGTTGTCCTGACCCACCACTTCAGGACGCCAAAATGTCCCGTTTTCAGGGACAGCGTCCCAAAGCTGTGCATGGGGACAACAGGACCTCTCCGACGTCAGAATTGATGTCGGGAAGAAGGCTTCTGGGTGGCAAGAAGAAGTTGCAGTGGCGGAAAACGGGGGGAATTGCTGCGGAAGGGAGGGAAGGAGGGAAGCTGGCAGGCAGCGGCAGTGGACCTGGGGGGGTTGAATTGGGCGCTGGAGGGGGAGGGACTTTGGCACGGCAAGGAGGGCGGGAGGCAGGCAGGCTTTGGGGGAGGGGGTGGGACAAAGGCTGGAAGGCAGTGAAGGGGAATTAGGAAGGAGGCACTGGGGGCACTAAGGACATGGGAAGGAGGCACTGGGGCACTAAGGACATGGGAAGGGCACTAAGGAAATAGGAAGGAGGCACTGGAGGCCCTAAGGATATAGGAAGGAGGCACTGGGGGCACTAAGGACATAGGAAGGAAGGAGGAAGGGAATAGAAAGGGATAATTGTTGTGCCTGAGTTCAGAAAGAAAGGATGCTCAGTCAGAAGGAAACAAAACCAGAGACTCATGAAATCACCAAATAGCAAAGGAAAAATTATTTTATTTTCAATTTAGTGATCAAAATGTGTCAGTTTTGAGAATTTATATCTGCTGTCCATATTTTGCACTATATTTGTCTATCTTTCTATAGTTACTGAGGTGACATTGAACATAAGAACATAAGAAGTTGCCTCCGCTGAGGCAGACCATAGGTCCATCCTGCTCAGCGGTCCGCTCCCGCGGCGGCCCATCAGGCCCATTGCCTGAGCAATGGTCTATACCCCCCAATCCCTTTTAAAGTCATCTGCCAGTGGATATTGTATACTTGGACTTTCAGAAAGCATTCGACAAGGATCCACATGTAAGACTTCTCAGGAAATTACTAGACCATGGAATAGAGGGAGATATACTAAGATGGATAGGCAAATGGCTAGAGAACAGAAAACAGAGAGTGGGCATAAATGGGAAGTTCTCAGAATGGGAAAAAGTGACTAGCGGTGTACCCCAGGGCTCGATACTTGGACCCATCTTATTTAATATTTCATAAATGAACTGGAAGAAGGAACATCCAGTGAAATCATCAAGTATGCAAACGACACAAAGCTATGCCGGGCAATCAGATCACAGAAGGACAGCGAGGAACTCCAGTGCAACTTGAATCAATTGGAGAAGTGGGCAGATAAATGGTAGATGAATTTTAATGTGAAAAAATGCAAAGTGATGCATTTAGGCAGAAAAAATAAAGATCACAAGTATAGTATGTCAGATGTAACTCTGGGAAAGACCGAACAGGAAAATGACCTGGGTGTACTGATAGATAGGACCCTGAAACCGTCGGCGCAATGTGCGGCGGTGGCAAAGAAAGCAAATAGAATGCTAGGCAAGATAAAGAAGGGAATTACGAGTAGATCAGAGAAACTTATAATACCGCTCTACAGAGCCATGGTCAGACCGCACCTGGAATACTACGCCCAACATTGGTCTCCATATCTAAAGAAGGTGAAATGTATGGAGAACCTGGACTACGAGGAATGACTTAGGAGACTGGAGTTGTTCTCCCTTGAAAAGAGGAGACTGCGAGGGGATCTGATCGAGACTTTCAAAATACTGAAAGGATTCGACAAAATGGAGCAGGGAAAGCAGTTATTTACAATGCCCAATGTGACACGGACAAGAGGACATAGACTGAAGCTGAGGGGGGACAGGTCTAGGGCGAATATCAGGAAGTTCTGTTTCACACAGCGAGTTGTGGACACCTGGAATGCTCTCACAGAGGAAGTAATTGCAGAATCCACCGTTCTAGGATTTAAGGGTAAACTAGATGCACATCTCCTTAAGAGTGGTATAGAGTGATACGGGTAAGGGTAAATTAGATGCACATCTTCCCTTGAGAAGCATACAGTGATATGGGGACTAAAACTATGCCAGGGTACACCTGGCGGGACCTCCGTGTGTGCAGATCACCCGACTTGATGAATCCAGGGTCTGATCCGGAGATGGCAATTCTTATGTTCTTACATCTTTGAAAACCCCCCAAATATAAATAATTAACATTTTTTCTGCGTATAGTGTGCTTTGTGGTTTTTTTTTTTTAATTTTTATGGTTATCATTATGAATTAATAAGATATTATGTGTACATGAAAAATGAATGGAAGAAATTGGGGGTGTGATTGTGGGTGGGGCTGGGGCAGGGCTAGATCGGGATTGGGGGCGGGGCTGACAATTACTAGATGTCCCATTTTGATGAAAAAAATAAATGGTCATGTTAGTTATGCCAAGTGCAAATTCAGCGAAGTCCAAGAGGTTAATCAAATTGCAGCTGTGAGTGGCTTAACTTCTGCTATTGTTGAACAAGAGCCAGCAAGTGAAAAATGTGAAAAAAGTACTAACTATATGACCTTTTGCTGAAAGAGCTGAAGCAAAAGTTGGAACTTTCCAACCATAAGGAAAACAAACAAATTCTGACCCTGGCTCCAAAGACCATAAGTTTGCCCAGCACTGGCCTTACCAAATATCAGAGTTGCCTCTATCTTGTGTTTGGGGGCATCCCCTTTCTGATTTGCACTGCCTCTGAGATTTCCAGTCTTTAGCTGGATCATCATACATCTCCAATTCTGTAAAGGGAACTAGCTCTTTTAACTCACTAACTACAATCTTGCTTGTTCGTGTATTCTTTAACCATGTGGTCATCCGCATCTTGTCTCAGATAAACCTTTCAGTCTCACACTGCCTAATAGTTTGATCTATATTTGTGTATTTAGAGAGGCCTAACTCCCTGCATCATATATCACTTCTGTTTCAAACAGTGTAACCAAGGTTAAAAATTATCTGGGGGCTGGTCCCGAGCCCTGTTGAGAGTTCGTGGAGTGTCAGGCCCTGCATGAGAGGATCGTGGTGGAGCATGTAGGGCCACCGGAGGTTTGGGCTGCGTCGGGCCTGCTGTTTGTTTGTTTTTTTTCTAGTCTTTGCTCGTTGCTGCAGGGGAAGGGACCGAAGGCTTGGTATGTTGTTGCTGATGCGTGTGCCTGACGTTATCATGCGTTCGGATGTGATGACATCATGTCGATGGCGCATGTTCAGTGAGTGGTTGTCGACCCGACGAAGAGGAAGTGCCTGGAGTAATAAAAACGGACACGGGAGGATTTTCTTTTCAGCCGATCAGGCTGCCGGAGCTTGTTGGGCCTGGGAAAGGCCTTTGGGGAGTTACTGGCCACTTTTAGCCAGATCGAGGGTGTTCCACAGCTATGAATGATGTCATCCCGCAGTTGCAGAGATGACATCACTTTGGCAGTGCATACGTGGTGGGATTGGCTGGCTCGGCTTTCTAGCCAATTGAAAAATTAAGTTTTTAGCAGCATTGGGTACTGAAGAAAAGAAAAAGAAAACATTGGACAAGAGGGGAGAGGCTCTGGAGAGCCTCCCCATAAGATTTATTATATATAGGGTTTGCATGTGGGGTTTATTTATTTTAAATGCGGGTGTGTGTGCACATGAGGAGCTAGCGTCGGGTGTTGACATGGCAAAGTGTTAATGTCGGGCTCAAGAGCAGTGGAGGCTGCAGCTCATGGGAGCTGCAGCAGAAGTTTTAAAGGATAAAATTTAAAGTTTTAAAAGAATAAGAAGGTCTTCTAAGATAAGAATATGGTTTTTAAAATGTTTTCTTTGGTGTTGCTGTTTTTAAGCTTATGTAGTTTAGGGGTTTTACTTGTACTGTTTTTTTCCTACACAGGGCTCATGTGCTCTTGTGCTGGAAATCAGCAGTGCAGGTGAACAGTTAACATTCTAAACTGTCATTTTTGACAGTTGGGAGGTTTCTTTGCTCTGGATAGCTATGTTTTGTGATCTGTGCCTTGTGTGGAGGTAAATATGGATGGTTTTATTGAATTTTGACAGGAATTTAAGTCTTTTTGTGATTGGTTTATGGTTAAATAGTTCTGGTTTGGTCTGTTAAAGTTGTTGAGGTTTAAAATGATTTTTTGGTAGTTCTGTGGAGAATGTAAAGTTCTGTGGTATCTTAATGGTTTGAGATTAAAAGGTTCTTCAAGTTGATTAATTATTCTGTGATAGTATTTTATTCATAGTTCAGTGATAGAATAGAAAATTTTGTGAAAAGAATTCCATTTCTGTATATCTGTGGTTTTCCTGATCTACTGTATTATTTTTGTGTCAGCTGTGAGCTGTATTCTCTGTGGAGATATTTTTGGCTTCAGAGGATTGAAGTGTATGCCAGAAGAAAGACATAAGAAAACCCTTTTGGGGGTATTTATTTAAGAAGAAGGAGAGAGGTATAACTGGATTTTTGTCAGTAGCCTCTGACAAGAAATAAGCTTTCTATTTTTGGCATTGCTGACATTTTTCTCTTTAACCTTGGGTAATGTACTTGAGCACTCTGGCTGTGTGAATCTTTGATGCTGAAGAGACTATTCTAATGGAGAGTTTATAAGGAATTTCTGCTGCTGCTGTTATTATCTCACATTTTCATGAGAACTGACACTGAGGAGTAAAGACTGTGGCTATCTAATACTGCTTAAGAGTTTATTCCCTTATATCAGAATTTATTTTTGCTTCAACTGGGTGACAGTTATTTAATCTGTGCAATTTTTTATATTCTTGAGAGGAATTTGTCTTTTCTTCTTTCTGTCAGAACCTTTATTTGGAGTTTGCTGTGGATAATTTTAAAATTTTATTAAGGTCTTTGCTATCATTGTTTATTTAATTATAAGGGGGGGATTAGTTTAGAGAATATAAATTATCCTTTCCTTTGAAATAGATTAGTTAGGAAATAATTTTGTAGATAGAATTAGGTTTTTTCTCGTTTGAGTTTTAAAAGGTAGGAAGTAGGTATCTGAGAAGTTCAAGCAAGTGTGTACTAGAAGAAAAGGTACCCAACAAAAAGACAAATAGAGAAAGAAAGACAGAAAATAAAGAAACAAAACTTAAAGAATACTTACCACAATTCTCCAAGGAAGGTGCACCTGAAAGATAAAAAGTTTAACATACAGAATCTATTCTAGAGACATTAGTGATAAACTGAATTAGTTAGTATCTAGACAAAGAAAAATAAAGAGATACTTATCTGATAGTTGGCACGGGAGATAATCCTTGAATGCCTATATTAAAGAAACTTCCTAGAAAAGAATAAAAGGTTTTTCTTTAGTGCCTGGTAGACCGGTATAGTCTTTACTTATATACCTCACTGCTACCAGCAGGACGAGACTGAGGACAAACTTGTATATCAGGATAGCTTCCCCTCTAGCAATCCAATCTTCCTCAGTCTTCAACAGCAGGTGGTAAGACTAATTTGGCTCCCCTCTTAGTACTGTTGGAATTTGGTTTGGACTCCTGGGTTCCCCTTTTGTGCCGGACGGAGCTTGGACGGGTCCTGTTTGGAGAGCCATCCGACCTCAGGCATTTTAAACTCGGCGGGTCTCGTTCTGGGTCCTTCCCCCTCACCTTCCTCCACCTCCCCAAATTTTTGTAGAGGTGCCTCAGCCGGCAGCCTGGCCCCCGTGGTTGGTCAGGCTTCCAGCTTTGAGAGCAGTGGAGTCTGTTCTGAATAAGTTAAAAAATAATCCTGAGGTGTGCTGGTCTAAAAGGCTCATTTCCCTTTAAAACTGCCGTTTTTATTGTTTTTCTCCTCTAACCTGCACTTTTCTTACAGCTAGGGCAGTTTTCAGCACAATGAGCACTTTAAAAGGGAAAAAAATGCTCATTGTGCTCCTGACGTGAGGTACTCGCAGCCGGCCTGTGCAAGCATTGTGCAGGCCGGAGCGGTGGGGGAGTCTCGTCGGCAGCGGTTGCCTGCGGCCAGGGCACCCCGCTGCTTGTTCCTGGCCTTGGATTGCAGGGAAGCCCAGGCTTCCCACCACTCCCACGCAAAGGGTTCCCCAGCCACCGACGGTCAGGGTGAAAAGGATTCCCTTACCGCCGGAGCGGCTGGTTATTTCCTTTTCGCGTCGGTCGGTTCCTTGGCCTCAGCGTCACCGATAGGAAGGGTAACATCAGGCGTAAACTCCACCAATGTGAACAGCACTGGATCTATTTTCAGAATACTATAGGGTCTTGTGGGCTGAACCAGAAGATTGAGTGGTGTGCCTTCTTTTGAGTTTTTTGTGTTTTTATGAGATTTTGTGAGATTTTCTGTGAGATTTTTGTTAGTTGTTGTTTTTGAATTTTTGGCTTGCTTTTTTGTTAACCCGGAAGTTCTGTCCCCGGAAGTTATTCCAGTTCTCTCTATTTCTACGCTGCGCTGTCGTGTACCATTGTGCACACTATTACTAAATGCTGCCCAGATGGAAGTTGGTACTGATTGTGAATCCCTGAAGAAACCGTTGGACGGTTGGTGAAACAAGATCTTGTAGGAATTGTTGGCCTGTCGCCGTTGATACTGCTGCAACCTTTAACGCCTTGTAAGAAAAGATTTTTGCTATCAGCGAGGTTTGGGATGGCAAGGTTCTGGCTCCAGAGCTAGGTTTTTCTTTTTCTACTTTTCATCTGTTAGTTTAAATGCTTTTACAAGTTTTGGCTTTTTTGATGCATAATGCCTTTAAAAATATAGGCTTTTTTATATGAAAATGACCTGAAAACTAAAAAAACTTTAAAAAGATTTAAGTGTTTTTCTAATGTGCACAGTACATTACATTACATTAGTAATTTCTATTCTGCCATTCCCTTGCGGTTCAAAGCGGATTACATAAGAGTTGTCAAGAGGTTACAAGATAATTAGGTGGATTACATAAGAATTGAGAACTTAAGGTGATACATGTTGGATAATTAGAAACATTTTTGATTTGATAGGGGTAGAAAGTGTGGTAGGTGGAGTTTGGGAAGGAACTGGTCATGTTAAATAGGTTTTATGTATTTTTTGAAGAGTAGGGTTTTAGTTTCTTTTTTGAAGGTTTTGTAGTCTGTGGTCAAAGACAGTAGATTGGTGATTTGTCTGTCTAGTTTTGCTGCTTTGGTTGTCATATAGCCTAGTAGTGGGTGTTACTTTATCTAGATCCCTACATTCTTTTCTGGTGTGAGTTTTTTGCCAATGACAAAAACAGCGCTAGCTTAAAAATCAAGGATTGCTATGTGATATAATAATTGAGACTTTTTCTCCACCTTTTTTGTGTGAATGTAAGAACTGAGAAATTAGGTCCACTGCTGGTGAGTGGACATTTTGTAAATTTTTGTATTTTTTTGTCACTTCTATTTATTGTTGAGACATTTAAATACCTACATGTCATAAATGCACATGAGGTGAGTCTCTTTCAATTGAAAGGAAACTCTGGAATGAGGGGAAATGTGCTTAAGTTCCAACTATTGGAGTTGCCATCAAAGCTCACTCCAGCCTATGTAGACCATCCCAAATTACTGGAGCTCCCATCAAAGCCCTCCCCAACCCATCCTAAGTCAAAGTGGTTTACATGTTATATACATTACATTACATTAGAGATTTCTATTCCACCATTACCTTGCGGTTCAAGGCGGATTACAAAAGATTTATAAATGGGGGTTACAATGGAAGAGCAAATGTCATTTCTAGAGTTGTAAAGAGTAGATCATTTGTCATTTCTAGAGTTGTAAAGAGTAGATCATTTGTCATTTCTAGAGTTGTTAAGAGTAGGTAAAGTTAGGACTGTTTCAGGAATTTTTTGAAGAGTATAGTTTTTATTTATTTTCTAAAAATCTTGTAGTCTGGGGTGGTTATCAGTAGGTTGGAGATTTGGTTATCTAGTTTTGCGGCTTGAGTGGCTAGGAGGCCATCGTATTGTTTTGTCCGTTTTACTTCTTTGATCGGGGGAGGTGTGAATGGGGAGTGCGTTTTTCTATGTCTGGTTGAGGTTGCTTGGATTGAGGCGGTTGTTTAGGTAGGATGGGCTGTTTTCCATTTAGGGCTTTAAATAACATGCAGTAGAATTTAAATAATATTCTTTCTTGGATTAGTAGCCAGTGTGAGTTGATGTAAGCTTCTGTGATATGATCATGCTTCCTCAATGAGTAGATGAATCTCAGAGCTGTATTTTGGATTGTTTGTAGTTGCTTGGTCATAGTGGCAGGGCAGGGGAGGTAGAGGATGTTGCAGTAGTCTAGCAGTCCTAGGATTAGGGATTGCACTATAAGCTGTAATTGTGTTCTTTCAATGAATTTCCGGACTTGTCTCAGATTTCTCATTATTGCGAAGGATTTCTGTATTGTTTTATTTATTTGCGGTTGAATATCAATAGGCAGCATCTGTCTATTGTCATTCCTAGTAGTTTTATGGTGGTTTGGATGGGATAGTTGATTGAGTTGAGTTCTAAATTGGTTATGGTTGGGACTTTGTCATTTTCGAGGAGGATGAATTTAGTTTTATCTGGGTTGAGTTTCAGTTTGTGATCTTTCATCCAGGTCTAACTGTTTCTAGTGTTCGATGTAGTATATTTGTCATGGTGGTCTTTGGCTGATCATATGGTATGAGGATGGTAATGTCATCCGCATAACTATAGGTGGTTATGCCTAGATTATCCAGCTATGTTCCGAGAGAGGCAGTGTATAGGTTGAAGAGAGTAGGGGATAGTGGGGATCCCTGTGGTACGCCGCAAGGGTTTGACCAAGGTTCTGATTTTTCTTTGTTTGATTTTACTCTGTAGGTTCTGGATTTTAGGAAGCCTTCAAACCAAGAGTATACTTTATCAGAGATACCTATTGCATCCAAGATTTGCAGAAGGATGTTATGGTCAACTAGGTCAAATGCTGCCGTCAGGTCTAGTTGTATGAGAAGCATTTTTTTTCCTGTGCTAAGGTGTTGTCTGGCTGTGTCCATAAGGGAGCCTAGTAATGTCTCTGTGCTGAAGTTGGTTCTGAAGCCAGATTGCATGGGGTGGAATGTTATGGTCATCTAGATAGTTCGTGAGGAGTTTGGCTACTAGTAATTTTGACGTATTGGTGGTATTGAGGCAATAGGTCTGAAGTTGGATGGTTGGTCTGTTGGTCCTTTTAGGTCTTTTTGAATTGGGGTAATGATGATATCGCTGAGGTCAATAGGGAAAATGCCGTCTGTACTTATTTTGTTCCTGGGCCAATAGATGCTTAAGCAACTTGCCCAGAGTCACAAGGAGCTATAGTGAGAATTGAATCTGGTTCCCCTAATTCTCGGGCAACTGAACTAACCATTAGACTACTCCTTCCCAGACTATGCTTCTACCAGACTTTAGGGCCCTGAAGTCATGAGTTTTTGGGACCTGGGGAACCTAATTGACATGCCCTGCCAAGGGATTCCCAACTTGGGGCGTAATATAAAAACAGGTACCCAAGTTTTTTAAAATTTAATTTCCATGTACTTCAGTGAAAATAAGTGAAAGTTAAAAACTTTACTTCTTCACTAGATCTGATATTAAAATTCATTGCAAAGAGGTGAAATAAAGTGCTTTGCATTTTTCTACATTGGGGCTATATAATAATTTAGGGACTTATTTTTAAAGTACCATAGAAACCTAAGGTACCATGGGGCTTATGGACATTTTTCTTGCCAAATTCTTCCAATTCACTATTTTAAAAACCCATTTTCTAGACAGATTTCTGTGGTGGTAGTCTGCAGTAAGTCTAAATTTCAGGAGGGAATTCTGGAGGTGTGGTTTGGGCAGGACTAGGGCGGAATTATGATTTGGACATTTTTCTGCAATAATCAAACATTTTAGAAAACATCCAGGGCACAATTTGGACATTTGGGGTTAAACCTGTTTTAACAACAAATAAGTGCCAAAAGATGCCCAAACTGACCAGATGACCACTGGAGGGTTGAAGGCATGACAGTCCCCCACTCCCCCAGTAGTCACTGACTCCCTCCCACTTCCTAAAGATATAAATTAAACAGTACATATCTTCTTGTACGACAGCTTCAGATGTTATGACCAGTTCTAGTAGAGCAGCAAGCGGGTTCTTAGAGTAGCCCAGTGGGCAGTGTAGTGAACCACAGAGATGGAAAATATTTGGTCCTATATTAATACCTTTCAAATATTTAAACATCTGTATCATATTACCCCTGCCCCTCCTCTTTAGTCCACCAGTCTCTTTTCGTACTTCTTTTGGTACAGACACCCTACCATTTTCATCACTTTACTCTGGACCACTTCAAGTCTTCATATATCCTCGGCCAGATGCAGCCTCCAAAACTCAGCACAATTCTCCAAGTGGGGCCTCACCAATGGCCTGTAGAGGGGCACCAACACCTCCTTTCTTCTGCTGGTTACTCTTCTCTCTATACAGTCTAGCATTCTTCTTGCTATAGCCACCACCTTGTCACATTGATTTGTCGCCTTCAAATCCACATCTCATCATAACCCCCTTATAGTATTTGCTGAGTCCTCCAAAACCCACTCAAAACCTAATGGACCCAACTGTATACCACATCAATAGACCTTATGTCTTCAGGTGTCACCTATAGGTAGGTACAGTGGGATTTGGAGGACTCACATGTTCCAACAAAAACATAGTAGCTAGAGTGGGATATGGACCTTAGTAATATGTGTGGACATCTAGACGTTTTTCTGAGTTTAAAACCTCTATATGCAGTTCCCCAGACACCAATCTTGCCTAGCTCTTGTGACTGCCCTGGTTTCAACTTACATCTTTCCTTCCAGAAATATTTTCACTCTCATGAACAATACCCTTAGGCCATAATTTTTAAGTTCAGAATCTGGGTGAATCAACTTCTTGCAATCCCAAGGCTTCTGAGATATCAAAATAACATATGAAATGGAATTACTCATTTCTGTTTACTAGTCTGCAATTTGAGGAGACAACGACTTTAATCTAAAACTTAAAAAAAAAAAAAAAAAATTGGTGTCCTAATTGAGGTCTAGCACTAGTGTATAGTCATGGTATTATTTATATCTATGTATTCCCTAAGTTATCCCCTGCTACAAATATAATGATTATAGCAAACCTTGTTTATGAGTTTGTTAAATAATCTAACGTTTGACATGCAGAACAGCTGAGGAGGGAAGTCTTAGCCTTTATGTGTAGATATGGAAGAAATTTACATTTTATTAATTTTACCTAATTAGGCCTTAGTTACATGCTGGATGATATAGTTTCTGAAGCCTGTGCCAGCCCGCTGAGCTTGCTTTTTCTTGAAATATAATAGCACCCCTGAAGACAGCTTTCAGGCTTTTCTACATCAACATGAAACATATCTCAGGGATTCTGTTAGTTTCTAAGCAACTTTTTATATTTATTTTGTAATTCTCAAAAACTGGTATGCAGGGTCACCAGTTGCCTCAGGTTTTACATTCTGCAATGGATGCTTTCACTTGGCTGCATATGAACTACTGTTTTGCTGAGGTCCATGGCTGGCCCTGCCACTAGGCAGAGAAAGGGTTCACCTAGGGTGGTGGCAGTTGGATTGCAGTCTGCCACTGCATTCCATCGGCCCTCTTTTTTTATTTTTCCTATCATTGCCACTTTTCTGTTTCTGGAGCTGAACAGGCAGTTGAATTTAGCACCAGTTCAAGGCCTTGAATCACAGACCCACATTCAAGTACTGTTGTGTCCCTCCCACTCTAATGTAGGACTTTTCTCAGAGGGGGTAGTTTGGGATGCAGCAGCATTTTAGCAGAGGCCTATGCTTCAAGGTACTGCACCAGTGCTGATGGTGGAGGGTGGCGATAGCAGCATCAGAAGGAAGCAAAAAGAGGAAGATGTTGGATAAGGGATACAGAGAGAGTGGAGATGATATGCTGAATGGGTGGATGGTGGGAGATGCTGGATGGGTAGGGAAGCAAAGATGCTTTTCGGTGGTGGTATAAGCTCTTGAGCTGCCCTGGGGTAGTAGTGGTATGTGAGGGGGAGGACACGTCCTTGACCTAGCCCTGCTGAAATCTCAGAGAGTTTGGGTTCTGTACCTAGAAACATAGAAACATGATGGCAGATAATAATAATAACTTTATATATCCCAGGACAGGCAGGCAGCATATTCTCACTGATGGGTGACGTCACCGATGGAGCCCTGGTACGGACCATTTTAAAAGTGCATTACCACTTTAAGTCTTTTAGAAAGTTTGAGATAGCCCATACCGCATATGTACGAGTGCCTTCCCGCCTGACGTAGACACATGGTCCCTCAGCTTGTTAGTTTCCGCAGAGCTAAGAAGACACGTTTCAACGGCCGTTGAAATTTTTTCTCGCTGCCTTCCCGCTCTTGCAGATTTCTTTGACTGTTTCAGTTATTTTTTTCTTTGTTTATTATTTCTTTCTTTTACTTGTTAAAAAAAATCTATATTTTTTTTTCCTCTCTCAGGGTTTGGCCCGGTGGGGCCTGTTCCACCACGTTGGCCTCCAATTTTGATCTTGCCGGGGCCATTTTTCCTTCAATGTCCTGCCCACAGACGGGTTTTTAAAAGTGTAGACATTGTGCTTGCTTCATTTCTGTGACTGACCCGCATCGCTGGTGTCTCCAGTGTTTAAGGCCTGAGCACCGTCCGGAGACCTGTTCCCGCTGCTGTTCTTTACAGAAGAGAACTTTGAAGAACTGGCTTATCCAACAATGACTTCTCTTCGGTGTCGGGATGGAAGGGGACGTGCCATCACTTCCGACATCGACAGTGCCGTCCAAATCGACACCGACAGAAACACCTTCGGTGTCACAACCTTCTGTGGGTAAGCCGTCTAAGAAGCCTTCCATTACCCCTTCTGGGCCTCAGGTCAAAGTAGCAGTGAGCCAAGTCCTGCTGATCTCGAAGAAGCCCAAAAAGCGCTCTGCTCCGATATCGATGAGTGCCTTGTCATTGGCCTCCTCATCGCCGGAGTGTAGAGCTGCACCGGCAAAAGAGCCAGCAGTACTGGTGCTTACCCTCAGTTTGCTTAGAGAGAAACTGGGTGAGAATTTCCAAAAGCTGGTGCCGACCTAACTTGTGCCCGTGTCGACACTGACTCTCCTGGTGCTAGTCCGGTCTGAACCCTTAACACCGGTTGCACCTGCAGTGGATACTCCATCGGTGCAGACACTTCCCACAAGGGAATCGGCACCTTCGACTCGCCAGCACCAGTCGTCCTCAACACAGACATCACCAGAGTCGACTCCGGTGTGGTCCCGGAAGTAATTGCAAAAGCTAAAACATCTTGAGCCTTCAACACCGAGTACTCTGCACCATCCACATTTCTGTTCAGGATTCAGACCTGTGGCGAGACTCTGAACAGGAGCCTCTTCTGTCTGAAGACGTGGGTTCTTCAGATGATAATTCTCTTCACCATTCCTCTTAAGAGACCCCTGTATTGTCTTGACTCTAAACAATTCTTAGAGGGCTTAGATTATGATCAACCGCCTAAGGAACTGCTCAAGCTTCCCCTTCATGACATTTTACGGGAAATTTTTTTTTTTTTTTTTTTAAATCTTTATTCATTTTAAAACCAGCACAAAATGCAACATATTATCAATCAATTAACACAATAATAAATACATAACCCTCTCCCCATCCTACCCACCCTTCCTAAAAGTGTAAAAACACTTACCGTATTTTTTGCTCCATAAGATGCACTTTGGGGGTGGAAAAGTGGGTGCGTCTTATGGAGCAAATACACCTCCCCCCCTGAATACACCTTCCCCCCACCAGTACCTTTTTAAAAGTTGCGGTGCTCTCCTGCTGGACGGCTGTCTTTGTAAGCAGAGCAGAGCGACATTGGAGCGCGACCTTTGAGCTTCCTGTCTGGTCCCATGCCGCTCAGTGATTGGCTAAGGTCAGTTCTCATTGAGAACTGATAGCCAATCACTGAGCGGCACGGGACTGGGCAGGAAGCACAAAGGTCATGCTCTTGCATTGCGCCGCTCTGCTCTGCTTACAAAGACAGCCCAGGAGAGCACCGCAGCTTTAAAAAGGTACCGGGCCGGCTTTGGGTGGGCAGGTTCCTTCGCTGCAGGCAGCTTTGGGCAGGTTTCTTCGCTGCAGGCAGCTTCGGGTGCGGGCAGCTTCGGTCAGGTTCCTTCAGCTGCAGGCAGCTTCGGGCAGGTTTCTTTGCTGCAGGCAGCTTCGGGTGCGGGCAGGTTTCTTTGCTGCAGGTAGCTTCGGGTGTGGGTGGCTTTAGGCTGCGGGCAGGCTGCATCATGCTGCTTAGCACCAGACCACCAGACGCACCCCCCTATCTTGGATCTCAGAGCACTCAACAAATTTTTAGTCAAAGAAAAATTTTGCATGCTGTCTCTGGCATCCTTATATCCCCTTCTAGATCAGAACGATTGGTTATGTTCTCTAGATCTTAAAGAGGCTTACACTCACATTCCCATTCATCCAGCCTCTCGACTGTTCCTCAGATTTTGGGTGGGAAATCTGAATTTCCAATATAGAGTGCTACCCTTCGACCTTGCATCATCTCCAAGAGTTTTCACCAAGTACCTAGTTGTAGTAGCAGCAGCTCTGCGGAATTATAGTCTACAGGTGTTCCCGTATCTGGACGACTGGCTCATCAAAGATTCAACATCTCAAGGGGTTATTGTAGCAACCCAACGGACTATTTGGTTCCTTCAAAGTTTGGGGTTTGAAATCAACTTTCCCAAGTCCCAGCTACAGCCCTCTCAAACTCTACAATTCATCGGAGCTGTCTTAGACACTGTACAACTCGGATCTTTCCTTCCTCAGCAGCGTCAAGATGCTCTCATTCACCTTTGTCACAAAGTGTCATCCCTCACTATACTGTCAGAGAGACATATGATGGTTCTCCTAGGTCACAAAGCCTCTACAGTTCACGTGACTCCTTTTGCCAGACTTCACCTCAGAATTCCTCAGTGGACCCTGGCATCTCAATGGGCTCAGACATTTGACCCACTTTCTCAACACATCAGAGTGACTCCTTCGTTGAGACAGTCTCTCTTCCAACCTCTCCAGAGGTTTACTGTTGCAAACACCCCCTCATCAGTAGGTCCTCACGACAAATTCTTCAACCTATGCTTGGGGGCTCATCTTGATGGTCTCCGTACTCAAGGCCGTTGTTCCAGCACGGATCATCAGTGTCACATCAATCTGTTGGAACTCAGAGTGGTCTTCAATGCTCTCAAAGCTTTTCAGCATCTTCTTCACGATCAGGTAGCCCTCATTTGAACAGACAACCAAGTTGCCATGTACTATGTCAACAAGCAGGGAGGAACAGGATCTTTCTCTCTTTGCTAGGAAGCTATGAAGGTTTGGAATTGGGCAATCCTTCACAACATCTTCCTGAAAGCTGTCTACATTCAAGGAGAGAAAAACTGTCTGGCGGACAAATTGAGTCATCTTCTACAACCTCGCAAATAGACACTTAATTCTTCGCCTCTTCTTCACATTTTTTTCTCAGTGGAGAACTCCTCAGATAGATCTCTTTGCGTCTCCCCACAACAACAAACTGCCTCAGTTCTGCTCCAGGATATACTCTCCTCACTGACTGGAGACAGATGCTTTTCTACTGGAATGGATGAATTGGTTTCTCTATGCGTTCCCTCCATTCCCTCTCATTCTCAAGACACTTGTCAAACTCAAACAGGAACATGCCACCATGACTCTGATAACTCCTCGGTGGCCCAGGCAACCTTGGTTCTCCCTTCTACTTCAACTCAGCAGCAGGGAGCCACTACTTCTACCAGTGTTTCCCTCTCTGCTTACACAGAGTCAGGGGTCTCTACTTCATCCCAACCTGCAGTCTCTACACCTAACAGCTTGGTACCTCTCAACTTAACTGCCACTCTACAGTTTTCTCAATCTATACAGGACATTTTAGAGGCTTCCTGGAAGCCTACCACTAGACAATGCTATAATCAGAAATGGACTAGATTTTCTGCTTGGTGCACCATTCATCACAAGGAGCCTCAATCTACCTCCTTGTCTTCAGTTTTGGATTACCTGTTCCATTTGTCTCAATCAGGCCTCAAATCCACATCCATTCAAGTCCATCTCAATGTGATTGCTGCTTTTCATTAGCCTATCAAAGGGAAACCCCTTTCTGCTCATCCTGTGGTTTCCAGATTTATGAAAGGTCTTTTCAATGTCAAACCACCTCTCAAACCTCCTCCAGTGGTTTGGGATCTCAATGTTGTTCTTGCTCAATTGATGAAGCCTCCTTTCGAACCAATGGCTTTGGCTCATCTTAAATATCTCACTTGGAAAGTGGTTTTTCTCATTACTCTCATGTCTGCTCGCATGGTCAGCGATCTACAAGCTTTAGTTGCAGACCCACCTCTCACAGTATTCCATCCTAAATTCTTACCTAAAGTGGTTTCAGAATTTCATCTTAATCAATCCATTGTACTTCCAGTGTTTTTTCCAAAGCCTCATTCTCATCCTGGAGAAACAGCGCTTCATACTCTGGACTGTAAGCGCGCTTTGGCTTTTTACTTGCAAAGAACTAAGCCACACAGATCTGCACCTCAAATTTTTGTCTCCTTTGATCCAAACAAGTTGGGACATCCAATCTCCAAGCGTACCATCTCCAACTGGTTAGCTGCTTGTATCTCTTTCTGCTATGCTCAGGCTATTCTGCATCTACAGAGTTGAGTTACAGCCCATAAAGTCAGAGCCATGGCGGCATCAGTAGCTTTCCTTAGATCTACTCCTATTGAGGAAATCTGTAAAACTGCCACCTGTTCTTCAGCTCATACATTCAATTCTCACTATTGGCTGGAGTCTTTCTCCAGACAGGATAGACACTTCAGCCAATCTGTATTACAAAATTTATTTTCCTAAGGCCAACACTCCCACCATCCCATTCTTGTTAGCTTGGAGGCCACCAATCAGTGAGAATATGCTGCCTGTTTGTCCTGGGATATAGCACAGTTACTTACCGTAACAGGTGTTATCCAGGGATAGCAGGCAGATATGCTCACAACCCACCCACTTCCCCGGGTTGGCTTCTTAGCTGGTTTATCTTAACTGAGGGATCACTTGCCTACGTCAGTCAAGAAAGCTCTCGTGCATGTGCGGTGCGGGCTATCACAAACTTTCTAAAGATTTAAAGTGGCGATGCACTTTTAAAGTGGTCTGTACAGGAGCTCTATCGGTGACATCACCCATCAGTGAGAATATCTGACTGCTATCCCTAGATAACACGTGTTATGGAAGTAACTGCTTTTTATATACCACAATGCCAAAAACAATTCAAAGCGGTGTACAAAGGAAGAGACTGTATACAGACAGCGATATTACATACAACTTTTGAAATTACATTTGCATGTAAAGGTTGGATAAATTTATCTGGAAGTGTTTTGGAAATACATCAGGGTTGAAGTGGGGAGTCAGAGAAATTTGTCAAAAACATAGGTTTTGAATGACTTCCTAATAGTTTGATAAGAAAGGGCGTTTGAGATTAAGTTGGTTAAACATTTGTTCCATTTGCCTGCTTGGAATGATAATATTCTATCTAGGAATCTCTTGTAGGTACAACCTTTTAAGGATGGGTAGGTAAACAAGTAGGCAAAATGGCCCATCTAATCTGGCCATCCGCAGTAACCATTATGAAAAGGTTGCATATATGAAGAGGATTGAATTCTGATCTTTGTTAAAAGGGGCTATGTATTGTATTGTATTTGTTAGACTTAGGGTTATTTAATGTTATGTTGTATTTGTAGCACCTCTGTGAGAATAAAAAAGTTTAAACTGAAAAAAATAAGCTGTACAGCTTTACTATATAGTCTTTACTATAGATTTTCTCAGTTTTTTTCTGAAAGCAAAGACTCCCCTGAGTTATATTGGCAATATAAGAAGCTCCTATTCAGTTAACCCTTACTTCTATAATCTCAGTTTTATTATCCATACTCTGTAGTTATTGAGCAACTTTCTTTACTAACATAAAGTAAAGAATAAACACTCACAATTGATGACTTCAAGGCAGTTCAACTCTGTCACAGAATTTTCTTACTGTACCAGCTTTCCCAATCCAAAAAGGGAGCCGGGAGTGTGTCCACACCTTGTGGAAATAACACTGTTCTCCAGACTTAGATATAAAACCAAGCTGTGTTAGATTGTTAGAAATAAAGGGTGGAAACCTGGTGGGGGAACAATGCTAATCTCAGGTTTTCATACAACTATGCGGTCTTAAAAATGGCAACTGCGCTCTCTCAGAGTGAAGAAGGAGGGATGGGCTTAAGCTCTGTGGTTGCAGCCTAGCTCTCTGAGAGAAGCAAAGCCCTCTGAGGATTTAAGTATACAAAGCACACTTTACTCATACATCTTAGCATAAACACTTATACTAGCTCTTATATAAGAAGCTGAATAAATGCCCACATAAAATGGGGAAGAACACTGTCCCTTCTAAAGTGTGGATCTAGGTAACATATGGTTTTGATATTTTGTTCCCCTACTGTATTACTTGAATGTGTATATAATATTTGTTGATGAATATAATTTACCCCCTCCTTTTATAGTGTCGCACTAGCGTTTATAGTGCCAGTTGCTGCGGTAACAGCTCAGATGCTCATAGGAATTCTATGAGCATTGGAGCTGTTACCCCGGTAGCCAGTGCTAAAAACACTAGTGTTGCTTTGTAAAGGAGGGAGTTATTTAAGAGAAAACAAGGAAAAGAAAATAATTAAAGAAAATGGAAAGAAATGTGCATGCTCCATACAACTGACTAACTGCAAAATTGATAATATATGATTTGTATGTAGGAAAATGTTAAAACATTTTTTCTTCTAAACTTTTATAGGAATTGACTATTATAACAAGGTCATTGATGATCTTTTAACCAAAGGCATTACGCCCATGGTAACGCTTTATCACTTTGATATGCCTCAAGCTTTAGAAGATCAGGATGGTTGGAGGTCAGAGAAGATCGTTGGCATTTTTAATGAATATGCAGAGTTTTGTTTTAACACCTTTGGAAACAGAGTGAAACTGTGGATTACAATAAATGAGCCTTTCGTTGTTGCTAAATTTGGATATGAAAATGGACTGCATGCTCCAGGGATAAAGGAACCTGGAACAGGAGCTTACCAGACAGCACATAACATGATTAAAGCACATGCTAAGACCTGGCACACCTACCATTTGCTATTTAAGGAAAAACAGCATGGTTCTGTGTCCATAGCCCTAAATGCAGACTGGTCAGAACCTTTAGATCCAACTTCAGTAATAGATGAAAAAGCTACTGAAAGGCGTCTGGCATTTAGTTTGGACTGGTTTGCTAAACCTATATTTATTGATGGTGACTACCCTCCTTTGATGAAATTGTGTGTTGCTGCAAAAAGCAAAGAGCAAGGCTATCCATCCTCAAGGCTTCCAGAATTCACAAAGGAAGAGATGCAAATGATCAAGGGCACAGCTGACTTCTTTTGTCTTAATTATTATACGACTCGCAAAATAAGACACCAAGAATATGCACAGGCTGGGCCAAGCTTTAAAGCAGATGAAGAAGTGGAAGAAATTAAGGACCCATCTTGGCCTATTTGTGGCATTGAATGGCTAGCTGTTGTTCCTTGGGGTATACGTAAACTACTTAAATATGTAAAGGTATTTGCTTTTTTTATTATCTGTTTTTATATTCATACTTCATTGAAGAATATATGATGTTTTTAAACACGACAGTACAGTAAATATAATTATTTTTTCAGAATTTTACACAATTTCTCATATAATGAATTTTGGAAACTCAAAGAGCCGAAACAATATGATGCTGCCCATTGTAGAAGAGTGGTCTTCGTTGCAAGGCACACAGGCCAATAGCGGCCCTCTGAGGATGAAGCCTTTGAAGAATATCATCCTTCCCACATGGATGGAGAAGAAGGGAAGGGCAGAGAGAGAGGAGATTGTGCATGTGGATAGAGAGGAAGGGAAGGGTAGAGAGAGGAGATGGTGCTCGTGATGGAGAGGAAGGGAAGAGGAGAGAGGAAAAATGCAGAGAGGGAGGAGATGGTGCACGTGGATGGAGAGGAGGGGGTAGAGAGAGGGAGGGGATGGTGCACATGGATGGGAGAGGAGGGGAAGACATGGAAAAGTGGACAGTGAAAAGGAAGCATAATAATGGAAGAAAGATGAATGTTTGTTAATGCCAATGATGGATATAGGGCTGAAAGTTAATGCCAATGATGGATATAGGGCTGAAAGCAAAGGAGAGAAATAATGGATAAGAAGGTCCTGGAAAAAGTTAAGAGCACAGACAGAAGGAAGTGCAGCCAGAGCCTGGGAAAAGATGATCAGAAAAATAAAATCACTAGACTACAAAATAAGGAAACGTGTTTTTATTTTCAATTCATTGATTGAAATATGTTAGTTTTGAGAATGTACATCTGCAGTCTATATTTTGCACTGTTCAGGGAGAAATGCATTTCCATCTATTTCTCTGCTGGTGTACTGCATGCCGAGTCTGACATCATGGATTTCAGTTGTGTATATTAGGATGTTTAGTTTGTTGACCTATATTTGCATATGGGTCATTGCAAATATAGGTGCTCAGGTGTTCTGGTAGGAATGAATATCGAGAAGTGCTATTGGCAACATGGCTCCAAGTAGGAAGATATTGGTTAGCTCTCCTTCAGCATTTTTGGATCCAAAATGACCTTCGCTTAAAAATTAGTGAAGAGCACTGTGATAGATTGTCGCTTGGCATAAGGCATGTTTAGACTGGGCTACTGAATAATACTAAAGCTTTGGGCCATTCAAATGTAAAGCACATCCTTATGAATTAAACCTAAGCGACCAGGAAATTTGCAAAGTGCGAGGAGGAAATAAACACTATGTATTAAAATGATTTCAGCCACCTAAAAAGTTTTAAAGTTTAGGCAGACTTTGATTATACCCAATTCTCCTCCAGTCTCACATTTGCCCACTAATATTTTGCTTTAATGGGTCCTAGCAGTGTCAGCGATTTCCTCACGCTGCCTGCCACTAATCTGGAGCCTCTCCATGGCAAAGGAGAGACTTCTGGGTTAGCAGCAGGCAGTGTGTGAGAATCGCGCACCATGACCCATAGAAGCAACACTTCAGGGATGGATGTCACAGAGGATGGAGATTCTGCACAGAAAAGGGAAATTCTGTGTGACTATGCAATTCTGCAGAAATTCTGTGTTGCGCATTCATGCATAATTCTGCCAGAACTATAAATATTAAGGTCTAGGTAATATTGATGAATAAGTCAAGAATTTTATAAAAGTTATCTGAAATGAAACACAGCATGGCTAGTTTTAAGATACAACACTCATATGCAAAACTAGAGAAGATAGTGGGGTGGATGGGGACACCTCCCTGCCCACAAGAGATAGGACAGCACAGTCCTAAAGAAAATAGGCCGAGGCTTTCATCAGTCTGGCTATGTAGCATCTTCAAAATTTGATGCTTTAGACCAGGGGTGCCCACACTTTTTGGGCTTGCGAGCTACTTTTTAAATGACCAAGTCACAATGATCTACCAACAATAAAATTTAAAAAAAACAACGCACACTGTACGCATTGAAAATGTTAATCATCATTCCTATTCCAGGGTTTTCAAAGAGGTCAAAGCAGATGACTCTATGCACTATCACTTCAGTAACAACCATACAAAAATAGACAAATATACTCCCTCCCTTTTTACTAAACCACGTTAGCAGTTTTTAGTGCAGGGAGCTGCGCTGAATGCCCAGCGCTGCTCTCGCACTCCTAGGCTCCCTGCGCTAAAAACCTCTATTGCGGTTTAGTAAAAGGGGACCTTAGTGTAAAATATAGACAGCAGATATAAATTCAGACACATTTTGATCACAAAATTTAAAATAAAATCATTTTCCCTACCTTGTCTGGTGATTTCATGAGTCTCTGGTTGCACTTTCTTCTTCTGACTGTGCATACAATCTTTCTTCCCTTCTTTTAGCCTGTATGCTTCTTCTCCTCCAGACCTCATTTCTTCCCCCAACTTTTCCTTCTTCTTCCCTGCCCTTTCTTTCTCTCTGCCTCCCTTTCATTTTTTTCTCTTTCTCTTCTTTCCTTCTGTCTCCCTGCCTGCCCTTTTTCTTTCTTTCTCCCTGCCCTCCCCCAAGCCACTGCCACTGCCATTGCCATCGGGGACCAGGACCCAAACGCTACCAATAACAGGCCCCAAGCTCTCCCTGCTTCGGCCAACCAGCATTCCTCTCCCTGACGTCAATTCTGCCATCGGGAAGAGGAAGGCTGATCAGCCCAAGATCGCGATCGACCTATTAGGGGAAATGCTGCCGGGTCCTGCCTTCGCGGAAACAGAAAGTAGGCAGGACCCGGCAGGAAGAAGAACAAATGCTTGTCTCCCGCTTAGCCCGTAGCGAACGCTTGCTTCAGGGCTCTCAACATGTGCGCGCCGGCTTCCCTTCTCCCCTCCCCCCCCCCGGACATAACTTCCGGTTTCGGAGGGAAGAGAAGAGAAGCCGGCACGCACATGTTGAGAGCCCTGAAGCAAGCGTTCGCTACGGGCTAATGCGGGAGACAAGCATTTGTTCTTCTTCCTGCCGGGTCCTGCCTACTTTCTGTTTCCGCGAAGGCAGGACCCGGTTTTTTGTTCAGCAGCGGCAGATGACAGCTGGGCGGATCGCCCAGCTAAAAGGCCCTAGGGAGAAAGAAAACTGGAGAGGAAGGCTGATCGGCCCGTAGATCAGGACGGCAACACGAGTCTATCACAGAGCCCGGGATAGGCTCCGCGATCGACTCGCGTTGCCTTCCTGAGCTACTGGTCGATCGCGATCGACGCGTTGGGCACCCCTGCTTTAGACCATTGGTTTTCATTGCAAAGCCTGTGCGCCAATGACGGCCTATGGAGTTCTTCTGGGTAGCCCGCACTGCAGTCTGTGCCCTGGTGGAATCCAATGCTTCTTCCCAGCACCTGCTCTTTCACTCTTTAGGCTGCTGGCAGCATTAGTGAGGTTAACGTGCTGCCTTCGGTGACCCAGAAGCTTTCCCTCTGCTGCTGCTTCCTGTCCTCACATAGGCGGGAAGCAGTAGCAGAGGGAAAGCATCCAAGACCACTGAAGACAGCATGTTTACCTTACTTATGCTGCCGGTGGCCCGAAAAGTGCAAGAGCAGCTGCGAGGAAGGAGAAAGGTGAGGAACTACCGGATTGCCTGGAGAAGGGGGATGCAGGGGGAGTCGTGGGGGTATCACAGGGGGATAGTTATTAAAAGGGATGCTGGACCATGGGGATGGGGAGGAAGAAAAGAAAGATGCCAGACCTTACTCCCCACTGCCCACCAACCTAGCCAGCAGATTATCCATTCCCCTAACTGTATTCATGACATCCTGTTTATCTGTCTTATCTGTTTAGATTGGAAGCTCTTTCGAGCAGCGACTGTTTACTTTGTGACTCTGTACAATGCTGCGTACATCTGGTAGTGCTGTAGAAATAATTAATAATATAGTAGATACCAGACCAGGGAGGGAAAGGAGGAGAGAGATTCCAGACCAAGAGAGGAAGAAGGAAGGAGAAGAGAGAGATACCAGATCACAAGAAGGGGGAAAGGAAAGGAGAGAGGTTGGACTAATAGAAGGGGAGAGGAGAGAGATGTCAGACTTCTGGAGGAGGGAGGGAAGAAGAGAGAGATGTGAGACCATAGAAGGGAGGAGGAGGGAAGGAAAGAGAGATTATCCCAGGACAAGCAGGCAGCATATTCTCACATGTGGGTGACGTCATCTACGGAGCCCCAGCGCGGACAGCTTTTCAAGCAAACTTGATTGAAGTTTCAAGTTTGCTACACTGCACCACGCATGTGCATGTCTTCTTGCCCACTAGAGGGCGCATTCCACCTCGTGGTCCTCAGTTCAGTTTTTTCCCCGGAGCCAGAAGCCCTGTGGAAATTGAGCTCTGCTCTTTTTTGCCTTCTGTCGCTGCGTCTGGTGAATTTTGATCGGTCGCTGTGCTGTACTTCGTTTATTTTTGTTGTTTTGATTGTTCGTTAAAAAAAAAAAAAAAGTTTATTTTGTTCGGCTCCGGGGGCTCCCGTGAGCCGCGGCCGCGACCGGCCTTGCTTTCGGCCGGGTCGGTTTTTCATGTCCCGTCCCTTGACGGGTTTCAAGAAGTGCACCCGGTGTGAGCGGTTACTTTCCATTACCGACCCACACCGGTGGTGCTTGCTCTGCTTGGGACCCGAGCATCCGACTGATTCTTGCGATCGGTGCTCCACCTTTCAGGCCAGAGCGCTCCGCCGACGCCGTGCCAGGATGGCGGAGCTCTTCGCGGTCGACTCCGCGCCGGGGAAGGCCTCGACGTCGGCTTCGGCCTCGGCCTTGACCTCGGCCTCGCCGCGTCCCTCGACATCGAAGCCTACGCCTCCGACGAAACCTGCCTCGGGTAAGTCCTCTCTTCCATCCCCGACTCCAGGGTCGACGAAGAAGCCATCTTCGGGCTCCTCGGCGGCGGGTGGGTCGTCCTCGGCCCCGCCAAGAACTACGGCCACTACTGCCCCGAGGGAATACTCGAGACCGAGGTCGCCCTCCAGGGAGCAGCCCACGGCCTCGGACCTGCCTACCATGGTGGGGATCCCGGCGTTCCAAGACTTGCTCCGAGCATTGATTGCCTCGGAGCTGTCTGGGGCCCTCGAGCATTTGCAGCAGGCTTCGGCCTCGACAGCTTCGGCCTCGGGGGCCCCGACCTCGGTGGCCTCGGTCTCGACTCCCACCGGGACGGCACAGACCTCGGCCCCGATCTTACCCTCGACTTCGGCCTCGGGGGCCCTGCCTGAGAGTAGCGTTAGGCCCCGTGACAGGGTGCGCAGGGTGAGACGGGTCTCCTCCTCCTCCTCTTCGAGGTCCTCCCGGGACTCCTCGCCCTCGGGTCGGCCTCGGGCGAGGCGTCATCCGAGGAAGCCTAAGCGCTCACGAGGTTCTCCTCGACGACGTGGTCGCTCCTCGCCGCTTGGGGGAGAGGCATTGCGGGTCTCGGAGCTCCGCCTCGATAACCCGAGGCTGCTCCGTTCCCCAGCGAGAGGGGGTTCGCGTGACTCCTCGCCAAAGAGGAGGGGACGTGCCTCGGTACCTCGGACACCTGGTACCTCGCCCAGGGGTTCTTCGGGATGTAAACGTTCTCCGACCCCCTCGGGGCCATTGGATCTGGCCTCTTGGGAATCCGGGTCCGGTAGGGAACCACGCTATTCCCACGAGGCTTCCCCCTTCTGTTCGCCGCCCGCCAGACCGTCCTCTTTTTCCAGTTTCGTGCAGGACATGGCACGTGCTTTGGGTCTGGACCTCATGGCGGGATCTCAATACACCAAAGAGTTCCTCGAGGAGCAGGACCTTCCCACTCCCCCGAGGGAAACTCCCCGACTTCCCTTGAATAAGGTCCTTCATCAGACCTTCCTTAAGAACCTGACTTCACCTCTTACGGTCACAGCGGTGCAGTCTAAGATGGAGTCCAAGTATAGGACTATTCCTCCCAAGGGATTCGATAAGGCTCAACTCTCCCACCAGTCTTTGCTTGTTGAGTCGGCGCTGAAAAAGTCACAACCCTCCAGAGTTTCTGCGGCGGTCCCGCCCGGCAGGGAGGGTCGGACCCTGGACAAGTTTGGTCGTCGCCTCTATTCGAATTCCCTTATGGCAACCAGAGTGCTCAATTATGCCTTTACATTCTCATCCTATTTACGGGGCATGGTGAATGACCTGCCTCAGTATCATGACGATCTACCAGATTCCCGTAGGGAAGGATTCGCCAGGTTTATGTCCAACCTGTCTCAATTGCGCCTGTACCTGTTTCACGCTGTGTACGACGCGTTTGAGCTGGTGTCGAGGGTGTCGGCATTCACTGTAGCTATGCGCCGACTAGCGTGGCTACGCACCCTCGATATGGATCCAAACCTGCAGGAACGCCTAGCGGATTTATCTTGCGTGGGTTCCGAGTTATTTGATGAATCCCTAGAGGCGGCGACCAAACGGTTGTCGGAGCAGGAGCGTTGGCCTCGTTGGTCCGTCCGAAATCTAGGGCCACGCCGCAGAAACCCTTCCGGCCTCCTCCGAGGAGTTATCCTCAGAAGTCGACGCCGGCCTTCTCTAGGCCTCCGCCACGGCGTCCACCTCAACAGGGAAGAGGGGGACAAACGAAACCTCCGGCGCAAGGTTCGTCCAAGCCAGCGCCGTCCTTTTGACGGGCTATGCGGATGGGGCTGGCCCCCCTCCGCGATCGCGCCGGTCCCCCTTCCCATAGGGGGTCGACTCCGGTCCTTTTATGCGGCTTGGACCGAGATAACATCCGACGCTTGGGTGCTCCGGACCGTCTCAGAGGGCTACTCTCTCAACTTTTGGTCTACGCCACCGGAACAGTCACCGGGGGCTTGCCCATACAATCGGACCCAGCTCCCTATTCTCATGGCCGAGGCCAGGGCCTTGTTGAGCCTTCGAGCGGTGGAACCTGTACCCCCCGATCAACGGGGGCGGGGGTTTTACTCCCGTTACTTTTTGGTCCCAAAAAAGACCGGGGACTTGCGCCCCATTCTAGACCTCAGAAAGCTCAACAAGTTCCTGGTCCGGGAGAAGTTCCGGATGTTGTCACTTCCGGTATTGTATCCTCTCTTGGAGGAAGGGGACTGGATGTGCTCCCTGGACCTGAAGGAAGCGTATACCCATGTTCCGGTGCATCCCACCTTCCGCAAATTCAGGTGGGCGAGCTACACCTACAGTACCGGGTCCTCCCCTTCGGCCTGGCTTCGTCCCCTCGAGTCTTCACGAAGTGTATGGTGGTAGTCGCTGCTGCCCTGAGGTCTCGGGGGCTTCAGGTCTTCCCATACCTGGACGATTGGCTGATCAAGGCCCCAACCATGGAGGGGGTTATCTCAGCGACCCGACAGTCTATCATCTTCCTTCAGCGACTGGGGTTCGAAGTGAACTTTCCCAAGTCACAGTTGTGCCCAACCCAATCACTTCAATTTATAGGCGCAGTGCTGGACACTGTTCGCCTTTGTTCGTTCCTCCCTCCTCCTCGGTTGGAGGCTTTGGTTCGGTTGAGCCGTCTGATTTCTCGGCTACCTGTGGTGTCGGCTCAGCGCATGATGATGCTTCTGGGCCACATGGCGTCTACGGTCCACGTCACTCCGTTCGCCAGACTGCACCTGAGAATTCCTCAGTGGACTCTGGCCTCTCAGTGGCGCCAGGATTGCGATCCTGTCTCTTGTCTCATAGCGGTGACTCCTTCTTTGAGACGATCGCTCCGTTGGTGGACCGACTCTTCGAATCTTTCCGGGGGTTTGCTCTTTCTCGTCCCTCCACATCGCAAGGTTCTGACCACGGACTCCTCGGAGTACGCGTGGGGGGCCCACCTCGAAGGTCTGCGGACCCAGGGCCTGTGGTCGGCGGAGGACCGACGCTGTCACATCAATGTGTTGGAGCTTCGGGCCATCTTTCTGGCGGCTCGCGCATTCTGCCACCTACTCCACGATCAGGTAGTCCTCGTGCGCACGGACAACCAGGTGGCCATGTATTATGTGAACAAGCAAGGCGGGACGGGCTCTTGGCCCCTTTGCCGGGAAGCTCTACGCCTTTGGGAATGGGCGATCTCCCAGAACATCTTTCTACAGGCGGTCTATATCCAGGGAGAACGGAACTGCTTGGCAGACAAACTCAGTCGGCTTCTCCAGCCGCACGAGTGGTCACTCAACTCCAGAGTCCTGCGCGAGGTCTTCGACCGCTGGGGGACTCCGCAGGTGGATCTGTTTGCCTCTCCGGAGACTCACAAACTACCCCTGTATTGTTCTCGGATGTATTCCCCGGACCGTCTAGAAGCAGATGCCTTTCTTCTCGACTGGGGAGGGAGGTTCCTTTATGCGTTTCCTCCTTTTCCCCTGATCTTGAGGACGTTGGTTCGTCTCAAATCATCCAGAGCAACTATGATTCTCATTGCGCCTCGCTGGCCTCGTCAACACTGGTTCTCCCTGGTTCTTCAACTCAGTGTCAGGGAGCCTCTGCTTCTGCCTGTGTTTCCCTCTCTGCTATATTCAGAGTCGGGGTTCGCTGTTGCATCCCAATCTTCAGTCGTTACACCTGACCGCTTGGTTCCTTTCCCCCTGACTTCGGTCCCGGTTTCTCAGTCGGTGAGGGAAGTGTTGGAAGCCTCGCGCAAGGTCTCGACCAGGCTTTGTTATTCCCAGAAATGGACCAGGTTTTCCTCCTGGTGTTCCTCGCTTCATCTGGAACCGGATTCGGTCCTGGTGTCTTCGGTGCTGGACTACTTGTTGCATCTATCTAATTCAGGCCTGAAGACGACATCCGTTCGGGTTCATCTCAGTGCCATTTCTGCTTTCCATCGTCACTTGGAAGGACGTTCTCTTTCACTTCATCCTCTGGTGACTCGTTTCATGAAGGGTCTAATCAATGATTGTCCCCCTCTGAAGCCTCCTCCCGTCGTTTGGGATTTGAATGTTGTCTTAGCTCAACTGATGAAACCTCCTTTTGAGCCTATCGACAAGTCTCTCCTGAAATTTCTTACTTGGAAAGTGGTATTATCCCAGGACAAGCAGGCAGCATATTCTTGACTGATGGGGTGACGGCACCGACGGAGCCCCGGTACGGACACTTTTAGAGTGATTGCACTCTAAGAACTTGGAAAGTTCTGGAGACCGCACCGCGCATGCGCGAGTGCCTTCCCGCCCGACCCCGACGCGCGGTCCCTCAGTTTCTTAGTTTCCGCGGAGCTAAGAAGTCGCATTTCAACGGCTGTTGAAATATTTTTTTCATTCGCCTTCCCGCTCGCGTAAACTTTTTCGGGTTCTTTTTGCCCTTCTCTTTTTTCTTTAAAAAAAAAAAAAAAACATTTTCTCTCGTTTTTGTCAAGTTTATTGATTTGACCCGGCGGGGCCTACTGCCATCATCGAGGCCTCGGCCTTCGATTTGGCAGAAGCCGTTTTTACGTTCATGCCCCCCCAGCCCGGGTTCAAGAAGTGCCAGCGGTGTGCACGGCCTATTTCCCTGACAGACCCGCACAACTGGTGCCTTCAGTGTCTGGGTCCGGAACATCAGGCCTCTACCTGCACCCGCTGCGCCACTTTGAAAAAGCGGACTCTCAAAAATCGTCAGATACAACAGAGACTGCTTTTCGGCACCGACATGTCCGACCCCGCGTCTTCGGCGCCGGCCTCGGTACCTGTTTCGTCGGCACCCACCTCTTCGACGCCACGCGAAACCGCGTCGGCGTCGCAGCATGCAGGTAAGCCGGCTAAGAAGCCTTCCCCGCTGGAACGTCCTCCGGTCTCCATTGCAGAGAGCCCAATCCTGCCGACCGTGAGGCGCCAGCGGAAGCGCTCCGCCCCTATTGAGGTGAGTCCCTCGACATCGGGCTCCTCATCTCCGGGGCGTCGAGCGGCACCGCAGGTACCGCAGAAGAAAAAAGCGGTACCGGTGCCCTCACTTGATGATCGCATTGCGGCCATCTTGCAGGTACAGCTGAAGGAACAGCTCAAACAACTCCTTCCAGCTCTCCTGACACCGAGCCCTCCGGTATCGGTCCCCACTAAGCAACCGGTACCGATCGTGGAACAGTCTGTAGTGTCACCATCCACTCCTTCGGTACCGGTACACTTGACCTCATCGGCATCGATGCCTGTCCTCGCACCGGAGCCGAGGTCTCATCATCAATCGGTACAGACATCGGCTCCGGTGCGACCGATAACATCGCCCGGTACCGCGTCGGTGAGGTCTGGTAAGTCGGTACAGAAGTCCCGACACCGAGAACCATCCACCCCTGAGTCTCGGGACCATGGTCCCCATGTTCGAGACCCTCATCTGTGGGGCGACTCTGAAGAACCTCTTCAGTCAGAAGGGGAGTGTTCATCGGAGGAAGACGAGCCTGTTCTGCAGGATATTTCCTCCAAACCTGATTCCACCTCTTTCTCTTCTTTTTTAAGAGATATGTGTGACTCTCTTTCTATTCCTTTGGAGGCTGAGTCTAAAAAGTCCAAAGCTTTTTTGGACGCTCTTGATTTTGACCAGCCTCCAAAGGAATTCTTGAAACTCCCTTTACATGACATCCTGAGGGAGACCTTTTACAAGAATCTGGAGACTCCTCTTACTATCCCGGGAGCCCCTCGCAAATTGGATTCCCTTTATAAAGTAATCCCTATTCCTGGTTTTGATAAACCACAGCTCTCTCATGAGTCTCTTCTTGTAGAATCCACCCTCAAGAAGTCCTTAGGAGCTAGTGTCTATGCCTCTGTCCCTCCTGGCAGAGAGGGTAAAGCCATGGACAAATTCGGTAAGCGACTTTACCAGAATGCGATGCTTGCTAATCGTTCTGGTAACTATGCTTTTCATTTTTCGTTTTATTTAAAGCATCTCCTTACCACCATGGCTTCCTTTGAGCAGTACCTTCCTGTGGGGAATCGTGAGGCTTTTCATCAGTGCTCTTCAGCTCTTTTCCAGCTCAGGAAATTCATGGTAAGATCTATATATGACACTTTTGAGCTTACCTCTAGAGCAACAGCCATATCTGTAGCCATGCGCCGTTTGGCTTGGCTCAGAGTTTCTGAGCTTGATGTTAATCATCAAGACCGGTTGGCTAATGCCCCATGTTTGGGGGATGAGCTGTTCGGAGATTCTATGGACTCAACGACCCAGAAGCTCTCGGCTCATGAAACCCGCTGGGATACCCTTCTTAAGACCAAGAAGAAACCTCCACCTTCTAGGCCATTCAGACAGCAAACGGCCTATCAGCGGCGTTTTGTGGCTCGCCCCTTGCAGCCTTCCACTCAGCAACCTAGGAGGCAGCGTCAACAGCAGCGGCAAACACCTAGACCTCAGCAGCAACAACCAGCTAAGCAGCCTCCTCCACAAAAATCGACCCAGCCCTTTTGACTTAATACTCGAGGGCATAGCCAGCGTTCAACCATCTCCTCTCCTCCCTCAACCGATAGGAGGACGACTATCTTTCTTTCTCAGCCGGTAGGAAGTTATCACTTCGGACCAGTGGGTCCTCAACATCATCCGCCACGGCTACTCTCTCAACTTTCACACCCTTCCGGGCCAAAGTCTACCAAAAGAGTCTGCTTTGCACACTCCTCAATCTGCCCTCCTTTGTCAGGAGGTTCAGTCCCTCCTACTTCTGAATGCCATAGAGGAAGTTCCTCTGGACCAAAGAGGGCAAGGATTCTACTCCCGGTATTTTCTAGTCCCCAAGAAAACAGGAGACCTCAGACCAATTCTAGATCTGCGAGATCTCAACAAATGTTTGGTCAAAGAAAAATTCAAGATGCTATCTCTAGCTACGCTTTATCCTCTCCTCGATCACAACGACTGGCTATGCTCTCTCGATCTCAAAGAGGCCTACACTCACATTCCAATTCATCCGGCCTCCAGACAGTACCTTCGCTTCATGATAAATCACTGTCATTACCAATACAGAGTGCTCCCCTTCGGTCTTGCCTCCTCTCCAAGAGTGTTCACAAAATGTCTGGTAGTGGTGGCAGCGTTTCTACGCTCCCACCACCTTCAGGTTTTTCCCTACCTGGACGATTGGTTAATCAAGGCCATTTCATCTCAGACTGTTCTTCGGGCCACCAACCAGACCATCTTTTTTCTACAACTTCTGGGGTTCGAAATCAATATACCCAAGTCTCACCTTCTCCCTACGCAGAGACTTCAATTCATTGGAGCGGTACTGGACACGGTCCAGATGAGAGCCTTCTTGCCGGACAACCGTCTTCACAACCTCCAATCGCTCTGTCAGCAGGTGCTCTCCCAGCACTCCATTTCGGCAAAGCAGATGATGATTCTCTTGGGTCACATGGCCTCCACAGTTCATGTCACACCCCTGGCACGGCTTCACCTGCGCACTCCCCAATGGACCCTGGCTCTCCAGTGGTCTCAAGCGACAGACTCTTGCTCACGACACATATCTGTGACATCGTCTCTTCGTCAGTCTCTGCAATGGTGGTTGATATCCTCAAATCTCTCCAGGGGCCTTCTGTTCCATCTGCCTCCTCATCATCTGATCATCACCACCGACGCCTCCCCTTATGCATGGGGAGCTCATCTGAACGAGTTCCAAACTCAGGGCCTTTGGACTCCTCAGGAAAAGAAGCATCACATCAATTTCCTGGAACTCAGGGCAATGTTCTATGCCCTCAAGGCCTTCCAACACCTTCTATTTCCTCAAGTCCTTCTAATTTGCACAGACAACCAGGTGGCTATGTACTACATCAACAAGCAAGGGGGAACGGGCTCTCGCCTCTTATGCCAGGAAGCCCAGAGAATCTGGTCTTGGGCATCCTCGCGCCGCCTATTCCTGAAAGCGATTTATATTCAGGGAGAACAGAACTACTTAGCGGACAAGCTCAGCAGAGTTCTCCAACCCCACGAATGGACTCTCGACCCATCGACTCTACAGTCCATCTTTGCACAATGGGGCACTCCTCAGGTGGACCTTTTTGCAGCTCCTCACAATCATCAGTTGCCCCAATTCTGCTCCAGACTTTACTCTCCTCACCGTCTGGCAGCGGATGCATTTCTTCTGGATTGGTCCAATCTGTTCCTTTATGCTTTCCCTCCTCTGCCTCTCATGCTTCGGACATTGTTCAAACTAAAGAGGGAACGGGCCACCATGATCCTGATTGCTCCACGGTGGCCCAGACAACATTGGTTCTCCCTTCTACTTCAACTCAGTTCCAGGGATCCATTTCTACTTCCACTGTTTCCATCTCTGCTTACACAGGATCAGGAAACCCTCCTCCATCCCAACCTGCAGTCTCTACACCTGACAGCTTGGTATCTCTCGGGCTGACTTCAACTGATCTTTTGCTGTCTCAGCCTGTTCGCTCCATCCTGGACGCCTCCAGGAAACCAGCCACTCTACAATGTTACCATCAAAAGTGGACGAGATTTTCTTCTTGGTGTCTCCTACATCATCATGACCCCAAGTCTCTTGCAGTGGAACCTCTATTGGATTATCTGCTTTCTCTGTCTACTTCTGGTCTCAAGTCTACTTCCATCAGAGTTCATCTCAGTGCCATTACGGCCTTTCATGAGCCGGTCCAGGGGAAACTCCTTTCAGCTCATCCCCTGGTCTCCAGATTCATGCGAGGTCTTTTCAATCTGAAACCACCTCTCAAAGCACCTCCGGTGATCTGGGATCTGAACGTGGTTCTTTCCGCCTTGATGAAGCCTCCATTCGAACCCTTGGCTACTACCTCTTTCAAGTTTCTCACTTGGAAGGTACTTTTTCTTATTGCTCTCACCTCTGCCAGGAGGGTCAGTGAGCTACATGCACTAGTTTCTGATCCACCTTTCACTGTCTTTCATCACGACAAGGTGGTTCTACGTACACATCCAAAGTTTCTCCCTAAGGTTGTTTCTGAGTTCCATCTCAACCAATCTATTGTTCTCCCTGTTTTTTTCCCTAAACCTCACTCCCATCCCGGAGAACAGGCTCTTCATACTTTGGACTGTAAGCGGGCTTTAGCTTTCTATTTAGACCGCACTAAGCCCCACAGATCATCTCCCCAACTTTTTCTGTCCTATGATCCGAATAAATTGGGACGTCCTGTTTCTAAGCGTACGCTATCTAATTGGCTTGCTGCGTGCATTTCATTCTGCTATGCTCAGTCCGGACTGACACTGGAAGGTTCTGTCACGGCACATAGAATTAGAGCTATGGCAGCATCTGTAGCTTTCCTTCGTTCCACGCCCATTGAGGAAATCTGCAAAGCTGCTACGTGGTCCTCAGTCCATACTTTTACATCTCATTACTGTCTGGATGCTTTCTCCAGACGGGATGGACATTTCGGCCAATCTGTTTTACAAAATTTGTTTTCCTAATGGCCAACCTTCCCTCCATCCCTCTTTTTATTAGCTTGGAGGTCACCCATCAGTCAAGAATATGCTGCCTGCTTGTCCTGGGATAAAGCACAGTTACTTACCGTAACAGGTGTTATCCAGGGACAGCAGGCAGATATTCTTGCGTCCCACCCACCTCCCCGGGTTGGCTTCTTAGCTGGCTTATCTTAACTGAGGGACCGCGCGTCGGGGTCGGGCGGGAAGGCACTCGCGCATGCGCGGTGCGGTCTCCAGAACTTTCCAAGTTCTTAGAGTGCAATCACTCTAAAAGTGTCCGTACCGGGGCTCCGTCGGTGCCGTCACCCCATCAGTCAAGAATATCTGCCTGCTGTCCCTGGATAACACCTGTTACGGTAAGTAACTGTGCTTTTCTGATTGCCCTCACATCTGCTCGACGGATTAGTGAGCTGCAAGCTTTGGTTGCGGACCCGCCTTTTACTGTATTTCATCATGACAAGGTGGTTCTCCGCACCCATCCTAAATTTTTACCTAAAGTTGTGTCTGATTTCCACCTCAATCAGTCCATTGTCCTTCCTGTGTTCTTCCCTAAGCCCCACTCCCATCCTGGCGAGACGGCGCTCCACACGCTTGACTGTAAGAGGGCGTTGGCATTTTATCTCCAACGTACCAGGTCCCATCGGAAGGTTCCTCAATTGTTTTTGTCCTTTGATCCTAATCGTTTAGGACACCCTGTTTCCAAGCGCACCTTGTCCAACTGGTTGGCTGCTTGTATTTCTTTTTGCTACGCTCAGGCTGGTCTTACGCTCCCGGGGCGAGTCACGGGGCATAAGGTCCGGGCGATGGCTGCTTCGGTTGCTTTCCTCCGATCCACTCCTATGGAGGACATATGTAAAGCTGCCACTTGGTCTTCGGTTCATACGTTCACCTCCCACTATTGCCTGGACACTTTGTCCAGAAATGACGGCCGGTTTGGCCAGTCGGTGTTACGTAATCTGTTTTCCTAAATTGCCATCCTCCCACCTGCCCTTTTTTTTTGGTTGGCTTGGAGGTCACCCACATGTGAGAATATGCTGCCTGCTTGTCCTGGGATAACTTACCGTAACAGGTGTTATCCAGGGACAGCAGGCAGATATTCTCACAACCCGCCCGCCTCCCCGGGGATGGCTTCTTTGCTAATTATGGAACTGAGGACCACGAGGTGGGATGCGCTCTCTAGTGGGCAAGAAGGCATGCACATGCGTGGTGCAGTGTAGCAAACTTGAAACTTCAATCAAGTTTGCTTGAAAAGCTGTCCGCGCTGGGGCTCCGTAGATGACGTCACCCACATGTGAGAATATCTGCCTGCTGTCCCTGGATAACACCTGTTACGGTAAGTAACTGTGCTTTCCAGACCACAGGAGGGGTGAGGGAAGAAGAGAGAGGGAAAGGAAGGAGGAGTGAGATATTCCAGACTTAAGTGGGGGAGGGGGAAGGGGAAGAAGGACTTAGGTAGGAGAGGGAGAAAGAAGGAGCATGCAGTCCATTTTCATAAATTTAGGTATTTTGTGCCAAACCACAAAGAGGGAGCAGGGAGAGGAGAAAAATGTAAGACCATCAGATAGAGAGAGAAAGGGAGATGCTGCATAGGGATAGAAAAGAAGGGGAAAGAGAGGGAGGAGATGGTGCACAGGGATTAAAGGTGTGGGGGAGGGAAGACAGATGTAAAAAAAATGTTTAAGAAAAGATACGAATAGGGGAGAAGAAAGATACAGGAGATAGTACACATGAATGGAGGGGAGGGGATGGGTAGCGAGAGGGAAGAGATGTGCTTGTGGATAGATGGGAAGGAAAGACATGGAAAAGTAGAAAGATTTGAGAAGGAAGCAGAAAAATTGAAGAAAGTTGAATATTAAAAATTAATGCCAAAGATGGATGTAGCCACCAAATGATGAATAATTTTAATAAATATATACACCGGAACAATCTCCAATTAGATATCTTATTACCACATATTCCGGATAAGACTAACTTTTATGGCCTCAGCCCCGCCACTCCACCACTATTGAAAATTTTCTAGGGTGAAGAATTACGTGGGATCTCATCATCAGCCGTAAACATATACATTTCATTTCATTCTCACAATAAATACTTAAATTTATGTTAGTGTTTTTAGTAATAATAGTGCGTAAAAGATTCATAAATATGTAAATTTGTTTTAAATATATATATATATATATATATATAGCCACTTATCTTAGCAGCTGTTTTGGCCTGGGAGGATCAGACCCAACATGTTTCGCACTGTGTGCTTTATCAAGGGTCTCCCTACGAATCAAAAATAGAATACAAAATTCAGTTCATTCCTATACCCAATATATTATAACATTTTAAACAAACATGTCACCCTTTTTCCTTACCATGGCTGGCGCTGTCATCCGACTTACTAATGATTCTCCCAAGCAAGATGGCACCAGCATTTCTTACTCTTAATTATATAGAACAATCACAGCTGACTTTCCCTGCACCCCATTGGGGAAGAGCCTAACCAATCAGAGATGTCCACTCAATTTCAGCATTTAAACCTTTCAGTTCAACAGTGTCAAGTTTAAAGATATATCACTGTTCTTTTTCATTAAAAATTTTTTCTAAATTACCACCCACCCGCCCTTGTTCTACCATATCTATCACATGGCATCGTAGCTCCTCAATTTTATGCTTCTTCAGGATCCAATGCTGCACCATAGGAGCTTGTAACACATGATTTAGTAGCCGTGATTTATGCTCATTTAATCTAATCTTTACAAGGGGGTATAACGCTAAAAGACACCCAGGATAGGAAGATTGAAGCTTCACTAAAAATGTCCTTTGGAGTAGCAACACTTACTTTACAAGCAGCTGTATGCATTTCCTATGCTGCACGGGCATGTCTACAATGGACTCAATGTATGGCAGATAAGATGATGGAGACAGGGGTTTCTCTCCCATCCGACTTTGCAGATATGGAAATGGGTCTAGCATATTTGACGGATGCCCTCAATGATATTATTCACGCTTTGGCAAATGTCTCTTTTGGTAGTCTCTCGCAGATCATTGTGGCTCCGTAACTGGGTGGCGGATGCGGCTTTCAAACTTAGGCTTGTGAGGTTTCCTTTTAAAGGTGATTTGTTTGGAGAAGATTTAGACAAATTGGTGAAAGATTTTGATGATACCAAAATGCAGAGGTTTCCGGACGATAAGCCTAAGGCACCTTTGAAGGTCTTATCTGCCAGACCTCGCTTCCACAATGTTAAAAGATATAGGCCCGGAAAGCCATCCTTTACACCTTTTAACAGTTCTTTCTATAATTATAGGCCTAGGTTTCCACAAAAGAATTCCTTTTGTCCTACAAAACCCCAAACTGCTCAACCAGCCCGTACCCCAGCCTTACATAATTCCCAATGATGGGATGTCGGCTCCCTCTGTCGTAACCATAGGGCAGGGGTGCCCAAAAGGTCAATCACGAAGGCAACGCGAGTCGATCGCAGAGCCCATCCCAGGCTCCGTGATAGACTCGCATTGCCTTCCTTTCTAACTGCTTCTCAACCCTGTAAAGAGGACGCTGAAGCGCCGGGCCGACCAACGTTCCTCACTCGATGTCAATTCTGACGTTGGAGAGGAAGTTCCGGGCCAGCCAATCGCTTCCTGGCTGGCCTGGAACTTCCTCTCCAACATTAGAATTGAAATCAGGTGGGGAAGGTTGGTCAGCCCGGCGCTTCAGAGTCCTCTTTACGGCGGCGGCGGCCTGTTCCCTGATGGCGGCGGGGATGGCTTGGGGAGAGCAGGGAGACAGAAAGACAGACAGGGAGACAGACAAAAAGGGGGCATGGAGAGAGAAAGACAGGGAGACAGACAGAAAGGGCATGGAGAGAGAAAGACAGACATACAGAAAGAAAGGGGGGCAGAGAGATAGAAAGAAAGATGGAGAGAAAGAAAGAAAGGGGAGGAGGGCAGGAAGAGAGGAAGAAAAAGTTGGGGGGAGGGAATGAGGTCTGGAAGAGAGGAAGCATACAGAAGGTTGAAAGAAGGGAAGAAATATTGGATGCATAGTCAGAAGAAGAAAGTGCAACCAGAGACTGATGAAATCACCAGACAACAAAGGTAGGAAAAATGATTTTATTTTCAATTTAGTGATCAAAATGTGTCCGTTTTGAGAATTTTTATCTGCTGTCTATATTTTGCACTATGGCCCCCCTTTTACTAAACCGCAATAGTGTTTTTTAGAGCAGGGAGCCTATGAGCATTGAGAGCAGCGTGGGGCATTCAGCGCAGCTCCCTGCGCTTAAAAACACTTTTGCGGTTTAGTAAAAAGGGAGGGGGTATATTTGTCTATTTTTTGTATAGTTGTTACTGAGGTGACATTGCATAAAGTCATCTGCCTTGACCACTTTGAAAACCCGCAGAATATAAATGCTTTGTGTTTCTGTTTTTTTTTAAATTTTATTATTGATAGATCATTTTGACTTGGTCATTTTAAAAGTAGCTCGCAAGCTCAAAAAGTGTGGGCACCCCTGCCATAGGGGATCAGCTGTCTTCATTTTTGACAGAATGAGCCAAGATAATGTCCGATCAGTGGGTATTGGACATTATTTGAGAAGGTTAAAAATTAGAATTTTCCTCTCCTGTCGCAGATTCTTTTTTGGTATCCTCTTGCACAGGGGCAGCCAAGAGAGAATCAGTACAGATCACCCTTCAAGTTTTTTTGGAGCTTGGTGCCGTAATTACAGTTCCTCCGGAAGAAAGGGGACAGGGAAGATATTCCATTTACTTCATAGAAACATAGAAAGTGACGGCAGAAAAGGGCCAAGGCCCATCGAGTCTGCCCACTCCATTGACCCACCCACCTAGTTAATTGCTCTCTGATGACCTTTTCCCTCGAAGAGATCCGACATGAGCATCCCAAATGATCTTAAAAACTTGCACGCTGCTGGCCTCAACCACCTGTACTGGGAGCCTATTCCAGCTGTCCACCACTCTTTCAGTGAAGAAGTACTTCCTGGTGTTGCCATGAAACTTCCTGCCCTTTATTTTCAGCGGGTGTCCTCTTGTGGCTGAGGGTCCCCTAAGAAGGAAAACATTATCTTCTACCTTGATGCGACCAGTGACATACTTAAACGTCTCAATCATGTCCCCTCTCTCTCTACGTTCCTCGAGAGAGTATAGCCGCAATTTGTTCAGCCTTTCTTCATATGATAGATCTTTGACCATCTTGGTGGCCATTCGCTGTACCGACTCAATTCTCAGCACATCTTTGCGGTAATGTGGCCTCCAGAATTGTACGCAGTACTCCAGATGAGGCCTCACCATGGTTCTGTACAAAGGCATTAGGACGTCGGGCTTCCGACTAACAAAACTTCTCCGGATACAACCCAGCATTTGCCTAGCCTTAGATGAGGCCTTCTCCACTTGTTTGGCCGTTTTCATGTCATCGCTGATGATCACCTCCAAATCCCGTTCTGCGGCAGACCTTGCTAAGGTTTCTCCATTCAATGTGTACGTTCTGCACAGATTATTGTTGCTAAGGTGCATGACCTTGCATTTGTTAGCGTTGAAGCTAAGCTGCCAGGTCGAGGACCACTGTTCCAACAAAAGCAGGTCTTGCGTCATGCTGTCGGACAGATTGCCGTTACTCACAATATTACATAGTTTGGCATCATCAGCGAATAATGTTATTTTACCTTGAAGTCCTTGAGTCATGTCTCTTACAAATATGTTGAACAGGATCGGGCCCAAGACCGAGCCCTGCGGCACCCCACTGGCTACCTCCGATGTTTTAGAGATGGTACCATTAACAACCACCCTCTGAAGTCTACCACTCAGCCAATCGTGAACCCATGCTGTAAGTGTTTCACCTAATCCCATCAATTTCATTTTGCTCAATAGCCTGCGGTGGGGGACGCTATCAAAAGCTTTGCTGAAGTCCAAGTACACGACATCTAGGGACTCTCCCAAGTCCAGTTTCCTTGTTACCCAGTCAAAGAAACTGATAAGATTGGATTGACAGACCTACCCTTGGTGAATCCATGTTGGTGGGGATCGCATAGTTCCTCCTCGTCTAGTATCATGTCCAACTTGCGTTTGATGAGTGTCTCCATGAGTTTACTCACTACCAATGTGAGACTTACCAGTCTGTAATTCGCAGCCTCTGTCCTGCAACCTTTTTTGTGCAGAGGAACGACGTTAGCTGTTTTCCAGTCCAAGGGGACTATTCCCGCTCACAGGGACAGATTGAAGAGTACGGATAAAGGTTCTGCCAGGACGTCCCTGAGCTCACTGAGCACCTTGGGATGTAGATTGTCCGGGCCCATGGCTTTGTTCACCTTGAGTCTTGATAATTCGTCGTAGACGTCTCCGGAATTAAACTCAAAATCCCGAAATGGGTCTTCTGAACTTTGCTTTACCTGCAACTGTGGACCAGACCCCGGTGCCTCACAGGTGAAGACCGAGCAGAAGTATTCATAGTGCCCAAAAAGGGGGGTTTGGTCAGACCAGTTTTGGATCTCAAGAGAGCCAATCAATTTCTAAATGTCAGGCATTTCCGTATGGAAACAGTGAGGTCAGTCATAGCGGCAGTTCAACCGGGGAATTCTTTATGGCACTCAACCTCAAGGAAGTGTATCTACACATTCCCATATGGCCACCACATCGGAGGTATCTTCGCTTTGCCGTCCTTGGCCAGCGCTATCAGTTTCGAGCCATGCCATTTGACCTAGCCACGGCTCCACAGATGTTCTCATAGGTCATGGTAGTAGTGGCGGCTTTTCTTCGCAAGGAAGGGATTCAAGTACATCCTTACTGGTTGATTCGGGTGTCTTCCAGACAGGAAAAATTGTCAATAACCCAAAGGATGATCTCCCTTCTTCAATCTTTAGGGTGGGTCATCAACTTTCAAAAGAGCTCTCTTGCACCGTCCCAATCATTGGAACATCTTGGGGTGCTGTTTGACACGAAGGTGGGGAAGGTGTTTCTACCCAGAGACCAGGGAGAGAAGTTACAGAGGAGAAGTTACAGTCTCAAGTTTGCCTACTTCTACAGTTGCCCAGATCGAGAGTGTGGGATTATGTGTAAGTGCTAGGATCAATGGTAGCAGCACTGGAAGTGTTGCTTTAGGTGCGCTTTCACATGAGACCACTGCAACAGTCACTTCTCTCCTGGTGGTCCCTAGTGTCTCAGAATTACAATCGTCATCTACAATGTACTCCTCAAGCATCGCTCAGCATGAATTGGTGGCTCAGTGATCTCAATCTGTTCAAAGGCATGCCTCTGGCAACACCGGACTGGATTATAGTTACCACAGATGCCAATCTGTTGGGATGGGGGGCTCACTGCCTTCAATCCTTAGCGCAGGGAGTCTGGTCTCCGGAGGAGACTCAGTGGTCCATCAATCTTCTAGAATTGAGAGCGACCAGGCTAGTGCTTCAGGCATTCCAGACCATGATTCAGGGCCGACCGACGAGGGTTTTTTCGGACAGTATCACAGCAGTGTCATATATCAACAGGCAGGGAGGTACCTGAAGTCCTCAGTTGGCAAACGAAGCAATGCTTCTGCTTCAATGGGCAGAAATTCATCTTCCTCTACATCGGTGGCTCACATTGCGGGTCAAGCCAATGTTCAGGCAGACTTCCTCAGCAGAAATCTTCTAGATCCCGGAGAATGGGAACTCTCCAATCAGGCGTTTGACCTCATTGTGCAAAGATGGGGGGGTCACCCGGAAATAGACCTTATGGCCTCATCTCAAAATGCAAAGCTTCCTCTTTTCTTATGCAGAAACAGGGAGCAGACGTCAGAAGGGGTAGATGCGTTAGCTCTTGCATGGCCTCTGACTTGTCTCCTTTATTTGTTTCCTCCTTGGCTAATGATAGGTTGTGTGTTACATCGCATAGCTCATTTTCAGGACACGGTGATCCTGATAGCTCCGGATTGACTGCGTTGTCCATGATATGTGGACCTGATAAGTCTGTCGATGGGCAAACGGTTGACATTTCCGGTGACTCCGGATTTACTAACCCAGGGTCCGATCAACATGGAAATTCTGTCCCACTTTGGTCTTATGGCCTGGCTCTTGAAAGGTCGCAACGGAGATGTAGGGGATATTCGGAGCAGGTTATTTCCACTCTTCTTCAAGCAAAAAAGAGATCTACCTCTGCCTCGTTTGCTAGAGTCTGGAGGACTTTTGATTCTTGGTGTGCTGCTCAGGGTCTTTTGCCCTTCCAGGCTTCTCACTCTAACATTCTTTCTTTTCTTCAGGATGGAGTAATCAAGGGGTTGGCATATAATTCCCTTAAAGTTCAAGTAGCTGCTATTGCTTTTTATAGGGGCCGCATGGCTCATTCTTCCCTTGCGTCACACCCTGATGTAGTTTGATTTCTCAAAGTTGTGCAACATATTCGTCCACCTATTAAAAAGCCTTGTCCAGAGTGGAGTCTTAAAGTAGTTTTTGGGGGTGGGGGGGAGGGCGGTTACAAAAGCCTCCATTTGAGCCTTTGTCAAAAGCAACTCTGAAGGATGTGATGTTGAAAGCGGTCTTTCTTGTAGCAGTGACAGTGAGTTGCAGGCGTTATCCTGTAGAGATCCTTTTTTCTGAATTTCAAATTCAGGTGTGTCTGTTAGGACTGTACCATCGTTTCTTCCTAAAGTGGTAGCCAACCTTTCATGTTAACCAGTCTCTCTTCCTTCCAGCTTTCAGGGAGGAAGACTGGGGGGGAGCGAGTCTCTTCACTGCGTTTCCTAATTTTGCGTAGGATTCTTCTACACTATCTGAAGGTTACTAACGACTTTTGACGTTCAGATCACTTCTTTGTGTTATTCGCGGGCCGCAACAAAGCTTCCATTAACATAAGAACATAAGCAATGCCTCTGCTGGGTCAGACCTGAGGTCCATCTTGCCCAGCAGTCCGCTCACGCGGCGGCCCAACAGATCCAGGACCTGAGCAGTAATCCTCTATTTATACCCTTCTATTCCCTTTTCCAGCAGGAAAATGTCCAATCCTCTCTTAAATCCCAGTACTGTATTCTGCCCTATAACGTCCTCCGGAAGCGCATTCCAAGTGTCCACCACACGTTGGGTAAAGAAGAACTTCCTAGCATTTGTATTGAATCTGTCCCCTTTCAACTTTTCCGAATGGCCTCTTGTTCTTTTATTTTTTGAAAGTTTGAAGAATCTGTCCCTTTCTACTCTCTCTATGCCCCTCATGATCTTATAAGTCTCTATCATATCCCCTCTAAGTCTCCTCTTCTCCAGGGAAAAGAGACCCAGTTTCTCCAATCTCTCAGCGTATGAAAGGTTTTCCATCCCTTTTATCAGACGTGTCGCTCTTCTCTGAACTCTCTCGAGTAACGCCATATCCTTCTTAAGGTATGGCGACCAAAACTGGACACAGTATTCCAGGTGTGGGCGCACCATCGCCCGATACAGCGGCAGGATAACTTCTTTCGTCCTGGCTGTAATACCCTTCTTGATTATACCTAGCATTCTATTCGCTCTCTTAGCGGCTGCTGCGCACTGTGCATTCAGCTTTATTGACCTGTCCACCATTACCCCCAAGTCCCTCTCTTGGGTGCTCTCATTCAATAACATCCCTCCCATCGTATAGTTGTACCTCAGGTTTCTGCTTCCCACATGCAATACTTTACATTTCTCAACGTTGAACTTCATTTGCCATTTTGTCGCCCATTCTCCTAGTTTGTTCAAGTCCCTTTGCAATTCCTCACAGTCCTCTTTAGTCCGAGCTCCCCTAAATAGTTTGGTGTCATCTGCAAATTTTATTATCTCACACTTCGTCCCTATTTCTAGATCATTTATGAATATATTAAATAACAGCGGCCCGAGCATCGAGCCCTGCGGAACACCACTCGTGACCCTCCTCCAATCAGAGTAGTGTCCCTTCAACCCTACCCTTTGTTTCCTACCTGCCAACCAGTTTCTGATCCATCTATGTACGTCTCCGTCCACCCCATGGTTCTTCAGTTTCCGGAGTAATCGTTCATGAGGCACCTTGTCAAAAGCTTTTTGGAAATCAAGGTATATGATGTCTATGGGGTCACCTCTGTCCATCTGTTTGTTAATTCCTTCGAAGAAGTGTAGTAAGTTGGTTAGGCACGATCTCCCCCTGCAGAAACCATGTTGGCTGGTTGTCAGAAGTTTGTTTCTTTCCAAGTGATCATCGATGTTTTCTTTTATCAGTGCTTCCGCCATTTTTCCGGGAACTGAGGTCAGACTCACCGGTCTGTAGTTTCCCGGGTCACCTCTTGATCCCTTTTTAAAGATGGGCGTGATGTTGGCCATCTTCCAATCCTCGATGGGTCAAAGAAACCATTGCTTCCGCTTACTTGACTTCAGGCAAGCGGTTGCCGGAGGAACTTCATGCTCATTCCACTAGAGCGAAGGCCACTCTTTGGGCTGAGTCCAGAGGTTTTTCCTTGGAGGAGATTTGTCGTGCGGCTACTTGGTCTTCTAGGAATACTTTTTTTAGGCATTACCGGTTGGATGTGGCAGCGTGTGCGGAGACTGCTTTTGTGCTTCGGTTATTGCGAATGCGGTGTTCGCTTCCCACCCAGATTGAGGATTGCTTTGCTACATCCCACTAGTCTCTGGATTCAGCTGCTGCTGTTGCTAAGGAAGGAAAAATTATGTTCTTACCTGTTAATTTTCTTTCCTTTAGACGCAGCAGATGAATCCAGAGCCCCACCCTTTCTGGATAAGTTTTGTTATAGTTGGTACTTGTATTCTGTATTATTACCTTTGCAATTTATTATGGGAAAGAAGTTTTTTACATGTTAACCATATTTCTGGTTCCGGATGCTTGGGCAAGGAGCAATACTGAAGATACAGGGAGCATGCCAGCCAATAGGACCACCTGTTAATCAGTTTCTCTATCTCCACCTGCTAGTAGATTTGTGCTATCCCACTAGTCTCTGGATTCATCTACGTCTAAAGGAAAGAAAATTAACAGGTAAGAACATAATTTTTCCGTAATGGAAAATGATGGTAATAGGCTCCATGTAGGAATTTGAGAGGGATGGGATGAAATTTTCAGAAATAGAAGGTATTTTTTAAACTCTGTATAATAATTCATATATTTGAGAACAGTAATAAGAGCACATGATATCCAGTGGTTTCTTTAGTACACCATCACATCATGTTAGATAAGAACTACATAGTTTACCAATAAATCCAGAATTAAACTCTCTACCTCCTCCTCTTACCTCATACCTTCCCCCTCCTCTTCCATCCTGAGTTTTCATTATACTCTTTCTGACTTATAGCATTGGAGGAAAGATAAACCTTTTCAAATGTGGTTATTCAATTATGCCATATAGCAATTAGTCTAGACCAGTGGTATCAAACTCAAACCTTTTACAGAGCCGAATTTTGGATTTGTAGATACTTGAAGGGCCTCAGAAAAAAATAGTTAATGTCCTGTTAAAGAAATGACAGTTTTGTATGTGGTAAAACTCTTTATGGTTTATAAATATTTCTTTTTAGCTAAGTCTTAATAATTATGTTGTAATTTATAGCTAAAGAGACATATGATCAAGAAACTGTTTTATTTCACTTTTGTGATTATGGTAAACATACTGAGGGCATCAAAATAGTCCCTGGCGGGCTGCGTATGACCCCCCTGGGCCACAAGTTTGAGCCCACTGGTCTAGACCTACAATATACAGTACATTCCACAACTCTTGTGTTTTAAACCATTTGCATAGATGCAGTCATTCAATTCTACCACATCATTACTACAGTAGAGCCTCAATTATCTGACTTAAACAGGACTGACAAGTTGTTGGAAAATCGAAGGGTCAGATAATACAGAAAAAGTGGATGAAGGATAAAATAGAAGTACCTGTATATTGAATGCATGTTTGAAAAGAGGAAGCAATAAAGTGAAAAGAAGAAGCAATAAAGATGATTTTAAAATGTAATGTGCTTAAGAATCTTACTCACTGAGAATTCAGGATTTTTGTTTCAATCTGTTTTTTATTTGTCCTAAATCTACTGTATGCTTTAGATTTATTAGTAACTGTGCAGGTGAGCTGCCACAAGAGCTTTCCACTGGATCCTCTACAGCTTATCTTGTGCGTTCTTTCCTCGCAACAAAAATGGAGTTCTTTTCTAGCTGTGGACATTTTATTTGTTTTGTGAACCACTATAATTTCCTTGTGCAATCTTTTTCAGTAGATTTGTGGGGAGTGTGTGGCACAGTCGGTAGAGCTACAGCCACAGCACCCAGAGGTTGTGGGTTCAAATCTGATGCTGCTCCTTTTGCCCCTTGGCAAGTCACTTAATCCCCTATTGCCCCAGGTACATTAGAGAGAGTGTGAGCCTACCAGGACAGATAGGGAAAAATGCTTGAGTACCTGAATGTAAAACACATAGGCTATAAATGGTATATAAATACTAGAAATATATAAAATAAATATCAAATTTTAATTAAATGATAACATGGGCATGGCTAAATATAGGCACATAGATGCTGAGTTACACTAGTATTCTATAAAAGATTCTTGGCATCCACCTGCACTCTACTAAACTACATCCCCAAATACAACTACATGCAGGCTGCTTTGAGGTGTAAGGATTTTGTGGAGCAGATTATTTCTATTCTTCTTCAGACAGTTCAGACATCTTCATCTGTGGCTTATGATGGCGTTTGGAGGGTTTTCGATTCTTGGGTAGTTCTCAAGTTGTCACTCTTCCAGACTTTTTTTGTCCTGTATTCTTCCTTTTTTGCACAAGGGTGTAGCCAAGGGCTTACTGTTTAATTCCTTTCAGCTTTAAATTGCAATCATGGCTTGTTACAAGAGCCAGGTATCTCAGCCTGATATACAGTGGAACCTTGGTTTACGAGCATAATTCGTTCCAGAAGCATGTTCGTAAACCAAATTGCTCGTATATCAAAGCAAGTTTCCCCATAGGAAGTAAGGGAAACTGCTTTGATTGGTTCCACCTCCTCTCCCCCCCCCCCCCGAGGCTACCGGCGCTGCTCTATTCTCTTGAGGAATCCGACGCTGTTCCAAACCCCTCCCCGTGATCCGGCTTCCCCCCCTGCGAACCAGCATCCTCCCCCCACTCGCATTGCCCCCCCTCCACCGTGATCCTACTTCCCCCCCCCCGAGCATGTCAATGACACTTCCTTTACCCGACTTGGCACCAGTGCCTGTGCCCGAAGATCCTCCCTCTTCTGGCGTGGCCTGGGCTGGGCGGTGCGTTGGAGATCCTCTCTTTTCTGGTCTGGGCTGGACTGGCTTTGAGCATTTGCGCATGCTCAAAGCCTTCTGGTCTTGCTCTCTCCGAGATTGAGAGCGAGATCAGAAGGCTTTGAGCATGCGCAAATGCTCAAAGCCAGTCCAGCCCAGACCAGAAGAGGGAGGATCTCCGACGCACCGCACAGCCCAGGCCGCGCCAGAAGAGGGAGGATTTTCGGGCACCGGCACTGGTGCCAAGACGGGTAAAGGAAGTGTCATTGACGTGCTCGGGGGGGGGAAAGTATGATCGCGGTGGAGGGGGGCAACGCAAGTGGGGGGGATGCCGGATCGCTGGGGGGGATGCCGGATCGTGGGGGGGGCGCTCGTACAGCGAGGCAAGCTCGGTTTACGAGGCACCAAGTTTGCAAATGTTTTGCTCGTCTTGCAAAACACTCGCAAACCGGTGCACTCGTAAACCGAGATACCACTGTAGTTCTGTTCCTAAAAAGGAGTGCACCATATTTGTATATCTGTTAAGAAGCCCTATCCGAAGTACAGTCTTAAGGTAGTTCTTGGGAGTTTACAGAAGGCTCCATTTGAACCTTTCTCTAATGAGGATATAAAGGATGTGATGTTGCTAAAGGTGTTTCTTGTGGCCATGGCTTCTCATTTGCAGCACTTGTCCTGCAGGGATTCTTTTTTTGGGAATTACGGATTCTAGGCTGTCAGTTCAGGCAGTACCATAGTTTCTTCCTAAGGTGGTGTCATTATTTCTCCTCAGCCGCTCTCACTTTTCCTTCCTGCTTTCTAGGAGGAAGAATGGGGAGGCGTGTTTTTATTCACTGCGTTTCTTAGAAATGTGTAACATGCTTCTATGCTATTTGTAGGTTGTTAACGACTTTAGACGTTTAGATCACCTGTTTGTATTATTCAAGGGACGTGACAAGGGTATGGTAGTGTCCAAAGCCTACATCGCTCAATGGCTCAAGGAGGCCATTGTTTCCACTTACTGGTTGGCAGGGAAGTGATTGACGGTAGATGTTCATAACCATAGGCAGGAGGTTACCTAAGATGGCGGCGTGAGCTCAGCAGGGAGACGCCGACACAGATCTTTTGGGGGAATTTTTCTCCTTTGCCTGATGGTGAAGAGGAAATCAAAGGTCCGGGTGTTCCCGGACGAATCAACTATTGCACAGACCGAGCCGATGGATTCCTTTGTCGAGCATAGCTCCCGAACTGTACATCCAGAGGATCAAACCTCGGCTGGAGAGGGCGCGCAAGTTGAGGCGCGCGAGTTCTCCTTTGAGGGAGCCACTCTTTCCCCGGACGAGCGAAGCCCCATGACTCGTCCTATTGCATCGGAGGAGCTTGTGTTGGCTGAACCGATCCAGGACGTCCACCTGCTGGCCCAACAGGACAGATTCTCTGCCCATGGACGGAAGCAGGAGGAGTCTTCTTTAACACCACGGCAGCCGGAGGGGAGTATAGAACAAGCTCAGGAAACCTCAGTGATTTCTACAGCGGCAAAAGGTACTGTTTTTCTCACTACAGGGTCCAGAACTGAGATTGCCCTTCTGACTAGACCTAAGGACTTTAATATGGAATCATTGTGGGAGGCGATATCCAGTCTACAAATTTCTTTGGACAATCAAATTGAACAACTTTCATCAAGGTGTACCATGATGCTTTCTGAAAATTCAAAACTTAAGACTAAAGTATTAAGTTTGGAAAATAAAGCGGACAATGTGGATACCAGGATAAAGTCTTTGGAGGCCCAGGCATTGACTTGGATTAAAGATAGTGCAAGTTTGCACTTTAAACAAGAAATGGTTGAAAATTCCATCAGGAGATGTACTCTCTGGATCATTAATTTTCCTAAAATATTTCTGATAACTGCTTTAAGAATGTTTAAAAGATATTTGAATGAAGTTCTTAAGGTACCAGAGACCTCATACCCACCTATCTCCAAAATATATTATTTACCTAGACGAATTAAAGCTCAAAGCCCAAACCAGCAGAATTTATCTGCTGATAGTTTGGACTTATCTAAATTCTTGGAGAAGTCGGATATGGAGGTCCAGACCTCAGCTACATTATTGGTACAATTTGCTATAGATTTAGATAGGGATTGGATGCTTAAGTTGTTTTTCAAATATAAGGATGTTCCCTTTTTGACTAACGTTATAAGAATGTATCCAGATGTGTCTCGTCCCACTCAAAGGCGAAGGAAACAATTCTTGATTTTGAGGCTGAAGGTCATTCAGTTGGGAGCAACCTTTGTTTTCAGATATCCCTGTAAGTGTGTTATGCTTTATAAAGGGAATAGAAGATATGTATTTTATGAGCCGCAGCAACTATCTAAATTTATTTCCTCTAAAGTACAATTTGTAGAAGCTTCCTGAGTTATTCCATTAAGTCAGCTCGAAAGAAAGAAAGGTTTAGGATTTGTATCGCCACATCTTTAATTTTCCTTTAATATTTATTGCTTCATTTTATTTCAGCTCAATTTCAGCTCCTTCTTCATATGTATAGTGGACTAACTACAATCTGTATAATTTCTCATTTGCCTGTAATTTGAAATATTTTGAAAAAATTTTTTTTTTTTTAAAAATTGTCAATTGTTAAAACTGAATAAAGAATTAAATTTTAAAAAAAGATGTTTATAACCATTCAAACAGAGCGATGACTACTTTTTGGACTCAGTCCAGAGGTTTTTCCTTAGAGGAGATTTGTCATGTGGCTACTTTGTCTTCCTAGAATTTCTTCTCTAAATATTACCAGGGGATGTGGTACCATGTGCGGAAGTTGCGTTTGAGCTTCGGTTATTACGGAGACACCGTTTGTTTCCCACCCAGATTGAGGATTGCTTTGCTATATCCCACTAGTCTCTTGATTCATCTGCTGCTGTTCCTAAGGAAGGAAAAACTATGTTCTTACCTGTTAATTTTCTTTCCTTTAGACGCAGCAGATGAATCCAGAGCCCCACCCTTTCTGGATGTTGTCTGTTGGTTTATATTTTGCAATATCAGAAGTTTTGTTATAGTTGGTACTTGTATTCTGTATTATTATCTTTGAAACTTGAGTATAGGAAAGAAGTTTTTTACATGCTAAGCATATTACTGGTTCCGGATGCTTGGGCAAGGAACAATACTGAAGATACAGGGGATGTGCCAGCCAATAGGACTACCTGTTAATCAGTTTCTCTATCTCCACCTGCTGTTAGATGTGTGCTATCCCACTAGTCTCTGGATTCATCTGCTGCGTTTAAAGGAAAGAAAATTAACAGGTAGGAACATAATTTTTACATAATGGTAGGACAGAAAATAAAAATAAAAGGAAACACACTGGAAGCGATACTTCTGCTTGAGCATTTCGGTCAGATTAGGGGTTTCTAGAAAAGGCTAAAGAAAATAAATGAGCTTTCAGAAAGGCCCAAAATCTTAGATGGGGAAACTCTGCTCTAAATTCTTCTTGCAGAGAATTCCACAGCGAAGGTATGGTAAAGAAGAAAGCTGAGTGTCTGGTTGATTCAAAGCGAGGATAATGAATGGAGGGAATGGGTAATTGGCTACTAGTGGAAGAACGGAAAGTATACAAAGGTCGGTATGGGACAATGAAAGTTGAAAGATAAGGTGGGATTGCAGAGTGTAAAATCTTGTGTCACAGTATCTTATGCTGGATCCATAAAGGCATTGGAAGCCAGTGATATTGCTTCAGGGATGGGTTGACATGGTTGGAACAATGGTTGGATGGTTGGAACAATGAATTGTTGTGAATGAGTAAGGATTGTGAATAGATGTGTTCTGGACAGATTGAAGTTTCTTTAAAAGGTAGGATAGAAGGCCAGAACAAATGTTTTTCCTATAATCCAATTTGCAAGAGAAGGGGATAAAGAAGTGTAGCACAAGCTTTATCATCAAGATACGGGTGTAATGTGCAAATAGTATGCAGGGAAAAGAAACAGGATCTTGTGGAAGAGGAAACCTGGGAAATAAAGAAGAGATTTGTATCAAGAATTACATCTAAGTATTTTAAGGATGCTATCAACTATAGAGGGGATGAGGGCGTCAGGCCTGATGAGATTCTAATCCAAGCAGAGTAGGGATTCTAATCCAAGCAGAGGGGATAGGATTGAGGAGGCATGTGGTTTTCCTGGAGGAGTCGTAAATTTTGGTGAAAGATGTTAGAGAGGGCAATGCACAAAAAAAATCCTTTATTAAAATTGTAGTAATGTACTTGATTTGATGTGTATTGTATTTTTTTTCTTATAAGCTTTGAAAGTAACTTTTGGTGTCTTGATTGTAGGATATCTATAATGATCCCATCATTTACATCACTGAAAATGGATTTGCTCAAAGTGACCCTGCTTCACTCGAGGATACTCTGCGATGGGAGTACTTCAGGCAGATACTGCTGGAGATCTTAAAAGGTGCAATTAAAAGTGGTAGAAAATTAATTATCCAAACTTAATTAGCATCCTTTCTCCTAGATATATTTCTGTATTCTGTCAAGCCCAGATGATTTTTAAATTACATATCAATCGGAAAATAAAAAAAGTGATGTGAAATTTCTAAGTAGTAGGGTAACTATGCATTTGAATTTTGCTAGTTAATATATGTGTAATTAAGATTAGAATACTGGCAACATTTTTAATAGTGCCTTTATATATATAATTTTGTAATATAAGAATATCTTCACCACCTTACTAATATTTTTTTTAATTTATTTATTGAATGCACATACATAGAAGCAATTTTATGCATTTTACAAATTAAGTATACACCATAACAGACACCAATGATATCATAAAGGGGTCCTTTTACTAAGGTGTGTTAACCGATTTACTGCGCGCTAATTGATTTAACGCACGTTAACAATTAGCGCGCTAACATGCCCATTATATTCTATGGACGCTGTAGCATTTAGCACATGCTAAATCGGTTAGCGCGCCTTAGTAAAAGGACCCCAAAATAAAAACTAAACATCTACTTTACCCCCTCCTTTATAAAGAAAGCCACGCTAGTGTTTTTAGCGCCAGCCGCTGCATTAACAGCTCTGACGCTCATAGAATTCCTATGAGAATCTGAGCTGTTACCGCCGTGGCTTGTGCTAAAAATGCTAGTGCAGTTTTGTAAAGGAGGGGGTTAAAAAACTAATTTAAAAAAATCACAGATATCTTCACAATATAAGGTAATATACGTATAGAATAAAACAAACAAAGGAAATAAGGTACTATAATAACCATTTTTATTGGACTAACTCAATGCATTTTATAATGAGCTTTCAAAGGTAATCCTTTCAGATCAGAGATTTCCTTTATTTTTTGTTTTATTTCTATATATTATCTTGAAAAGTGGACTAACATGGCCACCACACTATTTCACAATATAAAAATCAATTTAGTTAAATGCCTCATAAAAATAACAAAAAGGCTTTCAGGCGACTTCTGAACAATCACTCATCAGCTTCAGCTTTAATAGTTTCAGTTAACATATTCTAGACTAGAGGCAAGGAGTCACAATAGAGAAGGGCTATAGATGTTGTTCACCATCAGTTTTGTTAAAGGTACAGTAAACAGGTCAGCAAAGCTTGAGCACAAAACATATGCAGGATGATACAATTCAAAAACTTCTTTAAATAATCTGGGGCATTTAAAAGGTCCCTGAGAATTCTGAAGACAAACCAACAGATTTTAAATCTTATTCTTTCTACTACAGACAAATAAAGCAGTGAACAACGTAGTCAATGTGCTTACACAACTTAATTGAGTAATTGTCCTAATCAATGCTGATAATTGGCAATTGTGTTAGGTGTCATCGACCGTATTCTTGTCCTAGCAACTTGATGAAAATCATCAAGTTTTCATGGCAGAATACTGAAGTATATTGTCAGGCTTTCTGCGTAGTATAAATTTTATGTTGTCACCATTGTTGCATCAAATATGATCCTCCGCCTCCAACACTGCCCATCTTCTGCTGCCCAGAAATGTGATACATTGTTATTTGGACGTCTTCACTGAAACCTGTCAACCTTGAGAGGCCCTTCTGATAGTGAAACTACCAATGGCACAGATTTCAGCTTCACAGATGCATGAAAGCCCCAGTGGCACAACAAGCCCAAGTACCATGACTGGGGAATTGGCAATTAACATCTCATAATTGATGCTATTGGCATTAATTAAAAGTTATGTTTACCACTTGAAAAATGCTATTCTATAAAAAGTATGCGCCAGTTGCAGTGCATGAATTTGAAAATAGGCATAGTGGCCAAGGGTGGATGATAGGTGTTCCTAAAAGTTATGTGCATTGTTACATAACTATAAAATGTTGACTCAGATATACAAATAATTGATAAATTGGTAGAAATACATCAAGCCCAGTAGCCCATTCTCACGGTGGCCAATCCAGGTCACTAGTACCTGGCCAGAACCCAAGTTATAGCAATATTCCATGCTACCAATACAGGGCAAGCAGTGGCTTCCCCCATGTCTTTCTCAATAACAGACTATGGACTTTTCCTCCAAGAACTTGTCCAAACCTTTCTAAAACCAGCTACGCTATCCACTCTTACCACATCTTCTGGCAATGTGTTCCAGAGCTTAACTATTCTCTGACTGAAAAAAAATTTCCTCCTATTGATTTTAAAAGTATTTCCCTGTAACTTCATCGAGTGTCCCCTAGTCTTTGTAATTTTTAATGGAGTGAAAAATCAATCCACTTGTACCCGTTCTATTCCACTCAGGATTTTGTAGACTTCAATCATATCTCCCCTCAGCTGTATCTTTTCTAAGATGAAGAGCCCTAACTATTTTAGTCTTTCCTCATACGAGAGGAGTTCCATCCCCTTTACCATCTTGTTCGCTCTTCTTTGAACCTTTTCTAGCACCACTATATCTTTCTTCAGATAAGGAGACCAGAACTGAACACAATACTCCAGATGAGGTTGCACCATGGAGCAGTACAGGGGCATTATAACATTCTTAGTCTTGTTAACCATCCCTTTTTTAATAATTGCTAGCATCCTGTTTGCTTTTTTGGCTGCCGCTGCACATTGGGCGGAAGGTTTCATCGTATTGTCTAGGATTACACCTAGATCCTTTTCTTGGATGCTGACAGTAATCCCAGGTGAATGGTCCAACAGATAGTTAGGTTAATCAGAAATCATTGTCAAAGGGATACTGGAAATTCTCCCTCTTTTCTTCTCCAATCTCTCACACCCCAATCACCTTAATCATCATTGTTTCAAACAGTTTACTGGGACATACAATATTTTCTATATTTAGAATAGGGGTGTCCAACCTACAGCCCAAGGGCCGCATACGGCCCCGTGAAGTATTTTGTGCGGCCCTGATCGAGTGCGATGCAGTGGTTTCCTCTGCTGCCCTGGGTGTTTACTGTCTTGCCTGCTCCCTCCTCTGTCTTGCTGCAGCGTTTGTGCGGCCCCAGAAACATTTTTTTCAGCCAATGCGGCCCAGGGAAGCCAAAAGGTTGGACACTCCTGATTTAGAATAAGACTCCAACCTATTAAAAACCCTCTCTGCAACACCCCTTCTCTTCTCTGTCTGGAACATCATCCCTCCCCTCTCTCTCTTTCCTCTGGTCTCTGTAAGGCAGATAAACTGTCTTTTCTCTGTCATTAATTGTAATGCTTGATGTATCGTTATAAAATTCTGCTTTTCTGTAATATTAAGCTTATTTCTGCACAGTATATATATTCTTTATGCAAGCACTCTTAGTTGTCTTTGTCAGTAATTTTACTTCCTACTGAATCTTCAACGAGGGTATCGAACCCGGGACCTGGCAAATTGTAAGGCCGCTTCAACATTACCCCTCCAAAACCACTTTAGGATTCTTTGTGCACCTTTCATTGAAATGTCATCACATTATAGATGTTTGTACAGTCGTGGCACTTAACAAAAAAGTTATATGCTGATGCTCTCTGGATATCTGTCCATCACTGTGACCAAGATGGTTGCATTATGTTTTCCTATTAAGAGTCTCAAGAATTCAGATTTTCCTCAGGGAAAATATTTGTAAGATGACTATAGGCAAGACTTTTATATATTCCAACATAAGATGCTATTAGTGCACTTGGAAGAAAAAGACCAACTGTGCTAATGTGCAAGGTGTGGAAGTGTTGCCTCGGGTGATATAGTCAGGATGTTGAAATAGCATGAACAAAGAAAGAAAAAACAGGTAAGAATAATGGATATGGGATTTTTTTCAGCTCAGTACTACTGCTATAGTTAGTTAAATTGACTATCCAGCCATAAACCCCGATTTTCACGATTGAATATCTCAGTCAGTGCAAATCAATTCTGGCTGAAACTTAATAAACATGCTGTCAGTACAGAGATGATTGCTTTGTATTTTGTACCAACAATGATTTAGAATACTTCAAGTTATATTTTAGTTAGTGACAAAGCATACAATTTAGGCCCAGCTACAGACTTTATTGTACAAAATATTTACCAAAGGATGTCTTGATAAAAAAAGTCAGAACCATAAGGGATATAAAATGTTGATTACCATATATGCTTAAATACAAACCGATCCAAATATAAACCAAAGTAACCTTCCCCCCCCTCCAAAAAAAAGAGGGAATAAGGTTGGCTTGAATATAAACCGAGGGCTTACCTCCAAGTACAGTAATGCTCACTCTCCATTCTTCCCCTCCCCCATAAAAACGTGTCTTCCCTGAAGTGTCCTGTCCTGGCCCACTCCAGGCTCAGCCTCAGCTCTAGCCGGGCAGCCTCAGCCTAGCAGCCCCAGTCTGGCATTCCCCAGGCTTATCCTCAGCCCTAGCCTGGTGCCCCCAGCCAGGTAGCTCCAGTCTCAGCCTGGCAGCCACAGCTTGGCAGCCAAAGATCCAGCCATTGCAGCCCAGCCATTGCAGGTCTCCCGTGGGACCTGCTTTAAACCCTGGTGGTCTAGCAGTCAGCTGGGACAGGTGCGATCTCTTCCAAGCGCTATCCCAGCTGGCTCTGCTCCACCCCGTCTCACTCTCGCTCCTTGGACCCCTTCACAGCCTACCTTTGACACCCTGATGGTGAAGAGGTGACTTGGGGCAGGAGCGCTGCTCCTTCACTCCTGCCTCATTCAGACTCACTGTTGAAAATGGCTGCTGCGAGTTCCCATAGCAACCTCGTTGCAGCCATTTTCAACAGCAAGTCTGCACTAGAGAGCTGCACGGGAACGGGGACAACGAGAATCCCGCGGGGATCCCGCGGGTTCCCCCTTAGGGTCACGGGGATCCCGTGGGGACGCCCCCTAGGGTCGTGGGGATCCCTGCAGGATTCCGATGTACTCGAGCCGCGAGGCTCGTCTTCTTTTCTCTACTTGTCCTGCTGCAGCACACAGCTGACTGGAAGTCTTCCACAATGTCAGCGCTGACGTCGGAGGGAGGGCTTAAACAAAGCCCTTCCTCCCTCCGACGTCAGCGCTGACATCGGGAAGACTTCCGGTCGGCTGTGTGCTGCGGCAGGGCAGGTAGGAAAAACTCAAGGCAGTGGCATACCAAGGGGGGGGGGGGCGGTCCACCCCAGGGCAGCCTTAGGGGGGGTGCAGAGCCGGCCAGATACCCTTACTTTCGTGGCGCTTTCCCCCGACCGGCAACAGGCCCGGTCCGATAAACCTCCCTGCCCTGTAGCCGCGAATCTAAATTATCTTCTTACAGCAGCTGGATTCAGGGCAGGGAGGTTTGTCGGACCGGGCCTGTTTTGTTGTCAGTCAGGCGGGGAAGCGCCACGAAGATAAGGGGCAGGGAGGGAGGAAAGGTGGACTGGAGAGGAAAAGACGCTTAAGGGAAATGGATAAAACTGAGGGGGGAAAAGGACGCTGAAAGCACTGGGGATGACAGAGGGGGGAGAAGGATGCTGAAAGGACATGGGGAAGACGGTGGGTGGGGGAGAAGGACGCTGAAAGGACATGGGGAAGACAGAGGAGGGAGAAGGATACTGAAAGCACATGGGGAAAACAGAGGGAGGAGAAGGACGCTGACAGGACATGGGGAAGATGGGGAGAAGGACGCTGAAAGGAAACGGGGAAGAGAGATTAGAAACATAGAAAATGACGGCAGAAAAGGGCTATAGCCCACCAAGTCTGCCCATTTCAAGTATCCACCCCCCTAAATTCACTCCCTTAGCGATCCCACGTGAATATCCCATTTTCTCTTAAAATCTGTCACGCTGCTAGCCTCAATCACCTGCAGTGGGAGTTTGTTCCAATGATCCACTACTCTTTCAGTGAAGAAGTACTTTCTGGAGTCGCTATGAAACTTCCCTCCCCTAATTTTCAGCGGATGCCCTCTGGTGGTCGAGGGTCCCATGAGACAGAAGATATCATCTTCCGACTCGATACGTCTCGTGATGTACTTAAACGTTTCAATCATATCTCCCCTCTCTCTTCGTTCCTCCAGTGAGTCCAGCTGCAATTTTTTCAGTCTTTCCTCATACGTAAAATCCTTGAGCCCCAAGACCATCCTGGTGGCCATTCGCTGAACCGACTCGATCCTCAGCATGTCCTTCCGGTAGTGTGGTCTCCAGAATTGAACGCAATACTCCAAATGAGGCCTCACCATGGATCTGTATAACGGCATCATAACTTCAGGTCTCCTGCTGACAAAACCTCTACGGATACAACTCATCATTTTCTTGCCCTGGAGGAAGCCTTCTCCACTTGATTGGCGGCCTTCATGTCATCACTAATGATCACCCCTAGATCACGTTCCGCCGTGGTCCTGACCAAGGTCTCACCATTTAGTACATAAGTTCTGCATGGGTTTCTCTTACCCAGGTGCATTATTTTACACTTTTTAGTACTGAAGCCCAGCTGCCAAGTTGCTGACCATCGTTCCAGTAGTAGTAGGTCCTGCGTCATATTATCAGGTAAAATGCTTTTACTTACTATGTTGCAAAGTTTGGCGTCATCGGCGAACAGTGATACCCTTCCACTAAGACCTTGCGTCATGTCTCTTATGAATAAGTTGAATAGAATTGGGCCCAAGACCGAGCCCTGCGGCACTCCACTGATCACTTCTGAAGTTTTGGATGGGGTACCGTTTACCACTACTCTCTGAAGTCTACCGCTCAGCCAATCCTCAACCCATGTAGTTAGAGTGTCCCCTAATCCTATCGATTGGGGCAAAGACGCTGGCAGGGAAGAAGACAGAGATGCCAAACTGTGGGGGGAGCGGAGGGAAGAAGATGGGTGCCAGACCAATTTGGAAGGGGGGAGAAAGGGAGAGGCACAGTAACAGAGCAAATGGAAGACGCAGAGAGAAGAGAGATAGTGGATGGAAGGAATATAGTAATATAGTAAGTGAATGCAGTTTACAGAATTATATGGCGCAGGACCTGCTTACACTGGAAAGTTGGTCCTCAACCTGGCAGCTAGGCTTCAATGCTAAGAAATGTAAGGTCATGCACCTCGGAAGCGGAAATCCATGCAGGACGTACTTCTTGAACGGAGAAACTTTAACTAGGACTTCAGCAGAACGAGATTTAGGAGTAATCATCAGTGCAGACATGAAAACTGCCAATCAAGTGGAGAAGGCTTCATCTAAGGCAAGGCAGATATTGGGTTGTATCAATAGAAGTTTCGTCAGCCGAAAGCCTGAAGTCATAATGCCATTGTACAGGGCCATGGTGAGACCTCATCTGGAGTACTGTGTGCAATTCTGGAGGCCACATTACAGTAAAGATGTGCGCAGAATTGAATCGGTTCAACGGACGGCCACCAGGATGATCTCGGGGCTCAAGGGTCTCTCGTACGAAGAGAGACTGAACAAATTGCAGCTCTACACTCTTGAGGAACGTAGGGAGAGGGGAGACATGATCGAAACATTTAAGTACCTCACGGGACGTGTCGAAGTGGAAGATGATATTTTCTTTCTCAAAGGACCCTCGGCCACAAGAGGGCACCCGCTCAAACTCAGGGGCGGAAAATTTCATGGCAACACCAGAAAGTATTTCTTCACAGAGAGAGTGGTTGATCATTGGAACAAGCTTCCAGTGCAGGTGATCGAGGCAGACAGCGTGCCAGACTTTAAGCATAAATGGGATACCCATGTGAGATCCCTACGAGGGTCAAGATAAGGAAATTGGGTCATTAGGGCATAGACAGGGGGTGGGTAAGCAGAGTGGGCAGACTTGATGGGCTGTAGCCCTTTTCTGCCGTCATCTTCTATGTTTCTATGTTTCTATGTAACATGAGGAAAGCAGAAACCAGGCAACAAAGGTAGGAAAAAAATTATATTTCTTTTTTTTTTTTTCCTTCAGGATAAAGTAGAATATTAGTTGTGTTGATAAAAATTTATAAACATTAGAGGCTCTGGTAGAAACCCGTTTACAAAGTATATATTCTTCCCAATTAATATTTCCAAATTAATAAACTCTCTTTGCTTATTTGTAAATGGGTTTCTACCAGAGCCTTTAATTCAGTAGCATAATTAAATGAAATAACTATTTCTGAAGTTTATAGGGACAGGCAGGGCCGGAGGGGATTCCTCGCGGGGACGGGTGGGGACAGAGGGGATTCCTCACGGGGACGGGTGGGGACGGGTGGGATTCCTCACGGGTACGGGTGGGATTTCTGTCCCCGTGCAACTCTCTAGTCTGTACGGGGCAGGAGCATAGGAGCAACGTTCCTGTCTTGGTTCACCTTTGGACCACCAGCCCATTAAAGGTTGGCTGGAAGGGTCTGAGGGAGGGAGAGAGGCGGAGTAGAGCAGAGACAGTCTGGACAGGACTCGAGAGGGATCACTCCTGTCCTAGCTGACCGCTAGACCACCAGGGTTTAAGGCAGGCCCTCGGGAAGCCTGCAGTAGGCCTGAGAGGGAGACGGATTGTTGCAGATCTGCAGAGAACTTGACTATAAATTGAGACCCTCATTTTGGGTCACAAAAATCTCGGTGTGTATATATATACACAGCTTTCTCATCAGTCCCTCCTGGTCGAATCCTCGCTCAAGCGGTCTCATCCTGGCCAGGTCTATGCTTCCGTGCCTCCGGGTCGCGAGGGCAGAACCATGGATAAGTTTGGGCGACGCATCTATCAGAATTCGATGATGGCGTCTAGAGTCCTGAATTACAACTTCCACTTTGCAACCTACTTGGAATTTTTTCTGCCTGTGCTTCGAAAGTTCACTCCATACATCGAGTCCCAGGCTAGGTTTGAGTTTGAGGAAGTGGTTGCTTCGTTGTCCCAACTCCGGCTTCAGTTGATGCAATCTGCCTATGATGCGTTCGAGCTCTCAGCCCAAGCGGCGGCTTGCTCGGTGGCGATGCGCCGGTTGGCCTGGTTGCGGACCATTGATATGGACCCGAATCTTCAGGACCGCCTGGCGAACGTCCCGTGTGCTGGGGCGGATCTTTTTGACGAATCCATCGAGACTGTCACGAAGAAATTGTCTGACCACGAAAAGTTCTTCCAATCTATCCTTCGGCCGAAGCCTAAGCCTCAGCAGTCTCGACCTTCTCGTCCACCGTTGATTTATCAGAGGCGTTATCAGCCGAGGCAAACTCCTCCTGCGAGGCAACCGGCGAAGCGTCAGCCTCCCCAGAAGGGTCAGCCTAAGTCTCAGTCGCCTGCTGTCCCTAAGACCACTCAGCCTTTTTGACTGTGTCGTCGAGGGCATAACCAACTTCGTTCTGCCTCCCCCTGTTTTTCCCATCGGAGGGCGTCTCCATCATTTTTATCATCGCTGGGAGACCATAACAACCGACCTCTGGGTCCTTACTATCATCAGGGAGGGATACTCTCTTCATTTCCATCGGGTCCCTCTGGACCACCCTCCAAGAGAGTATCCTTCCAACTTGAATCAGACCGCCCTTCTTCTTCAGGAAGCTCAGGCTTTGCTCCGGCTTCACGCTGTGGAGCCGGTTCCTATGGACCAACTGAACCAGGGGTTTTACTCTCGGTACTTCCTTGTTCCGAAGAAGACGGGCGATCTGCGACCCATTTTGGACCTCAGGGTCCTCAACAAATTCCTTGTCAAAGAGAGGTTTCGCATGCTGACGCTTGCTTCTCTCTACCCCCTCCTCGAGCAGAACGACTGGTTATGCTCTCTGGATCTCAAGGAGGCCTACACTCATATCCCCATTCATCCGGCCTCTCGCAAATTCCTCAGATTTCGGGTGGGACATCTCCATCTGCAGTACCGAGTGCTTCCATTCGGCCTGTCTTCGTCTCCCAGATTCTTCACGAAGTGTCTGGTGGTGGTGGCTGCAGCACTCAGGAACCAGGGTCTTCAGGTATTCCCCTACCTCGACGACTGGCTGATCAAGGCTCCCTCGGCCTCGGGGGTCCTCTCGGCGACCCTGTCCACGATTCTGTTCCTGCAGAGTTTGGGATTCGAGATCAACTTTCCCAAGTCTCATCTACAGCCGACCCAGTCTCTGCCCTTCATCGGGGCTATCCTGGATACCATTCGTCTCAGAGCATTCCTTCCTCCTCAGCGCATGGATGCTCTTCTTCATCTCTGCCAGTCTGTGTCTTCTCGCCAGACCATCTCGGCGAGACACATGATGGTCCTCCTGGGCCACATGGCCTCTACAGTTCATGTGACGCCGTTTGCCAGACTCCACCTCAGAATTCCTCAGTGGACCCTGGCATCTCAGTGGACTCAGGTGTCGGATCCGTTGACGCGACACATCACAGTCACTCCTGCTCTTCGGCAGTCTCTGCTCTGGTGGATGACCTCTTCGAATCTATCCAGAGGTTTGCTGTTTCATTCTCCTCCCCACCAGAAGGTTCTCACAACCGATTCCTCGATCTATGCCTGGGGAGCGCATCTGGATGTGCTTCGCACTCAGGGATTCTGGACCTGTGCGGACCGACTCCATCAAATCAATCTTCTGGAGCTCAGAGCCATCTTCAATGCTCTTCAAGCTTTTCAACATCTGCTGCACGACATGGTGGTCCTCATTCGCACCGACAATCAGGTCGCCATGTATTATGTCAACAAGCAAGGGGTCACGGGCTCGGCCTCCCTCTGCCAGGAAGCTCTCAGAGTCTGGGATTGGGCGGTTCGCCACAACACCTTCCTCAAAGCTGTCTACATTCAGGGGAAGGAAATGTCTTGGCGGACAAGCTGAGTCGGCTTCTCCAGCCTCACGAATGGACCCTCCATTCCATGCCCTTTCATCAGATCTTTGCTCAGTGCAGCTCCCCACAACTTCAAACTGCCTCTTTTTTGCTCCAGGATCTACACTCCTCATCGTCTCGAGGCGGATGCCTTTCTACTGGATTGGGGGAATCGCTTCCTGTATGCGTTCCTCCCATTTCCTCTCATTCAAAAGACTCTGGTCAAGTTGAGATCGGACCATGCCACCATGATTCTGATTGCTCCTCGGTGGCCCAGACAACCTTGGTTCTCCCTTCTACTTCAACTCAGCAGCAGGGAGCCGGTCCTTCTTCCAGTGTTTCCTTCACTGCTTACTCAACATCAAGGTTCACTGCTTCATCCCAACCTGCAGTCTCTCCATCTGACAGCTTGGTTCCTCTCAACGTAACCCCTCACCAGTTTTCTCAGGCGGTGAGGGAGGTCTTGGAGGCTTCCAGGAAGCCTGCTACTCGTCAATGCTACTCCCAGAAGTGGTCTAGATTTTCTTCTTGGTGTGTTTCCAATTCTAAGGAGCCTCAACGAGCCTCTCTTTCCTCTGTATTGGTCTATCTTCTATACCTGTCTCAGTCTGGTCTCAAGTCGACATCTATACGAGTCCACCTGAGTGCTATTGCGGCTTTCCATCAGCCTCTACAAGGGAAACCTCTCTCTTCTCATCCTGTGGTTTCCAGATTTATGAAAGGACTTTTTCATGTCAATCCTCCTCTCAAACCGCCTCCAGTGGTTTGGGATCTAAATGTTGTCCTTTCTCAGCTTATGAAACCTCCTTTTGAGCCTCTGAGCAAGGCTCCCCGAAAGGTTCTCACTTGGAAAGTGGTTTTTCTGGTGGCCCTCACATCTGCTCGCAGGGTCAGTGAGCTTCAGGCCTTAGTGGCGGACCCACCTTTCACAGTATTCCATCATGACAAGGTGGTCCTCCGCACTCATCCGAAATTCCTGCCTAAAGTGGTCTCTGAATTTCATCTCAACCAATCCATTGTGCTTCCAGTGTTTTTTCCAAAGCCTCATTCTCACCCTGGAGAATCAGCTCTACACTCTCTAGACTGTAAGCGTGCTTTGGCTTTCTACTTGGATCGCACCAAACCACACAGAACTGCTCCTCAACTTTTCGTCTCCTTTGATCCAAACAAGTTGGGACGACCTGTATCGAAGCGCACCATCTCCAATTGGATGGCGGCTTGTATCTCTTTCTGCTATGCCCAGGCTGGATTACCCCTTCCCTGTAAGGTCACGGCCCATAGGGTCAGAGCAATGGCAGCCTCTGTAGTCTTCCTCAGATCGACACCGATTGAGGAGATTTGTAAGGCTGCCACTTGGTCCTCGGTTCATACATTCACCTCTCATTATTGTCTGGATACTTTCTCCAGACGGGATGGACAGTTTGGCCAAACTGTGTTACAAAATTTGTTCTCCTAAGTTGCCAACTCTCCCTCCATCCCATTGAGGTTAGCTTGGAGGTCACCCACTAGTGAGAATACCTGCCTGCTTGTCCTGGGATAAAGCAATGTTACTTACCGTAACAGTTGTTATCCAGGGACAGCAGGAAGCTATTCTCACGTCCCACCCACCTCCCCTGGGTTGGCTTCTCTGCTAGCTACCTGAACTGAGGAGACACGCCCGGAGCATCGGGCGGGAAGGCACTGGCGCATGCGCGGTGCGGGCATCTCAAAACTTCTGAGTTTCTTCAAGCAAGACATGCTTGCAAGATGTCCATATCGGGGCTCTGTCGGATGACATCACCCACTAGTGAGAATAGCTGCCTGCTGTCCCTGGATAACAACTGTTACGGTAAGTAACATTGCTTTATTGGTAACTCTGTTAATTTATCAATAAATTTAATAGTTTTCCAAGTAGCTTCTTCTCTTGATATTTGAGGTTAATTGTCAGGGCATCCAATCAGAAAAAAAATTGCCCACATGCTTCCAGATACTCATGGGTTTCTATTTTTAGACTGCTCTTATATCAAAACACAAGTTTATGCATGCTAATGGAAAATAGATGAATCAAGGGAATCCAACCATAACCTTTCTGGCTAAGGTTTAATCCAGTATTATTTTGCTTCATTACAGTGCATATTTAGGTAGTCTTACTTGATAATTTGTTTATTATTCATACAAATCAAGAAAATATTATTTATCTTGTAGACAACTGGGGGGGGGGGAGAACAGATGTTCTGGAAGAATACAGGTGTTCTGTATAAAATAAATAAAAATGTCAAGTGATTGAAAAATTAGAGAGATCCTTGGACATGCAAATTCTTTCTTTCTTATCTTGGTTGGTGGTGTGAGAAGCCCTGAATCAAAACTTGATTTATCCCAGGACAAGCAGGCAGGTATTCTCATATATGGGTGACGTCATCCAACGGAGCCCCGATGCGGACGCCTCACAAGCAGACTTGCTTGAAAAAACTAGAAGTTTTGAGTCGCCCGCACCGCACATGCGCGAGTGCCTTCCCGCCCAGTGCACCAGGCGCGTCTCCTCAGTTCTTAGTTTTCTGCGGAGCCGAGAAGTCTGTCTTTTTGGCTCTCTCCGATTATTTCATCGTTCGTGCCTTCTCTCACCGCGGTTTGTGTTTTATTTTTCTCACGAATCGCTGTGTTGTTATTTTTCTTTCTTTAAAAAAACCCCAAATTTTACTTCCGTCAGTTCGTCCGGTACAGGCCACGGCCCGCGGGCTTCGACTTTGCGACGGCTTTATTTTGGTCTATGCCCCGGCCTGTTACCAGTTTCAAATGGTGTAGCAAGTCCAAGCGCGCAATATCTCTTACAGACTCTCACGGACGCTGCCTCAAGTGTCTTGGGCCAAAGCATTATCCTACCTCGTGCCTGCCTTGCTTAACACTTAAGCCTCGTGCTTTTAAGCGTCATTGCATCCTGGTGGATAGCCTCTTCCAGATGGAGACTACTAATCCCTCATCATCGAAGGTGTCTTCGGCCACAACCCCCGTCGAAGCCTCTGCCTCTACTGCTTCCACCTCGAGCCTCATCAGACCTTCGTCGTTTGGAGCGGCTCTTTCTTCGACGTCCTGTGCTGCGATATCTTCTCCTGTCTCCTCAGGTCAGATAGTTCAGCACTCGGTTCTGCCAGTGGTGATTAAAGTGTCGAAGCCTCCCAAGTCGAAACACTCTCACACCACTGTGCGGGACCCTTCAGCCAAGGCAGGTGGGCCGGTTTCAGACACGGTACCCTCCTTGCCGGCTTCGTCCCAGACTTCTTTGGAGGAGCAGATTATTAAGGTCCTCACTAACATGGGACCCACACTGCTCACTCTTCTCCAGCCTGGGCAAGCAGACGTCTCCCGCGAGGTCGAGCCGCTTTTGCCCCGGACTGATCCTCCACACTCGATGCAGGGAGCAGAGTTTCTGCGAGTGTCTCGTCAGGCTTCCAAGCACGAAACGCATGGAGTAGATTTTTTGCGAGTGCATCGAAAGGATACCTCACACTCTACAAAGGGTGTCCAGTCTTCGAAAGTGCTTCAAGGCTCCTCCTCCATGCCTATAGATTTCGATCTTCTGCTTCCGAGGCGACCTCTGCTCGGTCCTCGAGATCCAGTTCGAGACACAGTTCTCGCCACCACTCGAGGCCTGCTTCGAGGCATTCTTCCAGACATCATTCCTCGAAGCCTCTATCCCCTCCGGCCCCGACAAGACCACCAACTCCTCGTTCCAGGTCTCTGATGCCGGCCCTCGAAGATATTCCAATTTCCAGTGCCTCGTCCAAGTCTCCAGGTTCCTTCGCAACATGGTTTCCTGCCGAGGGTTCTTCTTCTTCGACTCCAGCTGCCTCGATGTCCTCGAGTCCTTCTCGAAGCCGTGCAACTGCAGATCAGTTATCTTTCTCCTCTTTTTTGAGACAGATGGCTGTGGACTTGAGCGTTCCATTGGACACTGGTTCTAAATATTCCAAAGAATACCTCGAGGTCATGCATCTTCCTCAACCTCTGGCTGAATCTCTTAAGCTTCCACTACATAAGCTTCTCGATCAGACTTTTACTAGATGCATGGAAACTCCTTTTTCCATTCCAGCAGTTCCAGGAAAGTTGGACTCCAGATATAAAACAGTGCATCATAAAGGTTTTGACAACTCCAAGTTGTCTCATCAATCCCTGCTTGTGGAATCCTCTTTAAAGAGATTCCATCCTTCCAGGGTTTATGCCACTGTTCCTCCTGGCCGGGAAGGAAAAACCATGGATAAATTTGGACTTTGCATCTACCAGAATGCTATGATGTCTTTTAGAGTCCTTAATTATAATTTTTATTTCATCACTTATTTTGAATTTCTTTTGTCTCTTTTGCCAAAATTTTTGAATTACTTAGATGATAACATGCATTTTGAGTTTCAAGAAGTCATTGCTTCTTTCTCTCAGTTACGTCTCCATCTTCTACAGTCATCTTATGATGCATTTGAGCTCTCTGCCCGAGCAGCAGCTTACTCTGTGGCCATGCGTCATCTAGCCTGGCTTCGCACCATTGACATGAATTCTAACCTTCAGGACTGCCTGGCGAACATTCCTTATGAGGGCAATGACCTTTTCGATGAGTCCATCGAGGCAGCCACCAATAAATTGTCTGACCATGCCAAATCCTTTGCCTCCATTGTCAGACTAAACCTAAGCCACCTCCTTCTAGGTCCTGTTATCTACCAGAGCCGTTTTCTTACAAAGCCAGCGCCTTACACTTGCCCTCCTTTAAAGAAACAGCCGCCTCAGAAGCAACTGAAACCTCAACCTTCTGCTGCACCTAAGGCTACTCAGCCTTTTTGACTATTTACAACAGAGCATAACCTCCACCGTTCTGTCTCTGACTCCCTTTCCACCTATATGAGGTTGTCTTCATCATTTTTATAACAGATGGACGGTCATTACATCCGACCTCTGGGTACTTACCATCATAAGGGAAGGATACTCTCTTCATTTCACTCAGGTTCCACCAGAGCTTCCTCCAAGAGAGTATCCTTCCAAACCATTCAAGACCGCCCTTCTTCAGGAAGCTCAAGCTCTGCTTCGTCTCCATGCCATCGAACCAGTTCCCTTGAAACAGCAGAACAGGGGGTTTTACGCCCGTTACTTCCTTGTTCCAAGGCGATCTGTGACCCATTTTGGTTCTCAGGGCTCTCAACAAATTTTTAGTCAAAGAAAAGTTTTGACTGTTATCCCTGGCATCTCTCTATCTCCTTCTTGAGCAGAATGACTGGTTATGCTCTCTGGATCTCAAGGAGGCCTATACTCATATCCCTATTCATACGGCCTCCCGTCTATACCTCAGATTTCGGGTGGGGAATCTGCATTTTCAATACAGAGTTCTACCCTTCGGCCTGGCCTCGTCTCCCAGAGTGTTCACCAAGTGCCTGGTTGTGGTAGCGGCAGCTCTAAGGAACCATGGTCTTCAGGTATTTCACTACCTCGACAACTGGCTCATCAAAGATTCAACATCTCAAGGGGTTATTGTAGCGACCCAACGGACTACCTGGTTCCTACAAAGTTTGGGATTCGAAATCAACGTCACCAAATCTCAACTTCAGCCATCACAGAATTTGCCATTCATTGGAGCTGTTCTGGACACTGTCCAACTCAGAGCGTTCCTTCCACAGCAACGCCTGGAAGCTCTTCTTCATCTCTGTCATACAGTGTCTTCCCGCTCTTCCATCCCAGCGAGACACATGATGGTACTTTTGGGTCACATGGCCTCCATAGTACACGTGACTCCTTTTCCCAGACTTCACCTCAGAATTCCTCAGTGGACTCTGGCATCTCAATGGACGCAAGTTTGCGACCCTCCTTCTCGACATATTTCAGTCACTCCTTCCTTGAAGAAGTCTCTCCGTTGGTGGATGCTCTCTTCCAATCTTTCCAGAGGCTTGCTTTTTCAAATGCTCCCTCATCAGAAGGTCCTCACGACAGATTTTTATGCTTGGGGCGCTCATCTCGATGGTCTCCGTACTCAAGACCATTGGACCAGTACGGATCGTCAATGTCACATCAATCTGTTGGTACTCAGAGTGATTTTCAAGGCTCTCAACACTTTTCAACATCTTCTTCACGACCAGGTAGTCCTCATTCGGACGGACAACCAAGTCGCCATGTATTATGTCAACAAACAGGGAGGAACAGGATCTGCCTCCCTTTGTCAAGAAGCTCTGAAGGTCTGAGACTGGGCAATCCGCCACAACACCTTCCTCAAAGCCGTCTACATCCAAGGGGCGAAGAATTGCTTTGCGGACAACTTGAGTCGTCTTCTGCAACCTCACGAATGGACTCTCCATTCCTTGCCTCTTCATCACATTTTTGCACAGTGGAGAACACCTCAGATAGACCTCTTTGCAGCTCCCCACAATCACAAACTGCCTCAGTTCTGCTCCAGGATGTTCTCTCCTCACCGCCTCGAGGCAGATGCTTTTCTTCTGGAATGGACGAATCTCTTCCTCTACGCATTTCCTCCATTCCCTCTCATTCTCAAGACTCTAGTCAAATTGAACACCGATCATGCCACCATGATTCTTATTGCTCCTCGGTGGCCGAGACAACCTTGGTACTCCCTTCTTCTTCAATGCTTCCATTAAACTTATAACAAAAACTAGGAAGTTTGATCATGTAACTCCCCTTCTTAAGAATGCGCACTGGCTTCCTGTTACTTACCGGATAACATACAAATTATGTATACTCACTTTCAAATCCCTCTTTTATAAAACTCCAGCATTCATTTATAAACTATTAATTCCTTATTCTCCAAATAGAACATTGAGATCCAATGAACAAAATTTATTGACAATTCCATCTCTTAAGGTTATTAATACAAGACGGCAATTTATTTTTTCTGTTACCGCACCTCAAACTTGGAATTCCCTTCCCATTTACTTAAGGGAAGAGCGCAATCTGGAGAAATTCAAAAGTAATTTAAAAACTTTTCTCTTTAGAGATGCCTTTGATAATTAACTAAGTAGTTTGCAGGTTGAATTATATTTTTTACTGTATTATACCATGGCTTTTTATTTGCTTCCCTTTTTGTATTTTTCCTTGATTGTCCTGCTTTTCTTTAATGATTTTGTATTTCACCTCTCTCCTTTCCTTGTGTTTATGAGTTTGTTAAGTTAGTCCATTAATCCGCTAGGACGTTATGTATAGTTATGTATTGTATTGTCTCCCAAATATTGTAATATTAACATGTTCATCGCTTAGAAATACGATTAAGCGATTAATCAAATAACTATGAAACTTGAACTCAGAAGCAGGGAGCCATACCTTCTACCAGTTTTTCCTTCTCTGCTTACAGAGTCAAGGATCTCTGCTTCATCCTAACCTGCAGTCTCTACACCTGACAGCCTGGTACCTCTCAACATAACCTCTATTCAGTTTTCTCAGTCTGTAAGAGATATTTTAGAAGCTTCTAGAAAGCTTACAACTAGGCAATGTTATCACCAAAATGGTAAGACTCTAAGGGTACAGCAAAACCATGTTGACTGTACAGGGGACGATTTGTTGGAATGTGTTGCCTTCTGAGATAAAGCAAGTATCAAGCATTTTGCAGTTTAGGAAAATGGTGAAAACCATGCTATTTGAACGAGTGTTTTCTTAATAGCACAGAGTTTTGTACGCTTTTTTTTTTCTTTTCTAATATTACTGTGAGGTGTTTTGCATTATGTTTTAAAGTGAAATATTATCAGTGATTTATTTTGCATGTTTTATGTTAGTTATTTTATTATATATGTTTTATTGTTATCCACACAGAATTGTTGGATATGTGGGCTACAAATTTTTAAATAAAAATTAATGAATTAAACTACTATTTGCTTGAGCAGAAAAGCACCTTCTGGTCATCTCAGCAGCACAGGTAGCTGGAGTGGAAAATGTGCAAGCTGACTACCTCAGCAGACAAACATTGAACTCAGGAGAGTGGTTGTTAGCCCTTTGGGTGTTCAAGACATTGTAGGATGCTGGGAGTATCCAACGTTCAATCTGATGGTAACTGCAAGCAACAAGAAAGTGCCTCAGTTTTTCAGCTGAAGATACGAGACCGGAAATACTGGGCTGGATGCCCTTGTACAACCATGGCTGAAGTCTGGACTGCTATATGTGTTTCCTTCATAGCCCTTGATAGGCCGAGTGGTCCGTCGCATACCATCTCACTCAAGGAGGGTGATCCTCATGGCCTTGGATTGGCCCAAGCGTCCTTGGTATGCGGATCTAGTATGTCTACAAGTGGACAATTGTCTCCAACTCCAGGTGTATCTGGACTTGCTCCCATAGGGGCCGATTTTTCTATAAGATCCATGTCACTTTGGTCTTATGGCATGGCTCTTGAATGCGTGGCACTAACCAATAAAGAATATTCAGAAGTGGTCATTATCACTCTACTGAAGGTTAAGAAACCATCCATTATTTTGGCATATGCCAAGGTATGGGATACTTTTCAGCACTAGCTTGACGTGATAGCGATATCCGAAACCTGGTTCACGGAATCGCATGGGTGGGATATGGTTATACCAGGGTACAACCTACTTCGTTGCGACCGAGAGGGTAAATTGGGAGGAGGAGTAGCGCTATACACTAAGGAAAGCATCAAAACCACCAGAATCACAGATGTTAGATACACCGGGGAATCCCTCTGGGTGAACCTGGCCAGAGGGAATGAAAAATGCCTATACCTTGGGGTGATATATAGACCTCCCAGGCAACAGGAGGACAAAGACATGGAATTAATCGAGGACATAGAGAACATCACACTGCGCGGGGACACAGTAATGCTAGGAGACTTCAACATGCCAGATGCAGATTGGAACACACTCTCCGCGACTACGGGTAGCAGCAAAAGAATATTAACCTCCATAAAGGGTGCACGTCTCAAGCAATTGGTATTGGAGCCCACCAGGGACCAGGCGTTACTAGACCTAGTTCTCACCAACGGAGATAGCGTCACGGAAGTCTCAGTAGGAGACACACTGGCCTCCAGCGACCATAATATGGTATGGCTCAACCTCAAGAAAGGTTTCCCTAAGACAAACACAGCAACAAGGGTCCTCAACTTTAGAGGCACAGACTTCAACCGCATGGGAGATTTTGTCCATCAGGAGCTACATAAACAAGCAATATCTGACAATGTGGGGGATATGTGGTCGTCTTTGAAGTCCATCCTACACGAAGCAACAGACCGATACATAAAGACAGTAAGTAAACGCAGGAGAAACAAAAGACCCCAATGGTTCAGTAAAGAAATTTCAGACCTAGTTACACAGAAAAAAGACACATTTATCACCTACAAATATTTAGGCAGAGAGGGGGTGAAAGAGGACTATCTAGACAGATCTAAAGCTGTTAAAACAGCAGTCAGAGAAGCCAAACTCCGAATGGAGGAAGAGCTAGCACGGAAAATTAAGAAAGGGGATAAATCTTTCTTCAGCTATATTAGTGACAGGAAAAGAAACAAAGATGGGATAGTACGCCTGAAGCAATCGGACGGTAACTTTGCGGAATCAGATTCTGAGAAGGCAGAACTACTAAACAAATACTTCTGTTCAGTATTCACCCGCGAAGCGCCGGAAGCTGGTCCACAGCTGCAGACGGGAGATAACCAGAAAGACCCGTTTCAAAATTTCGAATTTACGCCCAGTAGCGTCTATGACGAACTATCAAGACTCAAAGTAAACAAAGCCATGGGACAGGATAACCTACACCCCAGAATGCTCAGGGAGTTAAGGGAAGTCCTGGCAGAACCATTATCTGTTCTTTTCAATCTTTCCCTAAGCACAGGAAGGGTCCCCTTGGACTGGAAAACCGCCAACGTAATCCCACTCCACAAAAAGGGCTGCAGGATAGAGACAGCAAACTACAGACCAGTGAGTTTCACATCTATAGTGTGTAAACTCATGGAAACACTGATCAAACAGAATCCTGACACAATCCTAGACGAAGAAAAACTGTGTGATCCACACCAACACGGGTTCACCCAGGGTAGATCCTGCCAATCTAATCTGATTAGCTTTTTTGATTGGGTTACTAGACAACTGGACGCCGGAGAGTCACTGGACGTGGTATATTTGGACTTCAGTAAAGCATTTGATAGCGTCCCTCATCGAAGATTACTGAACAAGCTGAAATCGATAGGATTAGGAGACACTCTAACTACATGGGTTGGGGATTGGCTGAGCGGTAGACTTCAGAAGGTGGTGGTGAACGGTACCCCATCCGAAGCATCGGACGTGATCAGTGGAGTGCCGCAGGGCTCGGTCCTGGGCTCGATTCTATTTAACTTATTCATAAGAGATATGACACAAGGACTTAGAGGAAGGGTATCACTGTTCGCCGACGACGCCAAACTTTGCAACATAGTAGGTAGAGAATGACACGGTGACGGTTTACCCGCGGCCACCGCATTTAAGCCGCGGGTCACCGCCGAAAACGGGGAAGAAAACTAGCAGTCGCTGCGGTGACGGGGACAAGGCCATTCACCGACCGCGGAAACGGTGAACAGGTTTGTCCCCGCGGGCCAATGTACCCCCTTCTAGGAACCGCTATTTACCGCCCGACGCCCGATTCACCCCCCCAGCAGGACCGCTTGCACCCCCACCCCGAACGACCGCTCGCACGCGCTCCCACCCGCACCCGCGATCGGAGCAAGAGGGAGCCCAAGCCCTCTTGCCCGGCCGACTCCCCGACGTCCGATACATCCCCCCCCCCCGGCAGGACCACTCGCACCCCCACCCCGAAGGACCGCCGACTTCCCGACAATATCGGGCCAGAAGGGAGCCCAAACCCTCCTGGCCACGGCGACCCCCTAACCCCACCCCGCACTACATTACGGGCAGGAGGGATCCCAGGCCCTCCTGCCCTCGACGCAAACCCCCCTCCCCCCCAACGACCGCCCCCCCCAAGAACCTCCGACCGCCCCCCCAGCCGACCCGCGACCCCCCTGGCGACCCCCACGACCCCCCCACCCCCCTTCCCCGTACCTTTGGTAGTTGGCCGGACAGACGGGAGCCAAACCCGCCTGTCCGGCAGGCAGCCAACGAAGGAATGAGGCCGGATTGGCCCATCCATCCTAAAGCTCCGCCTACTGGTGGGGCCTAAGGCGCGTGGGCCAATCAGAATAGGCCCTGGAGCCTTAGGTCCCACCTGGGGGCGCGGCCTGAGGCACATGGGCCCAACCCGACCATGTGCCTTAGGCCGCGCCCCCAGGTGGGACCTAAGGCTCCAGGGCCTATTCTGATTGGCCCACGCGCCTTAGGCCCCACCAGTAGGCGGAGCTTTAGGATGGATGGGCCAATCCGGCCTCATTCCTTCGTTGGCTGCCTGCCGGACAGGCGGTTTTGGCTCCCGTCTGTCCGGCCAACTACCAAAGGTACGGGGAAGGGGGGTGGGGGGGTCGTGGGGGTCGCCAGGGGGGTCGCGGTTCGGCTGGGTGGGGCGGTCGTTGGGGGGAGGGGGGTTTGCGTCGAGGGCAGGAGGGCTGCAGTGCAGAACATAAGCCTTTCATTAAGACAATCCTGGTTCGCTTTTCCAAGTTAAAACAATTAGAAAAATATTTCTGGAGTGCTGTAATAAATTAAAATTAATAGTGCTCAGAACCCCCAAGGTAACTTCAGGCATCATTTTGAAGCTGGGGGGGGCGGTCGTTGGGGGGAGGTGGGTTTGCGTCGAGGCAGGAGGGCCTGGGATCCCTCCTGCCCGTAATGTAGTGCGGGGTGGGGTTAGGGGGTCGCCGTGGCCAGGAGGATTTGGGCTCCCTCCTGGCCCGATATTGTTGGGGAGTCGGCGGTCCTTCGGGGGGAGGGATGTATCGGACGTCGGGGGGGGGGGCATCAGGCTTTCAGGATGGGGACAGACCTTCAAGGGGGGACAGTGCAGGGAAGTCAGGGAATTTATATTAATTAATTTTTTCTCTGCGTGTTTTGTTTTTGTATAGTTATTAACTAATATTTAACTAAGTTTTAAAGTTTTAAAGAATGTTTCCTTTATACGTAAATAAAGAAAAGTGAATGGGATTGCAGTGGCGGTGACGGGGCGGTGAATGGGGTGGCAGTGGCGGTGACGGGGCGGTGAAGAGGATGGTGAGACGGGGACGGGGCGGTGACGGGGATGGTGAGACGGGGACGGGGCGTTGACGGGGATGGTGAGACGGGGACGGGGCGGTGACGGGGACCAATTTTTTCACCGTGTCATTCTCTAATAGTAGGCAAAAGCTTATTACCTGATAATATGACACACGACCTACTGTTGCTGGAACAATGGTCAACTACTTGGCAGCTAGGCTTCAATGCTAAAAAATGCAAGATAATGCACCTAGGTAAGAGAAACCCGCGTAGAACTTATGTACTAAATGGTGAGACCTTGGTTAGGACCATGGCGGAACGCGACCTAGGGGTGATCATTAGTGAGGACATGAAGGTTGCCAATCAAGTGGAGAAGGCTTCCTCCAGGGCAAGACAAATGATGGGGTGTATCCGCAGAGGTTTCGTCAGCAGGAGACCTGAAGTTATGATGCCGTTGTACAGAGCCATGGTGAGGCCTCACTTGGAGTACTGTGTTCAGTTTTGGAGACCACACTACCGAAAGGACGTGCTGAGGATCGAGTCGGTTCAGCGAACGGCCACCAGGATGGTCTTGGGGTTCAAGGATCTCACGTATGAAGAAAGATTTAAAAAATTGCGGCTGTACTCATTGAGGAAAGAAGAGAACGGGGAGATATGATTGAAACATATAAGTACATCACGGGACGCATTGAGTCAGAAGATGATATCTTCTGGCTCATGGGACCCTCGACCACCAGAGGGCATCCGCTGAAAATCAGGGGAGGGAAGTTTCATGGCGACTCCTGGAAGTACTTCTTCACCAAAAGAGTAGTGGATCATTGGAACAGACTCCCACTCCAGGTGATAAAGGCCAGCAGCGTGACGGGTTTTAAGAGAAAATGGGATACTCAGGTGGGATCTTTAAGGGAGTAAATTCAGGGGAGGGGATACTTGGAATGGGCAGACTTGGTGGGCTATAGCCCTTTTCTGCTGCTTTTTTCTATGTTTCTAGTGCAATAAGAAAAATATGGAGCCCAATAAAGCCCAGTATCATCAGTACTGGCCCTCCTTCAAAAGAGCCAGGACAAGGGATTAGCAATGGCATCTCTTAAGATATAGATGGAAGGCCTGGCTTGCTTTAGAGGCCAAGAAAACAGGTCTTCTTGGCAGTTCACCCAGGCATTATTAGATTCTTCAAAGAAGTCCTGAGGCTCAGGCTGCTGATTTGAGATTCCTTCCCTTCCTGGAATCTCAACATCATGTTAGAGAGTCTTCACAGAGCATTTGGAGGAAGCTTCTCTCATGGATCTTACGATCAAAGTAGTGTTCCTAGTTGCAATTACCTCAGCTAGAAGAGTCTCAGAATTGAAAGCTTGGTTGTGCAGGGAACTGTTTCTGAAGATCACAGAAATGGGAGTGACCTTGAATACAATACCTTCCTTTTTGCTGAGGGTTGTTTTAGCATTTCATATCAACCAAGAAGTCAGGATACCAGCCTTTCAACCTAGGAGCTTTAAGAAGAAAGACAAGGTTTTAAAGCTAACCTTAACAGCTGAACATCTGCAGAGTTCTCTTGCATTACTGGGAAGTAACTAATGAGTTGCATCTATCAGACCATCTCTTTGTCCTAACCAAAGAGTCAACCTAAGGCAGACCAGCCTCCAAGGCCACCATTTCCCTGTAAATTCAACCAGTGATCTCCTCCACCTACATTATCTGTGACAAACAACCGCTGGTGTTGTTGAAAGCACATTTGACCAGAGGAGTAGCCTCCTCTTGGGCAGAATTGAGGACAATACCTCTGGAGGAGATATGTAGCTCTGCAACATGGTCTTCCCTACACACTTTTATTAAATTTTATATGGTGGATGTGGTAGTACACAATGAATCCACTTTTGGATCCTCGGGTACTGAAAGCAGGTTTATCTCTCCTACCAGGAACTTCAGGGTCTTCTTAGGTACATCCCTAAGGTTCAGCGTACCTTTTCTATTGCATTGGAAAAAGAGATTAGGTTCTTACCTAGATAATATATTTTCCAGCAGATAAGAATGGTATGCTGAATCCCCTGTCTGATAATTTCTGATGTAACTTTTTCTGCCTTATGCTTCATGGTCCTCTCCATAGCTAAGATTTCTCTGCCAGTCTGATTATGGGTTTAGAATCAATTTGTAAATAGAATTTCAAGAGATAATTTAGCTCCACTTATATTCAAGTTGTTGCTTTTATTTGATGTGTTTTATTGTTCAGTGGTAATGTTCATTCATTTGTATATTACAGTTTCATTATTGACTGTTATAATGTTATATGAGCAGATCAGAATCTTGGTTTCAGGGAGTTCTCCATGCCCCTCCTGCTTCTGTCTTTTACTCTAGAGCTCTTGCATACTTTGGAATGAACTGAATGGGACAGCAGGCTCCTGGAATAAGAAGGGGTTTCATAAGCTGTGATTGACATCTTTCTGCAGTATGATCACGAGAACAGACAGATTACCCTAAGGTTCAGTATACCATTCCTGTTTACTGGAAAATATATTATCAAGGTAAGAACCTAATGAATCCATCTCTCAGTGATTCTAGCTGATTGAGCTCATGGCTTGCAATTTAGCCTTTCTTAGCCAGGAGAGACACCTTCTTTTTAGGCACAAAGCCAAGATCCAGTCAGCACATTATAGAGAGCACATGTACATGTTCTCTTCTGTCCTAGATTTTTTTTTTCTTCAGACAGCAACCTGGTTCACCTGGGGCAGACCTTGAGGATCACAACCGAGCCTGATTTTCAGGATTTCCACAATGAATATATGAGCTATATTTGTATTTACTGCTTCCATTGCATGCATTTAGGTCTCGTACATATTTATTGTGGAAATCCTGGAAATCGGACTGGGTTGTGGCACCTAGGGGCATGCCTCAGTTGCATTAAGGGCTGGCCAGTATCTACATAATTTCCAGGTCCTGGCCTGAAGTATATTGATCCTCTTTTCCTCCCGCCCGTCCTCTGGAACATCCATATTCTTCCAAGTTGTACTGCTGCTGTGAGGATGCTGCAAGAGATCCTGATGGCCACTTTGAAGGAGCAGCATGAAAAGCAGTAGCAACTGGGCATTATTTCTGTCTGTTTTCTGCTACACCATCAGGGATCAGGCAGATAAGGAGTCTGGGTATTTGGGAAGAGGTTAGGAGGGGGTAAGAAGGAGGGAGGGTGGGGGTCAGAAGGGGAGATTTTGTGTTCTTCTGAGGGAATGAGAGAATTGGAATTGTGGACCTGGACAGTTAACCTTATGCAAGTCCTGGCTGATATTGAGCTAAGACTTTTATCTGGATCCTAGATGAATATCTGCCAGAACCCACAAAAGACCTGGCCAGTAGCATGTAATGAATTAACCCCAGATATTCAAAGCTGGTGCCTGGACATGTCCTGGTGCTGAATATTGACTCTGATCTTTAGCAAAGCTATTTATTGTGTGCCTCTATGTACATACTGTAGGTGTGTAATGGACTATTTCTCTGTATTTAAAAATAATCTCCTTTTTAGAACTGCTTTTAGTCTGGCATGTCCAGAGGTTGGAAGGGAATAGGAAGATCTTTTGTGGTTATAGGTGTACCCTGGGAATTACATGAGCTATACATGTTGGGGATGTGGTGAGATGACTAAAATTAGAGGGAAAGACTTCAGAAACTCATAATTCATGTCAGATTTATCAATGGGTATAAATTTCAGCCATCTAAAACTGTTTAAGCAATTTTATCAAAGCTGTTTTTCACAACTTTTTCTGTAAATCATGTGAATCATAGTACTCAAGTTCTAATTCTAATACATTTACGATTATTGCAATTTAATTAGCCAAGAAAAGCTCATCTTAACAGTGTGATGGTGCCATTCTGCTTTTTCAGGAGTTGGGCTTCATCTTATCACTGCAAACATAAACATATTAGCTTTTTTCAAAAAAATCCAACCATATAATATACGTGAACAGCTTTCATTCTTCAACCTTTCTTACTTCAGTTTTTAATGTGTTTTAGCACAAAAATGGTACTCACTTCATTTCAACTCTCAGATTAACCAATCACAATCCTCTGTCTATATCACCTGATTCTTTCTTCATCTGCCATTTGTTTTCCAGCTGTCACCTTAATTTCCATCTTAACTCCATAGATTATTCTTAAAGAAGCACACTCCATTCAATTTTGCTGTTTAAATCATTGTAATTGTAAAACTCTGTAATTTATGAATCCACATCTGCTCACAATGGAACAACATTTTTCTGTATTTCTTCCTCTAATTCCTAGTAATTTTCTAATTAAAGAGGGTTCAGAGTTATTTTGGGATTTATGCAGCAGATTGTGTTACTGTTGGTTCTGCAAATTCAGCTTTGGCAGCAGCAGCAGTTTAGTTTTAAATCCAAGTATGACTGAATTACTATGGTTGAATTTACTGATCTCATTGCTATCTGGGTGGGGCATCAGCATTGAAAATTTGGTTATTCCATTCAAATATTTTTTGATTAAGAGTTAATTCCCAATTTAAGTGCTTGGAGCAAATTAAAGCAGTTTTCTCTGTGCTATTTTTATTATTACATTTGGCCTGATATTGAGCCACTGCAGTAGGGTTTTTTTTCCAAATGCTTGCTGCAGTGGTTAAAAAATCCTAGATATTCAGCATTGGTGTCTGAATAGTTGCTGATGCTGAGTACCTGCATAGAACAATCATGGATGGCATTATTTTGATAGTGCCAATATTCAGTCTGCTATATGGATAAGCAATACAGACAATGTAGGTCAGCCTTTTAACATGCAGGTAACTGACTATAGTTGGAATCAAGATAACTCCAGGGACCACCAATGCAGATAGTGCCTAGGTGGTCATTAATGATTTTCTAGTGTCATTGAGAATCTGTGGATAGATCAGTCAGCAGCACTTTGAGATTGAGTACTTCTATCTGGATAAGTAATTCTAATTCTTGGCTGATTATCTTTTAGAGGCTAGTGATTTTCTAACAATACTGCAGTCACTGGTTCTTAGATGATATTACAGTAATCCAATCACTTATCTTGCTTTACCAGAATATTCCTTATGAGCTCTTCAGATGATCCAAAATGTAGTGGCCAGTTTGCTTATTGCCTGTGATTAAGTAGAGCATGTGAGGCCTTATTGAAGCAGCTGCATTGGTTGAACTGATATTCTGAATTTGTGTGTGGAGGAGGGAGAGGGGATGCATTTGCTATACAACCTTTCTGTGGTACAACCAAAGCGGTTTAGATATCATTTTCAGGTACTCTGTCTGTCCCTACTGGGTTCACAGTCTATGTTTTTGTATCTGTATCTAAATAAGCAACAAGTTGAGTTTTGTTTTTAAAGATTTTACTGGCGAGTATCTGATGAAGTTGTAGATATTGTATGAGACCCCCTTGTAGCCTCCATTTGGTAGACACGAGGAAGTTGATAATTCCATCAGTGACTGAGATGAGATCAAGTAAATTTTAAACTTGATTTTTTTTTCAGTGGCAGGCCCCTTGTTTTAGAATGTCTTCCCGTTGAGATAAGAGGGTAATTATCACTATTTAACCAGTCAGTGGCTATTTCTGATTGGTTATATAGTGCTGAATATCAGAAGGTCATAGTCTAGCATAATACATAAACACAACATGACACTGAAAACACATAAAACAATTAAATACAATAATCCCCCTCCACCTTAACTTCTCAGCCTGCATTTTCCCCACTCCATTATACAGTCATAAAATATGCCTTTAATTTCTTCCTAAATCTAAATTTTTACAGCTAACTGCAAATATTTAGTGGGGAATAACTGATTATCTCCTGCTGAATATTCATGGGTAGCACTTACTGCTTAACCAGCTATGTTGTGCGACTTATCCAGTTAGGCACTGATATGAGTCAGTATCTAACTAGAAAAGTTTAGTGCTTAAGTCTGACTGCATAAATAAAAGTCCTATCTTTAACTCAATATCAGCTTAACCAGTTAACGTTTTAGCAACCAAAAATTTTGGATATTCAATGCCTGTCGTCAGAAACGGTCTGGCATTGAATATCCAGGTTTAAATCTGGCAGTGGGCAATCAAAATGTGAGTCATCGAAGCTTTTACAGAACATGGTGGCATATAAATTAAGGTCCAAAAGAGGAGTAAAGTGTCCCTTTTCTTCAAACAACACTTTATTAGCAACCAAACACTAAAGTAGACAGCAAAACTTTAAGAACTTCAAGGACTCGACACAGCCCATGTTTCGGCTAATGCCTGTATCAGGAGTCTGGAACAGGTACATGACAAACCAAATTCCAGAAGGTACAGCGTAGGCAGCATAACACTGATCAGCGTTCTTCTGGATGATTAATTTCTGGATTTTAATTTCTAGATTTCGGTTGGGAAGAGGTAATCGTCTCCTGTGTGGGTTGCTGGCATATAAATTAATACACTGAAGTATGCAAAACCGGGTTTCACCAATGTTCATTTTTGGTTATTTATACCCCACCCTTATCCAGGATAAGTTACCAATTTACATACAAAATATCACATTACATTTAACATACAAGTCACATCAACAAAATACACATAAAACAAAATACACGCTTACGTACAAAATATAAAATTATATAACATATAAGTCACCTCAATGACAATCATCATTATAACCAATAAAACTGACCAGACCATAGAATACAACAGTGACTAGCACCCTGTACTCAACAGTCTCCACGCCTCCTCCCTAAACCAATCTCAGACCCTATATTTCATTAGGCAAAACAAATGTCTTGTAAGTACTTTCTTAAAATTCTGTATAGTCTGCTGTTGGCGAATATATTCTGGAAGGTTATTCCATTCCCTGGGACCAATACAATAGAAAATACTATTCCTAGATGATAATATCCTCAAGTGTCGCACAGATGGAATTAACAGATCAAATGGTCAGTAGACCGAAACAATCGCGACGACTCACATGGCAAGATACTCTGGAGCAGGTGTTTGGGAGGCAGCTTATGTAGGCACATGAAGACATTTACCAGTAGCTTGTAACTTATCCTGTCCCTTACTTTCAACCAATACAACTTTATAAAGAATTCCGTCACATGCTCATGTCTACCCAATTTCACATAATTCCTAATAAAATATTGTACATCCAAAATGGATGAATATGCTGTAGAATCCTTCTTAGTACCATAAATATGCAAGCAGAATAGATTTTTCTGTCTCAGCAAAGTAACTGATTAATTACTGAAAATTTAATACAGAAATCCTGCTCACCCTCTTTATAATGCTTATACACAAGCTTCCAATGATAAATGTTAACAAGGGGGAGGAACCCCCAACCACCTCATCACCCAATTATTGCATGATCATCCTCCATTTTGAATTAAATGTGCAAAATGAATTTTGATATAAAAACTTCAATACTTCAACAAGGTTTTTAAAAAGTGAAAAAGCACTTAGCTAATAGATGGTTTCAACGTGGCACGTTTCGATTGCTGCTTCAAGAAACCATACAGACGAAAAATCAAAAGAATGATTTGTTGAGCAGTGTTCTTGAGTGCTCTGAAAAAATGAGAGAATTGCTTTTTTCAGAAATCTCACCTGCTCTTGCTAACAAACTATTCTTTTGACTTTTGAGTTTTCGTCTGTATGGTTTCTTGTAGCAGCAATCGAAACGTGCCATGTCGAAACCATTTTTTAGCTAAGTGCTTTTTCACTTTTTAAAAACCTTGTTGAAGTATTGAAGTTTTTTATATCAGAATTCATTTTGCACATTTAATTCAAAATGGAGGATCATGCAGTGATTGGGTGGTGAGGTGGTCGGAGATTCTTCCCCCTTGTTAACCCCTCCATATCTCTGAGCTTAATCCTACCAATTAAAAATATAGCACTATAAGGTTTTTGTATCCACATTTATCGTTGGAAGCTTGTGTAGAAGCATTGGACTCTTTTTGCTTCCTGCATTGATACCATAGGTATTTTTCCCTCATTACAATGCAGAATTTTAGACACAGAATTTATAGATCTATACAATTTCTCTTTTGCTTACCCACTGGATTTGAATAGTTGTATCCTGGCTTACCAGATAGGCCAGGGGTGGGCAACCTCAGTACATGAGGGCCGCAACCCATTCATGTTTTCAGAGTTTCCTCAATGAATTTGAATGAAATCTATTTGCATACAGTGGAAGCAGACCTTGTGCATATTCATTGGGAAAATCCTGAAAGCCTGGCTGGGATTTGGCCCTCGAGGGCTGAGTTTGCCCACTCCTGAGATAGACTGACATGTACTCATTGACGCATCACCACCTCCATCTTCATAATTCATTTCCCCTGCTTTTAACTTTCCTCGTGTACTACCTTGGTGTTCTGAGATTACAATATGTATATACTAGTTGTTTAGCCCATTACATTAACGGGTGCTAGCAGCCCTTCTCCCTTACTTATACCTCCTCCCTGTCCAGCAGCACCCCCTCCTATTCCCTGCTCCCCCTATATAGCAGTAACCCTTCTCCTTTTATCTCCCCCTGTCCAGCATCACCCCCCCCCCATTCCCTGCTCCCCCTGTCCAGCAGTAGCTCTTCTCCTTTACTTCCTGCTCCCCCCTGTCCAGCAGTAGCCCTTCTCCCTTACTTGTACGTTCCCCACTGTCCATTAGGAACCCTTCTCCCTTATCTGTAAACCATGCAGCCTTACATTTTAGAAGTCCCCCAACCCCATTCTGGCCAGTTCCCTTGCCAAATTTCAAAGCCATAGGCAGCGGCGGTTCCTCACTCGATCCCCGCTTACAGCAGCCCCGCACTCACGGTCTGGTTGTCTCCCTTGCTGGAGCTTTTCGTGGTGTTGTCTCCTCTTGGGCTTCTCTGAGGGCTGGCTCCCATGAAAATGTTGTGTTGCTGTTCAGGGCCGCCACGGCGGTTTCTCTCCAGAGGCGCACCGGTGTCAGAAGCCTTGTCTGACGTTGTGACGTCAGAGGGGTTTCCGACGCTGATGCAGTTCTTTGGGGGGCTGCCGCCGCGGTTTTGAACGGAAGGGTAGCATTTTCATGGGAGCCAGCCTTCGGGGAGGCTTTGGATGCGGGGCCGGATGCGGGAGGAGCAGCCACCATGAGGGGCTTTGGTGGGAGAACCAGCCGGATGCATGGACCGAGCAGCCTGGGCCCCGACCACCCTCATAGGCGTCCTCCGAGCCCCGGGAAGAGACGCATCGGGGTGACTTGTCCAGTCGGTAGAAGGGGCGGATTTTAACCCTTCATTCGCCGCTCCTCCTTCCTCGCTCGCTCCACCATTTGCCGGGAAGGACTAAAGATCCTAGTAAACGCACATGCGCACTCTTGTGGCCACATCCCGACAGATCAGGACTCGGGGAACATGGGATAAGAGTGTGCATGCACACTTAGCATTTTATTATTATAGATACTGTGCTTATTTCCTGGATGGCATTAAACAGCAAAGCACAGTGGTAAGAAATAGAAAGTATTTTATTTTATACTACAGTAATTCCATTGCATGCCTGAAACATATCAGATCACTATTACCTTTCACTTTCTTTATTTTATCCTATCATATAAAGCTGAAACTGGAGATGGCACTGTTCCACTACTTTCATTTCATATTTATTTTACATTCTTGAGAAGATAGCTTTAGGTCTTTTTACTGTAATCTACCCAATTTATCTATGCTAGACATGTACACCTGTTGGAAGGTTGCAATAGCAAATTAAGATTAAGATGCTATGAAAAATGTCTTTACTTAAACAAAAAGCTTTTGTAGAACCTTTGTTTCATTAACATACACTATGTTTATAAATTACTATTTTGTACTCTAGAATAGCATCAGTTCTGCATGCAACACAGACAGTTTTGACCTTTTAGAATGAGGGGAAATTTCTTAGGTTTAGCTTAAAAAGATGTAAATAGTACTGAATTGCTTTGTTCCATTCGTGTATTCCCTGTTTGTCTGTAGTCTAGATTATGTAAAGAAGCTGCTTTGCAGCTGCTGATCCACAATTTGAGGATTGATTTTTTAAGATCTCTCTATCCCTGTATTGTAGACATGTAAGAGGAAAATTGTAACTCATTCTTTACAATTCTTAAGCCTTAAAAGTACACTGGTAAGAAGCAAACATTTTCTAATAAAAAAGAAGTTCTAGAAAAAGAGATCGTGGTAGGAGCCTCAAATGGCATAACCTCAGGAAGTACACTAAACTTTTTCCTGTCAGAAGGGGATGATGGATGCCTATGAAAACAAAAACAGTAAAAAATAGTCTCAGAGTTGAAGAAAAAGAACCCAAAGGCAGTTTAAATATTTTATTTCTGAAGTAGTTCAGGAAATTCCTGGAGGGAGCTATGTTTATCAGAGATAGCATCATAAGAGTGATTTGATTTTTTTACTCTCAGAAATTACATACAAATATAAGGGGACACTCAATGAAGTTAAATAGCAATACTTTTAAACTAATAGGAGGAAATAATTTTTTTCATTCAACAAATAGTTAAGCTCATCTTATATCTATATAAGAACATAACTCATTGCCCCAGCATAGTTATTTTTATGTTCTTAAAAAAAAGGTCACATGCCTATCATTATACCAAGCTCCATCCCTGGCAGTATTCAAATCCAGTCTAAAAGCCCACCTTATCAAGGCTGCTTTTAACTCCTATCCCCCATGCACTTGTAAACTGAGAAACTCCCTACCCCCTACTTGTCATGTTTGTCTGTTTGATTAGATTGTAAGCTTTACTAAGTAGGGACTGTCTCTTGATTGTTTTTAATGTAGAGCTCTTTGTATATCTATCAGCGCTATGGAAATAAGTAGTAAGAGTAGTATCCTCAGCTACAGAAGGAGTAAAAAGGAAAAGTGACATTGATGTCATCACCCACTTGAAAACCAATGACCTGACTAGAATCAAAGTAAATGTGGTACAGGTGATGTTCTGATATTAGGGGAGGAATTAATAATAACATATTTTTTAATGTATTATCTATTTATCACAAGGATCTTGATAATCTGTCACATCAGTAACTTCAATACTAGGAAAGATTTGGGGATTTTTTTTATTGGGGGGGGGGCAAGCAGGGACCATAAATAGAACAATAAAAGATTAAATCATAACGATTCATGTGTTCATCATGGTCATAGGTTAGAGACTGATTCAGATCATATATAGAAAGGAGTTTAAGTGAGAACAGTAATTGTTGAATGAGGATTGTGTTGGGAATGGGATGTCACTTCTCACAAACAAGAGAAGTTAGTGAATAAAACAATAAGAGTATCACAAGTAATAGGGAGGACAGGAGGAGCAGGAATGAATGTGTTACAGAGAGACAACAAGGCAAGAAGTATTTCCAAGGTCTGTTCACAAATGCTGACAGTGTAGCTAATAGGGTAATTTTCAGAGCATGTCCATGAGTAAAATGATGCTTTACCTACTGCAGTGCTCTGTTATGTTTAGTCATATAGGAAAGGGAATGGGAACTTGTATAGTTCCTTTTTGTGGCTTTGTCATTTCAAAGTTTACATTCAAAGTGGTGGGCACTGGAGTATTAAGTGACTTACCCAGGGTCACAAGGAGCAGCACCGGGATTTGATCTCACAACCTCTGGGTGCAGAGGCAGCAGCTGTACCAGTGAGCCACAGCCCTTCCTCCTTGAGCCACAAAATCTTATATCTGTATAAGAACATAAGAATTTCCGCTGCTGGGTCAGACCAGTGGTCCATCATGTCCAGCAGTCCGCTCCCGCGACGGCCCTTAAGTCAAAGACTTACCTGCATACGCTCTGGTTCAGCAGGAACTTGTCTAACTTTGTCTTGAATCTCTGGAGGGTGTTTTCCCCTATAACAGCCTCTGGAAGAGCGTTCTAGTTTTCTATGGAATCTATAACTTTAGAGAGTGTCCTCTCGTTCTCTCTACCTTGGAGATAGTGAACAACCTGTCTTTATCTATTAAGTCTATTCCCTTCATTATCTTGAATGTTTCGATCATGTCCCCTCTCAGTCTCCTCTTTTCAAGGGAAAAGAGGCCCAGTTTCTCTAATCAATCACTGTACGGCAACTCCTCCAGCCCCTTAACCATTTTAGTCGCTCTTCTCTGGACCCTTTTGAGTAGTACTGTGTCCTTCTTCATGTATGGCGACCAGTGCTAGACGTAGTATTTTTGGTGGGGGCATACCATGGCCCAGTACAGCGACATGATAACCTTCTCCGATCTGTTTGTAATCCCCTTCTTAATCATTCCTAGCATACTGTTCGCCCTTTTTGCAGCCGCCGCACATTGCATGGATGGCTTCATTGACTTGTCGACCAGTACTCCCAAGTCTCTTTCCTGGGGGGGTCTGTCTGAGGACCGCACCAGACATCCTGTATTCGTGTATAAGATTTTTGTTACTGACATGCATCACCTTATACTTATCCTTGTTAAACCTCATTTGCCATGTATACAACTTGTACATTCATAGGTTTACCTGGACTGTGTGGAGGCATTCCTGAGCTCAGGCTTGAGGAGAGCTTTTTATTTACACACATAAGGCCTGAGTTTATAATCCAAAAGATACTTGTTTTATAAAAGATAATTGATATAAAGATAATGGGGTAGATATTAAAAATGGGGTAGATATTAAAAATGGTTCAAATGGGCAGGAGAAGTTCTTGCCCACATACACCCCAATCAGTTAGTCACAATAGATGTTCAGTGCACTTAACCAGACATTGCCACTGAATATTTCTTCTGATTACTATGCCACTGTTGAGTAGTACCAGGGTAGAGTCTGAGCAGAGCCAGCATCTCTGCAGGCACCAGCTCAGTGCTAGTGCCTGCATACCTAACTTGGCAGATAGGACTGCACAAATACTGGCAGGCACATGTATAACTTCTGGTTTCACAGCTGGCCCAGCATTGAATATTTGTATCTAATTTGGCCAGCAACAGTCACCATCTCTGGCTGAATGTGGGCTGGAACATAGACACATAGACACATAGATTTTACCTGAAGATATTTTCTATTTTTGGATAACAAATATGCATAGTCTATAAACTCACATATTCATCCAGGAAATAGGATATGATAAATGCCTTTAATGAATGTAATATACGATGAACTGTGCAAGCTGATTTAAACTTAATTCACCTCTAAACCAATGAAGATTTTTATATAAGTGTTCTCCCTAGCGCATTTTAGCCGGGTGCTCCGCCTGGCTAATTTAGGCGAGTGCCCGGCTGTCATCTCGGCATTGTATCTCTGCCCGGACTGATGCAGCAACATGAAAAGTCATCAGATATTTTTTTGCACTTGGGTGTGGCTGGCGACTGATACAAGTAGCATCTGGATTCAGGTGGAGGTTGCCACAGGCATGCACCAGTCAATCAACTGACCCTTAGTGCTGCTTGTCCACGACACGCCCCACCACTTTTCTTGTCCGGTGACCTGCCCTCCTTTGACGTCAGTTCCTGTTTCCGGCAAGGCGGGACGCTTCAGCGGGAGAGAAATTGTGGTATGGGTGAAGGGCTGCCGGAGAAGGAAAGTAGTGGGACAAAAACAGTATCCTCCGCTGCCAGGTCCGGGACAAAAACAATCCACCACTGCAAGGTATCTACTGCCACAAGGTCCGGGACAAAAACAGTATCCTCTGCTGCCAGGTCCGGGACAAAAACAATCCACCACTGCAAGGTATCTACTGCCACAAGGTCCGGTCCTGCGCGCAGTTTAACTGAGCGGTTTTGGCCTTCTGAAGGAAGGAATTGTCGGCGCAGCTTTTGTCTTGCGCTCAGTTGAAGTGCTACCTTGCGGGATAGGTCTAGAGTAGCTAGATGAGGAGAGAAGAGATGGCAGGATTCGCGGGGAGGGAAGTCTGGTCCACGAATGAGTACTGTATCTTGTAATGTTTTCATTTGAAACAGAATATGAAGATCTATTTATTCAGTTTAATTCCTGATACCGTGCCATAAACTCCAGTTGATTTTCAGTTATCCTATAAGTTGGGATTTTCTGTGCTTGTGGCATACCTTCGTGAAAATTTCTATCTTTTGTTTTGGGGTTTTTTGGGGGTTTGTTTTATTTCTTGGTCTCATCTTCTGTTACTGGCTAAGGAAGGTGCCTAGCTTATATGAATTGAGAGAATGACCTTAGTCCAATTCTGGGGTTTGTAACAAGGACATAGTGAGATATAATGTTACATTGTCAAAGAGAGTGAGAGAGACAGAAAGACCTGGAACAAAGGTGGGAGGACTCGAAATGTTAGCAGAAGGAAGAAAGAAGGAGAAATCTGAAACAAAGGGGGGGGAGGCAGATGTTGAACATAGGGAAGAGAGAGAAAGATTGCAGAGAGGTGGAAAGATTCTGGACCAAGGAGGGAGGAAGGAAGGAGAGAGAGGCAGAGAAAGGAGAACAAATGCTGGACATGGGGGGGGGGTTTGCAAGGGGTGGGGTTGTAAGCAGAAGAAATACTGAGGCCTGGACCAAAGGGGCAGACTGGATGGACCTTTGGTCTTTATCTGCCATCACGTTTCTATGACATGAGGCAGGTAGGTGCTAGACTATGGGAGGTGCAGACAGAAGAGGTGGGGGTAGGGGGGAGACCTTGAGGAAGAACAGAGAGATGCAAAATCATAACAGAGGAGGAAGCGAAAGGGAGACGTTGAAAGTAGGGGTGGAGGAGAGAGGAAGAAAAGTTGGACTCATGGAGGGACAGAGAGAGATGTTGGTTGGGGAAGGGAATGAGATACGGAGGAGAGGAAGCGTGCAGGAGGCAGAAAGTGTTGAACTCATGGAGAATGAGAGATGGATAGGGAGGAAAGGAGAAATGTCACACTCGGGAGAAGGGAGAGAGGGTAGATAATAAAAAGTTGAACTCATGGAGAGAGAGATGTTGGTTGGGGGAAAGGATGAGGACTGGAGGAGAGGAAGCATTCAGGAAGCAGAGAGAAAGAGATGTTGGACTGGGGAAAAGGAGAGAGAAATGTTGGATGTGGAAGTAGAGGGACTAGGAGAGATGCACTCTGGATCTCTCCCCACTCCCTTTGCAGCAAGGGAGGAAATGAGAGAAGAACAGAGAGAGAGACATGTTGTCAATGGGGGGTGGAGGAGAGAGGAAGAAAAGTTGGACTCATGAAGGGGAATGGAATGAGGTCCGGAGGAGAGGAAGCGTGCAGGAAGCAGAAAGAAAGAATATTGGATGCACAATCAGAAGGAAGTGCAACCAGAGACTCATGAAATCACCAGACAACAAAGGTAGGAAAAATGATTTTATTTTCAGTTTAGTGATCAAAATGTGTCCATTTTGAGAATTTATATCTGCTATATTTTGCACTATATTTGTCTATTTTTCTATAGTTGTTACTGAGGTGACATTGCATATTTTAAAGTCATCTGCCTTGACCTCTTTGAAAAATAAAACAAATATAAATGATAATTAACATTTTATCTGCATAGTGTGCTTTGTGGGGGGTTTTAAAATTTGTGGTTACCATTATGAATTAATAAGATTATATTGTGTGTACATGAAACATGAATGGAAGAAATTGCATTACAATTAGTAAGTACTATTATAATGGGGTTGGGGTCAGGGGCGGAGCTTGGGCTGGGGTACTCGGTTGGTATTTGTTAGACTTAGGGGGTACGTGGCTTGAAGAAGTTGAGAAACGCTTGTCTAGGTAACTATGGAGTTCATTCAGTAAGGGCCCATTTTACAAAGCCACAGTAGCAATTGTCCCATGGCAAATGCATCAAAGTCCATTCAATTCCTGTGGGCTTCAGTGCATTTGCCATGGCAGAATTGCTATCACAGCTTTGTATAAGGAACCCTAAGGCAGGAACTACTGTCTCTGTGCTGTCTTAAAAACCAGATTGCCGGGGCTGCAAAGCATTAACTGATTCAACATGGAGCTTGAAGTTGGTTCAATACCACGCTCTCAAGTACAGTAGTTTTGAAAGAAATGGAAGGTTTGATACTGGTCAGTAGTTATTCGAAATAAGAGGATCTGCATTGCTTTTTTCTAGGGTGGCTTAAATGCTACTGGAACACTGCCTAAGTGTCAAACCTTAAAAAAGAAAGTCATATTAAGCATTGGAAAATACAGTAATTAATAACAATTAACTAATAGAAATAGTGCACATTTAATTTTCCCCACCACCAAATTTCCCCATCCTGCCCTGCCCCACCCGGCTATTTTTTCATGCCACCCGGCTGGAAAAAATTTCTGGGGAGAACACTGTTATATGATAATGCAACTAATTAATCTAACTGCAATTTTTGGTCAGTTTTGATGTTATGTTCAAATATAAAGAATTACAGTAATCAAGTTGAAGTAACACATCTGAACCAACAGTGCAAAATGATGTTCAAAAAAGCATGACTCCACTAGCCTAAGTTTTCTCATAATGTATAAAACCTTCCTCCATAAATTAGAAATTTGATCTTCAAATGTAAGAGAAGAGTCTAAAAGGCTGTGTTTTCATTACTTTTGTAATCCGCCCAATCTCTATTAATGTTTTATACTTCATTTTGATTATTGTAACCCACCTCGAACTCCGCTCAGGAGGATTTGGCATGATATAAGACTACAAATAACATATAACACATCATTCCCTTGAGCCTGCCCTATATAGACTATAAGTTTTGTGGAGCAGAGATTGTCTCTTAAGTCTTTGTGTACAGCATTGCACGTTTCTAGTAAAGCTATGGAAATTAGTGGTATATGTAACTTTGTAAAACTTTGTTATTCTTGCAATTTTTAAATGGTTTAACTACAGTCTCAACGAAATGATAATATTATAGTTATTTTTCTTATGCTTTTCTTATGTACTTTAGTTTTTAATTAGTTCTTCCTTCTCTTATGTTTTCTGAAATGTACTCTAGTCTTAATTGTATGTGAACCGAGTCGAGCTCCACTGGGAGATGACCCGGTATATAAATCAAAGATTAGATTAGATTAGCCATATCACCATGCAATGTTCTAAAAGTAATCTTATGTGATGGTGCATTGTAATGCTATGACTGTAAAACTATAACCTGTTCTGAGCTCTTTGGGGAGGATGGGATATAAAACCAAATAAATAAATAAGATTTATATTCTGCACTATCAGTCAGTTTTTAGGCACATTACAGAAGAGTCATCAGGTATTTTCCCTATCTGTCCTGGCAGGCTCACAATCTAACTGTACCTAGGGCAGTGGTCGACAAACTGCGGCTCTTTAGCCACTTGAGTGCTGCTTGTGGCTTGTCTAGAGCAGGGGTGCTCAACCTGCTTCCCTTCCCTTCTCACTGCCCTCTCCCAAGCCACCGCCAAGCCACCGCCTGGCTGGCCTGGAACTTCCTCTCTGACGTTAGAATTGACGTAGGGTGACGAGAGTTGGTCGGCCCCACGCTCCTCTTTACAGGGAAGGGAAGCAGGGAGAGCTAAGAACTCAGCGGCAGCCTGTTCCCAATGGCAGCAGTGGCAGACTATTCCCCGGCGGTGGTGGCAGCATGTTCCCCAATGGCGATGGCTTGGGGGAGGGCAGGGAGAAAGAAAGAAAAGGGGGGACAGGGAGACAGAAAGAAAGAAGGGAGACGGGAGACAGACAGAAAGGGGCATGGAGAGAGAAAGACAGACAGAAAGAAAGAAATTGGGCACGGAGAGAGAGAGAAAAAGACAGACAGACATACAGATAGAAATGGGGCATGGAGAGAGAAAGAAAAAGTTGGGGCAGGGTGAAAGAAAGAAAAAGTTGGGGGAGGGAATGAGGTCTGGAGGAGAGGAAGCATACAGGAGGCTGAAAGAAGGGAAGAAATATTGGATGCACAGTCAGAAGAATAAAGTGCAACCAGAGACTGATGAAATCACCAGAAAACAAAGGTAGGAAAAATGATTTTATTTTCAATTTAGTGATCAAAATGTGTCAGTTTTGAGAATTTATATCTGCTGTCTATATTTTGCACTATGGCTCCCTTTTACTAAACTGCAAGCGCAGGGAGCCTATGAGCATCGAGAGCAGCACAGAGCATTCAGCGCAGCTCCCTGTGCTAAAAGCCGCTAGTAAAAAGGTTTAGTAAAAGGGAGGGGGTATATTTGTCTATTTTTGTATAGTTGTTACTGAGATGACATTGCATAAAGTATCTGCCTTGACCTCTTTGAAAAAACCCCAGAATATAAATGGTAATTAACATTTTCTCTGCGTACAGTGTGCTTTGTGTTTTTTAAATTTTTATTGTTGGTAGATTATTTTGACTTGGCCACAAAGGTAAGGGGGAGGGAGGGAGGGGAGCTGCTGAAAGACATCTAGTAATCCTTTAAGGCTTGACTGTGCAGGGAATTATTTTTGTAAAATCATGTTTTGTTATGTGACTGGCATTATTTAGACTTTAATTTCTATGAATGAATAGAATGAAAATGATATAAAATTGCTTGCTTGTTTTTATGTGTGTGCGCTGAAGGGAAGTGGAGAGAGAGTGGTCTGAGGACGATGAAGGGAAATGGGGAAGAGAGAGTGGGGAGAAGATGCTGATTTATAAATTGACAATTGTACAGTATATTGTTTCTTTTTATACTTTAATTTAATAAGTTCAGTATAAAACTATTTGAGGCTTCTATGGATGGGATCAGGTGGTTTGCGGTGACGAAGACCGAGCCAAATTTTTCCCCGTGTCATTCACTAGGCTCTGCCACAAATCGATTTCGACTATGTGCAGGTGAGCGAAGTGGCAGTCAGGTTGACATAGCCGTCATAGCGCAAGCGGGTGTGGGGTATGGCTCTCAAAAGAAATCTTAATCGTTGTACTGCTGATCTTTGGCTCTTTTGACTAGTGAGTTTGCTTACCACTGGGTTAGGCCAACAGAAAATGCTGACAGCTAGCCTTGTAAGGCTGATAGACAGCAGCACCAATCATCTTGAGCACAAAGGGAGGATAGCGCGACTGAATTATTTGAGTCCCCCCCCCGACCCGCTTTTTGCGATCCAACTCCATCTTCGCCTACCCCTCCCTAAGTGATTTCCCTAAGTGAAAAAGCCTGAGTGACTAAACTACTATCATATCAAGAAGCTCACTACAGCCAGGAACTACTCCTTATTATTAGGTCGACCTTGTCATACATGCTTTTCAGGCAAAAATTAAAAACATATCTGTTCAATAAATTCCTTATAGAGCACTAAACCCTATGCCTCTTTGTACGTCTCTTAATCTCCTCAAGACAAAGAAAGGTTCTATGTACGGACTCATTCCTCCCTTACCGTATCTTTATTTGTCCCGAGATCCAATCTGTTTATTTCTTGAGTTCTTTATTTATCGCCTCACCTGTATTGTATTTCACTCTGACTTGTCATGGTCTTTTGTTATTTACACTCCTATGTTACTTGTTGTTGTACCCTTCCTTGTTATGTATGATCCTCTATCTAGCCTTGGGGGTTGGAGGGTAGCAGTGACGGTGACCTGGGGAGGGGGAGTAGGTTGGAGTGGATAGTAACAATGATGGTGGCTTCAGGGGGTGGTTGGAGTGGAGGGTAGCATCGATGGTAACCTCGTGGGAGGGTTTCGAGTAGAGGGTAGCAGTGAAGGTGGTCTCGTGCAGGGGCATATTTTTTTTTTGCCAGTTGGTAGAGAGCCAGTTAACTGGGTTTCTACTGTATAAAAGCTATCCTAACCCTTCCTTCCTGGGCTCTCCTGGAGACTCATCCTTAGTGCAGGAGGATATTATATCACATGAAGGGCAGATCCTGGATTACACTTTTCCTGCCATATCAACATGAAGCTCTCTTTCAGGTGACATTTCCTTTTTATGACTGCACAGAGGCTGCCATACTGGAGATGGGGCTTCTATACTATGTCCCTGAATGTTCTCTTTCTATATCAGCTTCTCTGCTTTTTGCACTGAGTGCCCACATATGCCATCTCACTAACTGGGAGTAATCATACATTTGGCACACAATACAAAAGACTAGACTGCTGCTTGCGTCTTAGTATTGGTAGGCTGCAAATTAAGGTTGCTAAAGGAGTAAGGGTGTATAAAATATAATCTCTTACTAGTTATAATATGCTATTTTAGGTTTCCTTCAAGGATCTAAAAACACCATAGGCCTGATATTCAAAATGATTTAAATGGCCAGGAGGGGTTCCTGGTTGTTTAAATTACTTGTTTGGCGCTAAGGAGCAATATTAAGTGGCACTTAACCAGACAATGCCACTGATGGCCGCTTGCTAACTGGTGAGGTAAGGGATGGGCTGAGGGTGGAGTTTGAATGGAGCGGCTACCTAGCCAGTTGGCAGTGATATTCAGTGATCTAGCCAGCTAGAAACTCCCTCAGCCAATGTTCTAGCAAAATTCTTCAACGATAAGGTTTCTTCCTTGAGATGCTCTTTCCCTCCTTCAGTCTCTTACAACTCCCTAGTGCCCACCGATTCCACTCCCACCCTAATGGTCTCCAACCCTATACCAGCTGACAGATCCTGGACCACCTTTGAGCGCGTATCTGAATCCCTGGTCCTCAATCTCTGCCTCAAACTGAAATCCTGTAATTGCTCCTTGGACCCATTCCCCTCCTACCTATACGAGAACATTCCTGCTCAGGCTATTTCTTCTATCACCATTCTCATAAACTCCGCTCTTCAGTCGGACCATTTCTCCCCAAAAATGGGTCATATCGCCTTGACCCCACTACTGAAAAAATCTGACCTTGACCCTTCCATACCATCCAGCTATCGCCCAATTGCAAATATCTCTCTCCTAACCAAGATACTAGAGTCCATCATTTCTTCCCAACTCTCATCATACTTAGAGAGATTCTCTATTCTTTTACCCTATCAATATGGCTTTCGTCCTAACTTCAGCACCGAATCCCTACTGTCTTCCCTGATTTCAAGGGTTCAACAACTTCACTCTCGAAACAAGTTCGCCGTCCTCCTACAATTTGACCTTTCCGCTGCTTTCGACGTATTCACCATGATATTCTTGTTTACCAACTCTCTGAGATAGGTATCAACTCCACAGTCCTAGGTTGGTCCTCTAAATTCCTCCGCTCTCGTTCTTACATTGTTAACATGAATGGCACCTCATCCCCCCCCTGGAAACCGAATTGTGGAGTCCCGCAAGGCTCTCCACTATCCCCTTTCCTTTTCAACATCTATATGTTCTCCCTTAAACTCCTCCACCTATCCCCCCTTGAAACAATTTACACTTATGCAGACGACATCCTCGTCCTCCTCGAGACCGATTCGAACCTCACCGACCTGTTTAAGAGCATATCCTCTTGTATAATGAACCTACAACCCTGGGCCCACACTGTGCAAATGAAATTGAATGAGTCCAAAACAAGACTTCTTTGGCTCGGTCCAAAACTAGATCACCTACCCACCTCCATCCCACTACCCTCTGGCTCCTCTCTGCAGCTTGAGTTCTCGAGCAAGATCTTGGGCATCATCATTGATTCCACATTGTCCTTCAATGACCACCTCCAATCCTTGGTAAAAAAAAATGCTTTTTCAGCCTTCACATGCTGAGGAAAGTTAGATCCTTCTTCCATCAAAAACATTTTACCCTCCTTGTCCAATCCATCATCCTCTCCAGATTGGACTATTGCAACTCTATCTACTTAAGCCTAACTAAGAAAAACCTCCACAGACTCCAACGGATTCAGAATGCCGTGGCCAAGCTCATCTTCGCTAAAAGTAAATTTGACCATGTCTCCCCGCTCCTGGCCAAGCTCCACTGGCTTCCGATAATCGCCAGGGTCCACTATAAATGCGCCTGTTTAACTTTCAAAATCCTATATGGTATCCTCCCTCCCTTTATCCCTCTTTCTTGGAATTCTTCAAACCCTAATACCACCAGATCCTCCCACAAATTAAAACTACCCTTCCCCTCGCTAAAAGGCATTTCCCACACAGGAAAGCTAGGGACCTCCCTCCACTTCAAAATCACTGAGCTCTGGAACAACCTTACCTCCCCTCTTCAGAACTTGAGCTTTCTCCAAGTTTTCCGCAAACATCTGAAAACCTGGCTTTTCTCAAAAAATGTAAGTCTCCCTTCAATTTAGGAATCAAGGAAACTCTTATATCTTGGCATCCCAAGTCCTCTAAATTTTCTTCACACTTCTACCTCTAACCCTCTGTTGTAGTTCCTTCCTATTTCTCCTACTGTAAACCGCGTCGAACTCTACGAACGTGGAGATGATGCGGTATACAAACCTAAGGATTAGATTAGATTAGATTAGGACAGAAAAAAGGCTGTTTTAACTTTATGCGGTAAAGATAGCCAGGCAGAGGTTCCAGCTGCCCTGCTGTTCTGATCACCCGTGATACAGAAAGAATCAGGAACTGGCTTGACCCCCTCCCCCCCCATATACCCACAAAGATACAGCAAAGTAGACCTGGGCCCCTGCCCCACCAGACACATTTTCCCCCCTTCAGACCTACCTTGAAGAGACTCTGGTAGTCCAGTGGTAAATAGGCAGGAGGTCACAGCAGCCATTTTGCAGTGACTTTAGACATGGGCATCACTCTTGACTAAGACTGGGGAGGGGCGGGGATTTTGTTAGGGGTGTGGGCCCAGGCCTACCTTGCTTCATCTTCAGGGAGTGGATAGGAGGGGAGATCAAACTGTTGAAGCAGTTCTTTCCATTCTAGGGTAGAGAAGGGAAGATCAGGATCTGGGTAAGAATTTCTTATTCAGTATAAGCTGTGATGGCCAGGGCACTGTAAATTAGCCCATGATATTCAGTGCCAGTGCTAGGAATGGCCAAGCACTGAATATCTGGAGCTAATTTAGCCAGTGACCAGCAGCCACCACGAGCTGAATATCAGCCGGTGAATTGCTAAGAACTAATACTGGCTGATGCAGGTGCCGTCAGCAAACCTTCTATCCTTCTAATTGGCTTATAAAGTCTACAAAACAAAGATTAACCCCCAGAGTGGGTGGGTGGAAATCATAATCTAAACAGGGACGTTTTATAACTGATATGTTATGCTCTTTTATAATCAAACTCTAAACAGAGACTTTAAGTGCTGTGCTATACTATAAACTGCCTTTGCTAAATAGGCAGCATAATCTAAAAAGATAATGAAATTATCTATTTAGCCCCAATTCCATCTGTTCCCAAGTTTCCTGCAAGTAAATGTTCAAGTTTTTCCCCCTGTAACAGCAGGTCCTGTCTCAGCACTTGGTGGAAATTATGCTTGGTGTGGTAGATTTATCCTTTTCTAAACTCCTGTGGGAAACTGCACAAAATTTTTGAATATCCTGCAAAATTCTGCTGTGTTTATTTTTAGTGTGTTTGAATAATATTTCCTCATCATAAGACCTGAAATTCCCTCCTACTTTTCCCTCCTCAGGCTCCAGCCTCCCCCATTCCATCTTGTCACTCCAACTGCAGTGTTCTCTTCCTGTAACTCTCAGACCTCTAATTCTGCCCCAAAGTCTTTTCCTTTATATTTTATTGCCGTTTAAGCATAAATCACAAAAATACTCTCGTTTCAGAAATATAGTAGGTAATCTCAATACAAAGAATATAAAAAAAGGAAAAATAATCTTCCATAAACTAGAATAATTAGAAGAGGCCCATGCAAAAAGGAAGAGAGATGTATTACAGGAAATAATGCAAAAATAAGGCTTAATGGCTAATTTCACTATCACAATAACTGCTCATAATAGCTAAACATTACCAGTTACCAATTTCTTCAAGTCTATAAATGCTTTTGACTGTTCTAGGGCATAGAATACATATTTTACCCCCAAATTTGATCATATATTTACATGGATAGGCCAAATGAAATGAAGCCCCCAAAGTCACTGATTTAGTTCTCATTGCCAAAAACAATTTTCTTTGCTCCTGCGTTTGTCTGGTCATGTCTGGAAATATCCAAATCCTTTTACCATAGAATAATATTTGAGAATTATGAAAGACTAATCTAAATATAGCATTAATGTTTTGCTCAAAAATAAATGATATTAGTAGAGTAGCTCTTTCAGAATTTCCAGCTAAAAGTTGTTTAAAGCAAATCCATTTTCTATCTATGGGGAGAAACCCAATAGTCCTCTGTGATAATAACTTAACGCTTGATAATACAAATCACAGTTCTTAGTAAAATAAATACTTATTTTTAATATCGTGAAAACTCAGACCCTGAACCCATAAATTAGTGATCACACCAACAAAGGTTCAACGGGGGACCATCATGGTTTTCACTGTCCCCTATTACCATCCATGTTCACTATATTGGTAATGAAAAACACTTATCTGATTTGGATGGTAAAACGCTGAAAAAGAACCTCTGTGGCGTTGAAAGTATCTCGTGCTGATTAAAAACAAATTCTGTGTAAATTGATGTTCACTCCGTAATAGTAACCCTGTCCCCCGACTCGAGTTTCAAGTCTTCTTCAGGGAAGGACACTGATAATGCAAACAATCAAAAATAACAGTTAAAATTCACTCCAATGATGCTAATCTTATAATAAATAGTTTCTGAAACCTATTTGAAAAGGCCCCAGGGATCTATAAACTCATTCAAAATAATCCCTACATATCATTAAATCAATAAACTCTATACCTGTTAAAGGCTCAATACATCAGATGGACATCGAAAACGGGGCTGACTGCTGTAATGAGGTGAACCCATGAGCTAAGCTGTTTATATCCCCATCTCACCGGAACTTATTGGACCCCAACCCGGAAGGGAAACAACCGGCATTGAACAGCATACCTAAGTCAGTAACCATTCTATTTCCTGATTTAACCCTTGCGGGCTCAATGTTTGCCACTCAAATATTTTCCAAAGTAGTCGTTCATGCGGAACCTTATCAAACGCCATCTGAAAGTCCAGATATACAATGTCGACCGTGTCACCCTTATCTGTCTGCCTGTTTACTCCCTCGAAGAAATGCAGCAAGTTTGTCAAACAAGATCTGCCTTTGCTGAAACCGTGCTGACTGGTCCTCATCACCTTGACCATGTCCGTCAAGGTGATCAATGATGCGGTCCTTTATCAGCGCCTCTACCATCTTTCCCAATACCGAGGTCAGACTCATCGGTCTGTAGTTTCCCTGATCTCCCCTCGAATCTTATTTGAAGATCGGCGTAATATTCGCCACTTTCCAGTCCTCCGGAATCTTTCCTGTTTTGATCGACAGATTGGCTATTAGTAGAAGTAGTTCGGCTATGGTCCCTTTCAGTTCCTTGATGACCCTCGGATGGATGCCATCCGGTCCCGGGGATTTATCACTCTTAAACCTATCAATCTGCCTGCATACCTCTTCTAGACAGTTTCCCATTTTCGCTTCCAGATATAGCCTAATGGATTCTGGTATGCTGTGTATATCCTCTTTGGTAAATACAGATCCAAAAAAATGTGTTCTGTCCGTCTGCGATTTCTTTGTCCTCCTTTAGTGCTCTCTTTATTCCTTGGTCATCCAACGGTCCCACCGCTTCCTTCGCGGGTCGTTTTCCTTTAATATATCGAAAGAACAGCTTGAAGTTTTTTGCCTCCTTGGCTATTTTTTCCTTGTCGTCTCGTTTTGCCACGTTTACCGCCTTATGGCACCTGCGTTGGTGTTGTTTGTGCTTATTCCAGTTTTCATCCATTTTTGATCTTTTCCATTCCTTAAATGAGGTTTTTTTTTTCTTTGATCGCTTCCATAACCTCTACAGTGAGCCACGCCGGTTCTTTATTCTTTTTCATCTTTGATCCTTTGTTGATACGTGGTATATATAGATTTTGTGCCTCAGTGACCGTATCCTTAAAGAGAGACCAAGCTTGCTGCAGCATTCTTATAGTGTTTATCCTCTTCTTAATTTTCTTCCCCACCATGCATCTCATCCCTTCATTGTTTCCTTTTCGGAAGTTTAGGGCCGTGGCCGTCATTCTGGGTTGACGTTTTGCACCTATTTCCAGGTTGAAGCGTATCATATTGTGATTGCTGTTTCCCAGCGTCCCTTCTACTTCTGCATCCTGTGCCGGTCCTCGCAGCCCATTTAGAACTAAGTCCAGAATTGTGTTTCCTCTTGTGTTTTCCTTGACAAGTTGTTCCAGGAAGCAATCACCTACAGTTTCTAGGAACTTGGTCTCTCTAGCACAGCCGGAGGTGCCTAGGTTCCATTCTATTCCCAAATAGTTGAAGTCGCCCATGACAACTGCATTGCTTCCCTTGCAGTTGCGTTCATTCTCATCCATCATTTCTTCATCAATTTATTTGGGTTGCCCTGGGGGTCGGTAGTAGATGCCTATCCTTGTTTCTGGTCCATTTGTTCCTGGAATTTTGATCCATAGAGACTCTAACTTATCTGTCCGTTGTGGCATGTTCTCTCCAGTAGATTCAATTCTCTCTTTGACATATATGGCAATGCCTCCTCCCTTCTGTCTTTGCGGTATAGTTTGTATCCCGGTAGCACCGTGTCCCAGATATTTTCATCAGTCCACCATGTTTCCGTGATGCCAATGATGTCGACGTCATCCTTTTGTGCCACAGCTTCTAGTTCACCCATCTTATTTCGAAGGCTCCTTGCATTCGTGTACATACACTTGAGTTTGCAACCTGTTCCCTTCTTGTGTGTCCTTCCCTCTTGTGTCTCTTTCTGTCTGTCCTGTCTGTGATCTGGTGAGTCCTCCCTTCCATCTTCCTGCACGGTATCCTCCGGGTATACCGGTTCCCGAATCATCGACTCACTCTCTCGGTCGACTGTCAGCTTTCCCCTTCTTCCTAGTTTAAAAACTTCTCAACTTCTCTCTTGATGTTGCTTGCAAGTAGCCTCGTTCCGTCTCTGCTGAGATGGAGTCTGTCCTTCCTGAATAGCTTGCTCTTCCCCCAGAACGTTGTCCAGTTGCACATGAAGTGGAATCCTTCTTCCTCACACCAGCGCCACATCCACGCGTTGATTGCTTGCAGCTCCATCTGTCTCTTTTCATCTGCCCTGGGTACCGGCAGGATCTCTGAGAATGCTATTCTCTGTGTTCTGGTCTTCAACTTCTCTGCCAGCATCCGGAACTGGTCCTTCAGTACTTCTCTGTTGTAGTTCCTGTTGCTCACATTGTTCGTCCCCACATGGATCACCACTGCCGTGTCCTCTTCTTTCACACTATCGACAATCCTATCAATGCGGCTCACTATGTCTTCTACCTTAGCTCTGGGTAGACAGGTCACCAGTCGATCCAGTCTTCCTCCCGCTATGTGACTGTCAACTTGCCTGATGATAGAGTCCCTCACGATGATTGCTGTCCTCTCTATCTTCTCTTGATTCTCCAGTCGCAGGTCCGTGTCCCTGGTGTATGTCCATCTCTCCAGCTGTAGGTCCGTGTCCTTTGTTCCTATCCATTTCCTCTCATTCTGGTGATTGTCTTCTTGTGGGTTCCCTCTGCTGCTTCTAGATCCTGCTGCTGTGTCCTCCATTTCCTCCTACTGGCTGTCCGTCTGCTGGTCCATAATCTCTGTAGGCGTATCCTGGCAGTCCCACTGTAGTTGGTGCTTTTCCAAGGCCTCTCTGTATGCCTCTTCTATGGAGTTCTCCAGGTCTCGTACTTCTTCCTCGATGGTGTGCTCCGTCTTGATCATCTCTGTATCTCTGTCTTCTTCCTCCACTGCATGAAGTGCCTCCAGTTCCAGTATTCTGCTCTCCAGGAGTCTGACTTGCTTCCTCAAGCTTTCCAGTTCTTCACATCGAGCACATATGTAAGACCGCCTCCCAGAAGGGAGGTAGTCATACATATGGCAGATGGTGCAGAAAACTGGGTAGCTCAACATCCTGCTTCTGTCTGCTGCCTCTGTTACTGCCTGCTTGCAGGTCTCCTGTGGATGTTTTCTGTGTCTGCTGTGGGTGCCTGCTGTGTCTTCTGTGTTCGTCTGGTTATGTCCTCAGTGTCCACCTGGATGTGTGTTCTTTGTGTCTGCTTTGTCCTCTGTGCCTGCTGTATCCTCTGTGCCCCCTGTGTCTGCCTGGTTGTGTGCCTCTGTACCTGCTGGGTCCGCCTGGTTGAATGTCCTCTGTGTCCGCTGTGGTCTCCCTCTGCTACTCTTTAGTAGTGGATCGGCCCTTCGCAAAGGTGCTTTCGCTAAGGTGAGCGCCTTCAAACGCTCGCCTTCGCGCGCCGAACATCTGAGCACCGTTAGCCCCTCCCCTTTAAGGGGGAGCTCTGGGTCCGCTGCGGGTGACGTCAGGGGGTGGGCGGACCAACCTCTCGCCGCAGCCCTTCACCCTCTGCCTCCTCTCCTGCTCCTTCCCTTCTGCCTCCTCGTGTCTCCTCTTTCCTCGGCCCAAGTTCTGCCTGCCCAGATCTCAGACAAGCTGGATCCACGATCCGTTAGCCCCTCCCCTTTTAAGGGGGAGCTCTGGGTCCTCTGCGGGTGACATCAGGGGGTAGGCGGAGCTACCTCTCGCCGCAGCCCCTCACCCTCCTCTCCTACTCCTTCCCTTCTGCCTCCTCGTGTCTCCTCTTTCCTCCCTTCTGCCTGCCCTGATCTCTCCTGTCTTGCCATACGTATAAAATCCATCCCTTGTCCCAAGGGTAACATTACATTTTTTATTTCATTTACTCAATTAAAGTTTTGAGCCACCACATAGAGCCTCAGTGTCATAGGAAATCTAAGTTATGTTTTGCCCTGTGTTTACAATCATTCCCCTTTCAGATAACTTGATCTCTACAGCAAGGTATTCAAAAGGGGTTCTGAATTCAAAATCAAGCTGATACAAACAGAATGGGGGTATTTTGCTTTAAATAAAAAGCAGGTTTTGGATAAGCACTTGCTTTCCTAGTTACTAAAGAGACATTAAATGACAAACACTAATCAATAGAGAATAAAGTAATTTAAAAATATCAGGAAGAACTTACTGCCTTTAAAAAGAGAAAGATCACACCCAATTATGAAGAGAATGTTTTCATATGTAATTAAAGTACTGTAAAGTACAAAGATGGACATTTTTCATACAAAAAAAGAGCCCCGAGACAGAAAAAGTACCTGTATCCATAGATGTCAGAACAGGGGAAGGGGGTGCACCACAGAGGCCATGGCCTCCCCAGTTGGTGATCCCTCCTCCTGCCCACTTGCCTGCTCACCTGCCCATCGTGTTTAACTTCTTAGAAAAGCGCTGCTCTGCCACTGGCCCGATGTCTTCTCTCTACTCCGGCCCACCCTCTCTGACAGTTTCCTGTTTCCGCTATGGCGGGCCGCAGTGGAGAGAAGATGGCTCTGGCACTTTCTTTTTGATGTAGCGAGTAGACTGGTTGAGCCGGGCTCCCTTCCAGTGTGTGTGCAGCGGAGGGATGGACACATAGAACTCCATGCCCGGGACAGAGTGTCTGCGGGCGTGTGTTCCCGGGCTGCGCATCCTGAACCGAGCTGGCCAGCGGCCTTCGTTTCTGTTTGGCTGCCCACTCTGAAGTGCACATCGTATGCGGCACCGCGGACAACTCCCTGCTCACTTAGTCATGGAATTGGATTTTGACCCCAGCGAGCCAACGCTTCCACAGACTCCGGAGAGCAGGAGCTGGTACAGCACTCTGTCCAGGTTGAGAACGGCAGTGTGCAGCTGGTGAGTACTCGGAGCCAACATCTGATGTGCGTGTCTGGATGCAGGCGGCTTTTCAAAGAAGTTAAATGTGGCAGGTGAGCAGACGGGAGGGAGGAGAAGATGCATATGGGACTGGGAAGAGAGCTGTTGGACTCAGATGAGGGAAGGAGGGAGATATGTGAGGAATGGAGTAAGGGAGGGAATGTCAGATGTGTGAGGTACAGGGAGAGATGGATTTCGAGAAGGACCTAGGGAGTAAGAGAGGGAGAGATGGACATGAGGGAAGGCAGGGGGAAGGGAGAAATGGATGTGGAGGGGGCAAAATGGGGACAGGGAGAGAGAGATTTGGGGGAGGGGCAAGATGAAGAAAGGGAAAGAGATTCAGGGGAGGGAACAGAAGGGGGAGGGAGAGATGGACAACTCGGGAAAAACAGAGAAGACAGGGCTAGGGATAGGCGGAGGGGATATGGACTGGGCACCGGGAGAGGTGAGAGATGTCATACTTGGGAGCACACCAGGACCTGTCACCATACTCTGTTGCTGCTGCCTGTGGCTTTGTGAAGAATGAAGGAGGAGAAGACCTATTTGGATGTTGTAGAGCCAGCCAGAACACAGGTGCACACACTTGGGAGGGGGCATGAACTTGGGAAACAGAAGGGAGGGAAGAAGAGAAGCACATTGGGTCACAGGAGGGAGGGATGGTGAGGGGCACGTTGGGACACAGGAAGGAAGGGAGGGTGAACTTGGGGCAAATGAGGGAGGGAGGGTGAACTTGGGAAATAGGATGGGGGAAAGAGATGCAATAGAAAGTGAGAATTGCTAAGCATGGGTGTAAGTGAGAGGGAAAGAGATGATGTACATAGGGAAAGGAAGAAAGAGGAGAATTATTGGAAATTGTGATGGAAGAGGAGTGAGGTAGAGAGAGATAACCGGAAGAAATATTGGATGTTGTGGTGGAGAGAAAAGAGTGGGACAGATTGAAATGGATGCAAGAGGGAGGAATGTTGGACATGGTGGTGGAGGGAATGGAGGAAGAGATGTGGCATGGAACTATAGAGGGGTGATTGAAGCAGAAATGTTTGACATGGGGCTGGTGGGCAGGGGCGAAAGATGCTGCACACAGTCCGAGAGATAAGAGAAGGAGAAATATTGGATGTGGCAGTAGAGGGGGTGGGAGAGTGGCACCCTGTGGATCCCTCTCCCTTTCCCCATTTCCTTTGTTGCAAGGGAGGGAATGAGAGAGAGAGAGATGGTGGACAGTGAGAGAGAGGAAGATGTTACACATGGGGATGGAAGAGAGAGGAAGAAATGCTGTGCAGTGGTGGGGAGGGGAAAAAGAGTGCACTTTGTGTAGTTTAATTTTGTGGTTACCATTGTGTATTATTAATAAGATTATATTGTGTGTATGAAAAATGAATGGAAAAAATGGTGTTTTCAATGAATACTATTATTATGGGGGTGAGGTCTGGGGAGAAGCTTGGGCAGGTCTGGGTGGGATCTAGGGTGGAGCTTTTGGGCCCCCCTAAACAAAAAATAACAGTTTATAAACTTTAATTTCAGCAATAAGTCCAAACCTTTTTTAAACCCTGCTATGTTAACAGTTTTTACTACATTATCTGACAACAAATTCCAGGGCTTAATTGTACATTGAAGAAATGTTTTCTCCAATTTGTTTTTAAAAATGTAATTTCATTGTATGCCCCCTAGTTCTTGACCTTTTGGAATGAGTAAAACTGTGATTCACGACTACCCGTTACCACGCCACTCGTTAATTTATTGATTTCTATCATATCTCCCCTCAGAGCACCTCAGTAAAAAATGTAAAAAGAAATGCTTAATAATAATTTTTAAAAAGGCAAGAAGATGGAGGGGGAGGAAAAGCTAAATACTATAGATCATTGTTCAAGAAAGAAAATCAATCAGAAACATTAATATATAACCTCTCCAAGCAGTCAATTAACTTCACAATAGGAATCTGTATTAATTAAGGGATTAAATTTGTTCTGGTATATAATTTCAATGCATTTGGATTTAAATTAGATATGTTTAATTTTGAGAATGCTTTAAAGCTTAAAAACTATTTCCAGTGCAATAGGTGAGACATTCTAGACCAGTGGTTCCCAACCCTGTCCTGGAGGACCACCAGCCAGTCAGATTTTCGGGATAGCCCTAATAAGAGAGATTTGCATATCATGGAGGTGGAAAGCATGCAAATCTGTCCCATGTATATTCATTAGGGCTATCCTGAAAACCTGACTGGCTGGTGGTCCTCCAGGACAGGGTTGGGAACCACTGTTCTAGACAACAGAGTTATTTCCCCATACGCACATGAACTGCAGAAGGAATCCACTTCGTATTTTTTCACTCTGCCTCCAGTGTACAGATTAGCTTAACGCCCTATAGCAGCAGTCTTTCCTTCTGCACTCATGGCTGCAGATGTGTGTGTTATGCTCTCCTCATTTTTAAAATTTTACTTCAACATAGTTTTGAGCCCTTTGCGGATATTTTCACGTCTACAGTAATTTGGAGGCTCTGCCTGCTTGTGAATTCACAGATTTTGGTCTGTAGCTGGCAGGCTGATCCCTTTTGGGTACCTATTAGCCAGTCTGCATAGTAATCCTTGGAGCTCAGGGCTGTTTCCGAAGTTGTCTCACTGTCCACTAAGTGGGGTCGAGCACATACTGTTAGGCATTCTTAGGGGGGATCAGCGATGTCCCTCAGTGTGCCGGCTGCATTGTTGCGCTTCCACCCATCCTGGTGCGCATTTGGTGGTCCACAGGGGTGGAGGCGTTGTCAGACAGTGGAGTCTGACTAGCAGGCCTAAGATCACCTTAGAGAAGGCTTTCCCAGCAGTGTGGCAGTAAATTCTAGCTGGCTACTGATTCAGAGCTGGAAGCAGGTACAGCCCAGTGTCTCTGGTAACAGTAAGTACAGCAGAGATACAAGGCTTTCACAGCGAATTTGAAAAGTTAATTTTGAGGGGATTTTCTGTTTTTAAGTAGTCCCCTGTGTTCCCCCACCTGAAAAATCTAAAAATTGCTGTTTTTTTATTTTTGGGAAGTGTTTATTTTAGCGCGTTTTTAGCATGAATTTGGTGCCAGCTGCTTGGATTTTTAGCAATCTTTTTTTCATCTTCTCCCTGCTTCTTCAAAAGTTGGGATTTTTTTTGCCTGAAAACTTGCTGGGATGGAATCCTCAGGGTCTCCTCTTGTGAACTCATGCAAAGTTTGCACAAATTTAGTGTTTTTTGAGCATCTATGTGCCATGCACCACATGGCTCAGCAGGGGTGGGCGGTAGCTATCAGCTTTGCTTCCCCTCAAAGAAACAGGTGATTCCATGCTCAGCTAGTCCAGTGTGGTGACCGCAATTGCTTTCAGGGCTTGACTCAGCTGTTTTTTCGGGCAGCCAGGCAGCGGACCCTCTGCAGCCTAAGAAACACAAGTCTAAGTCATGTAAGGGAAACTCTGTGCCCCAGAGACCTGATATTTTTTCTGACTTTATAAGATTTTTGTGGTCCAAATTTCAGACCAGAGGTTCTGCTGCTGGAAGTTTTCCACTTACTCCATCAGCATCTGGGGGCAGTGGGGTGCCCTTCTCCGCTCACTTCGCCTGCTGCTCTTTCATCTCCTGTTCTAGGGGATCTGGTGGCTGATCCTGACCTCTCTGATCCTTTGTTTGATAGTGCAGCCCTTCCCGGATTCGGGGATCCAAACTTGGGTACTTAGGGGCTTCGGATCCTGGTGATGATCTGACTGTGTTCTGGGTCAGCATTACCAGTTTTAAGCCCTGCTCTTTGGGCTAGCAACAGCACCCTGGACCTTCATCAAGGTGATGGTGATAGTGGCAGCTCATCTGAGGAAGATGGGGTTACAGGTTCACCCTTATCTAGATGACTGGCTGATCAGAGCCCCCTCTATGTCAGAGGGGTGACGCACGTTGGGGCAGGTGCTCCAGGTACTGGAAGACCTGGGCAGGATTGTCAATTCAGGAAGAATCATCTGATGCCCATGCAGTTGCTGGAATACCTGGGAGTTCTTTTGATATGGCGACGGGCTGTGTTTACCTTCCCAAGGCTTGCAGGCAGAAGCTATGTGCTCAGATTACTGGATGTTGTCCCTTGGGCGAGAGCACACATGCATCATCTTCAGCATGCCTTGCTTTCCCGCTGGGCACCCCACAGGGATGCCTTGCAGATGTGTCTGCCATGGACTTTGGAGGCCCAAACAAGCATGAACTGATGGCTTCATCCTCAATCACTCTGCAAGGGCGTTTGGACTGTGGGGACGACATGCCAGTCTTCGGGGCTGGGGCTTGCACTGTAATCGCCATCCTCTTCAGGTCTTATGTACTCCATCTCAGAAAAGGTGGTCAATCAACCGTCTGGAGCTTAGTGCCATTCGTTTCACCCTGAGAGCATTGCAGGTGACCATGGAGGGACAGGCAGTCCGGGTCTTCTCCGACAATGCGACAACGATGGCCTTTGTCAATCGCCAGGGAGGGACCAAGAGCTCTCCCTTGGCTTAGGAAGCTCATCTGCTTTTTCTTTGGGCGGAACATCATCTTCTGGTGCTGATAGCAGTGCATGTGGCTGGAGGGGACAGTGTTCAAGCAAATTTTCTCAGCCGACAGACTCTGGATCCAGGCAAGTGGGCCCTCTTACCAGAGGTGTTCCGGGCAATGTGCAGTGCTGGTGGCAGCCCAGCTTCGACATCATGGCCTTGGCAAGGAACAAGAAGGCACAGTGCTTCTTCAGTCACACATCTGAGCCTGGAAGCCAGGGGCTTGATGCTCTAGTGCAACTGTGGCCTCCGGGAATTTTTCTCTATGTCTTTCCTCCTTGGCTAATAATTGGCTGAGTCCTTTGGAGGATTGCGGGTCATCCTGGGCGCGTCGTTCTTGTGGCGCCCGATTGGCCACGAAGACAGTGGCCTGCTGCGGCTGTGCTTGGGATGCAGTCTCCATCTGAGTGTCTATCCGGACCTTCTCTGTCAAGGTCCAGTAGCCATGGAAGATCCGGGTCGCTTTGCACTTAAGGCATGGCTCTTAAGCAAGCTGCCCTACAACATAAAGGATATTCGGATCCAGTAGTTGATATGCTGTTCAGAGCTAAGAAGTGTTGTCCACAGTGTCAGCTTATGCTAAGATGTGGAAGTCTTTGCAGAATTGGTGTGCCCAAGACCAAGTGGATCCTTATTTGGCTCTGGTTGCACAGATTCTCGCTTTTCTTCAGACTGGTTTGGATAAAGGCCTCATTGTAGCATTTCTGCGGATTCAGGTGGCCAGAATGTCCTGTTTTAGATCCCGGGACAGTTGGTTCTCTTTGGTGTTACTTTCGGATGTTGCTCGATTCTTGAAGGGGGCTTTCAGGTCCGACCACCCGTTAAGAACCCTTTCCCGGCTTGGGACCTTAATTTGGAGCTGTCGGGCCTTGCTGGAGCTCTCTTTGAACCTCTTTTGGATGCCTCTCTCTTGGATTTAACTCTCAAGACTATTTTTCTTGTTGTCATCACTTCTGCCCGTAGGGTTTCTGAACTACAGGCATTGTCTTGTAGAGACCCTTCTCTCCGTATTTCAGAGGCGGGGGTTTGTTTGCAGATAGTTTCTTCCTTTTTGCCGAAGGTTGTTTCGGCTTCCCATGTCAATCAGGAAGTGTGTTTGCCTGCTTTTCAGCCGACAGGTTCCAGAACTCAGGATCACTTGCTGAAGAAATTGGGTGTGCACAGGGTTCTCAGAGATCCTACTGGTACCAAGGGCAGATGTGAAAAGAAGCACTGCCTGGGCTTTGCAGTCCCCAGTTATGTCTAACACCAGCTCTAGCAGGATATATATTTCGAATCTGATATATTCTAATCACAAAATAGAAATAAAATTATTTTTTCTATCTTTTGTCGTCTCTGGTTTCTGCTTTCATCTTCTTTTCACTCTCTTCCTTCCAGCGCCTGCCCTCTCTGTCTCTTCAATCCAGCATCTGCCCTTTCCGTCCACTGTCTGCCCTCTCCCCCTTACATATGGTATCTGTCTTCTTTCTATGCCCTTCTTCCCTTTCCATCCAGCCTGTGCCCCCTCTCTCCTTTTTACATGATTCATTCCATCTTCACTGTTCTCTTCATTTTTATGTCTCCTAGCATCGTTGTCCCTCTCTGCTTATTTCTCTGCTGACCCTTTCCCATCATCAATCTCTCTACTTTCTCATGCCTATCTCTCCCCTTCTCCTCCTCTAATCTCCCTGCCAGCTGTTTCCTTCCTTTTTTCCTTCTCCCTTCCCTCCTCCTCCTGTCCAGCAGTAACTTCCTTTCCCTTCTTCCCCTCCCAGCAGCATCTCTCCTTCTCCTTCCCTCCAGATCCAGTAGCAGCTGTCCCTTTTTTTTCCCTTGTCCAGCAGCTTCCCAGACTCCTTTTCCTCCTCCCCTCCCAGCAGCATCTCTCCTTCTCATTCCCTCCAGGTCCAGAAGCAGCTGTCCCTTTTTTTTCCCCTTGCCCAGCAGCTTTTCAGCCTCCAACAGTGGCTTTCTCCCCTCCCAGCAGCTCTCCTTATTTGCCAGCACAGCGATTCACTAAGGCAGCCTCGTGTCCTTTGAAGGGTCGCGCCACTTCTGAGGAAAGAGGAAGTTGCATCATCAGAGGCGGCTGCAACTCAGCAAAAGCCCCAAGGCTGCCTTAGTAAATCGCTGCGCTGGTAAGTAAGGAGAGCTGCTGGGAGGGGAGAAAGCCACTGTTGGAGGCTCCCCATGATCTCGCCAGCCTTGCGTGAACCAGCTGGAAATGACATCTTATCGATCTCACCGGCCCTGTACAGACGGGCAGGAAATTGAAATTCATCAACCTCACCGGCCCTGCGCGGACCGGCAGAAATTTCCTGCAGAGCAGCGGTTGAAGAACAGTAGTCTAGAATGTCTCACCTATTGTACTGGAAAAAGAGATTATGTACTTACCCTGGTAAGCTCTTTTTCAGTAGATAGGTGAGACATTCTAGACTCCCCGCCCTGTCCTTCCTGCGCCTGCTTTCCGTTTTCAGTCTATTTATGCTTCTCCAAGCTGATTCTTGTTGTCCGGCCAGCCCTTTGGGGCTGTAAAGAATCTGTACATATGTTCAACTTGTTAGGAAGTAGTTGAGCTCCTTGCCTGTGTTGGCGGTTAATGTTACTGTTTAGCTGTTTATGAGCAGAACAATAGTTTAACCTGTGGTTACTGGTGCCTCTAGTTCACATGTGTGGGTACTGACTGCTAAAGGGTGCTAAACTGATCTGTGAAGTACACTGGAGGCAGAGTGAAAAATATGGAGTGGATTCCTTCTGCAGTCCATGTGAGTATGGGGAAATAACCCTGTTGTCTAGGACAGTGGTTCCCAATCCTGTCCTGGAGGACCACCAGCCAGTCAGGTTTTCGGGATAGCCCTAATGAATATGCATAAGAGAGATTTGCATATCATGGAGGTGGCAAGTATGCAAATTTGTGCCATGCATATTCATTAGGGTTATCCTGAAAACCTGACTGGCTGGTGGTCCTCCAGGACAGGGTTGGGAACCACTGGTCTAGGAAAAGAGCTTACCAAGGTAAGTACATAATTTTTCTTTTTTCTGATAATCAGTTGATGCAAGGAACACAATGAGTAGCAATATAAATGGAGGAGAAATAATATGTGTTAAGCATCTGTCCTTTGTTTTTAAGATATTGACAACAATTTTACAAATGCAAATGGACAAAATAATTTAATTTATGTTTATAGGAACAAGAAGCTGTTAAATCTTTCTGAAGATGTCTCAGGTATATATTAGATTCTAAATCCAGTTGGATACTCTCCCGGCCATAGCTTCCTCAGGCCATTTTCAAAACTGATAATGTCAGTCATTTAAGATGGTGCCCTTACTTGTCCTTTACTTCCAAAGGTCAGGCCTGTCTCACCAGAACTAAGAATTTCTGCTATAAAGTTGTGACCCTGGAGCTGTGGAATCTCAGAATACCTATTGCCACCTTCACACTGCTATGCCTTCAGTTCTATATTTCTCACTGAATTTATGGACTGACATAGACCTGCCACTAGGGCATCTGCCTTTCCTAATTCCTAACACTGCTAAACTGCCTTGTGTCGGTTTCAACTTGGTTGTGCCTTCTACCCCCTATTTCACAACATAAATGTTTATATGCCCATTTTGGCACTTTACATATATTAGTCTAAAATAGATGTTCTTGTCATATATAACTGGTACATAAATGTCCATTTCTTAAATATATTTTAGAACAAGCTCTAAGTCAGTACTTCCTTTTGTAAAATACTAGCAGAAAGTGAGAGGTCCTAACTTGGTAATCTCAATTCCAGTTTATACATAATTTCGATAATACTGTTCTAGATCTCTAATCCAGTCCAAAAATAAAACATTATGCAACCCTCCACAGAGCTGCCAAGGGGGCCGACCATCTAAGCAGGTGTTTTAGGGTCTGCCCTGTCTTGCTCTGCCCATATCTCCACCCAGACCCACCCACAGCTCTTCCCAGCACTACCTACAACTCCTCACTGCAGGACCAGTAGCAACAGATGATGAAAGTTTAGGAAGGCCTCTCTTACTGCCACTGAAAGGAGAAGCTGCTCAGTAAGAGATCTCAGCTTCTTAGCGGGAGTGCAGGAGATGACCCACAAAGTTGGAGTCTTCAGCTAAAAGAAGGAGACTTAGCATGTCTGCCTCCATCCCTTGAAGATTGCTTAGACTGGGGCATTCTTGCTGCTGTGTCTGTCCCTCTTTCTGCATGTGGGACAAGCAAGGAGTGGACTGCTTACTTGGAGAAATAATCAAATTACCCACATCAGTGGTATAGCCATGGGGTGGGTGGGGAATCATGGGGGCCTGCCCTACCCTACATTTGGCTCAGGTCCCCTCCACAACTGGAATACCCTTTGACTGACTGGCAGGGATGTTTAATCCTCATCAGTCATTAAGATTGCTGCCGGAACTGCCCCAGTGCTGCTTCAGTAGGAAGATATTAACAATCTCCATTCCGGCTGCTGACATCGGCACTCCTCATGCATGAAACGGGCACATGTAAAGAGTGCCGATATCAGCAGCAGGAAGGGAGGCCACAAATTTCTTCCTTACTGAGGCAGCATTTGGTCAATTCTGGCAGCAGATCTCAGCGACTGGTAGGCATTGAGCATCCCTGCCAGCAAAGATAATGAATGCGGGGGATGGGAAATGATAAGGTAATACATTGCCCCTCCCACCTGTCAGTCTATCCCTAGGCCCTCCTAAAAATCCAGTTTATATTCATGTGTGTGTAACTTCCCTGATGTTTGCACCAATAATCAAAGCAAATATATGTGGGTGGTTTTGATTTGATTATTGCCTCTGAAAAAAGGTCACAGAGATTTGTGCCTACTTTTTCTACAGGCATGAGAGCTGATTGAAGAGTAATGAGACCAATTTTTAAATTCAGAATCAGATGACTCCACAGGATCTGAACTTTTTTCTTTTTCAAATTAGCATCCTTCACATTCAATACATTTTATTTTGCAGCATTTCAAAATCAATTCAAAGATGTGCAATAGACTGTTTTGCGACATCAGTTTTAGCGCTGCAGCTGTGGCATTTTTCACTTTATATCTGAAGAGAACTTATTTCCACGCAGTTGTTTTTTCAGGGTTGGGAATGCCCAGAGATCGCAGGGTGCTAAGTTCAGGCTGTATGGCAGGTGTCCCAGTGCTGTCCCATTAATTTCAGTAAGTGCTGCCAATGCAACAGCAGCAACATGTGGCCGAGCATTGTCTTGAAAAATAAAAACACTGTTTCTTCAATAAGAGGAAATATTTTTTCATTCAGAGAATAGTTAAGCTCTGAATGCATTGCCAGAAGATGTTGTAAGAGCGGTTAATGTAGCTGATTTTAAAAAAAGTTTGGACAAGTTCCTGGAGGAAAAGTCCATAGTCTTCTGTTGAGATAGACATATGGGGTAAGCCACTGCTTGCTCTGGATTGGTGGCATGGAATGCTGCTACTATTTGGGTTTTTGCCAGGTACTTGTGACTTGGATTGGCCTCCATGAAGATGGGATACTTGGCTAAATGGACCATTGGTCTGACCCAGTAAGGCTATTCTTATGTTCTTAAATGTGGTCTTTTCTTCCTCATGGCTCTATGCAAATGGGTTTTCAGGACATTTGCATAGTAGTCACCATTAACTGTGTGCCCACAGGGAACCCAGTGCTGCAGGATCATACTGTGCACATCAAAGAACAGCAGAAGCATGACTTTATTTGGGTAATAATTATGAATCGATGATCCATCACGGCACAATCAATGTCAGAAAATTGGGAATCCTTTCCAGCATTCGAACAGTGTTGCACATTTCAATTCATTGTTGTATCTACATTTCTGTGAGAGTTCTGGGGGTACCCACCTGGTGACATATTTTCAGCTCCTCACAATATGTTTAACTCATTCAAATGAAATGCCAAGTGAAGCCAAAAGTTTGCATAAAGTTAGCTTTCTGTCATTTTGCAACATCTCTACAGCTTTGGCAATGTTGACATGCTTCATCAGTCACTTGTGTGTTACCCTCTTTGAAGTTCTTCTACCATCGAAATACTGCAGCGTGGCTAAATGTTTCACCACTGTATGCTTGCCATAACATTTCATGAGTTTCATTACCACTCTTTCCAAGTTTTAACACAAAATTCAATCACACACCGCTGAAATACTCTCACAGACATGTTTTCCTCATCTGCCGTGACAAAATGTATGAAATTTTTCCTCTCGCTGTGACCTAACAATAAAGACTAAGGTAGTCCAACTTCAGGTTCAGAAACATTGGTATATGACCTTCACAAGAACTAGCATAGCAATGCCACATCTACTTGTCTAATTCTTGGAAAGAAAAACAGAGGCAGTTTCATTACTTTTCAATCAGCCCTCATATTTTTTCTGGACAAAATAATGTGCATAATAATTTGAAAATCCAGAACTATGCACGGCATTGCCTGCTACAACCAAATTTGTATAGCTACAGTAAAAGTATGCATATTAGTGTACATATTTTTACCTAGCTAGAAAGTAATTTTATAACAGGTCACCTAGGCTGAGAGGGCAAGTGGGCACCTGTTTTATAAAAGACCATGATCCACAGTAAAAACAATTCAAAGATAAAAACAACAGACTGTGGATATGGATGTTTTGAAAGATGATTTTTATTTGCTCTTCACAATAAAAATACAAATAAAAGTCTGAATTAATAATACACGTATGATTGTCCTGACGGACCCTTTTACACGGTCCATATTTCAGCAAAATTGCCTTCCTCAGGGGTCCGGATGTTGTAGGGTACAAAGATAAAAATATGAACAAAACAATATACGTGTCTTTGAGCATAAAACCTGAAAATTGCTTGAAACAAGCAGAGTGGCGCCTAATACTATATATGGCACCGATCAGAATGGTGCTTAGCATGATTCCATAAAAAGCATGCACAATATATAGAATCATGCTTAGTGGCCATACGCATCACTAATATTTAGGTTCATCCATTTAGGCCAAGAAAAACCAGGCTTAAATACCTGCGCGGATTGGACATATTCTATAACAGTGTGCTTAACTTTTAGGAGCACCCATGATCCGTCCATGCTCTTTCTGTGGCCACACCCCCTTCTGAGATTCACACACTAGATCTGACGCACACCACTTTATAGAATACTCCTACCAAATTGTACTTGTTCCAGTTAATGTTAATTATGAGGTGTTAACGATTAGCTTGTTAAACAATTAGGTTGTATGCACAAATCAGCTATGTGCACCAATTTGTGCATACAACTTATGGTATTATTTACAGAGTTGGGGGAACATAAGAATAGCCTTACTTGATCAGACCAATGGTCTATCTATCCCAGTAGCCCATCCTTATGGTGGCCAATCCAGATCACTAGTACCTGGCAAAAAACAAACAAACAAATGTAGCAACATTCCATAGTGGGGGAGCAGTTTTCCAAGAGCCCATTTTTATGGATACAACTTTTGTTCAGAAATAGCTTTGATTATTGCTCTTACAGCAAGTAAATCTGCATTATGGGAGCTGTGTTTGGAATGACATGAAAAATAATAATTAGTTTATGTAACCCCATAGCACTTATGATTTCTAATACCACACACCTCATCATTTTTTTAATTGCTGAAATTAGTTCTGGCTTTTGTTACACAGCTAAAGCTATCTGCAGAAGACACATTGGCCTATATTCAATAAATGGCGCTCAAAACTCAGCACAGAAAAAAATCTGCACTCAACGCTATTCAAATCTTGTTGTCTGCCTTTTTTTTTTTGCAATCTATTGTAATTTTATAAACACAGATCTTTTTTTCCTTACCTTTTCAGCTACTTCTTTTGAAAACCAGAGAGACCTCTCTTCCCTAACCTTTATTTTCTATTGTGCTTACGATATCCTTTCAACTTTATCCCACTGATTTTCTGCTTCTCCTACAGCTAATCCAGCTAATAGCTCCTTGAGGTACTCTTGTCATCTTGACAAAATAACATTTTATGAAGTCTAGGTCCATCACCAGCTAACGTCATTCCACTCCACAAAAAAGGGATGCAGATTAGAGATTTCAAATTATAGACCGGTAAGTCTCACATCAATAGTGTGTAAGCTTATGGAAACATTGATTAAGCCCAAATTAGATATGGTTCTGGACGACGAGAGACTGAGGGATCCCCACCAGCATGGATTTACAAAGGGGAAATCCTGCCAATCCAACCTGATCAGCTTCTTTGACTGGGTAACAAAAGAACTAGATAAAGGAGAGTCCCTAGATGTAGTGTATCTGGACTTCAGCAAGGCTTTTAATAGCGTCCCACACTGTAGACTTTTGAATAAGATGAGTTTGTTGGGGCTTGGAGAAATATTAACTGCATGGTTAAGGACTGGCTCAGTGGCAGACATCAGAGGGTGGTGGTAAACGGTAATCCCTCTGAAAAGTCGGAAGTGCACAGTGGAGTACCGCAGGGCTCGGTCCTGTGTCCAATCCTATTTAATATCTTCATACAAGATCTGCCCAAGGGACTTCGGGGTAAAATTGCATTATTTGCCGATGATGCTAAATTATGCAACATAGTGAGTGGAAGTACCATGCCCGACACCATGACACACGACATACTTTTTCTGGAGCACTGGTCTACTATTTGGCAGCTGAATTTTAATGCCAAGAAGTGTAAAGTTATGCACCTTGGTAGCAGAAACCCATGCAGAACCTACACTCTGAATGGTGAGACCTTAACCAGAACTGTGGCAGAACGGGACCTGGGAGTAATCATTAGTGAAGGTATGAAGGCAGCCAATCAAGTAGAGAAAGCCTCATCCAAGGCTAGACAAATGCTGGGTTGCATCCGGAGAAGCTTTGTCAGCTGAAAACCCGAGGTGGTAATGCCGCTGTATAGGTCCATGGTGAGACCACATCTGGAATAATTTGTACAATTTTAGAGGCCACACTATCAAAAGAATGTGCTAAGAATGGAATCGGTTCAACGATTGGCCACCAAGATGGTCTCAGGGCTCAAGGATGTACCATATGAAGAACGTCTAGGTAAGTTGCAGCTTTACTCTCTCGAGGAACGCAGAGAAAGGGGTGACATGATAGAGATGTTCAAATGCGTTACTGACCGTATTGAGGTGGAAGAAGACATCTTTTTCCTTATAGTCCCTATGGTGACAAGAGGGCATCCGCTAAAACTCAGGGGCGGGAAATTTCATAGTGACACTAGGAAGTACTTCTTCACCGAAAGGGTGGTTGACCATTGGAATGATCTTCCACTTCAGGTAGTTGAGGCCAGTAACGTGACTGTCTTTAAGAATAAATGGGATCAACATGTGGGTTCACTTCAAAGAAGAACTTAGAGGGGACGGTTATTTGAGTGGGCAGACTTGTTGGGCCGAAGGCCCTTTTCTGCCATCATATTCTATGTTTCTATCATTTTTGAATGAATTCTCATCTACTATTGAACAACACCATCCAGTAATCACTGGATCTTAGTTGATCACCTACTGTGACATCAGAACCCCTCCCCTTTCATAAGCATCAGGTCTAACAACATCTCTTCTGTCAAAGGTTCCATAGCCAGTTGTCTGATGAGTCCATAGGCAGCGGAACACATTTTTGTTTTGGGGGGAAGCTAAAGCTCTGCCCTAGACCCCGCCCCAGGCCTGCCCAAGCTCCTCCATAATAAATAGTACTAATTGTAAACACTAGTGCTGCCCGATTCAGGAAAAAAATTTTGATTCGATTCAGCCTACTGAATTGGTTATTCGATTTTCCTGCCCAATTGGGTGTTTTTTTCAAACCTCCTGGTGGGTATATTTTATAAAAACAAAAGGAATTGACCCCAAAATATCCACAAAGAAGAAAATCCACAGAAAACCAAAAAAACTCTGTGGAGTGACGATGTTTCTAAATGGACTTTATTTGAAAGTGTCAAAGTTCCAAAGGTACACTGAAATCATCCACATAAAATAATTCCATCCACATAAAAATAAATCATCCACATAAGAGCCTTAAAGGACCTAGTCCGCTAGGGATACAGGACCCAACACCGTACGCGTTTCGACAAAAAGTCTTCTTCAGGGGTCCCTGGGGGTCCTATAAAGGTGAGTACGTGGGAAACAATTGTGTGGTGAGCCGGAAGTGAGACCCCTGAAGAAGACTTTTTGTCGAAATGCGGACCGTGGTGGGTCCTGTATCCCTAGCGGACTAGGTCCTTTAAGGTTCTTATGTGGATGATTTATTTTTATGTGGATGGAAATATTTTATGTGGATGAGTTCAGTGTACCTTTGGAACTTTGACACTTTCAAATAAAGTCCATTATCCCAGGACAAGCAGGCAGCATATTCTTAACGCATGGGTGACGTCACCGATGGAGCCCCGGTACGGACACTTTTAACTAGAAAGTTCTAGTTGGCCGCACCGCGCATGCGCGAGTGCCTTCCCGCTCGACGGAGGAGAGCGTGGGCCCCAGTTTCTTCGTTTCTGCGGAGCGAAGAAGACGCATGTTTTTTCAACGGCCGTTGAAAACAAGTTTTCTGCCTTCCCGCTCGCGTAAAATTTTTCTTGGTTTTATTCTCTTTCTTTTATAATTCCTTATTTTTACTTTCAAAAAAACCCCCCAAAAACCTCTTGTTGAGTTTTCTGTATTTTTCTGGCCGGCCCCGGCGGGGCCTGTTGCCACCATACAGGCCTCCGGATTCGATTTTGCAGAGGCCGTGTTTCCCTTCATGCCCCCTCAACTGGGCTTTAAGAAGTGCCAGCGGTGTGCACGCCCGATCTCTCTTACCGACCCGCACAATTGGTGCCTGCAGTGCTTGGGTCCAGAGCATCGGGCTGACACCTGCACCCGCTGTGCTAAGCTTAAAAAGCGCACATTAAAAAATAGGCAGATCCAGCAAAATATTCTGTTCGGTACCGGATCTGCCATGGAACCTGCCGCGACGTCGACAGCACCTCAAAAGTCGGCACCGACGACGTCGACGCCACCGGATCATTCTTCGGGGTCGCTGGGCCCAGGTAAGCCGGCTAAGAAGCCTTTCACTTCCCTAGAACGCCCTCCTGCCACGGTCGCGACGCCGACCCTTCCGGCACCGCACCGACCCCGTAAACGCTCCGCTCCGATATCGGTGAGTGCCTCGTCATCGGCCTCCTCATCGCCGGAGCGTAGAGCGGCACCTATGGTACCGAAGAAGAAAAAAGCGGTACCGGTGCCCCCCCCGGATGACCGCATCGCGGCCATACTCCAATCCCAATTGCAGGAGCAGCTGCAGCAACAACTACAACAACTGTTGCCGGCGTTGCTGGCCCCGCACCTTCCGGTACAGGACCGGTCCGAGCCTCGCACTGTCCCATCGGTGTCGACCCCCTCGGTACCGATTAATACTTCCATGCCGGTGCTCTCGGCTGAACCACCTAAAGTGCATACCCGTGCTGCTGCCGACCCTTCCCGGTCCCAGGAACGACACCGGTCTTCCTCTCCCGGTACCGCCTCGGTGCGCTCGGGCAAGTCTCTCTCAAAGACCCGCCATACCGAGCCTTCCACACCGATGTCCAGACGTGCACACCCCGACGTTAGGGACCCGGACTTATGGGAAGACTCCCCGCACGGTACCGAGGAGGACGCTTCGTCGACCGACGAAGAACCCTCCATGGCTGACACCGTTTCAAAACCGGAACAGTCCTCTTTCTCCAAATTCCTTAGGGAGATGTCAGCAGCTCTTTCTATCCCCTTAGAGTCCGATTCTAAAAAGTCTCAGGCTTTTCTCGATGCCCTAGACTTTGAGCAACCTCCCAAGGAATTTTTGAAGTTGCTTGTCCACGACATCTTACGGGAAACTTTTTATAAAAACTGGGAGACTCACCTCACTGTTCCCGGGGCCCCTCGTAAACTGGATAGCTTGTACCGGGTCATTCCAATCCCAGGGTTTGACAAGCCTCAATTGCCCCACGAATCTCTCCTGGTGGAGTCCACCTTGAAGAAATCTCAGGGTTTCAGTGTCTATGCCTCCACCCCTTCTGGCAGAGAGGGAAAAACTATGGATAAGTTTGGTAAGCGCCTTTTCCAAAATGCAATGTTAGCCAATAGAGCAAACAATTACACCTTCCACTTCTCCTTCTACATGAAGCATCTGGTGCAACAACTCTCCTCTTTACAAAAATACCTTCCTGAACGTAAGGTCCCCCTCTTCCAGCAGCAAATTTCCAGCCTACTCCAACTCAGGAAGTTCATGGTTCGCTCCATTTATGACTCGTTTGAGCTGACCTCTCGAGCATCTGCCATGGCTGTTGCTATGCGCCGTTTGGCCTGGCTGAGAGTCTCTGACCTCGACATTAACCACCAAGACCGCCTGGCTAACGCACCTTGTCTTGGTGACGAACTCTTCGGGGAGTCCCTGGACTCAACAACCCAGAAACTCTCAGCACACGAGACCAGGTGGGATACTCTGGTGAAACCTAAAAAGAAGACTCTATCTGCTCGCCCCTACAGACAGCAGTCCTCCTACCAGCGCAGGTTCTCGGCCAGACCTCTCAACCCACCTCAACAACAACCTCGCCGTCCTCGTCACCAGCATCAAACTCAGGCTCGTTCCCAGTCTCATCAGCCTGCCAAGCCTCTTCCTCCATCAAAACCATCTCAACCCTTTTGACTCTTTTCTCCAGGGCATAGCCAGTCTCCCACCATCATTGCCTCTTCCTCAACCTATCGGAGGACGCCTCCAACTCTTCCTCAGCCGTTGGGAGGTCATCACATCAGACCAGTGGGTCCTCAACAACATTCGCCACGGCTACTCTCTCAACTTCCAGACTCTTCCACCAGACAATCCTCCCATAGAGTCTGCTTCTCACTCCTCCCAATCCCTCCTCCTCCTGAGGGAGGTCCAATCCCTCCTTCTGCTCAATGCCATCGAAGAGGTGCCTTCAGACCAAAGGGGTCAGGGATTCTACTCCCGATACTTCCTGGTTCCCAAGAAGACAGGAGACCTTTGTCCCATCCTCGATCTCCGGGACCTCAACAAATGTCTGGTCAAGGAAAAGTTCAGAATGCTCTCCCTTGCCACGCTTTACCCTCTTCTCTCCCAACATGACTGGCTATGTTCCCTAGACCTCAAAGAGGCCTACACTCACATTCCAATCAATCCGACTTCACGTCGCTACCTACGGTTTCAGATCCAGCACCGTCACTATCAGTACAAAGTGCTACCCTTTGGCCTCGCATCATCGCCCAGGGTGTTCACCAAGTGCCTTATTGTGGTAGCGGCCTTCCTCAGGTCTCACAACCTCCAGGTGTTCCCCTACTTGGACGATTGGTTGGTGAAAGCACCTACGTCTCCGCTTGTGCTCTCTTTCCTCCATCTCCTGGGGTTCAAGATCAACTACCTCAAGTCGCACCTGCTTCCCACACAGCGACTTCAGTTCATTGGCGCAGTTCTCGACACCACTCTGATGAGGGCGTTTCTTCCCTCCGACCGACAACGGACCCTGCTCCACCTCTGTCGTCAGGTGCTCCTTCATCATTCCATCCCAGCTTGGCAGATGATGGTCCTCCTGGGCCATATGGCCTCGACGGTCCATGTGCTTCCTCTGGCGCGACACCACCTCAGGACACCTCAATGGACTCTAGCCAACCAATGGTCACAGACCACGGATCCTCTTTCTCATCCCATCTCTGTGACATCGTCTCTTCAGCGATCTCTTCAATGGTGGTTGAACTCCTCCAATCTTTCCAGGGGTCTACTCTTTCATCTACCCCCTCACTCCATGATCATAACCACGGATGCTTCCCCCTATGCATGGGGAGCTCACATGGGGGATCTTCGCACCCAAGGACTCTGGACCCCTCAGGAGCGTCAACATCATATTAATTTCCTGGAACTCAGAGCCATGTTCTATGCTCTCAAGGCCTTCCAGCACCTTCTCTACCCTCAGGTTCTTCTCCTGTGCACAGACAATTAAGTCGCCATGTACTACATAAACAAGCAAGGCGGCACCGGATCTCCCCTCCTCTCTCAGGAGGCCATCCGCATCTGGACCTGGGCCACGGCCCACAGTCTCTTCCTCAAGGCTGTCTACATCCAGGGCGAACAGAACTCCCTGGCCGACAATCTCAGCCGCGTCCTTCAACCTCACGAGTGGACGCTGGATCCTCCCACACTCCGCTCCATCTTTGCTCAGTGGGGCACTCCTCAGGTGGACCTCTTTGCAGCTCCTCACAACCATCAGCTGCCCCACTTCTGTTCCAGACTCTTCTCCCCACATCGTCTGGCCCCGGATGCATTCCTGCTCAACTGGACGGATCGGTTCCTCTATGCCTTTCCCCCACTGCCTCTGATGTTGCGGACGTTATTCAAACTCCGCAGGGAGAGAGCCACCATGATTCTCATCGCCCCTCGGTGGCCTCGTCAACACTGGTTCTCCCTCCTGCTCCAACTCAGCTCCAGAGAACCCATTCCTCTTCCTGTGTTTCCTACTCTACTTACACAGCAGCATCAGTCTCTACTGCATCCCAATCTGTCCTCGCTCCACCTGACAGCTTGGTTTCTCTCGGTCTGACCTCTCCAGAGAATCTGTCTCAGCCTGTCCGTCGCATTTTGGATGCCTCCAGGAAACCGGCCACCCTCCAATGTTACCATCAGAAGTGGACCCGGTTCTCCTCTTGGTGTCTCCTACATCACCACGATCCCACCTCTTTGGTGGTGGAAACTGTACTGGACTATTTGCTCTCTCTGTCCGACGCTGGCCTCAAGTCTACCTCAATCAGAGTCCACCTCAGTGCCATCACGGCGTTTCATGAGCCTATCCTCGGAAAACCTCTCACGGCTCATCCCCTGGTTTCCCGATTCATGAGAGGCCTCTTCAATGTCAAACCACCTCTGAAGCCTCCTCCAGTCGTCTGGGACCTGAACGTGGTTTTATCTGCCCTCATGAAACCTCCTTTTGAGCCTCTTGCCACAACTTCGCTCAAATTTCTGACCTGGAAGGTGCTTTTCCTCATTGCCATCACCTCTGCCAGGAGGGTTAGTGAGCTGCATGCACTGGTTGCCGACCCACCTTTCACTGTTTTTCACCATGACAAGGTGGTTCTGCGTACCCATCCTAAATTCCTTCCCAAGGTGGTCTCGGACTTTCACCTCAACCAATCTATTGTGTTGCCTGTCTTTTTCCCTAAGCCCCATTCTCATCCTGGGGAACAGGCGTTGCACACACTGGACTGTAAGCGTGCCCTTTCATACTACCTTGACCGTACCAGGGCTCACCGCTCGTCCTCTCAGCTCTTTTTGGCCTTTGACCCTAACCGTCTAGGTCGTCCTGTCTCTAAATGGACGCTTTCCAACTGGCTTGCTGCCTGCATTGCGTTCTGTTATGCTCGGGCCGGTCTTTCACTGGAAGGTGCTGTCACGGCCCACAGGGTCAGAGCTATGGCTGCTTCTGTGGCTTTCCTCCGTTCCACTCCCATCGAGGAAATCTGCAAGGCTGCCACTTGGTCCTCAGTTCACACGTTCACTACTCACTACTGTCTGGATACCTTCTCCAGACGGGATGGACACTTCGGCCAATCTGTGTTACATAATTTATTTTCCTAATGGCCAACCATCCCTCCTCCCTCTCTGTTAGCTTGGAGGTCACCCATGCGTTAAGAATATGCTGCCTGCTTGTCCTGGGATAAAGCACAGTTACTTACCGTAACAGGTGTTATCCAGGGACAGCAGGCAGATATTCTTACGTCCCACCCTCCTCCCCGGGTTGGCTTCTTAGCTGGCTTATCTTAACTGGGGACCACGCTCTCCTCCGTCGAGCGGGAAGGCACTCGCGCATGCGCGGTGCGGCCAACTAGAACTTTCTAGTTAAAAGTGTCCGTACCGGGGCTCCGTCGGTGACGTCACCCATGCGTTAAGAATATCTGCCTGCTGTCCCTGGATAACACCTGTTACGGTAAGTAACTGTGCTTTTAGGAACATCGTCCCTCCACAGAGTTTTTTTTGTTTTCTCTGGGAATATTTTATAGCCTCTTCACCCCCTTTGCCTTCTCCTAACCACACTGGCACTGTGGTGTAAACAAAATAAACAAACAAAAAAGACTTTTCCTCTCTCTGTTAAATCCTAGCTCACGTTTGCGGTCTAACACCAGCTCTGGCAGGATACAAATTTCAAATCTGACACATTGTATTCACAAAATGGAAAATCAAATTAGTTTTTCTACCTTTTGTTGTCTGGTCATTATTCAAATATTGTTGGTCCCAGGCTCTGGTTGTCTTCTGATAACTTGCTTGCCAGGGTCTCCTTCTTTCTTCTTTCTCCATGCTAATCATCCATCTGCCATCTCTGTCCTCCCCTTCCGTTTCTCTTCCCTCTCCCAGAGGTCTGGCATCTTTCTTTTTTTTTTGTCTCCATCCACAGATCCACCTTTTCATAACTACCCTTTCATCCAGTATCCCCACCACTCCACGGTCCACCATCTCTCCCTTTCTTTTTCCAACTACCCTCCTATCCAGTATCTCTATCCCCCCCTCCACACCATCCCTTGTGTCCAAATTCTCTATCTTTCTGTTCCTAACCCTCCATAAATCCCATTGTCCATCATCTCTCTTCCTCTCCTCTATTTTTAGACCCATTATTTCTTCCCCCCTCCCCAAAGTCTGGCATATGCATGTCTCTTTGAACCCCCCTTCCCTCCCTCCGTGTACTTCTACACCAAGGCCCCCCCCCCCTGAAGGTCTGTCCACCCCCTGAAGGCCTGCACCTGCCCCCTGAAGGCCTGTACCCCCATCCCTGAAGGCCTGTCCCCCCTGAAGACCTGCCTGCCCCCCCTGAAGGTCTATGCCACCAACCCTAGCCTGTCCCCCCTTTGAAGGCCTGTCCCCCCTTAAAGGTCTGCACCCCCCCTTAAAAGCCTGCACCCCCCAATGCCTGCCCCACCCCCTTAAAGGCCTGTTCCCCCCTTAAAGGCCTGTTCCTCCCTTGAAGGCCTGCACCCCCAAGGCCTGTCCCACCCCCTGAAGGACTGCCCCCCCCCAAAAAAAAAAAAAGCCTGCCTGTCCCCCCTGAAGGTCTATGCCACCATCCCTGGCCTGTTCCCCCTTTGAAGGCCTGTCCCTCTCCCTTGAAGGCCTGTTCCCCCCTTGAAGGCCTGCGCCCCCCCCAAGGCCTGTCCCACCCTCTGAAGGACTACCCCCCCAAAAGACTGCCCCCCCCCCCGAAAGACTGCACCCCCCCCCCCCACCCCAGGAAGGCCTCTATGTTCCCTCTGGCCTCCCCGCACCATTTACCTTATAGCTTCAGCCAGCAATGAAGATTGTGGTTATAGCGTCTTTGGAAAAGTGCTTTAAGCTGTTTCCTCCGCCGCGATCCTGCCTCTGACGTCAGAGGAGGGGCAGGACCGCAGCAGAGGAAACAGCTCAAAGCACTGCAAAGACGCTGTAACTGCGATCTTCGGCTGCAGGCTGAAGCTATAAGGTAAACGGTTCGGGAAGGCCAGGGGGAACATGGAGGCCTTTCCGGTGGGTGCGCAGTCTTTCAGGAGGTGGGGGGGCAGTCTTTCAGGGAGGCAAGGAGGGAAGCCGGACAGCAGCACTTCCCGACTGACCCTCCCTCCTCGCCCTCTAAAACAGGTGCGGCAGCGACCAGCCAGCAAGAGCAGCACTGCCGCTCCTGCTTTAGGGGGCGAGGGGAGACGGTAAGAATCGGGAAGCCAATTTTTAAAAAATTTAAATCGATTTGAATTGATTCACCCAAAGTGAATCGGTGAACCGATTCGAATCGGGCAGCATTAGTAAACACCATTTCTTCCATTCATTTTTTATATACACACAATATAATCTTATTAATAATACACAATGGTAACCACAAAATTAAACTACACAAAGTGCACTCTTTTTCCTCTCCTCACCACTACACAGCCTTTCTTCCTGTCTCCTCCACCACCATGTGCAACATCTTCCTCTCTCTCACTGTCCACCATCTCTCTTTCTCTCATTTCCTCCCTTGCTGCAAAGGGAGTGGGGAAAAAGAGAGAGGGATCCAGGGTGCCTCTCTCCCACCCCCTCTACTGCCATATCCAATATTTCTCCCTCTCTTATCTCCCGGACTGTGTGCAGCATCTTTCGCCCCTGCCCACCAGCCCCATGTCCAATATTTCTGCTTCTATCACCCCTCTCTAGTTCTATGCCACATCTCTTCCTCCATTCCCTCCACTACCATGTCCAACATTCCTCCTTCTTGCATCAATTTTCATCTGTCCATTCTTTCCTCTCCACCACCACATCCAACATTTCTCCCTCTTATCTCTCTCTACCTCTTTCCTCTCCCATCACCATGTCTAATAATTCTCCTCTTTCTTCCTTTCCCCATGTACACCATCTCTTTCCCTCTCATTCACACCCATGCTTAACAATTCTCCCTTTCTATTCCCTCCCCCACCTCAGCATATCTTTCCCCCATCCTTGCATCCTATGTCCCAAGTTCATGCCCCCTCCCTCCCTTCTGTGTCCCAAGTTAGTGCTCCCTCCCTCCTTTCCAGTCTTTTTCCCAAGTTAGTGCCCCCTCTCTCGCTTTTGTGTCCTAACACATCCCCTCTCTTCATTCTGTGTCCCAAATTCATGCCCCTCCCTCATTTGTCCCAAGTTCATGCACTCTTCCTTCTTTGTCTCAATGTGCCCCTCCCTTCTGTGTCCCAACATGCCCCTCTCTGTCCCTCCCTTCGGTGTCCCAAGTTCATGCCCCCTCCCAAGAGTGTGTACCTGTGTTCTGGCTGGCTCTAAAACAGGGATCTCAAAGTCCCTCCTTGAGGGCTGCAATCCAGTCGAGTTTTCAGGATTTCCCCAATGAATATGCATTGAAAGCAGTGAATGCCGCGCCCCTGCCAGCATCTACTACTCCCTCCCGTCTGCTCATCCGCCCACTGCTTTTAACTTCTTACAAAAGCACTGTGCCACCCTGCCGCTGGCCTCGGCGTCTTCTCTCCACTATGGCCCGCCTTCTCTGACAACTTCCTGTTTCCGCTAGGGCTGGCTGCAGTGGAGAGAAGACACCAAGGCCAGCAGCAGTGTGACGCAGCGCTTTTATAAGAAGTTAAATGCCGCTGGTGGGTGAGCAGAAGGGAGGATGAGAGAGAAGTAGATGCCAGCAAAGATGCGTGTTAGAGTGCCGCAGGCACACTGGCTGGTGCTCCCAGCCTTGCAAGAAGTGGGGGGGTAATGAAATAATGTTTACAGAAATTAGGAAAGCTGACAAATTGGGCAAAATCTTAAAGAGGGGCAATATTGGATAGGTAGCCAGTGTAGAAGTAAAAATAATGAGGTCAGTCTATCAGAATGACGAAAATGACAAAGTAGTTGCAGAGCAGTATTTTGTACAGTCTGTAGATGCTTAAGCTGTGTGGTAGTGATTCCAGCATAGATGCAATTATAGTAGTCTAGTTTTGAGATAACGGCATGTAATGTGAAATGAATTGAAATCCAAGCCAAGCTTTCTTAGGCAGTCACCCAACCCTCCCTAATGTCTTTTACCCATTTTATGTTACTTTCCTTTCACAATTGTAGTTCTACCCTCTTTCCTTAATTTTCCAGTGAGTGACTTTTATGTTTTGGTATAGTTTGTGTTTTAACCTAACTTTTTTATGTAAATCACTTAGAAATGTTTATAAGCGTTTTATCAAATTTTAAATAAAACTTGAAACTTGAAGAAGTGAAGGAAACAAAGTTAATGCAATGAGAAAAAGCACAATTAAATTGTGCAAGAACTAGGCAGGCTAGAAATAACAATAGACTAAATTAAACTGTGTTCTTGGAAAGATAATTTGCAATCCAAAATAACTCCTAGTTAATGGTAGAAGGACATTTACTATGTTATGATTAGAGGCATAATCAAAAAGCTAAAACATCCAAAAAAAACCCCACCTAATTTGACACTTGAACATCCCAACAGCTGGGACATCCAATTGCTGATAATCAAAACCATTTTCCTGGATCTGGTGAGACATTTCATCCGCTGTATGTCCAGAGTTCAAGGGGTCTTGTTATGAGTGAGCTTTGGACTTGGACGTCTTACAGGGATAATCAAACTTTTCCTAAGACATCCTGAATAGAACTTAGATGTTTTGGACTAGACCTCTTTTGGAAGCATCTAGGTGCCAAACTGACCAGTTGACCTCTGAAGGGATTAAGTAATGACCCCCCATACACACACACACACACACATACACACTCTCCCAGTGGTCACTAACCTCATCCCTCCCCTCAAAGCTCTGAATTAAACAGTATATACCTGTCTCTGGAACAGCATCTGGTATGGAAAATCCTAGTAGAGCATAAAACAGGTGTCTTAAGTAGTTAGATAGGTGGGCTAGTGAACCATAAAGAGGAGTCAGATTTATAAGGTACCGTAACCACAACATCTAAGGTGTTAGATATGAGTCCATCAAAACCCACCAAAACCCTACTATATTGCCATATAGGTGCCACCTACAGTCGTAAGGGCTATTTGGGTGGTAGACAGGTGGGTATAGTAGGTTTGGGGGGATTTTTGCAAGGCTCAGCATAAATTAATTATAAGGAGTATATGGTGAGATGTATATCTGGCACCCTTTATGTGATGTTCACCTCTAAGGTGCCTCACTTTTCTTTTGGCAAATCTGTTTGGCCAGGCCATTAGAATGCTGGCCTCTCCCACATCTACAGTAAAAGGTGCTGATTTGGACATTTCTAACTTGGACATGATGAATAAAGTTAGATGTCCTGATGGTCTAGATCAGGTCTGCCAAGTCTGGTCCTCGAGATCTACTGGCAGGTCAGGTTTTCAGGATATCCACAAAGAACATGCATGAGAGATTTGCATACCAAAAAGGGCAGTGCAGGCAAATTCCTCTCATGCATATTCATTGTGGATATCCTGAAAACCTGGCCTGAAAGTAGATCTCAAGGACCGGATTTGGACAGCTCTGGTCTAGATGTAGGTGATTTTCAAAAAACAAAATTTTTGGACGTCTTGTTAGAAAATGGACGTTTGTGTGCTTCCAAATTTGGGCGTTTAATGGAAAATGTCCAAGTTGGTGTTAGACATCCTTTTAAAAAATGGATCTCTAGGGAAAAAAAACAGGTCTTCTCTTTATACAGAAATAGTATTGGGCATACTCAGTAGTGCTTTTAATCTTCCTTAGGAAGTTTATTCCACAATCTAGGAACTGTACTGGAAAATGATATATTCCATGTTATTTTACCTGTCCTAAAGTATTAACAAGATGGTTACAGAAATCAAAACCCTGACTCGATTTTACAATGTGGAATGGTTTATACTTTGTCAGTTCACCCCTCAAAGAACCTGGGCTACTTTCATTTAAAAAAAAAAAAAACCCCACCTAAACATCAAATAGATCGGTATTTCACAAGTCAGTGCTAGAGTACCCTTTTGCCAGTCAGTTTTTCAAGATAGCCACAAAGAATATGCATGACATTGATATGCATGCATGAACTTGACTGGCAAGGGGGGTACTCCAGGATTGACTTGGGAAACGCTGAAATAGATGACCCGGACTTTTATCAACAAAACAATAAAATATAAGTTAGATTATTTGGAATCATAACTTGGGAGTTTTTCACATTTATTACTGGTAGTGATTCAGTTATAGTACTGCCACAGAGAAGATTTGGTCACCCTTTTGTCTGAGTGCTTTCATCCAGAATTGGCCACTTTCTAAGTAAGTTTTAAACCGTCAGTAATTGACTCCCTAACTCAACAGTTAATTACTTCAGTAATTACTGATAGTTTGAATGGTTGAATCTAGTTTTTTGCAAATTCCAGAGAAAATTACAACTGTTTTAAACATTATATATATATATATATATATATATATATATATATATATATATACTATTGCATCTCTAAAACCTGTTATTACATCTCTAAAACCTGTTATTACATCTCTAAAACCTGTTATTCTGCTATTGGTAATCATTCAGGGAAGTCAAAGGATTTCCTAGTATGTTCTCAAGTATATTTAGTCTGCAAGACCTATCTTGGTGGGTTAGCTGACTTACAATGCATATAAAATTAAACTGTTTTCATCCCTGTGATTAATAAACATCTTTTTGAATCAATATCCATCATTTGCCGCACAGTTGATATATTGTCTTTTATGAATGCTGGATTGAATTTATATTTTTGTGGTGGTGTGCAGAATTCTATATATAATATTGCTTTAATCCCAAGTGTTTGTAGGAGAGACATATTTACAATTCTCAGTCTGCAGTCTGCACAATACCTTATTCTGTGAGCAAAATCTATTGATTGTAGTTAATAAAGTACTATGAACCTGAAAGAATTCTGGTTAATTGAAAAAAAGAAAAAAAAAAACGAACCCAATAATTTGTAGAATTTATTTGTAATTTATCACAAGATAAAAGTGAAAACCCATGTTTGGTAACTGCAATGAAACATTTTATTGGGTTTAAAATCATATTAAAGCTATAATGTAATATTTCTTCACATAGCATTAAATCAGCTTTATTGGCTAGTGAGAATACCTCGCTCATCATGTTTGCAGACACTGATAAAGCTAATATGCCAGCAGCGCAGCATGATAACTAGTTCATGGAGTTGTGGTTCTGGAGAACTAGGAAATGGGGACTTCTTTAAAATTGATGGACAATTCTCAGGTTCATAAATTAGTTCACAAACTTGAACTTGTTAATGAAATGGGAACTGTAGGTGGAATCAAAAGTAGATTCTTACAAAATACTTTGTGACTTTTCAAAACTGATGAATGGGTCAAATGTGTGTTGAACTAAATGCATTTTAAAGGATCTACAGAAGACATGTCAAACTCTGGCCCGTGGGGTAATAAAATTTGGCCCGCCAGACAATCAAACATTTTTCCTTAAGCTGGCCAGCCAGCACATTTTTTTTTACCGAAGTACAAGCGGCTTTCCGGTCTCATTAAAGCAGCCTGTGTGAATGCGCTAGTCCTGCCAGATGAAGACCTCCCAGCAGAAGACACACACACACACACTGTGCAGATGGCGGCAGTGTGTCTCCCCAAGCTTCTACTGCTCCATCCCTCACGTATGCTATGGTTGTGCAACTTGTGCAGAGACTGGCAAGAAAAGGAGCCACGTTGAGTTCGGGCACTGACGCTGCTGAAGCATGTTCCCTGTAGGAGGGGCCTTAGGTACCTGGGCCAACTGGAATCCTAGAACCATCTCCCAGTGCATTCTGGGATGCACGGGGAGTGGCCTAAGATTCCAATTGGCCAGATCCCTTAGGCCAACCCCCATAGGAGGGTGGTGGAGTGAAATCTTGGGGAGGGTGTTCCGGCAGGAGGGATCGGGCATCCCTCCTGCTGCGGTCTTTATGGGGAGTGGGGGGGGGGTTTCTGGCAGGAGGGACTGGGCATCCCTCCTGCCGGAGGATGTGTCAGCAGGATGGCGGCAGGAGGAATTGGGCACTCCTCCTGCCATGGACATTCAGAGGTGGGGGGGGGCCGGCTTTGGGGGTGCCGGCAGGAGGGGCTGGGCATCCCTCCTGACGGTAGTGTTTGGTGTGGGGACGACGACCCTGCTGTGGCCGCTAAACTGATCAAAGCAGGCAGGTTCCCTAGCCGATCAATTCAGCGGCCGCTTTTACTTGAAGGTGCCAGAAATATAGGCCAGCATTTTGCTAGCCTACATTTCTGGTGCTTTCCACTGGCCTAGAGAAGCACCTAGGATTGCCTAGGGCCATCTAAGCTCGCCTACGGCCACTTCCGGGCGAAGCCTACACCTAGCCTTAGGTGAGGTTAGGTGGCCCTTTGCGCCTCACTTGTTTCCTGTAGGCAGCCTGCCTCAGGAGTTGTTTTGTTTTTTTTTTAATGTGCCTCCCGACTGGCTTTTAGGCAGCAGTAGGCCACCTAAAATCGGGATGCCATTTTAAAAATTTGCTCCTTAGTGACTTTTGACTGCATGAGTAATGAGTGACTGAGTCAGGTGTCTGTGTCACCCATTCCCTCCTTTCTACTCTTCCCATCTCACTCTCTTCCCTTTCATATCTATTTTGGTTTTTGACTTCCCTATCTCATGCCATCTTTTTGTCCAATTTGGTGAAGGTTAATGACTGAGACTTCTGTGTAAAACAAGAATTTGTTAGTGTCTACTACTGGAAAGCAATAGAGTAGTGTTAACTGCAATATTGAGTTTATGACATCTTCTATATTAGACAATTGGCATATGATTAATTGTATAAATTGTAAATTTCATATTAACAAGCAGACTATTAATACATCTAGGTGTTTTTCTGGTATCTCTTGGGGTATGTTCTGCTTACCTCTTTCCCTTTAATACAGTTTTTAGGCAGAAGCACCAGAAAACAGTTGTGCTTTATCACATTTGTTCCAGCTTTTTGGGGCCAACAGCCATTCCTGTCAGTCTCAGTTATCTTTGTATTCCACTGTTTTCGGCAGAGGTTGAACACACAAAAGTTGTTTTTTTTTTTAAATTCTCCCCATCCCCCTCAAGGTTTAGGCACCTCATAAATCAAACTGACAGGTCATGTGATGGTGTTTCTGTCCCTACTTGAGTCCATTGAATGCAGAAAAGAATTGGTGGTTATGTTTGTCTCGAGCAACCCTGCTGTATGTTGTTCACACACAACACGTTCTTGTCTCTAAATCATACAATTTCAGTTCTGTACCCAAGTATGCTTCTTTGGCAGCCAGCAGTCAAAAACTAGTGCTTGTCTGTGTTTTAACAGCTAAAGTGGGGTCACTGGCATGAGGGTAAAATAATTTAATTTCCTGTTTTTGCCATGATGTCTCTTAAGTAGCATCAGTGAGCTGGTGGGTCATGTAAGCACCCAATCTGCTGATTTCCAAATGAAGCTGATTTTTTTTCGTTTTTAATTTTCTGTTAAAGTGCATTGATGGAATTAGTGTGATGTTCAAATAAAGTGATGCCATTGAAGTCTTAAGGAGCAAAGGATTTAACAAAAAGATGAGAGTGATGAGAGATCATAATATGCTGTTGACATATTTATTAGCAGTCTGTTATTTATTTTTGATAGAGGCTGAGCGATGTTTTTATAAAATGTATATTGGAGAATGAATTAAAATAGTAATTACATTTATTCAGCTGCAGTTATTTTATTTATTTATTCAATTTTCTATAGCGTTCTCCCAGGTGAGCTCAGATTGGTTTACATGAATTTATTCAGTTACTCAAAGCATTTTCCCCTGTCTGTCCCTGTGGGCTCACAATCTAATGTACCTGGGTTAACGGGGGGGATTAAGTGTCTTGCCCAGGGTCACAAGGAGCGGCATGGGTTTGAACCCACAACCTCAAGTTACTGAGGCTATAGCTTGTTAAATCACATTAAACTGAATAACATGCTTTTGAATGTAATTACCTCTTTTTTTTTAATAATCTGAGATAGCATTTGCCAGTGTTGATTTTTAATGCCAACTTCTTACATATCAAATGGCCTGTTTCCTCACAATTTCTGCTGCTAACCAGTGTGCTATGTATAGTTCCAAAATGTCAATTGAACCTTTTGGGTTTTATGCTCTTTATGTATTTTAACACATTTGCAAGTTCAACAGTCTTTCAGAAATTTGCTTATTGGGAAAAGTGCTTATTTTGGGTTCTGCTATCCATTTCCTTATCTCTGTTTTGCCTGAATCATCATTTGGGACAAAAGTAACATATTCAGAGCTTATTCTAAGCATTGCCCTACATTCTATACCCTGTGTGATAAATGAGTACACCTAATAAATGATTAGTCAGGTTCAACAGAAAAAGCTATTTAAGTCTACCTTTGAATTCAAGGGACCCAAAATCTGGAATAGCCTACCTTTACGTTTGTGTCTGCTCCTCACTTACTACAATTTCAGGAAGATGTTAAAGACATTTCTCTTTGTAATTCACTGATCTGAGAAATGTTACTGTAACTCAAACCAACTATCCTGTAATTATATTGTAAACCACAATGAATTCTAGCAGAAAGTTGTGGAATATAAGAAATTGCATGGTATAGTATTGTTGGTTCTCCTCAGGTGCTATCCATTATGAATTAAATCTCAAAAGATTCAATATACAGTTTCATATGACTTCATATTAAAATACTACATGTATAATATTGTTGTTCTTATTATCCCAGGACAAGCAGGCAGCATATTCTCACTGATGGGTGATGTCACCGACGAAGCCCTGGTACGGACCACTTTAAAAGTGCCTCGCCACTTTAAGTCATTAGAAAGTTTGCGATAGGCTGCATGTGCATGCGTGAGTGCCTTCCCGCCCGACTTAGGCGCGCGGTCCCTCAGTTTCTTCATTTCTACGGAGCTAAGAAGATACGTTTTTCAACGGCCATTGAAACGTTTTCATTCGCTGCCTTCCTGCTCTCGCAGATTTGTGACTTTCAGTCATATATTTTCTGTTTTATTATAATTCTTTTCTTTTTTCAAAAAAACAAAACAAAAATTAAACACTCATTTGTTTTTTCCCTGTCATGGTCTTGTCCCGGTGGGGCCTGTTTGGCCATCGTAGTCTCTGGCTTTGATTTTGCGGAGTCTATTTTCCCGTCAATGTCCCGGCCGCAGATGGGTTTTAAAAGTGCGGATGCTGTGCTCGGCCATCTCAGCCACTGACCCACATCGTTGGTGCCTTCAGTGCTTGGGGCCTGAGCAACGTCCAGAAATTTGCTCTCGGTGTTCTTTCCTTCAGAAGAGAACCTTGAAAAACCGCCTGATCCAGCAAAAGCTACTCTTTGGTGTCGCAATGGAGGAAGAATCACCACTACCAACGTCGATGGTACCGTCCAAGGTAGCTCCGCACCAATCGACACCGACAAAACCATCGGAAGTGTCGCAGCCTACAGTGGATAAGCCGTCTAAGAAGCCTTCACCCCGTCTGGGCCTCAGGTCAAAGCAGCATTCCTCTTCCAGTTTTTCATTCTCTGCTTACTCAGTGAAATAAGTCACTTCTACATCCCAACCTGCAATCATTACACCTGACAGCTTGGTTTCTCTCAGTCTGAAATTTTCTGAATTGCATTTCTCTCAGCCTGTTCGACATATTATTGACGCATCCAGGAAACCAGCCACCCAACAATGTTACCAACAAAAGTGGACTAGGTTTTCTTCCTGGTGTCTTCTTCATCATCATGATTCCACTTCACTAGCAGTGGAATTCGTGTTAGATTATCTACTTCATTTATCTGATTCTGGTCTCAAGACTACATCTCGGTGCACAGCTTTTCACATCCTTTGGTCTCCAGATTCATGAAAGGGCTTTTCAATGTGAAATAATCTCTCAAGCTTCCATCTGGGACTTTAATGTGGTTCTTTCCAGTTTGATGAAGCCACCATTTGAACCAATGGCCACAGCTCATCTCAAGTTTCTCACCTCTGCCAGGAGGGTCAGTGAGTTGCAAGCATTGGTGGCAGATCCACCCTTCACTGTCTTTCACCATGATAAAGTAGTTCTGCACCCGCATCCAAAGTTTCTACCGAAAGTTGTCACAGAGTTCCATCTCAATCAATCAATTGTTCTACCAGTGTTTTTTCCTAAGCCTCATTCTCAAGCTGAAGAAACTGCTTTGCACACTCTAGACTGTAAGTGTGCTTTAGCCTATTACAGCGACAGGACAAAGCCACATCGTACTTCCCTCCAACTCTTCATCTCATTTGATCCTAACAAGTTGGGACATCCTGTTTCCAAGAGAACGGTTTCCAACTGGCTGGCTGCCGTCATCTCCTTCTGTTATGCTCAGACTGGACTGGCACTGGAGAGTCGTGTCACAGCACACAAAATTAGAGCTATGGCAGCTTCTGTTGCATTCATTAGATCTACTCCCATTGAGGAAATCTGTAAAGCTGCCACCTGGTCCTCAGTTTATACATTTACTTCTCACTATTGTCTGGAGTCCTTCTCCAGATGGGATGGGCACTAAGGCCAATCAGTATTACAAAATTTATTTTCCTAAGGCCAACACACCCACCATCCAATTCTTCTTAGCTTGGAGGTCACCCATCAATGAGAATATGTTGCCTGCTTATCCTGGGATAAAGCATAGTTACTTATCGTAACAGGTGTTATCCAGGAAAATATTCTCACAACCCACCCACTTCCCCAAATTTGCTTCTTAGCTGGCTTATCTTAACTGAGGGACTGCGTGCTTACGTCAGTCGAGAAGGCCCTCGTGCATGCGGGGTACGGGCTATCACAAACTTTCTAAAGACTTAAAGTGGCGATGCACTTTTAAAGTGGTCTGTACCGGGGTTCCGTCGATGACGTCATTCATCAGTGAGAATATCTGCCTACTGTCCCTGGATAACACCTGTTATGGTAAGTAACTGTGCTTTATTGAAGAAAACCATAATTTCTACTATAAAATGTAAAATAAGAAGAGTCATAACTAGAAGAAAAATAAGAGTGGTTATACTGTTGGGCCATTGGTAAGGCTTCACCTGGAATATTGTATTCAGTTTTGGAAGCCAAGTTTCCAGAAGAAAATAGAGTGCACATGTTTCAGAAAAGGGCTACCAAAATTATGTTAGGTACACACATAAAGCCCTTTCAGTGGAGATTTAAGGATCCAAATGTCGATATACCCAATAAGAAGCAAGACAGGGGAGATATGATATATATTTCCTGGCAAATATTTTCATACCCTTGTGTGTTTTCACATTCTCCTGTCTAAAAAGTATAATTTAGAATGCATTGAAGTTGGAGTTTGTTTCACAGATCTATTCAGCATATGCTACACTTTCAAAGGAAGAGAACAACTATTAGAAACATACAAAAAGCAATTAGTTTTAATTGTTTAAGTCTTCACACTCTTTGGATTAGAGTTGGTGGACATTCATTAAGGAGAATCTACCAACTATACGTGATGGGGCATTTTCAATATGATTTCCAAATCTGATTTGATTTTTTGCAAAAAGACAAACAAACCAAAAAACAGTCCAAACATAAGAATAGCCTTACTGGTCTATCTAGCCCAGTATCCAGTTTTCACGGAAGCAAAACCCAAATAGAAGCAGCATTCCATGCCACCAATCCAGGACAAGTAGTGGCTTCTCCCATATCTGTTTCAACAGCAGTTTATGCACTTTTCCTCCAGGAACTTATCCAAACCTTTTTTAAAACCAGCTACATTAAACCGCTCTTATCACATCCTCTGGCAACGTATTCCAGAGCTTAACTATTCTCTGAGTGAAAAAATATTTCCTCCTATTGGTTTTAAAAGTATTACTCTAACTTTGAGTATCCCCTAGTCTTTGTAAATATTGATGTAGAAAAAAAATTGATCCACTTGTACCTGTTCTATACCACTCAGGATTTTGTAGACTTTGATCATATCTCCCCTCAGCCATCTCTTTTCCAAGCTGAAGAGCCATAACCGTTTTAGTCTTTCCTCATATGAAAGGAGTTCCAACCCCTTTATTATCTTGGTTGTTCTTCTTTGAACCTTTTCTAGTGCCGCTATATCTTTTTTGAGATAAGGAGACCAGAACTGAACGCAATACTCAAGGTGAGGTTACACCATTGAGTGATACAGAGACATTATAGCATTCTTAGTCTTGCTAACCAGCCCTTTTCTAATAATTCTCAACATCTTGTTTGCTTTCTTGGCTGCTGCCGCACATTGGGAGGAAGGTTTATTATCCACGATGACACCCTGATCTTTTTCTTGAGCGCTGACACCCAAAGTGGACCCCTAGCATTTGGTAACTATGATTTGGATTATTCTTCCCAATGTGCAACACTTTGCATTTGTCCATATTAAATTTATTTTCCATTTGGATGCCCAGTCTTCCAATTTCTTAAGGTCTCCCTGCAGTTTTTCACAGTCCGCATGCATTCTAACAATTTTGAACAGTTTAGTGTCAAATACAAATTTAATCACCTCACGAATAGTTCCAATTTCTAGATCATTTATAAATAAGTTAAATAGCATCGGTCCTAGTACAGATCCTTGCAACACACCACTATTTACCCTCCTCCATTGAGAGAAATGGGCATTTAACCCTACCCTTTATTTTCTGTCCAATAACCAATTCTTAATCTACAATTGAACATTGCTTCCTATCCCATGACTCTTTAATTTAATCAGGAGCCTCTCATGAGGAACTTTATCAATAGCTTTCTGGAAATCTAGATACAGTATATCAACTGCCTCACCTTTATCCACATGTTTGTTCACACCTTCAAAGAAGTCAAGCAGATTGGTGAGTAAAGACTTCCTCTCAGCTGAATCCTTGCTGACTGTCTCATTAAATCATGTTTGTCTACATGTTTTACAATTTCATTTTTTATAATTGTTTCCACCATTTTGCCTGGCACTGAGATCCAGCTTACCTGTCTGTAATTCCCCAGATCTCCCCTGGAACCCTTTTTAAAAAAATTGGCATTTAACTTGTCAATTTGGCTTAGTACATCTTCCAGGTTCACCGAGATTTCTTTCAATTCCTCTGCCTCATCACCCTTGAAAATCCATTTCCGGTTATGGAAGATTTCTTACATCTTCTGTAAAGACTGAAGCAAAGAATTCATTCAGTCTAATCCCCTGAGTGAACCTTTTACTCCTTGATCATTCAACTGTCCCACAGATTCTCTCACAGGTTTTCTGCTTTTGATGTACCTAAAAAAATTGAGTTAATATGAGTTTTTGTCTCTTTGGCAAGTTGTTCTTCATATTCTTGTTTAGCTTTCTTTATCAATGTTTTGCATCTAACTTTCCAGTGCTTTTGTCACTTCTTCTTTTCTTCACTCTGGGATCCTTTTTCCATTCTTTAAAGGATGTTTTCTACCTTTTTAAATACATGGAATACATCTGACCAGGGCTTCCACGATAGTATTTTTAAACAACATCTACACCTGGTTTACACTTCTGACCTTCACCACAGACCCTTTTAGCTTATTTTTAACCATTTTCATCATTTTTTTTAAAATTAAATTTCAAACAAGCAATTCACAGACTTGTACACAGATTTACAAACATTATTAACAGAAAATTTATAAACACAATTCCACTTAACTCAGTGTTTTAGGTTATTCTTTTTTTAATTCAACCTATTTAGTCCACGATAGTTTGAGAGAGAATTTAGTAAAATATTAGTAAATGAAACAAATCTTATTCAACCTAGAAAGCGGCATTTATCTGCAGTACTACAGCCATTCATGACAGGTTATACATTTTCAGCTACGGGCACTACTTGCTCTTTTGATTCTATAAATCCTAACAGTTGTTTAGGTTCAAAGAATAGATAACTCTTATTCTGATGGGAAACAAAACATTTACAGGAAATTTCAACAAAAAATTTGCTCCCAGGGCTAGGACTCTTGGCCTTAATTGCTAAGAACTCCTTTCTACGCCTCTGAGATCTTAAAGACATGTCTGGAAATATTTGAACATTCAAACCTAAAAACTGATCATTTATTTGACGAAAATACAGATGTAATACATATTCTCTATCAGTTTCCAAAGCAAGAGTTAACAAGGTTTTCCTTTCCGTCATGATCTGTAAAGAGTTTTCCAGAAAAGTTGTTAAATTAATATCCTCTTTATTTGCCCCTTAAATCTCATTAGGAGTAGACATTTCCACAGGTTTCTTTATTTGAAAATAATTAGCTCTGACTATAGGTGGCAAACTTTCTGTAGGAATAAGCAGAATTTCCTTAAACTACTTCCTTGCTATCTCCAATGGTGAAATTAAGGAACATTTAGTAAAATTAAGGAGTCTCAGATTGTTTTTCCTTAATTGTTTTTCAAAACTTTCCATTTTCCTAGCAATAAATGTTCTTTCCTTTACTAATTCCAGATCCAAGGTTTTCATTTCACAAATTTTTGTCTTCTGTTTTTCTATCTTTTCACTCATATCTTTAAGGGCCAAATCTTGTTGCTCCACTTTAGAATGGATAGTCCCATAGTCAGTATTTAAAGAAGAAAAAGACAGTTTGAGGTTTGCGTCCATAACTGAAATGGCCAGCCATAAAGCCTCCATATCTATTTTTTCCGACTTCAGCACCCCAAATGTGATGTTAATTCCATCTGAAGTTCCTCTCACCTCTGCTGCAGTGTGGGGTAGCTGTTGCTGTTCTCCAGCCTCTCCAGTTCCTGATGGTATTAGAGCTACCGACCCTCCTTCACTAAGGCTCAAAATCTCCTCCTGGGACATCGATTCCTCAGTCACTCCCAGCACTGAACTGCTTCCAGGTTGCAGTGATGGCTGCCTTTGTTCCGGACTTAACAACACCCAAGTCTGCTGGCTGAGTTTGCCCGACGAATTTGGGCTTGCCCCTGAAGTAGTCACTGCTGATTCACCCCGTCGGGCAAGTGCTCCCTCAGTTGTGGTCTGCACCAGACGCGGTGCCGCTATCGCCACCGGAGGGTTGCCGCGAAGGGCTCCTTTCCTCTTACCCATGGCTTAGGTAAGAGAGATGCTGTAAAAAAAAAAAAAAAAAACGCCGGCCGATCGAAAAAGAGGGAGCCTCCTTCTCAAGCGTCCGCTCTCGTCGGCATCTTGTTTCTCTCTACCATTTTCTTCATTTTATTGTACTTGCCCTTGTGAAAATTAAATGCCACTACAGTAGATTTCTTTAGTAATGTCACGCCAGTTATCAGCTCAAATGTGATCATGTTATGATCACTGTTTCCCAGCAAACTCAACATTTAGTGCCAAACGTGGTCATTTTCAAACCAGAAAAACATTTATTTTTTTAGTTCAAAAATTGCTGTATTTTAGACATTTTTGTGTTTAATGTGTCTTTCTTTAAAGGCCATTTTTAAAAACAGCCAAGGCAGAACTGCATAAAAGGCCATTGGTAAGTCTAAAGGTCAGCAGCAAAGGAGTAGCCCAATGGTTAGTGCAGTGAGCTGAGAACCTGGCAGACTGGATTTGACTCCCACTGCAACCTCATGTTTCTATGTTCTATTTCCCTCCCACCCCCACCTGCCACCCCTGGGTCCAACATCTCTCTCTTTCTCTTGCCTCCCTTGAACCCAGTCTACCATCTTGCTGCTTTTCCTTCCCCTTATGTTTTGAGCCCATCATTTTTTCCAGTCTATTCCACCCACAGAGGCATTTCCCCTTTCTCTCCTGTCACACCCACGCTCTCTGCGAACACCCTGAGCCGTCGGGTAGTGACATGAAGCTTATTACTGGCGTGGTCCCTTTAGAATTAGGGTCACCTTTCAAGTTGGTAGTCCCTGGCAAATGCCCAACTAAGCTTATTCTTCAAGGGTTTTGAAAAATCACACTTTGTCAGAATGGCCTTGGTGAAAACATAAGCTTTTATTCGGCCACCGGCCGTGGAATTACTGTGCCGCTCCAGGTTTTCCTGGTAGCATGAACATCATACAAAAACAACAGAAAAAGTTCATCTCACTCGTAGTCACCCAGTAAGCAGCTCTGGACTGGGTTAATTAACCACATACAGTCATTAATATTCCAGGAGGTTAGGAGGTGAAACAGTTAGCACAAATAACTCTCCATTGTAGCTTTACAGGAGAGACATTCTTGTTCAGGATTGAGAAATATTCTGTGCTGTCTTCCAGTGCTCTTACACTCTCCAGCTGGGCTGGACTTTCTCCCTAGTCCCGAGCAGGCTTTTCCCTGAGAGGGTTAATTTCCTTATCCCTATGAGGCAGGCAGACTAATTGAATTAGTTAGTTGCTAAGGCACTATCTTTACAGCTGGGCCCTTTCACGGAGTGTGGAAGTCAGGAAATTCTGGGCTTTAAACTAGCCATCATTACACCCTGGCTTTTGGTTCAGCTGTGAACATAACCTGAAGAGGAGATTACTGTAGCCTTTCCAAACTCCAGCAAAACAGCATGTAAAATTGCAATACAGGATTATTTCCCTAGTAACTCCCACAGTCATTAGTTCACAGAGCAAGCAGAGAAATACAGCCAAGACAAAACCTCTGTTCACAGACCTTTCCCAGGATATTCAGCTCTCCGTTTCCTCTGAACAGCTTTCCTGTATAGCCCCACTTTCTTCCCATACCATGGGCTCTGGGGAAAGGAATTCAGTGGCCAAATTACCAGCCTGTTCCTCCGTCATTTCCCAGTCAGTGCTGAGGAACTGCTCAGCCCCATCCTGCCTCTGCTCTACTGCCAAGCCTCGTTCTGCTCTTCCTCCTTCCTCCCTCTGCTCTCTAACGAGCCTGGCTTTAAGCTGAGGGGAAGAACCACTCCCCCTTGGCTTTGGATGGGGGAAGGGAATTCCTTCCTCAGCCCATGCCGTTTCTCTGAGGGGAAACTGCTTGTGAGCTTTCTGCCTTACAGGAAATGGCCAATAGCAAGGCAGCTTCTTCCTGCTTGGCTTTGGGACTGCTTCAGGTAAGTCTAAGCCTTCCTGTTCTATTTCCATTTCATTGTCACTCACCAGGTAGTCAGCTAATTTATTGTCCTGGGCACTGACCTGGTCAGCCCTTCTGCACTGGGGTTTATATACTTTCCTTAATTTCCCTGTGGTAAACCTTGGGGAAGACGTCCGTTTGTCACATTCCCCCACACTTAAAAGCTGACCACCTGGTTTAGATAGGGTACCCCCTATGTTTTCTGGGATACCCCGCCTCCCTCAAAGCCTTCAGTACTGCTGCCACATGCCCCAGATGTTGCTCCCATGTTGCTGAGTGGATTACGATGTCGTCAATATATGCGTCCGCATAATCATAGTGGTCCCGGAGCACTTCGCAGACGAGGCGCTTGCAGGTCGCAGCTGCCCCATGAAGGCCAAAAGGCATCCGCCTAAACTGAAACAACCCCCTTGGGGTGCTGAACGCCGTTTTGGGTCGCGCGGAGTCCGTGAGTGGGATCTGCCAGTATCCCTTTGTTAAATCTAATGTTGTTAGGAATTGGGCTTGCCCCAGCCTATCTAGTAGCTCGTCTACCCTTGGCATAGGGAAGGCATCAAACTGGGACACCTCATTCAATTGCCTAAAATCAATGCAGAACCTTGGTGTACCGTCAGCCTTGGGGACTATCACGATAGGACTACACCAAGGACTCTGCGAAGGCTCTATTACTCCTAGGTCCAGCATTTCCTGGACCAGTTCCTGCACTGCTTTTTTCTTTTCTTCTGACAGCCTGTAGGGTCGGACCCGTACCACCTTACCCGGATTTGTTGTAATATCATGGGTCACTAAGTCTGTTATCCCCGGTAGTGGTGAAAAGACATCCCCAAACTGCTCGATGAGTGCCTGGACTTGCTGATACTGCCCTTGGGAGAGATCAGTCCCTATGTTCATCTCCCCTTGTATCTCAAATTCTGTCACTTGGGGCCCTAAATCTTCCTCCGGTCCCCGCTGAGCCAGCAGAGCAATGCCATCCCTGTCCTTCCAGGGTTTAAGTAGATAAATGTGGTACGTCTGGATGCTGCCTTTATTATCCCTTACTCAATAATCCACATCCCCCACTTTATCTGTAATCCTAAATGGGCCCTTCCACTGAGCCAAGAACTTATGTGTATCTGTGGGAATTAGCACCAATACCTGGTCTCCCACCTTTAACTGACGTGACTTCGCCTCCCTATCGTAATAGGCCTTTTGCCGCTGTTGACTCCACTCCCACTTTTCCTTGGCCTGGCTAAGAGCTTGTTTCAAACCCTCCTTAAGTCGTGCCAGATAAGAGATGATGTTACTACCAGCTTCTTCTGAAAAATTCCATCCATCTCTAAGCATGTCCAACACTCCTCTCGGCGTCGCCCAAACAACAGCTCGTAAGGGCTTACCCCTAGAGAGTCCTATACTTTCTCCCGGGCTGCAAAGAGGGCGAAGGGCACTAGCAAATCCCAGTCTTTCGGCTCCTTTCCAACCCCTTTCTTCAACATCTGTTTGAGGGTCTGGTTAAACCGCTCTACCATCCCATTGGCCTGGGGGTGGTAAGCCAAGGTTTTGATGTGCCTCACTCGAAATCCTTCCCAGAACATCCTTATTCCTGCTGACAGGAAATTGCTCCCCTGATCCGTAAGGACCTCTCTGGGAAACCCCACCATGCAAAATAGTCCCAGCAGTTCTTTCATGATAGCGGTGGATGTGGCCTTCCTAATGGGAAAAGCCCAGGGGAACCGTGTAGCCACATCCATGACCACCAAGATGAAACTGTTCCCCCTAGGGGTCTTTTCTAAGGGACCTATTATATCCATCGCTATGCGCCGTAATGGTTCCTCAATGACTGGGATAGGTATGAGAGGTGCCCTCGCTGGTCTAGCCAAGGAGAGCTTCTGACAGGTCGGGCAGGACTGGCAGAACTTTATCACTTCCTGTCTACTCCCTGGCCAGAAGAATCATCTGTCAACCTGACTAAAGGTGGCCTCAGCCCCCTTGTGTCCTGACAGAGGATGGTCATGCGCCACCCGGAGGACTAAGCTCCTGAATCCCCGGGGCACTACCAATTTCTGTTCTCTATTCCCTGTGTGGCTTCCCGGCACTTCCTTATACAGTAGCCCTTGTTTTATAACCCACCGGGTTTCTCCCTCTTGTCTGCCGGCTGCTCGCTGCCACTCCTCCCTCAACGTGGGGTCGGCTTTCTGTTCCGCCTTAAAAGTCGGGAAGGTTTCCATGACTTCCCTCGTCAACCAGGGTATTCCCCTGGTGTTGTTAGCTCGTGCCATCGCCTGACCCCTCCTTTGCTGTTGCTTCCTCCTCTGGGTGCGTGTCCCCCGTACTCCCCTCCCTTGGGGTCTCTGGCAGACTTCCCCTGTGAAAGGAAAGATCCTCCCCAACTCTGGTTCAGGCTCCCTCCTAGGCAGCCCTTGAGAACGGGTGTTCGCCAGACACCGTTTGTTCCCCATAGCTTCTGGGAACCCCCGCCAATCACGACCCAATATAATTTCAAAAGGAGCTTCGGGGACTATCGCTAGGGGGGGTTCTATATACCTTATCGTTATACCTAATAAGTGTAGACTGCACCGGGTATTGCCTACTGTCCCCGTGGACACACCTAATTTTAACCCTGTTCCTATTTTCCCCCGCACTTTCTCTAGGAAACACCTCTTTCCACAATTGGCGGGCCATCATGGACTGGTCCGCCCCTGAGTCCAACAATGCTTCCACTTCATGTCCCCCTATGTCCACCGTTAGGAAGTACCCCCCTTGGGTCCCTACTTCCTCTTTACGGGCACCCCAAGCCACCCTGGGGCTTCCTGTTTCTTTACATGCCCATTGCCAATGTCCTTTTCCCCCACACTTAAAGCATCGAACCTCATTGGATGTAGTTCCTTTCCTCCGAGGTGCAATACCCTGGGCTCTGGGTACCCTATTCCCGCTAGGTGACATATCCCCAGATGTGTGTGTTGGGGCGGGTGTGGGTGGGTATGTTCTGTACACAGGCCTTACAATATCCACCCTACTTTGGGCATCTACATATGCCTCTACCACCTGCAAGGTTTGTGTCAGATCTTGACATCCCTGCCTACGCACCCATTCCTGAATTTTTAGTGGCTTTGTTTCCAGAAATTGCTCCAATACTATTTCTGCAAACAGTGCCCCAGGGTCTGCTAACATTGGTTGAAGCCACCTCTCCGCCATCTTAGTAAGGCGTTGAAGCAAAACCTTAGGCCTCTCTTTCTCGTGCCACTGCATGCCACGGAAAGCCTGCCTGTAGTGTTCTTGCATAAACCCCCAAAAATCCAGAATGTGTGTTTTAATGGCATGATAATTATTGGCTTGTCCCGGAGATAAAGTTTGGAACGCAGCCAATGATTCTCCTGCCAGACATGGTAACAGCCTAACAGCCCATTGATCCACCGGCCACCCTGCCGCCGTGGCAATACGCTCAAACGAGCTCAGAAAATCATCCGGGGCATCTTTTGCTTTAATTTTACTCAGGTTAGGCATGTTAAGAGAGTTTTGTCCTACCGTGGGTTGGGCAGGCAAGCCCCCCATTACCGGATTTGCCGCTGGACCAGTCACTGAAGCTTGCAACAGCTGTCCCATGATGTGTGACTGTGTTTCCATCACTTTTACAAAGTCCTGATGGTGACACTCCGCTGCCTCTTGGCTGGCTTGCCACAGTCCTTGGTTGGTCTCCAGGACTCTCTTGAGCTCCTCATTCTGGCGCTGCCGTTCAGCCGCCACTGCTGCCAACGCCGCCGTCTCCATCTTGGACCTGCGGAAACTGGGAAAGAAAGCACACTATCCAAATGCGATACCTCAATTAACTTATCTTCCCAGTACCACCCTCGCCAGACCCCGCGTCTTATGCGCTTACCGCGGAACTGATGAGTCTGCGCCTGCGTGCTCCTTAACAGGGTGCACCGCCCTTCTTCCGGAACCTCCTGGTTCCCTCTGGTTCCTCAGGAACTCCCGGCACCGTCTGTGTCCTGGCTCCTTTGCTGGAACACTGCTGTCGGTTGCCTGCCTGTGGAATCCTCCGCCGTTGAGTGCGCTGCTTTCTCACCGGATCCGGATGCTGTGTCGTGCTGAAAAAGGTTCTCCATACAATGGCATCCTATTAATTAGCTCACTGCATTCATACTGTGCTTGTAAAAAAACACTTTTCCTCCAGGAACCAAACAAAAAATTCCTCCAGGAACTTGACCAAAGTTGTACAAAAAAAAATTTTTGGCGTGTGGTATCCTTTTCCAACTTTGAAAGGTAAGTCAATCCCACTCTGATACCACTCTGTCACACCCACGCTCTCTGCAAACACCCTGAGCCGTCGGGTAGTGACATGAAGCTTGTTACTGGCGTGGTCCCTTTAGAATTAGGGTCACCTTTCAAGTTGGTAGTCCCTGGCAAATGCCCAACTAAGCTTATTCTTCAAGGGTTTTGAAAAATCACACTTTGTCAGAATGGCCTTGGTGAAAACATAAGCTTTTATTCGGTCACCGGCCGTGGAATTACTGTGCCGCTCCAGGTTTTCCTGGTAGCATGAACATCACACAAAAACAACAGAAAAAGTTCATCTCACTCGTAGTCACCCAGTAAGCAGCTCTGGACTGGGTTAATAAACCACCTACAGTCATTAATATTCCAGGAGGTTAGGAGGTGAAACAGTTAGCACAAATAACTCTCCATTGTAGCTTTACAGGAGAGACATTCTTGTTCAGGATTGAGAAATATTCTGTGCTGTCTTCCAGTGCTCTTACACTCTCCAGCTGGGCTGGACTTTCTCCCTAGTCCCGAGCAGGCTTTTCCCTGAGAGGGTTAATTTCCTTATCCCTATGAGGCAGGCAGACTAATTGAATTAGTTAGTTGCTAAGGCACTATCTTTACAGCTGGGCCCTTTCACGGAGTGTGGAAGTCAGGAAATTCTGGGCTTTAAACTAGCCATCATTACACCCTGGCTTTTGGTTCAGCTGTGAACATAACCTGAAGAGGAGATTACTGTAGCCTTTCCAAACTCCAGCAAAACAGCATGTAAAATTGCAATACAGGATTATTTCCCTAGTAACTCCCACAGTCATTAGTTCACAGAGCAAGCAGAGAAATACAGCCAAGACAAAACCTCTTTTCACAGACCTTTCCCAGGATATTCAGCTCTCCATTTCCTCTGAATAGCTTTCCTGTATAGCCCCACTTTCTTCCCATACCATGGGCTCTGGGGAAAGGAATTCAGTGGCCAAATTACCAGCCTGTTCCTCTGTCATTTCCCAGTCAGTGCTGAGGAACTGCTCAGCCCCGTCCTGCCTCTGCTCTACTGCCAAGCCTCGTTCTGCTCTTCCTCCTTACTCTCTCTGCTCTCTAACGAGCCTGGCTTTAAGCTGAGGGGAAGAACCACTCCCCCTTGGCTTTGGATGGGGGAAGGGAATTCCTTCCTCAGCCCATGCCGTTTCTCTGAGGGGAAACTGCTTGTGACATTTCTGCCTTACAGGCAATGGCCAATAGCAAGGCAGCCTCTTCCTGCCTGGCTTTGGGACTGCTTCAGGTAAGTCTAAGCCTTCCTGTTCTATTTCCATTTCATTGTCACTCACCAGGTAGTCAGCTAATTTATTGTCCTGGGCACTGACCTGGTCAGCCCTTCTGCACTGGGGTTTATATACTTTCCTTAATTTCCCTGTGGCAAACCTTGGGGAAGACGTCCGTTTGTCACACTTCCCCCCTCCCCCCCCCCGGATAACTTATAACAGCTCTAGGGGCCCCATGGTCTGACATCTTTTTCCCTTTTCCCCACCACAGTGTGATTTCTCCCTCCTTTCCCCATCACCTTCCTGGTCTACTTTGAAAAGCATGTCCCTTGTCAGGGAGTTGTTGGCACATCAGATACTCTGCCTGTGGCTGCCCCAAAGCTTTCCTTCTTCCATGATCTTCCTGGGCAGAAAGAGGAAGTTGTGTTGGGGGGGGGGGGGGTGGTGGGAGGGAGTGAGAAGATGGCAGAGGAGGAGTTTTGGGGCAGCCATGGACAGTGTATCAGAGTCATTGTTATGCCAGTGACCCTCTGCCATTGGACATGCTTTTTAAGTCTTCGGTTCTGCAGTGGCAGCTATACTCACAGGCTGCCTGTGGCCTACACCAAACCTTTCCCACTGACCTATCCCACCCCTCCTGTGAGTATAGCTGTCACTGGCATAGCAGGACCAAAGATTTGCTTGCTTTTGCGCACATACACAGTAGAGAGTGGAGGAGAATGAGAGAGCTGTGGGCAGGGCCAGGAAGGGAAGGGGGAGATGCTGGACCATGCATGGGTGAGGCGGGGAGGAAATTGAGAGAGAACCTTGGGCAGTGCTGGGAGGAGAGGGAGAGATGCTGGCCTAACCATAGAGAGGGTCCTTGGGGACCTGGGCCCCTCACTTTGGGCTCAGGCTTCCTCTAAAGCTGCAGTATCTGTTCAATGGCTGGTAGGGTACCTTAAGCCCCTCTAGCTGAAGAAATCCAATCCCTATTGGTCCCTTTCCTCCTTGTAGTGTCTCAAGAACAAGGAAGTTAGTGGTGTGTGTCTATCCGCCGCTGCTGACACTCCCAAAGCATGATCAGTTCATACATGAACCAAATATGTTTAGGCAGTGTCAACATTGTTGGCTGGAGGCAAGCTACTGACTTCCTCATTCCTGAGACAGTACGAGGAAGAAGGGAGTGGCTTTGGGAGCAGATTTCTTTGACTGCCAATGCTTCAGTATACCAGCTATGATACCTAATGTGGGGGGAGGGAGAGGAAATGCAAGGCCCCCCAGTCCACGTCTTTGCCCCCCCCACTCTCCCGCCCATGGACATCTTGCCTCTAATAGCATGATTAATCATGCAATTAAACATTTAGATGAAAATGCAGCCCTAAAATAAATTCAAATGTATATGAATAAAGCCCACCTTCATTCATCCTCACCTCTAAAACCTTCCTGAAAACCAGGGCATAGTAGCATGTGTACAGAATAATGTAAAACCCAGTATTAGACTGAAAGTGTTGGGTATCTGGCATGAATAGTTGCAGTACTGTAGACCTTAACCTTGAATTTAGTGCATACCTTTTATGATCACTACTAATGCTATGAGACTAGAAAGAGGCAGCTAGGGGTTTTAGTAAATGTTTCAGATTAATTGTATGGAAAACAATGGAAAGTGCTACAATCTCTTAGATCTGAATCCCGTCTGGTCATCAGATTAATTGTATTGCACACAACCACCTTATAACCCAGCTGCCTAAGAAAGAATTAATGAATACTGAGATTTTAAGCATGCCATTGAATCATTTATATATTATGATTGATACATTTGTCTTTTAGATAATAGTTAGCCAATAATAACTACCATTAAATGGCATACAGCATATTTTCAAGGGAATGTATTATAAGATGCAGAAAAAAAATGTGTGTACTGTAAGGGCACATGTTCAGAAAGAAATATATTTAAACAGGTTTCAAAGAAAACTACTAGCAAGTCTTAGACATGGTAATTACCATATTTTTCGCTCTATAAGATGCACCTGACCATAAGACTCACCCACCTGTAGAGGAGGAAAACCCAAGAAAAAAATATTTGGTTCAGAATTTTTTTTTTCTTGGTTTTTCCTCCTCTACACGTAGATGCTGGTGGTCTGGTATGCCTGGTGCTGGAAAGCCAGCAGCCCCACCTCAGTACCTTTTTTTAACAGGCAGTGGTCCAGCGCGGCCTCCTGCTAGATGGCTGCCTTTCAGTTACAGAGTGGCGAACAATGCAGGAATGCAACCTTTGCACTTCCTGCCTGATCCAGCGCTGCTCTGTGATTGGTTGAAACTGAGCGGCATGGGACCAGGCAGGAAGTGCAAAGGTCGCGCTCCTGCGTTCGCCGCTCTTCAACTAAAAGGCAGCCGTCCATCAGGAGACTGTGCTGGACCACCACCTGTTAAGAAAGGTACCAGGGGGGAGGTGTATTTGCTACATAAGACGCACCCACTTTTCTACCCCCTTTTTGGGGGTGGAAAAAGTGCATCTTATGGAGCAAAAAAATATGGTAACTGAGATGGCAACTTTGATTAACAAATTTGACATGCATAATGAGGAACGGGGAAGAATAATTTTTGATAGAGCTGTTTGCAACTTATTTTTCCACTATAGTCTCTATGGTCCAGTTAAACAAATTAAAAAAGTTAAGGGTTTTTGCTCTTCATTTATCTAAATCTTTGGACTTGCACTGATTTTCATGCAGGTAAATGTGTAAAACTTGAATTGTAAAACCAAGAGCTATTAACACTGCACTTTATACTGGGCACTGGGCACTTTATATCTATTTTGAATTTGATTCTTATTCTCTTTTCTTTTTTTTCTTTTATCTTCAGGCATCTATCTTGATAAGGTGAATGTTAAAGGCTATTTTGTTTGGTCTCTTCTGGATTGCTTTGAGTGGACCGAGGGATATAACAAACGATTTGGGCTCTTCCATGTGGATTTCAATAGCTCTTCTTTGCTGCGTACTGCTTATACATCAGCTTCAGAATATGCAAAAGTTGTTGCCAGTAATAGATTGCCAGCACCAGAGAACAAGCTAGAATAAGGATCTGCTGTTTCTAAGAACTCAGTCAAAATTCTTTGGAAGTGGTAATCATATGACTTTATTGAAATTCTAAATTCCATGTGAGGTTTGTCGTATTTAAATGTGGAAGAGAGAACTTCTTATTTCTGTGCCAGATTACAATTTTCAAAATGATTTTGATTATGAATGCATTCTCTGTAATTCATGTATCATTACATTATTAACAAGTAAGAGAACGTATGAGTATACGCTAAACTTAGGTACCCCTGGTCAGTTTGTTTCAACAGAAACAGAGTAAGAGAGAGATCATGCTGTAATTTGCAAATTTTCCAGAACACAGGACAAATTTAAAAAAAGGAAAAAAAAAATCTGAACTAGTGCATGCAGTCTGACACATTTTCATTCAAATGAATACTCTAGCTATATCATATTCCAGAAGCATTACCTGTTTACAAAATGTATTTATTTTATTAGTGGTATTACTGATATTTCTTTTACCTTTTCATAAAGCACATGCTGAGTATTAGACACCAAAGCAGATTTTAGAAAGGACATACAAATCAAAATAGAGATGTCCAGATCTCATGTTTATCAAAACTTCTTATACTGCTTGTTCTTATGACAGGTCCAAGCGGTTTACAAAATAAAAATATAATATATCAAAGAAAGGAACGCCATTAAAAACAGGACAGACCCAGCCAAACCCAAAGATACACTCGTTCATACATACGTTACTAACCCTATTCTCTTAAAAATATATATATTATGTGTATATGATATATAATCTGCTAGTATTATGAAAGAGGATCTGCTGACAGAGCCTCTCCTAAAATCTAAAATACTTGTAGAAATGGACATGAATGCACCAATTATTAGCTGTGGGAGCATCCATTTTTTAGCCATAAATATCCAAAACAGAAACAGGGTCAACACAGGCACATACATGTGTATGTGCAGGCACACACATTATACAGGTACAAGATCTTTTATATGAAATCCTTGGGGCATTTCGGTTTTCAGAATGATAGAGCCAGAATGCGCTAAAAATCACCATCACTGTTTTGTAAACAATAGACAGCTAGGGAGGGGGAGGGTTCTCAGAAGCATCCTAAGCAAATGCCAGGACCCCCTGCCACCAAAGCCACCTCACCCTTACCCCACCCCCTTGAATGCTATGTTCAAGAGCTAGCCTCTCCAAAAAACAAAAGCAGAGTCCTGGGCTCAGATCACTGTACCAGGCCTGATTCAACTCTTTTAGCCTAAGAACAGTGACTGTAGATTGGGCAGTGTGTGTCCCTTTGTACCCCAGAACAGACCTTTGTTTTCAAGGCAAACTATCATAGAACTGTGGCCATTTCTCTGAAAAAAATAAGTACCAACCAACAACTATTAAGCCCCCCACTACCCAATTTGCTATTCTGGCAAGCCAGGTCTCATGGAACTATGACCCACTGCTATTAATATTAAGCTCTCCACTGACTATTAAGCCCCCTATTTGCTATTCTAGCCAAACCAACCCAGCTACGTATCTGGCCATCTGGTGCCCCAAGGGATGTAGAGCCATCTGGTGCCCCAAGGGAAGTGATTCACTGAAAAAGGCATGAGGTACCAGCTGTAGATGACTGCCATCAGTAACTGTAGGCTGGGCAATGTATGTCCCTCTATACCCCAGAAGCAGACCTTTGTTTTCAGGGCAAACTACCCCAAGATGGCCCTCCATTTAGTGCTGGAACTTCTCAGCCAGAGGCATCTTTCTGCCTTACAAAGAAGGCAAAAATGATGCAGTCTGTCACTGGGAAGACACTTATTGACCCAAGCATCATGTGTCACCTGTGGATGCCTAAGAACAGTTATTGTAGGCTGGGTAACGTGTGTCCCTCTGTACCCCAGAAGCAGAACTTTGTTTTCAGGGCAAACTGCCCCTAAGATGGCCCTCCATTTAGGGCTGAAACTTCCCAGCCAGGAGGCATCTTTCTGCCTTACAAAGAAGGCAAAAATTATGCAGTCTGTGGCTAATTTTTTTTTTGTATGTGTTCTTTTTTTTAATTTGCAAAACAAGGCAAACAGAAGACATTTCTTGCATTTACAATATGGTTTAGACCAGTGGTCTAAAACTCGCATCCCGGGGACCACATGCGGCCCGCCAGGTACTATTTTGAGGCCCTCGGTATGTTTATCATAATCACAAAAGTAAAATGAAAGTTTCTTGATCATACGTCTCTTTAGCTATAAATTACAATATTATTATTAATTCTTAGCCAAAAAGAAATATTTATAAACTATAAAGAGTTCTACCTCATGCAAAATTGTCATTTCTTTAATAAGACATTAACTCTTTTTTTTCTGAGGCCCTCCAAGTACCTACAAATCCAAAATGTGGCCCTGCAAAGTGTTTGAGTTTGAGACCACTGGTTGAGACCATCACTGAGCCTGCACTGGCTGACTTCTCCAAGGAGGATATTGCTCATACACAGAGTCACTTTTTCTTTCTGCCTCTATTGGTCTCTCTGGCAATGCTGCAGGAACAACTATGCTCGTGTCTTTCTTCATTTAACACCTTGGCAGCAATCTCCTTATCACTGAGGGATTTTGCAATGGGTGTATGGTTGTCAATGTTCAGCAGCTTGTCAATCTCTGCTGCCCATATCCTAGGTACAGTTTTAGGGGAGGGACTCAAAAACCTTCAAATTCTCCCTCGTCATCGTCACTGTCGAACAGTGTTGCAGGCCAAACCTTGTGCCAGTCATTTTTTAAGGATGGTTTGGTTACCTCGTTCCAGGCATCAGCAAGTCCATACATGGCATCCTTAAGAGTAAATGCCTTGAGAAAGTCCTGAATTCATGTTCCTCTGTTCACTGCATCCAGCATGTGATGTAGGAAAAAGGGTTGTACTTGAACTTAAATGCACCTGAATGCCTTGGTCACAAGGCTATAACAAGGATGTGACATTGGATGGGAGGTAAATGGCATAAACGTTATTGCTCACCAGATGTTCTTTAGGTGGATATGCTAGGCAGTTGTCCAGAATCTGTAACACTTTGGGGTTCTTTCGCAGTCCAGCTTCACTGCAATGGTCTTTCGCTGCTGTGACAAAGTGGTTGTGGAACCAATTACTGAATATATCATGGGTTACCCATGCTTTTCTGTGTGCAAAATAGTTCACTGGCAGATGGATTATACCCGTGAAGCACCTTGGACATTGGCTTTTGCAAATAGCGGTCAGCTTTAACTTGTGTGTCCCAGCAGCATTGGAACAGGCTAGAACTGTAACCCTATCCTTCATTCTTTAAACCCAGATGGTGCTCATTCATCAGCCATAGCCAGTGTTTTTCGGGGGACATAGTGCCAGTAGAGAGCTGTCTCGTCGGCATTGTAAATTTGCTCAGGACCCACTGAATTCCCAGCTGCTACTAAGGCAGAAAATTCAGCAATGTAACTTTGAGCTGCCTCATTATCTGCAGAAATTTCCAAAACAATTAGGTCTTGGATCAATTATATTTTATATCTCGAGGAAGCCTCAGCCCCACCACTCCTCCACTGTTTTATCTCGCAACCGCGGGAAGCATTACGTGGTGCTTCATCATTGGCCGTCCATAATATTGTAGTTCAAGTGGTTTTTATATAATTTGTAATATTATTTAGTAAATATGGAATAAATATCCAGCATAAATATAAAGTGCATAGTACTTAGCTTGAAATTAGCTTCATATTCAGCCAAACCTGGGAGTTGTGACCCGACATGGTTCGCTCAGAAGAGCTGTATCAAGGGTCCCCCTAGATGAAAATAAAAAACGTTCAGAGAAGAAAGTTGTAGACAACCTTTCCTGTCCCCCATTCTTCTCTCCCAAAAGGTTAACCTATCTTATTATGGAAAATTTGACAATTTTTCAAATGAAACTTACCGAGGTTGCCGCTGTCATCCGACTCGGGTTCCAATACATGAGAAAGATGGCGGCGGCGTTCATACCCCGGGTTTAAATGCTCCCATCACACTTAACACTGTGTACACCCCCTGCGTCTCATTCGTCCAACCCCTCATCCAATCAACGTCATACACTCGATCTCACTGTTCAAACCTCTTGGTTCCACCATATCTAGGCTAAAAATATATCGTTGTTCACTCTCATTTAATCTTATCTGGTCTTTCCCACCATCCCTCCCACTGACTTGTGCAATAACACGCCATCGTAATTGATCAATTGTATGTCTATGTGTGAGCCAGTGGGCCACTAAAGGTTCCTGAATTATCTTATTGGTGATCCTTGACTTATGTTCCGTAAGTCTCACCCGTACCTTCCTATTGGTCCGACCGATGTATATCAAACTACAAGGACATACTATCGCATAAATGACGTCTTCCGTATTACAATCGGTACTCTCTCTAGACTTCAAAATAACCTCTCTTCCTTGTACATGCCATACCTCCCCTTCAATAGTGCTTGCGCACCACTGGCATCTTCCACAAGCACCATGGTAGCCCCTCCCCTCTTTGGGTCTAACACCATATTTCTGAAAATTGCATTTCTGACCCAGTGTCGCCCCCCTGGAATATGCTATTCTCGGGAAATCATAAAGAGGTTGTGTGTTTGCACTATATACCAGTGACTTCTCATAAGGTCCACCAAAGGTTTTACCACCCTTCAATACGGTAAAACGCATATTAAACCTTCATCTGTATTAGTATCTACCATCTGGGATTCCCCCAAAAGTAATTCTCTCTGGGCAAATTTTGCCCTCAAATATGCCTGCCTGATGGATCTATAGGGGTAACCTCTTTTCCTTAATCTTTCTGACAATGTTATAGCTTGGCTTCTTATACTCTTCTGGAGAGCAAACTCTCCAGATTCGCAGAAATTGGCCTATGGGTAAATTAAACCGCAATTTAAAGGGATGGAAGCTATCATAATGTAATATGGTATTACGGGTTATCAGCTTTCTATAAAGAGAAGTGTACTCTAATTGTAATATCCAAAAACTCAATTTTTGATCGGTGGTATGTTATAGTGAACTTATTATTGTCATCCACGGAATTAAGATGTTGAAAGAATTGGTCTAATTGTTCTCTAGATCCTTGCCAAATTAAAAAGATGTCGTTCAAAAAACGGCCCCAAAATCTAATATGGGGCTCCCAGATGGTGTCGTATACAAACCTATCTTCAAATTTAGCCATGAATAAAGTGGCCCCCATCGCGACCCCCTTTATCTGTTGAAAAAATTGGTGCTCATGTTGAAAGTAGTTATTTGTTATGACCCAATAAGCTAATTGCATTAAAAATTCCGTGGATATACGTTGGGGGGATTCTCTCCCTTGTAGGGTTTCCTCTATAACCTGTAGGGCTTCACCTTGGGGAATTTGTGTATAAAGGGAGGTGACGTCTAACGTCATCATCCACTTATCATGCATATCGATTTCTAGTTGAGCTAATTTTGATAAGAAATGTGAGGAATCCCTAAAGTATGATCTAATTTTAGGTACTTCATCCCTTAAAAAATAATCAACCACCTTTGATAGCGGTTCAAGTATTGAGTGGCGAGTGTTGAGGATAGGGCGGCCAGGTGGATTATCTATTGTTTTATGAATCTTAGGGACAAATGAAATCCTGGGTATCCTTGGGAATTTCTCAAAAAGAAACGTGTACTCCTTTTGTGTTATCATACCTATTTCCTGGTGTCTATTCAAAAATTATAATATCTCTCTTGACAAACGTCCCGTAGGGTCGTCTGTTAGTTGGTGATATGTCTGCATATCAGCAAGTTGGCGTGTAGCTTCTGTATTATATTCGTTACGATTTAGAATAACTGTGGCTCCCCCCTTGTCAGCCTTGATTATAATGATCTCCTCGTTATTCAGCAATTCTTGAAAACCTTTTTGCTGAGCCATAGTAGTGTTATAAGGTCCTTGGTTCACCCATTGTTCTTGTAGACCTCGCAATCCTTTGATCATTATGTCGCGAAAAGTAAAAATTAGTGGGTCCATCGGGCCAGGGGGGACCCAGTTAGATTTAGTTTTACATATAGCAATGGATCTGGTAGGTTCAATCACCTGTTGGTGGGAAGTATCCTCCACATCATGATCTTCTAAATAGGGGTCAATATCATTGTGGAAAAATATCTTAAGTTGCATTTTTCTGATAAATGCCTGCAATGCTACATGTAATTTAAAAAAGTCCGGGGGATGTGTGGTCACAAATCCCAGGCCTAATTCTAATATAGAAGTTTGATGAGTGGTCAGAGGGAATGAAGAGAGATTAATCACTGTCGATTCACTGTCCGGGATTTGGATGTCAATGGTGGATTCATGACTCCCCTTCCTCGTTGTCTGGTCCACCCTCTTCCTCGTGTTTCTTTGGTTGTAGACTCCCCTGCTTTTACTCCAGTATCTTCCATGGATTCCTCACTCGTGGCTTCTGAATCAGCAGACGTGCTGTCAAATGCTACTCTCTTCCGTTGTATAATGCTAACATTCTTACGTTGCCATGTGTAAACACGATCATTCTGGTAATCTCTCTCATCCCTCTTCCACTTTCTAATTTTAGTCTGTTTTATATCTTCCCTAAATAGTTTCATAGAATTTTTATCTCTTGTAATTTCCTATCAAATTCGTTGATGTCTATACGTTGTTTTAGTTCATTCTCTATGGTGTTTGCCCTACCACATAAATCTCTCTCTGTACATTCCGTTGTTTCTACCAACAGGATCATCAGATCCCTTGAACATCTGTTTAGTATTGCAGTCCATCTTTCCCCAAAGGTTTTGTCAGAGGATATCATTTTAGGTTCCTTAAGTATACGTAGTCCCCTAGGGATCATTGCTTTTTTCAAATATTGCACTAAGGTGCTATTGTTCAATTTAGCCCTAACCACCCTTTTCATAGTGTTTTCCAACTCCTGCCAGGAGGATTCCACAGGGGATTGTACCTCGTCATCCAAAAGAGCTGGTCTTAGTAACACCTTTTTCAGGTGTTCTTCAGTATAACTGTCGAATTGTGTAAGATCTTGTGCCATAATCCCTTCAACTTGTAGCATAGTCAACAGTGGCAGTACATTAAGTGCTAGTTTTATCCAGCCTCTATTTGTTAAAATTTCCCAAACAATTAGGTCTTGGATCAATTATATTTTATATCTCGAGGAAGCCTCAGCCCCACCACTCCTCTGCTGTTTTATCTTGCAACCGCGGGAAGCGTTACGTGGTGCCTCATCATTGGCCGTCCATAATATTGTAGTTCAAGTGGTTTTTATATAATTTGTAATATTATTTAGTAAATATGGAATAAATATCCAGCATAAATATAAAGTGCATAGTACTTAGCTTGAAATTAGCTTCTTATTCAGCCAAACCTGGGAGTTGTGACCCGACATGTTTCGCTCAGAAGAGCTGTGTCAAGGGTCCCCCTAGATGAAAATAAAAAACGTTCAGAGAAGAAAGTTGTAGACAACCTTTCATATCTCCCATTCCTCTCTCCCAAAAGGTTAACCTATCTTATTATGGAAAATTCAACAATTTTTCAAATGAAACTTACCGAGGTTGCCGCTGTCATCCGACTCAGGTTCCAATACATGAGAAAGATGGCGGCGGCATTCATACCCCGGGTTTAAATGCTCCCATCACACTTAACACTGTGTACACCCCCTGCATCTCATTCGTCCAACCCCTCATCCAATCAACATCATCCACTCGATCTCACTGTTCAAACCTCTTGGTTCCACCGTATCTAGGCTAAAAATATATCGTTGTTCACTCTCATTCAATCTTATCTGGTCTTATCTGCTGAAGCTTCTTCTCCACATATTTTGAGACATCTGAGTCCCTGGCCCTTCTTAAATTTATTCAGCCACCCTTCTGAGTACACACAGTCACTGCCAATTTCCAGTGCTCATTTGTGCTTTTTTTTCTTGCTTCCTTAACATCATTACAAATAAGCAAATGGAAGAAACCTCATGTGTTAAGATTTACAGTTCAAACAGGTTTCAATACAACTCAAGCATTGTGGATGCTTTCTTCTTACGAGGAAATGGTCTCAGATCTGCTGCACTTTCAATGAGTATTGAGGTAGCTATTGAAGGTCAGGTTATTATTCATTGACCAAATTCCTCTACTATAATTAGATATATTGTTCATTCAATATCAATAAATAAATATGTGAATAAATATAAATTGCACTTATCTTTGGGATGTAAAGTGCGCTAGTGCAGTAATTCAGTTCAATATTACTAATCCCAACGGGTCCCGTTTCGCCAAATTTACATGGCTTCCTCGGAGGTCCTTATTTGAAAACTGCAAAAACATAACTACAATTAATGAATATGAAATAAATTACTCTAAAGCTCAACTCTCAAGTTACAAACTCTTTTAATAATGTTGTACTCACTGCGTTTAGCTACAGCATGACTTTCAAAATGGCACCGGTAGCTAACAGATGCCGAGCATGCGCATTTAAACATTTTGCATTAACATCATCTCATCAGCTGATCTAATTGTCTGATGAAATAAACCTCATTTGCATGTCATACTCTACGTATTACGCTTCAAAAACTAAAAAAAAATTATTTCTACCCAACATAAGAATTTAAACCATTAGGTTTCAATGTATTTAATTTGAAGATCCAGCGTGCCTCCCGTTGTAATAATTTTCTTTGACGATCACCACCCCTTGAGTTACCTTTTTCTTGATCAATGCATAGGCATCTAAGTTGACTGAACTCGTGATTCATTTCAATGCAGTGCTCAACTAAAGGAGCACTAATTATCTTTCTTTTCAGATTTGATTTATGCTCACTCATTCTGATTCTGAATGATCTAATAGATTTATCGACATACATTTTCTTTGCAAGGACACAGAATAATGTAAATAATGTAATTCAAATCACACGTTAAAAAATGATTGATAATGTAATTTCTGCCATCCAACGGATTCTGAAATTCTTTGCCTTGAACTACCATTGCACAGATACTACATTTACCACATTTGAAAAAACTTTGTGGCAAAACTTGATGATCAATTCTACCTTTGTGCACTACTGCTGGACTTAAAATGTCTTTAAGATTATTTTCCCTCGTAAAGGCAATTCTAAGAAACATGTCCTTAAACAATGGATTAGTCTGAATAATCTTCCAGTTGTCCCTCACAATTCTCAATGGTATATTACCTTGAGCTGTATATCTCATCAGATAAGTGAAAACTGCTTCATCTTCTTTGTTATTCTTCACTGCGGTGTCAAGCAAACAGTCCCAATTGTAATATTTAGCGCATTTAAAAAAGCGCGATGTAACACCATGTCTGGATATCCTCTCAGCTGTAGCTTTTGATACAAAATTTTTGCTTGTTGTTTGAATTTCTTCATAGTAGAACAATTCTTCCTCAACCGGAGAAATTGTGAGAACGGAAGATTATTTCTCTGTTTCGCTGAATGGCAACTAGTGTAATTCAAAAAAGTATTCCGGTCAGTAGATTTAACATGTATGTTGTTCTCAAAACGATCATGTGCTTGAGTGATCTCTAAATCCAAAAAGGAGATCATTTTATCGGAACAATTCATAGTAAACTGGATTGAATCATCACAGGAATTTAGCCATTCATAAAAGACAAGTAATTCTTTGGTGCCCTTCCATAAGACAAAAACATTATTTATAAAACAGAACCATTTACAAATTTTATGCCCAAAAGGAGAGTGTGCCAACCACTCTTCTTCGAACTTCGCAATGAATAGATTTGCAACTGATGGTGCAAATGTGGCTCCCATGGCTACTCCAGTCTTTTGTCTGTAGAAGATTTCGTTATACATAAAAAATTTTCAGTCATTGCAAGCCTTGCTAAGGATAACAGAAATTCAGTGGGAATGGAATGAGGTCTATCCCTTAAATCCAACACTTGTTTTACTACAGTCAATACATCATCTTGAGGGATAGATGTATATAATGATGTCACATCGAAGGTTGGCAAAAGAAAAGGAAACTCATCTTCATATATATCAGCCAATTTATTTAAAAATCAGTGGTGTCACGAATGTATGAAGGAATTTTATGCACTTCTACTTTTAAAAATTGATCCATGAAGATGGATAATGGTTCCAATAACGATTCTCTTGAAGACATAATTGGTCTACCAGGTAGATTTATATTGTTCTTATGAATTTTAGGTATACATTATAAAACCGGGGTAGTTGGAAATTTTTTGTTCAGAAATTGATGATCATGTTTAGTCAAAAATCCCTCTTAAACCATTATTAGTAATTTTTAAAATTGTTTTTTGAAGACGAAAAGTGGGATTAAGGGCTAATTTCTCATAGGTGTCTTGTTGGTCAAGCTGGCGACTAATTTCTGCATGGTATTGATTCCTATTAAATATTACCAAGGCTCCACCCTTATATGCTTTTTTAATTACAATTGAACTGTCATCTCTGAGAACATCCAAAGATTTCCTTTGTCGATTTGTTAAATTGCCATGAATTTTATATGTATTGGCATTCCATTAGGTCACGTCCTTAATAACACATTGCTTGAAGGCATTCACAATCGGGTCTAATGGTATAGGAGGGGACCATATAGACCAAGGCTTAATGATCGTTTTATCCAATGTGTTTTCTTTATCCGCGAAAAAAAATCTTTAACTGTAATTTCCTCAGAAATCTTTCCAAATCTATATGAAATTGAAAAAGATTAAACCTAGTTGAAGGAACGAAATAAACCATTGGCTAAAACTGAGATCTTATCCTGTGTCAATCATCTATCTGATAGATTGATTACTACTGGTTTTGGGTCTGTGACCTCGTCTGTGGCCTTGTTTGTTTTTCCTCTCATTCTTCCTCTCCTTTGATATTGACATCCCCTTAAAAAAGGTTGATTTGCACCACTAGATATAGAGGCAGAAGAAGAGGAAGATGTGTCAATATTGCTCTGATCCGTATTGTATGTTTTACTGGTGTCATTTTATACATCCACGGATACACTCGTTGGTTGATGTAATCCTGCTCGTCATGTTTTAATTTTCTTATCTTATTTCGTTTGAGATTCTCTCTAAATTTGTCCATATTTTCTTTTTTATTTATTTATAGTTTTCACAATAACTTTCAAGCACAATACACTTGTACAGAAAGGTAGATTGAGCAAATATTTTTTAATTTTTATACATCATACTAAAAAAGAAACTAAACTATATGCTAAATCTGTCTCAAGTCCAAGATTTACATCAGAGTGATTTCAAAGAAAGCAAAGGTTAATGAAAGTTAACAATTCTATCTAGAATTACAGCTTAACTATTGAGAAGAGGAATCTTTTCAGATATGATGGTAACAGTATTATACTTCTCTCTCAAGGCGTTTAAGGGATATGAAAAAGATAACTGTGAGAGTTCAAGGAAATCACACTTGCAGGGAAATCTCAAATAGAAAACACCTCTTATCTCAGTCACTGCTGGTCTCAAGGTTAAAAACTGAAGTCTCCTTTTCTCGAGATATCGGAAAACATCTGGATTTTATGTCCCCAAAATTCCTTAGATCTATTCTTAAAGAACATCCTTAAAATCCATTCTTTATCTGGTTGTAGCGCTACCGTCAGCAAAAGTGTAGCTGGAGAAGCAATAGAAGCATCAGATGTCTCCGGTACATTGGAGACATCTAATGGGGTCTCTCATAGATTTTCATTCCCAGATTTTTGTTGATCTGTTCTCTGTGGTAAATAGTAAACTCTTACAAGGGGAGGCATAGATTGTTCCCGTATATATATCATCTCTATTGGAGTGACCATGGGTATCTTAGGAAAATTTAATATATGTAAATTATTAGCTCTACCCAAATTTTCCAAAACTTCCACTTTTTTCCTTAGAAAGATATTATCCATTATCAAGGCTTCTTGAATTTTTTCCCCAAGGTCACTTCTGTGGAAATTTTTAATAAATCGGTTTTAAGTTTCATAGTATCTTGTTTTAAGTTAGATCTTTTGCTTGTTCATTTAATTTGTCCATATTTTCATTCAAGCTTTTCAACTGTATATCAAAATCCATATCTCCCAAAGTTGATTTTAGATTAACTAATTTAATTTTCTGATCATTAATTTTCTTCATACTATGTTCAATAATTAGAAGCATCAAATCCAGTGAGCATTTATTTAAAATTTGATTCCAAATATCAATAAATTATTCATCATCCTTAAAAAATTGTGGTGCTTTAAACATTCTAAGACCTCTGGGAATACGCTCGAGTTTGCAATACTCTACCAATATGCCGCTGTTCATCTCGAAACTTATGAGTCCTTTAAATAATAATAATAATAATAACTTTATTTTTTCTATACCGCCATAATCTTGCGAAGTCATTCCATGTCAAGTGATCAGATTCTTGGAAAGTGCCCTGCATGACCATCACGGATTTTGATGAAACTTCATATGCAGAGTCCACCATGTCTCAAACGAACTTTGGTAAAGTTTTAGTTTCGCCTGTGGAACATTTGTGGAGATATAGCCATTTGTTTGACCCCATACCACAATGAAATACAGTACGACAATGACATTCTGACAACTTTGAGACACACTATCTTCCGAGCTGTGTTTCCAAAAAAACTGAAACTTAGCTACCCTGCACAACTTTTTGAGCTCTGTTCATTGCTACCAATAACAATTTTTGCCGAGCACTGATTGAATGCCTGAATTACAGTAAACTTGGTCGAAAAAATTAGTGCTCCAAAAAAAGTCAAAGTTTGACATTACTTAGCTCCCACAATAATTGAGTAATAAATGCGAAATTTGGCGCATAATGTCTCAGTACAACGTTGTTTTCAAAAGTACAATTTCAACCTCCAAGCTCTTTCCATTAGTTTACAAATTAAGTGTAAAGTTGCTAATTTGTGCAAAAAGGCCAAAAATAGGGTATTTTCAGCCTGCTTTTACAGAAAAATACCTTTTAGAAACTCTTTCAAATCAGTCTTATTAGAAAGAGCATATTTCAAACCCCCTAGAAAAGTGGACTTCATTTTTCAACGCAGGTTAACAATGGCTGAAAAAGGGGGACAAAGTTGGGAGACGTTGCCACGGCAACAACCTCTATTTCAACATAGTTCTGTCATTTTTAAAGTTACAGTTTTGTATTGACGTAGTATTACTACTACTCTATTGCGTTGGTCCATGGTGACATTGTCACTACCAGTTCAAGAGTTTGAACTGGCAACCCCATCGCCATAGGGGTCACGCC